>NC_086447.1:165035704-165664204 GCF_028390025.1 Pseudophryne corroboree | reverse complement strand
TGTGGTATTGAAATTGTGTGAAATTTATGGGCCAATATTTACTAATATTCGTGTTTGAGTCGGTTTGTGTAGTGTTTAAACTCGTTTTGTATCGGGTGCATTTTCATGCAACTTTTTGAATCCATATACACAAAGTTACGAAGCAGTCGACTTTATGGTTGTCGTGTTTTCCGATGTCGATGCCAGTCGGTTTTTTTTTGCTACATTTATGGCCGTCATTGTCGTTTGCGTACGTGTTTTTGTTGTATTTGCTGTTTTTTTTCCTAAGTTAAACGCGGCAGGGTTTTTTTTTTCCCGCGGCCGCATTTTCACTTTCAGTTTCGATTTTCATCCCCGTTCGTGATTGGTTGTGTTTCAGATAGTAGGAGTGTCTGTGCGCAACCATATAAATACGCCCCAAACCGTCCGCACCACGTGGGTTTAGTTAGTGGTGAGGAGGAGGGAGGTTGTGCTGTGGAGGTAGGTGAATTTGTGGTTTGGTGAGGAGTGTTGGTAGCGATTTCTGAGTGTGGTATTGTGTTTGAAAGTCGTCTTGTCATTCTTGTTGTCTTGTATTTTGTGGTTTTGTCTCATTTTTAGTCCAAGTTATTTTTCTTTATAGTCCCTTGTCAGTGTGTGTGTGTGTGTGTGTGTGTGTGTGTGTGTGTGTGTGTGTGTGTGTGTGTGTTGTGTAGTGGTAGTGGAGGAGTGTGTTGTTTGTAAAAAATTTTCTGTGTTAACTGTTTAGACACACAATTATGTGTGACTCAGAGGTGGGTGAGGTGGATGGTGTGAGTGAGGGGGAGGAGGTTGGTCAGGTGGAGGAGGTGAGTGTTAGTGAGGTTAGTGAGGTGGAGGAGGTGGGTGAGGTTGCTGCAGCAGCCTCAAGTGATAGTGACAGTCAGAGTGCTCTGCAGCCTTTCACCACTACTAAGACTGGGCGGAATGTAAAGTTTAGTTTTGCTGAAAATGTGGCATTGGTGCGTGAGCTGATGATGTATCAGAGGTAGCTATTTGGCCCTGAGTCCACCAAGGTGCCAACACGGAGGAAGACGGTGTTGTGGGTGAAAGTTGTTGCTGCTGTCAATAGTGAGGGGGTGGTCAAGCGGACGGAGGACACGTGCCGCAAACGGTACTATGACATAAAGCGACGTGTCAAGTCCAAAATGGCAAAGGAGGCCAAGTTGGCTTGGAAAACCGGTGGTGGGCAGCCCTATATTGCAAAATATCTGAAGTACGAGGAGCCCATGCGGAGTGTAATACCTCCTGAAGTTGTCTGTGCAACCCATGTCCGGGATTCAGATAGGCCCAGGAAGAATGGTGAGCATGTGCATTTGCATTTACATTCTATGATTTTTTATTTTTTTTAAATGTGTGTCATGTGACGTTGCATATTACTCCCATCTTCAAGTGTGTGTCAGCAAATACATTGTTTTGGTTAATGTTTTATACAAAAGCCAATGTAAAATCTTACTTTATTGTATGTCATGTGTTTTTCTGAAAGATATTTTGCATGTGTAGTTTGGACTTGGTGTGTCTCTGGATTGTCCTGCAATAATGTTTTGCTTTTGGGCGTTTTTTATTTAAAAATTGTGACTATGTTTTATATTTAAGTGATCCATGTGCAATGTTTAAAAAACAGGGTTGTCATGTTAGAGGCTGGAGTAGTGGAAAGCGGTTTGGAAACCACTTACATGTGTAATGTCATTATTAGATAATGTTAATTTTTAAATTAAAATAACACTATTTCTTTGATAATTTTTTTGCTTGTATTTGTACCATGACACCGCACTGCAGTGTAATTTAAAAAAAATTGCTACATTTTGTTTTGCCTCATATAGTGGTAATGTGTCTTTGGAGTACCACATCACAGAGCAATTTATATATTGCATCTGTAATATTTATCCTTTCAATACAAAATGAAGATGTGTGTGTTTTTGGTTTTTATTTTTTTTCTTTAACTTGTGGCCTATGTCAGTGTCCTGTACATGTTTTCCTGTGTTGATGTTGCCATAGTGCATATGTCTATTGGACAATGTTTATTGTTTTTTGTTTTTTATTTTTGTTTTTCCGGTCCTTATGTTTTTTTAAAAAACAAACCAAGCATTTCTAAAAGAATAAATGTTTATAAGCATAATGGGTAGATGTATACACAATAGCATGAATAAATTTATTTATTTTATTTTATACAGTGTTAGAAAAAAGCAGTACTACTTGTCGGCCAGTAACTCCTATCACATCTGATGATGATGACGCTGCAGAAGCAGGTAAAGTGTCCATTGTAGTATAGGGTATGCTTGTAAAGGAATGGCCATAACAAAATTGCACTTTCATTAAAAGGTCCATCAAATGAAGTATGGAGCAGCAGAAGTGGCACTTCTGTAAGACATCACCACAAAAAACCTGTGGCCAAAAAGAAAGCAAGGTCGTATGTCCCGGCCCAAACACAGCAGGCTACCCCGCCACGAAGATTATCGTCCGTATGATCTGTCCCCCCACTCCAAATTTTGGACACACCTCCAAGACGTCATCCACACTCCCCTCATCTTGATTGTGAGTATCAAACTAAAATTAATGAGTAAAATTTCAGAACGTAATCAAAATATTTCATAACCGCATTAAGTCAAAACACATCAAAAACTTAAATACTTACCGCAGTAAGTAAAAGCTGAAATGGAATCCAAGCAAAATGGCCTTGTCCACATCCAGTAAAGATATGTATGTCCACTTGAGCCATACAGTAGGACATTGTGTGTAAGATGCTGCAACAAAAAAGCATGTTTTTTTTATTGCAATAAGTAACGTTGTTTTTCAAAATTCACATGTGTGTTTGAGGTAACATTGCAAAATACATATAAAAACATTACTATGTTTGTTTGAACAAAACTATAAGGTAACACATTATGTATTCCAATGTGTTTTTATGGTGGAGTATGTGTGAGCTACAATAAAACTAAAGTGTTTGCTTTCACAATTAAGTAACCAGACACATTTGCCACAAACAGGCATATGTATGTATTTAAGCTATGAGTGATGATGTTGCTAGGCAGAATAGTTGAAAGCAACAGTGAATGACATGTGTTCCATGTGTAGTGATTTGTTTACATTTCTCAAACATATGAATAGCTAACGGAGATTTGTTTAACATTTCAGCTTCTAGTCCTGGGAAAAGCATCCCTCCGCAACAACAGCAACACAGTGACACGGAGGAGACAAACATCTTAGAAATGCAGCCATTAAGGCAAGGAATGAGCCCCCCAGCACCTGTGAGTACACAACCACAGCAAAGCACACCACCACCACCACAACACAGCCCAACAACACCAGGAACACTAGGCCCTGATCAGGTGTTTTGGTCCATTTGGGCTAGACAGCAGGCCACTAATGAAGATTGCCTGCATAAGCAGACACAAATGTTTGCAAGCCTACCATCTCACCTAGGAAGAATATCAAGAAATCTGAGTAGACAAAATGAACAAACAACCAGAATAGGCAATACCATGGAACTCATGCGTACAGACATTACACAGGTCATGGGCAACTTACAGCGCATAATGGAAGAACAGCACAGACTAATGGAAGAACAGCACAGACTAATGGAAAAACAGCACAGACAACAGCAAAGTTATATGAACATTTTTCAAAACAATCAAAAGATTAATGAAAGTTTATTCCGAATAGTAGACAATCAAAATGCTGCTACACGTGAACTCAATGCCACCCTCACTAACCTGAATGAAACACTCAGATGCATGCACCAACAGCAAACAAGCAGCAGTTCTGGTACGACTACTCCAAATATCCCGCCAATCTCATCACCACCAAGACGCTCCACCAGAGCACGACAACATGACAGTGCTAAAGGCAAAGGGCAGGACAAGCAGCCACCAAAAAAACCGTGAAAAAAATACAAGTTAGACATTTGTGATAAGTAACTCACAATAGTTAGTAAGTGTATTTTTGGCAAAAAATATATAACACTTAGCTCCTTGACAATTTTTACAACATCATTAATTATAAGTGGTACAAACAACAACATAAAATTTGTACGCACATTTATTCTTTACCATTTTTTTGGGGTATTGGAGGAGGGAAATGTTGATGGAGCCGCACATACATGTTAACAGGAAGTAAACTGACCACTTGATTTTTTTCTAATCATTACTCTTTCTAGATTCCAATCATTCTCTTTTCCTGCAGACACAATAATTGGCAGCCAGGCAGAATGTCTTTAGCAGGAAGTAAACTGACCACTTGATTTTTTTTCTAATCATTACTCTTTCTAGATTCCAATAATTCTCTTTTCCTGCAGACACAGTAATTGGCAGCCAGGCAGAATGTCTTTAGCAGGAAGTAAACTGACCACTTGATTTTTTTCTAATCATTACTCTTTCTAGATTCCAATCATTCTCTTTTCCTGCAGACAATCCAAATTACAATGTTATTGATACATATTTTACCTTTCTTCTCTATACAACATTACAAGAAGAACACAATTGAGTTGCGTAAAAAGCTTTTAATATGTTGGCTTTGTTTTTTTTTTGTTTTTTAAAACAGTGACAAAATGAATGTCAGTATTGTTGGGACATGTTTGTGTGTGTTAAAAATTAGTAAGAATGTTATTACACATGATGCTGAAACAAACAAATATGTACTTTTACAACAAAAATCAAAGAATGTGTATAATAATGTATATATGTGGCAAACTGTGTATTTACTTACACATCATCAAGTTTACTGCATCAAACATTAGGAAATAAATTATTCCTGATTACAGTAAGTTTGTGTGTCTTAAATATGATGGTGCATCACACATAGGGACACATGTATTCCTCAAGGCTAACATATTATATGTTGAGGAGTGTTTTTTGGGAACGCAGGTTCTCAAACTCGGCCCTCAGGAACCCACACAGTGCATGTTTTGCAGGTCTCCTCACAGAATCACAAGTGACATAATTAGCTCCACCTGTGAACCTTTTAACATATGTCTGTGAGTAATTCATACACCTGTGCTTCTACTGGGTTACGTGAAAAACGTACACTGTGTGTGGTCCTGAGGGCCGAGTTTGTGAACCTGTGCATTAGGACGTTACACACAATGATAAAGTGAAATACTAAATGGATTATGTGGGCTTGTAAGAAATTAGCACTGCAAGTTTACGATCACTTATCCAGACTTAATGCATGCCACTCATAATCTGTTGTTTTGAGATTAAAAATACACACAATACACATGTGACATTTGTTTTTCATAAAGTGAGGGTATGTTTGTATGTGTCAAGTAGACAGACACATTCTGAGTAATGGTTTTGGCAAAAAAAATGCCAAAACGTCTATTTATGATTACACAACAAATGAAATAACAAACCAAACTTACCTTAGAAATAGCAAGTGATGATCTCTTGCCTAACCTGCCTCCCTACATCTGTACTCCAAGTATCACCAGATGTCTCTAATTCCTCTGCTTGCTGGCTGCTTTCTTCCTCCTCCTCCTCAACATGTGGCAGATGTTATTGCAAACACATGTTATGAAGAAAGCAGCAGCAGAACACAATTTGAGTCACCTTGGAGGGACTATACAACAAAAGACCACCAGACTTATCCAGACACCGAAACCGAGATTTCAGCACACCAAAACATCTTTCTATCACATTCCGCGTGGATTTATGTGCATGATTGTTTTTGTGTTCAGCAGGGGTATCAGGTCGGGACAATGGAGTTAGAAGCCAAGAGAAACATCCATATCCTCCATCACCTAAAAGACAGATATAGTGACGTGATTCATGTTAAGATACAGCAACACATAAGTAACACACTGTGGGGCAGATGTATTAACCTGTAGAAGGCCTAAGGAAGTGAAAAACCAGTGATATGTGCAAGGTAATAAAGGCAGCAGACAATCTGTTCCTAAATGTTCATTTACATATTGGAGCTGATTGGCTGGTGCCTTTATCACCTTGCACAGATCACTGGTTTCTCACTTCCTTATGCCTTCTGCAGGTTAATACATCTGCACCTGTATTTGGACAAAGAATACGCAGGCCTACACATATCAAATTACATACCCAGCAGCCATCCATCTGGCATTTGTCCGTCCTCAAACTTATCAAAGAGGGATGACTGACTGAGGATGAAGGAGTCATGGCAGCCCCCAGGGTAACCAGCAACAACACTCATTATTTTGAGATTTGCATCACAAACCACCTGCACATCTGTGGAGTGTTCGAAATGGCGATTTGTATATATGTGCTGCCTGCCCCTAGGTGGTCTCAGCTGAATGTGTGTGGGCATGCCAGCCAGCTCATAGAAATCTACCCTGACGGCATGCCACTGAGACTCCTGGGTAGGGAAGCAGATTGAGGCCTCGATGTGGGGCTGCAAAACAGCCAACACCTGTGTGTATATTTTAAAGAACAATAATCATGAGATTTTAGGACAGAACTGGCCACCGAGAAATTGAAACAAACACAAAACAGAAGAGGTAGTTAGGTATACATCACCTGTGTTAAGATTCTTGAAAATGAGGGCTGTGAGATTCCTATGACATCCCCAGACACAGCCTGAAAGCTGCCAGTAGCCAGAAAGTGCAACACAGCCAGGAGTTTGTGCAGGCCTGAGACAGAGCGAGAGCGTGCTGTCTCAGGGTCTAGGCCCAGTTTGACAAGGTCATACAGACGGAAAATGTTGTTACGATTTAGACGGAACATCTGTATGACCTTATCATCGGACAATGCGTTCAAGTTTAAACACCCCCTAAAAAAACGAGGCCTGCGCAGCCTCCGCGGAACCTGTACAACCTGCTGACCATGTTCAGTTTCTTGGCCCTGGGTACTTACAGGCTGATGTCTGAGTCTGAGGAATCCCAGAGCACACAAAAGATCACTGGCCCACAGTCCTGCTGCTATTTCTGAGTGTAGGTGTATTGAAATGGGCCTAACATCCTTTTATAGGCATCCTAATTCTGGTGTGAGTGATTTTTTATTTGCAACACATGTAAACACGCCTGAAAAAAGCAGGTCTATTTTTTTGCCGCTATTTTTATCGAATCGCAAAAAAATACGACCGCATTTGAGCACTCACAGACTAAGACCCAAATACGAATGAATAGTGAATTCCCGTATTCTATGTAATAACAGCCGCGTACATCAGTCAGTCCATTGACCAGTCACAGTGGTGGTGTCCTCTTCTGCCATATGGTCTATTCATTCGTATTTCTGAACGTTGTCATTCAAACCATTACGAATAGTCCAAACACTGCCGAGATTGGTGCTTAGTGAATTCCCAGATTAGGACTTAGAAAAAAAAACACAAAACGGACAAACTTGAATTCTTAGTAAATATTGGCCATGGTGTTATTGATAATTAGTATGTTGATTCCAGTGCTACTGTTACGCTAAGGCAGGAGCAGCACGATTTGTTCCTCTACTTTACAGGTGGAGTATTATTTAGTGCAACTTTACCCGGTGCGTCACCTGACCTTGCCTAATAGTATTCACAACACAATAAAAAGGGAAAAGTGCATGGATATACCAGTAAATGTTGAATTCATGTGTTTTGGTGTTATGGAATGTTGGAACGTGTTTTGCCACATTAAAAGTACATACCTGTTACCTGATATGGACCATTGTACTAATATTAAAGTTCCTACAACCCATTATTGCTCTAAATAAATTTGAAGCAGTTAAAGCATTTTCATTGATCATTCATCTCAAACCAAGGTGATTCTTACCTCTCTGTGAAGAAAAGTGATCAACATCGGTCAAGATACATCCTTTAAGACAAGTATCCTTACCAGAGTGTCACACTTGCTTTGGCTCTGCAGAACTTATTTCAGTGGTTGCTAACTTCAGTCTGCAAGTCCTCCAAATAGGTGCTAACGATATTCAAGCTTCAACACAGCTGATTGACTCAAAATGAATAGCTGTGTGCTATCAAGCTTCAGTAAACATCAGAAAAGTTAAATTTTAAACTATCACAGCATGTGTTGCTAAAAATTACAAGTGGACACAGAGTACTATGTCATATTACATGTTGTATCTAGTCTGTTTATAAATACAGTATTGAATTAGTACGTTGGCCGGCCGGTGGTACAAATTGTATATTATATACATGTTTTATGAGTAGTAGATAAGGCTACTTGATAACTATCTGGCCTGGCAAGTCATACAATTACTCTTACTGCTGCCTGGGCAACATTTATTGACCTGGTGACTTTAAAAAAATATGCAGTGGAAGAAGTTTTACTATGGTGGATTAACAGGTCAGCTTGGTCAGACTGTACCACTGGTATATCAGAGACAACCCCCGTGGCCCCACACTGCCTCAAGACACTTTTGTCTTTCTCTAAGGTACAGAGCCAAGATCGCGTACCAGCAGTGCCGGATTACCAAATAGCAATGGCCTATGAGCCCAGCACATTTTAGGGACCCCACCACAACAGATCAAAATAATAATGATTCGATCTTGAAAGAAAATTAAAATCAAGCTTACTAAAATAGTTTCCAAAAGATAGTAAAAAATAATCAACTCAATGGAATTAAAACTTTACATTAAAGAGAAAATACTGTATTAATGTAATGTACCTATTAACAATGTAAAGTACATAAACCATAGACATCAGATTCACATTACAGTTTCCACATCGTAGACTGTTGGTTATTAAAATTTAAAATGTGTTAGGAGATAATTTATGAGGGAGACCCTGAGAATTCAACTGCCTAGGGGCCTCCATAGGGTTTAATCCAGCACTGAGTACCAGGGGTGGCTCGGGCAGGACAGCAAGTTGGCATATGCCTTCTCAGGCAGGTTTTATGATGGGTTACCTGCTAAGTGCTAAAAAAAAAAGTTGTATTTTTATGTTAAAGGTGCTGACCAGGGATGTGGTCATGGAAGGGAGAAGTGGCCACACTCACTATGACATCACCATGCCTCTACTGTGCTGGTGCTATAAAGGCTTGTCCTAAATTACCATTGGGCGATTTTAGGAGGCATGCAGTTTATATGATATATATTGCATAGTAACGTCACATTATTCTCAGAATCACGTCTTTAAAAACATTTTTTGGTGGGGCTGTCTACCAAAATCCAGATGACATGGGGAGAGGCTGATCTTTTTCTCCTAATATCTACTCAAGCATGAACCGTAGACTTAAGGCCCCCCATACATCAGCAGCAGATTGAAGCAATTGGTCAATCCCCAGGCGGTCAAGTAAGGCAATCGGGAATATTAAACATACTTAAAAATCTCGATTCCCAGATACCGATGGAAAACAGTGTTGACCAGCAAATCTGTGATTTTTAAAATTAAGAGTTTCCCTGATTCCCCGACGGATCGCCAATCATCGATGGCTGTGGATCAGCGGTTCCGATCTGTATTGCCATTGGATCAGGGCCTCAGGCAAACAAGTTTCTTATGTACGGGGACTTTAGGTTATGTGTGTTTGTAAGCAGAACATACACTCTAAAAAAAAACCCAACAGAAAACAGAGTCCATGGTGGGCAGGCAATTTGCTCCGGTAATCTCGGAGCTGTTGATTTCGCCCCCCTGCCTATTCAATTGAGGTCCATTTTCACCCGTTTTTTAGGGAAATTTTCACCAATGCCTTTTCACATTTTGTGTGTGTGTGTGGGGGTGGGTTTAGTGAAAAGGCATTGGCGAAAATCTCCTCAAAATCAGCAAAAACGTTCACCAGCGCAGGTGAGAAAACATTTGGATTTGCTGATCCACATGTTTTTCCCTCCTGCTGAATTTTTTGCCTAGGCGTAAGAAACAGCCCTGCTATTGAATGGGGCGAATCCCCACTCGCCCTAAAAATAGCGAAAAGTCATTTTCTTTCACCTAAAAAACAAAATAAAGTCTAATAAGGTTTAACTTATTGAAAGTACTACAGAAATACCTGGAAAATAGGTTTCGTCATGTACTGTAAGTTATGCTATAGCTTTTGCCTGTGAAATCTTTCCACGGCAGGGTTAATCCTTTGATGAATTGGGAAACTGGAAACAGTTTTTTGCAGTTCATAAATACAGTATGCCCATTGACCTTCCTTTTAAAATAATTAGAACCCTGGACAAGATAATATTAGTAAAAAAAAATATATATATTTTTAAAAATTTACATAATTCCAGGCGGAAAAATGAAATAGATAAATAAAATAAATAAAATAAAAATATGTCTCTAATGAAATTATAAATGATAAACATACTTAGCCATTAGTGTTTGTCCTCTCTGATGGGCTACATAAATATGTATACAGTACACACATGCATTAATGGATGGATGCTGCTACGCTGCTCATGGTTACATAGCTCTTTGTGCAAACAGGTGCGCTATCTGCTCTTATTAATGTTTTATTGTATAAATAATAAAAGATTAGCTTACCATTAACTTTAATAAGTTATTAGGTTATTAGAACTCGGGTTGTTACAGGGCTAGCTCTAACAATAGCTAATGTGGTTACCTAGAGTACCAACTTATGCGGGGACCATAAATCACTTGATGAGTGCTGCTTCTTGACTTCTGTAATGATTCAGCTGGATGCTTCTCCTCTATGTCAGGTGTAGGCTGGTGGTCTGGCATTGGACTGTGATGTCACAGCGCAGAACCACAAAATAGTGGTGGACAGTGTCGTACCAAGGGATGGGATTTTCTGCGAGCAGTTTGCATTAGGGGTAGGCTAGTCTTTGATTCCTAGTATCCTTCAACCAGCTCTGGGTGGTTCCCATTTCTAGGCTTCTTTACAATAATCAAACATGCATTCCATCACAGAACGCTACATCTTGAGGTGAGCAGGTTCGATTCTCTGTGAACTGAACCTTACCGAACTTCACTACTCGATCCCGGATCGGAGTCAGGCTCGGATTTTCCCGCCTTATTCGGAAACCAGATTGAGGCAAAATGTCATCATCCCGCTGTCGGATTCTTGCAGGGTTTGAATTCCATATAAGGAGCCGTAGTGAGAGGACGTGTCTTCGTCCTCAGTGTCTTTGCTGGTGGGAATGTGGTTTGGCGATTATAGTGCTGTCTTGTGCTGCTCAGTCCAGTGTAGTGTCTTAGCTGCATCAGTCAGTCCAGTGACCAGTCACAGTCTGCTGCCATATGTCCAGTGCTGCTGTATAAGTCCCTTACAGTGTTGCTGTGTTATCCTGCATCAGACCAGTGGTAGTGTCCTGTGCATAAGTCAGTCCAGTGACCAGTCACAGTGGTGGTGTCCTCTGCTGCCATATGTCCATTGCTGCTGTATAATAAGTCCCTTACAGTGTTGCTGTGTTGTCCTGCATCAGACCAGTCGTAGTGGCCTGTACGTCAGTCAGTCCAGTGACCAGTCACAGTGGTGGTGTCCTCTGCTGTCATATGTCCAGTGCTGCTGTATAAGTCCAATTCATTGCAGTGGTGCTTTGTTGTCCTGCATCAGTCCAGTGGTGGTGTCCATGTGCTGCTGTATATGTCCAGTGGTACTGCCATATATGTCCAGTGGTACTGCCATATATGTCCAGTGATACTGCAGTATATGTCCAGTGATACTGCCGTATACTGTATGTCCAGCGGTACTGCTGTATAAATCCAGTGATACTGCCGAATATGTCCAGTGGTACTGCCATATAATTCCAGTGATATTGCCGTATATGTACAGTGGTACTGCCGTATAAATCCAACGATACTGCCGTATATGTCCAGTGGTACTGCCGAATAAATCCAGAGGTACTGGCGTATAAATCCAGTGATACTGCCGTATAATTCCTGTGATACTGCTGTATAATTGAAGATGTACTGGCGTATAAGTCCAGTGACACTGCCGTATAAATCCAGTACAGTGGTACTGCCTTATAAATCCAGTGGTACTGCCGTATAATTCCAGTGATACTGCAATATAATTCCAGTGATCCTGCCATATAATTCCAGTGATACTGCCGTATAATTCCAGTGGTACTGGCGTATAAATCCAGGGGTACTGGCGTATAAGTCCAGTCCAGTGGTGCTGTCTTGTGCTGCATCAGTCCAGTGGTGGTGTCTTATGCTGCCAAAAGTCCAGTGGTGGTGTCCTGTGCTGTATATTATTTACTCCAAATAAAAGGCTTATATACATTACTTATATTATTATCCAAATCATTTTTACAGGGCTTTCCCTATGTGGTATAGGGGTACGCTCGCCTGTGCTGCATATTATTATAATAGCGCCAAATAAAAGGGTTATTATTATCCAAATTAATTTTACAGGATTTTCTGTGTGTGTGTGTGTGTGTGTGTGTGTGTGTGTGTGTGTGTGTGTGTGTGGTTTAGGGGTATGCTCTCCTGTGCCACCAATAATGTGCATGTATTACATCTGGGCAAATTCGAGCACGTCCCATGTTGTTTGTGCCGCACACTTGTGTCGCTTAGCTTAGTCATACAGCTACCTCATTGCACCTCTTTTACTTCTTTGCATGATGTGCTGTTTGGGGCCTAGTTTTTAAATCCGCTATCCTGTCTGACACTGCAGTGCCACTCCTGGGTGGGCCAGGTGTTTGTGCCGCATACTTGTGTCACTTAGCTTAGTCATACAGCCACCTCGGTGCAACCTTTTGGCCTAAAAACAATATTGTGAGGAGTGAGGTGTTCAGAATAGACTGGAAATGAGTGAAAATTAATGTTATTGAGGTTAATAATACCGTAGGATCAAAATTACCCCCCAAATTCTGTGATTTTTAGCTGTTTCTATGTTTATTTTCAAAAATCATCCAGATCCAAAACCAAAACACGAAAGGGTGGTTTTGGCAAAACCAATCCATATGCAAAACACGAGCAATGAACCAGAACCAAAACACAACATACGAAAAGTGCCCGCCACACATCTCTAGCTACTTCCAATGCTTAAGTGCATACAGCCAGCAGATGGCTTAAGCCAGTGCAATAGGAGTGTCTTTTCGTTGATAAATCATGACTAAAAATCACTACTAGACTGGAGAAAACATATTAATAAAACACCATACTCTTTTCGTCTTAAGCTTATAGCGTATTCCCCTCTATCACTAACATAGGGTTAATCCATAAACATCTGCCTCCTCCTTAATACTCGGAAGGAACTAATTACACACTTCAAAATCTGGTTTGTTTCCCACAGCTATAATTAAAGCGCTGCAAGGATCCTAGTAACACGGATAGTTAATGTCTCCATGGCAGGTCACCAGTATATTAAAGGAAGCGAGAACACAGTGAATAACATATATATTCTACGGCTATATACTGCACCAGTTCTACATACAAAAGGCAATTTTGTCCTTGGGATTACATATGACAGATCAGTGATTATTAAAACATAAAAATAAATAATATCACTGTACTACAAATGTCATTGTTGCAAGACAACCCTGAGCTAAGTTCATCTTATTAGAACACGTTTCTAATATTTGCAGGGTATATGCCTGAATCTTCTGCCTAATGTGTATATATACACAGCTTCCGGAGGGTTATTACATATCCCAGGATATCGTTTATGCACGTTCTTTATTGTTCCGTTGGATTTGTTTCTTATGAGTTATAAAACCACAATGCAATCCTTTTTTCTCTAAGGATTTACTTGATCCATTCTATTATTTACTTGATGTCATCCCTCAACCGCAGTCCATATTAGTTTACTGCTTTACATGCTGCTATGTAGAGGAAATATATGATTTTCATTTGAATTAGCAAGTCTAAATGTGCCAACCGATTGGTAATACATGCATGGGAATTGGGATACATAATCCAGAATGCTTGGGATCTCGGGTTTTCCAAAAGTTTTTTGTTTGTACTATGGTGCACCAGGCATAAGTAAAATGAATTACATTTTAAAACCGATTTCTTTGCACACAAAGAAATTCAAGTTTTTCATTCAAGTGTTTAGCAGCGCTCATCACAGTGACTGTTGGAGGCACTAAGGGGATGGTTCTCTGCTGAATGTCCATTGCTACAGTTACACTTGCAATGTGTGCACGGAACTAAAAGCTGATATTCTCCAGTGATGAATTGTATGAATTTATGTGGCTGCAATGCCCTATGATTGTTCAAAAATCTGTATTTATTATCAGTGCACTTGCACCAGGTGCTAGAGATCTGACTGAGATCAGACGGATTTGTGTGCATGAACAACTCACCATAGCCCGCAACATGTGCTCACTAAACAGGTCCTATACAGATGGAGCTGCGGTCATCTGATGTGGCTCCATCGCAAACGTGCACTCCCGGTGTGACTAGGCAATCCAGCGCCTAGCCACGCTACAGGAGTACACAGGGATGCTCCCATTGCAGTGAATGGGGCGCGTGCGCGTCTCACACGTACGCGCATCCCCAACGCTGCAACAGGTGGGCATGCCCCGGCACAGACAGAGCCATGATTAGTGTGGCTCCATCTGTATGTAAACTAGGGCCACAACTGCAACTTGCCTCGGATGCTGGATTTGAGGGGGGTGCCAAGGTGGTCAGAGAAAAAAATCAGGAAACCCAGAAGCATGCCGTGGTGGGGGTAGGCTACAGAGGGTAGGCCAGAACTGTATTAAGTATGGGCAGAGGGGACAAGTACCCCCTGGCCCCTCCTCTCAGGAAGCCCCCGGCCAGAGTTCCCATCTTAGCTGATGTCCAGTCCATAGATTGTGACCAGGCTCCATGCCTGCTCTACTGGACTAATCAGCAGGGAGCAGGAATAGAGGAACAATATTTTTTAGGAGTTGGGGGGGGTGAGGGGGGGTTATTACTGCCATGTCCAGGGTGACAAAAATATTAGTTTTGTCCCTGTGTAAATGCATGACTGAGATGAATATTACTTGAGATCGGCTATAAATGTGTGTGCTTGGCTGTCAAGTTTGCGCAGCGCTAAGATCCAAAACTGTGTTGCTTGCAAATTTTACATATTGTGATGCTGTCACCTCCAAGATGACATTCACAAAGAAAAAGCTGTCTATTTTATAGATACAATAGCAAACAAGATTTAAATAAACATTTAAGATCCGCTTGGCCAGTGGTTTCTAAATTTACTTGAATCACAGTGCCCTAGAGTATCAGCATTCCTGTGCCAATAGTTTCTTATTAAGAAACTCAGCAAAAAATAATAAATATTAAATTAAGTACATTGTGTTGACCTGTCAGCCTTACATTCAGCTACATGGTGGTAGACAGGGATGCTCTTCTGTTTAACAATTTATTTTATGATTGGCAGCCACCAGCACTGGTTTTGCCTATTACATTTACCATAAATAATTTAGGGGCAGATTTATTAAGCCGGGTGAAGAGATAAAGTGGAAGGTGTTAAAGAACCAGCCAGTCAGCTCCTAACTGTCATTTTTCAAACCCAGCCTGTGACATGGCAGTTAGGATCTGATTGGCTGGTCCTTTATCACCTTCCACTTTATCACTTCACCGAGCTTAATAAATCTGCCCCTTAATTTGGTCGAGGACCACTCGCCTGTGACAGCCCTGCAAGTGCCCCATGGCACCCAGTTTGGATACCATTGCCCTTGGAGATTCCTAACAATCTAAGATAGATAATCTGTCTAATAGATTGACTAGCTTCTCCAGCACCAATCAACAGGGGCGCTGAGAGGATGGGTCCTGTACATGTGCAGGTATGCAGTTATGCACCAAGATGCAAGGTCATGCGCCCAATAGGCTTGATTCAGATGTGGTTGAAGTTGCTATCTCTGCGGGATGTAATCATGTTACCAGCGGTTAGGATTCAGCCGCCGGAATCCCGACCGCCAGTCACCAGATACCAGCCCATCTCTACTGCCTCCTTGGAAGCAGCAGTGATAGCTCTGTATGGTAATACAGCAGGAGGTGTCTATTACAAGTAGACGCCTTCTGCTGCAGTAGTGATCTGACCTGCATCCTAGGAAGCAAGCATCAGATCACTCACTCACCATTGCACTGCTTGTGGCACCCATGGGGATGTGCAAGCCACCAGTCCCAGAGGCCATGAGATCTATGTCACAGAGGCCCGGAAACCACAGAGATCCCTGGCCTCTTCCGTCCTCCTAAATAACAGCCACACTACTCCATTTTGGGAAACGGAGGCTGTTGCCACCCGCTCCCAGCCCCCCAAATGACAGCAGACTATCAATCACTGCGTGCATTTGTGTGTGCAGGTTTCTTATATGGCTTTTCCACTTTACCCTGTTTTAAATTAGAGATTAGTTACCAGCCCGTCACAATGATGGAACAACATAACAGTATTGTCAGTGCCGGCGGCTGTGCACTCCTAAAATGTAATATTTGAATTGCTCCGTTGGGGCGCCATCCGCTGGCTACTGGTACGCAAAACACTTGAATTCCCCACATAGAGGTGAGGAGCAGCATTAGCCTTTTATTATATAGGATGAGTGAGCTAATTTTTCAGAAAACCAAGCCCACCTAAACTTACGGCCTCTGAGGGAAATCAGGTTTTCGTGCCAGGCTTGGATTCCAAAATGAGTCAAAACATGATCTTCCCGGTGTTGAGTCTTGCATGTTTTGGATTTGATACAATGGAGGGCACTTTCAGATATTACAAAGCGAGGACATTGTTTGACGGGCACCCGCATGATCCTAGTGCTATTACTGGGAGAGCTGGTTTTAATGGATGTAGGCAGTTAGCAAACCATTCTATTTATTTTTATAGTGCATGAACATCTAAATTATTTTGGCTTTGTGTGTCATACTAGTGTTACCCTTGGTGCACTGCACACTGGTGTTGTTTTTTGTAACTGCCCGCAGTGCAGCCCATAGCTCCTAAAAAAGGGCAGCATTAACCCTTTACTGGAGAACACTGGTGATGTAAGTGCCCACAGTGTAGCCAAGAGCTCCTAATACAGGGACAGCATTAACCATTAGTGCACACTGGTGTTTTTTATCACCACCCACAGTGCAGCATTAACCCTTTATTGGTGTACACTGGTGCCTGCAAAAATTTTTGGTGTGTGCCACCATTACTATAATATACGCATAATGATTTGATCAATACGTAAAAAACAAAAATACTTTTTTTTTTTAAAGGAAAAAAAAACTTGTGTGTGTTCAGGGCACTGAACAGCTCTTGATCAAGGCCTTACACATGTCAATTTTAATTAATCAGTCAATCTATCAATCAGTCAATTATTTTTGTATTATTTTCTCTCCTAATTTGATATAGTCCATGTCTCATTTTTTTAAATAATCTTTTTCAATCAATCATTCTTTTACCAGCCTTCCACTATATACCCCACCTCCATTTCCCTGTGCTTTCCTGGGGTCTCTCAGCAACAGTAGTTCTTGATTAATGAAAACACTCTTGGTTACTTTCTATGGGGTCGTATAGTTTATAAAACTGCCATCCTACAGTTTGCCACTGCTGTGTGGCAATGTTTCATAGATGTTCTATAAACTGCCATATGTTTCTACTCTGTTGCTTATGGGGCCTGTACACACTGGGCGATATCTTGAAAGATATGAATGATATCGTTCACAAATGAATGATAAATCGTTCATCTCTTTTAATGTTGATGCATCAACAATGAACGTTCATCGTTGATACATGCCAGTCAATTTGGACGATATTGATGTATGTACTCTCATATCGTCCAAATTGACCATCGATATCGTCCAATGTGTAGGTTAAATCGTCCATCAATAATATCGTTGGTCGATAATATCGATGGTCAAAAATAGAGATGAGCGGGTTAGGTTCCCTGAGAACCAAACCCCCCTGAGCTTCACTACTCGTTCCCCGATCCGAGTCATGCTCGGGTTTTCCCGCCTGACTCGGAAACCAGAACGAGTCAAAACGTCATCATCCCGCTGTCAAATTCTCACGGGGTTTGGATTCCATATAAGAAGCCGCGCGTCCCCGCCATTTTCACTCCGGCATTGGAGAGTGTAGAAAGAGGACGTGTCTCCGTCCTCAGTAACCTGCATCAGTTCAGTGGTTGTGTCTTCTGCTGCATCAGTCCAGTCACAGTGGTTGTGTCCTCTGCTGCCATATGTCCAGTGCTGCTGTATAAGTCCAGTCCTGTGGTGCTGTGTTGTGCTGCATCAGTCCAGTGGTGGTGTCTTGTGCTGCATCAGTCCAGTCACAGTGGTGGTGTCCTCTGCTGCCATATGTCCAGTGCTGCTGTATAAGTCCAGTCCTGTGGTGCTGTGTTGTGCTGCATCAGTCCAGTGGTGGTGTCTTGTGCTGCATCAGTCCAGTCACAGTGGTGGTGTCCTCTGCTGCCATATGTCCAGTGCTGCTGTATAAGTCCAGTCCTGTGGTGCTGTCTTGTGCTGCATCAGTCCAGTCACAGTGGTGGTGTCCTCTGCTGCCATATGTCCAGTGCTGCTGTATAAGTCCAGTCCTGTGGTGCTGTGTTGTGCTGCATCAGTCCAGTGGTGGTGTATTGTGCTGCATCAGTCCAGTCACAGTGGTGGTGTCCTCTGCTGCCATATGTCCAGTGCTGCTGTATAAGTCCAGTCCAGTGGTGCTGTGTTGTGCTGCATCAGTCCAGTGGTTGTGTCTTGTGCTGCATCAGTCCAGTAACAGTAGTTGTGTCCTCTGCTGCCATATGTCCAGTGCTGCTGTATAAGTCCAGTCCAGTGGTGCTGTGTTGTGCTGCATCAGTCCAGTGGTGGTGTATTGTGCTGCATCAGTCCAGTCACAGTGGTGGTGTCCTCTGTTGCCATATGTCCAATGGTGCTGTGTTGTGCTGCATCAGTTCAGTGGTGGTGTATTGTGCTGCATCAGTCCAGTCACTGCGGTACTGGTGTATAAATCCAGTCCAGTGATACTGCCGTATATGTCCAGTGGTACTGCCATATAAGTTCAGTGGTACTGCCGTATAATTCCAGTGGTACTGGCGTATAAATCAAGTGATACTGCCGTATAATTCCAGTGGTACTGGCGTATAATTCCAGCGTTACTGCCATATAATTCCAGTGGTACTGGCGTATAATTCCATCGGTACTGGCGTATAAATCCAGTACAGTGATGTCCAGTGGTACTGCCGTATAATTCCAGTGGTACGGCAATATAATTCCAGTGATACTGCTGTATAATTCAAGTGGTACTGGCGTATAATTCCAGTGGTACTGGCATATAAATCCAGTCCAGTGATACTGCCGTATATGTCCAGTGGTACTGCCGTATAAATCCAGTGGTACTGCCTTATAATTCCAGTGATACTTCCGTATAATTCCAGTGATACTGCCGTATAATTCCAGTGGTACTGGTGTATAATTCCAGTGGTACTAGCCTATAAATCCAGTGATACTGCCGTATAATTCCAGTGGTACTGCCGTATAAGTCCAGTCCAGTGGTGATGCCATACAAATTCAGTGGTGCTGCCCTGTGCTGTATATTATTTAATCCAAATAAAGTGGTTTTTAAAATTTAATCCAAAGAATTTTCACAGGGTTTGCCCTGTGTGGTGTAGAGGTACACTCTCCTGTACCGCATATTGATATATAACTCCAGAACAATAATAGAGAACAAAAATTTTGAGGATAGAATAGGGAAAGATCAAGAACCACTTCCTCCTAGTGCTGAAGCTGCTGCCACTAGTCATGACATAGATGATGAAATGCCAGCAACGTCATCTGCGAAGGCCGATGCCCAATGTCATAGTAGAGGGCATGTCAAATCCAAAAAGCAAAAGTTCAGTAAAATGACCCAAAAAAATAAATTTAAATGGTCTGAGAAGAAACGTAAACTTGCCAATATGCCATTTACGACACAGAGTGGCAAGGAACGGCTAAGGCCTTGGCCTATGTTCATGACTAGTGGTTCAGCTTCACATGATGATGGAAGCCCTCATACTCCCGCTAATAAAATGAGGAGTTATGCTGGCAAAAGAACAGCAAATAACTGTGTGTTCTAATATGTTATCACAAATCCCCAAGGAGATTCCAAGTGTGTCAGCGTTTGCGATGCCTGACCTTCCCAACACTGGACGGGAAGAGGTGGCTCCTTCCACCATTTGCACGCCCTCTGCATGTGCTGGAAGGAGCACCCACAGTCCAATTTCTGATATTCAAATTGAAGCTGTCACTGTTGAAGTACATTAGGATGAGGATATCGGTGTTGCTGGCGCTGAGGAGGAAGTAGATGAGGAGGATTGTGATGGTGATGTGGTTTGTTTAAATCAGGCACCGGGGGAGACACCTGTTGTCCGTGGGATGAATAAGCCCATTGTGATGCCTGGGCAAAATACCAAAAAAGCCACCTCTTCGCTGTGGAATTATTTCTCCACAAATCCGGACAACAGGTGTTAAGCCGTGTGTTGCCTTTATCAATCTGTAATAAGTAGGGGTAAGGACATTAACCACATAAGAACATCCTCCCTTATACTTCACCTGCAGCGCATTCATCAGAAGTCAGTGTCAAGTTGTGAAACTTTGGGTAAGAGCTTAAGCAGTCCACTGACACCTAAATCCCTTCTTCCTCTTGTACCCAAGCTCCTGCAAGCCACACCACCAACTCCCTCAACATCAACTTCCTCCTCACTGGCAAGACTGAGGAGTCATCTCCTAACTGGGATTCCTCCAGAGGATCCTTGAGTGGTACGCCTGCTGCTGTTGCTGCCGCTGCTGTTGTTGCTGCTGGGAGTCGGTCATCATCCCAGAGGGGAAGTCGAAAGACCACTTGTACTACTTCAACTAAGCAATTGACTGTCCAACAATCCTTTGTGAGGAAGATGAAATATGACAGCAGTCATCTTGTTGCAAAGCGGATAACTGGGGCCTTGACAGCTATGTTGGTGTTAGACATCGTCCGTTATCCGCCATTAGTTCAGTGGGACTTAGAGAATTGTTTGAGGTAGTATGTCCCTGGTACCAAATCGCATCTAGGTTCCACTTTACTAGGCAGGAGATACCGAGAATGTACAGAGACGTCAGAAAAAGTGTCTTAAAAAATGCAGTTGTACCCACTGTCCACTTAACCATGGACATGTGGACAAGTGGAAAAGGGCAGACTAAGGACTATATGACTGTGACAGCCCACTGGGTAGATGTATTGCCTCCCTCAGCAACAACAGCAGCAGCACCAGTAGCAGCATCTCGCAAACACAAACTCGTTCCTAGGCAGGCTACGCTATGTATCACCGCTTTCCGTAAGAGGCACACTGCTGACAACTTCTTACGGAAACTGAGGGACATTATCGCAGAATGACTTACCCCAATTAGACTGTCCTGGGTATTTGTGATATCGGACAACGCCACAAATATTGTGCATGAATTACATGTGGGTAAATTCCAGCACGTCCCATGTTTTGCACATACAATTAATTTGGTGGTACAGAATTTTTTTCAAATTGACAGGGGCGTGCAGGAGATGCTGACAGTGGCCAAAAAAATTGTGGGACACTTTTGACATTCAGCCACAGCGTGCCAAAGACTGGAGCGCCAGCAAACACTCCAGAACCTGCCCTGCCATCACCTAAAGCAAGAGCTGGTAACGTGGTGGAATTCAACACTCTATATGCTTCAGAGGATGGAGGAGCAGCAAAAGACCATTCAAGCCTATACATCCACCTACGATATAGGCAAAGGAGGGGGAATGCACCTGACTCAAGCGCAGTGGAGAATGATTTCTGTGTTGTGCAAGGTTCTCCAACACTACGAACTTGCCACACGTGAAGTCAGTTCAGACACTGCCAGCTTGAGTCAGGTCATTCCCCTCATCAGGATTTTGTAGAAGCAGCTGGAGAAATTGAAGGAGGAGCTAATACGGAGTGATTCTGCAAAGTATGTGGGACTTGTGGATGGAGCCCTTCATTCGCTTTGCCAGGATTCAAGGGTGGTCAATCTGTTGAAATCAGAGCACTACATTTTGGCCACCGTGCTCGATCCTAGGTTTAAAGCCTATGTTGTATCTCTCTTTCTGGAAGACATAAATCTGCAGAGGTTCAAAGACCTGCTGGTGAGAAAATTGTCAACTCAAGCGGAACGTGACCCTTCAACAGCTCCTCCTTCACTTTCTCCTGCAACTGGGGCTGCAAGGAAAAGGATAAGATTTCCTATCCCACCCACTGGCGGTGATGCAGGGCAGTCAGGAGCGAGTGCTGACATCTGGTCTGGACTGAAGGACCTGCCAATGATTACTGACATGTCTACTGTCACTGCATATGATTCTGTCACCATTGAAAGAATGGTGGAGGATTATATGAGTGACAGCATCCAAGTAGGCATGTCAGACAGTCCATATGTATACTGACAGGAAAAAGAGGCAATTTGGATGCCCTTGCACAAACTGGCTTTATTTTACCTAAGTTGCCCCCCCTCCAGTGTGTACTCTGAAAGAGTGTTTAGTGCAGCCGGTAACCTTGTCAACGATTGGTGTTGGAGGTTACTTCCACAAAATGTGGAGAAGATGATGTCCATCAAAATGAATTAGAAATTCCTTCGGGAAGACCCTTATCAGCAACTGCCTACAGAAAGTACACAGGGACCTGTGATGGTGGATTCCAGTGGGGATGAATTAATACTCTGTGAGGAGGGGGATGTACACAATGAAAGGGGTGAGGAATCCGAGGATGAGGTCGACATCTTGCCTCTGTAGAGCCAGTTTGTGCAAGGAGAGATTGATTGTTTCTTTTTTGGTGAGGGCCCAAACAAACCAGTCATTTCAGCCACAGTCGTGTGGCAGACCCTGTCGCTGAAATGATTGGTTTGTTAAAGTATGCATGTCCTGTTTATACAACATAAGGGTGGGTGGAAGGGCACCTATCTACCTATCCTCCCCTGACTTGTCCCTATCTGTACTGGACCGTGTCACTGAATGCCTTTCTGCCATCTCATCCTGGATGACATCTCGCCACCTCAAACTTAATATTTCAAAGACAGAGTTAATTATATTTCCACCGGCCAATAGTAGGTACCAACCTGATATCTCTATCACTGTTGAAAACTCGACTATCTACCCTACCCCACAAGCTCGCTGCCTAGGTGTCATCCTTGACTCTGATCTGTCCTTTGTTCCCCACATTCAATCTGTCTCAAGATCATGTTACATGCATCTAAAAAACATATCCAAAATACGACCATACCTTACACAAGACACTGCTAAAACTCTAATCCACGCTCTCATTATCTCCCGCATTGATTATTGCAATAGTCTCCTAACTGGTCTTCCCAAAACAAGACTCTCACCACTACAATCCATTCTGAATGCAGCGGCGAGGCTTATCTTCCTCGCTAGACGTTCATCGTCTGCAGATCCACTCTGTCAGTCCCTCCATTGGTTACCTGTACTCTACCGCATTCAATATAAAATACTTTTACTCACACACAAGGCCATTAACCAAACTACACCAACGTACATCACTTCGCTTATCACAAAATATCTCCCAACCCGACCTCTTCGCTCTTCACAAGATCTGCGTCTCTCATCCACACTCATTACTCGCTCCCACTCACGACTGCAGGACTTTCATCGGGCTGCACCCACCCTGTGGAATGCCCTACCACGCACAATAAGACTCTCCTCTAGTCTCCAAACCTTCAAGCGTTCCTTCAAAACTCACCTCTTTAGGCAAGCGTATCAAATTCCTGAACCGCCCACATAACTTTCATAAACCTTCCTATCAAATTACATCCACTATTTACAGTCCACACATATCCTCACATGTCTTCTCATTCTATGCAATAGATAGCACCTTTCCTTGTGTACATATGCCTATTTCCCTATAGATTGTAAGCTTGCGAGCAGGGCCTTCCTACCTCTATGACTGTTATCACCCAGTTTGTTATTGTTATTTCAAATTGTAAAGCGCAACGGAATTTGCTGCGCTATATAAGAAACTGTTAATAAATAATAATAAATAAGGGCACAAGGACAATTCTATCTTGTACCTCTTTTTCTTCTTTGCATCGTGTGCTGTTTGGGAACTAGTTTTTTAAAGTGCCATCCTGTCTGACACTGCTGTACAACTCCAGGGGTACTGCCGTATAAGTCCAGGGGTACTACCGTATAAGTCCAGTCTAGTGGTGCTGTCTTGTGCTGCATCAATCCAGTGGTGGTGTCTTGTGCTGCCATAAGTCTAGTGGTGGTGTCCTGTGGTGTATATTATTTACTCCAAATAAAAGGCTTATATACATTAATTATATTATTATCCAAATAATTTTTACAGCGTTTGCCCTGTGTGTTGTAGGGGTACATTCGCCTGTGCTGCATATTATTATAATAGCTCCAAATAAAAGAGTTATTATCCAAATTATTTTAACAGGCTTTGCCATGTGTGTGTGGTTTAGGGGTACGCTCTCCTGTGCCACCAATATTATGCGTTTATTACATCTGGGCAAATTCCAACAGTCCCATGTTGTTTGTGCCGCACACTTGTGTCGCTTAGCTTAGTCATACAGCTACTGTACCTCACTGCACCTCTTTTTCTTCTTTGCATGATGTGCTGCTTGGGGCCTAGTTTTTTTAAGTGCCATCCTGTCTGCCATTGCTGTGCCACTCCTAGATGGTCCAGGTGTTTGTGCCGCACACTTGTGTCGCTTAGCTTAGCCAATCAGCTACCTAATTGCACCTCTTTTTCTTCTTTGCATCATGTGCTGTTTGGGGCCTATTTTTTAAATCTGCCATCCTGTCTGCCACTGCAGTGCCACTCCAAGATGGGCCAGGTGTTTGTGCCGCACACTTGTGCCACTTAGCTTAGTCATCCAGCAACCTTGGTGCAACCTTTTGGCCTAAAAACAATATTGAGAGGTGTGAGGTGTTCAGAATAGACTGGAAATGAGTGGAAATGAATGTTATTGAGGTTAATAATACCGTAGGATCAAAATTACCCCCAAAATTCGGTGATTTTAGCTGTTTTTATGTTTTTTTAAAAATTCATCCAGATTCGAAACCAAAACCAAAACACGAAAGTGTGGTTTTGGCAAAACCAATCCAGATCCAAAATAGGAGCATAGAACCAAAACCAGAACACAAAACACGAAAAGTGGCGTGCCCACCTCACATCTTAGTCAAAAACATTGCCCAGTGTGTAGGCCCCTTCAGTTTAGCCAGCCAGCCTTTGGCCAATATTGGTGAAAACAATATTGTGAGCTGACAGCTGATCAGAATTGACTGGAAATTAATGTTATTGAGGTTAATAATACTGTAGCAGCAGCAGGCCCAAATTACATGATTTTAGCAGATTTTAGCATTAAAAAAAATAAATACAGATCAAAATCAATATCCAAAACATGTGAGGGTGGTTTTGTCAAATCAGAACCAAAACACTAAATTAGTACAGATCCAATACCAAAACCAAAACACGGGGGTTGGCACACATCTCTATTTTAAATTCCTTTTGCATAATAGGGTTAGTTGTTGGATGCAATAAATCTGGACACCACCATGTGATCTGTTTAGCAGATACTTGGTACTCTCATATACTGTACCTGTTATTATCTCTAGCCCACAGGTTCTCAAACTCGGTCCTCAGGACTCCACACGGTGCATGTTTTGCAGGTCTCCTCACAGAATCACAAGTGGAATAATTAGCTCCACTTGTGGACCTTTTAAAATGTGTCAGTGAGTAATTAATACACCTGTGCACCTGCTGGGTTACCTGCAAAACATGCACTGTGTGGGGTCCTGAGGACCGAGTTTGAGAACCACTGCTCCGCTAGCCATCTCTATAGTAGGAGGAATTCCACTCAGCAGCTGTACACTGTAATTGAAAGCCTCAGAGCTGCTGTGTGGGGTTCCACCTGCTACAGAGAAATCCAAGCAGCACTGCAGGTGATCAGCAGAGGTCAGAGCTCTATGTGTTTGCCACTATCCTTCTAACTAAGCCCCCCACCAGGTACTATTATTAGTAGGGGGTTACTTCTATATGGGTTAATTAAAGCAGAAATCCATGTAAAAATGACAGTTTTAATTGGAGTTCTAATGGGAGCAGTTTATATGTACAATTTCACTTGCCATTATAAGCCTTTTTCCTAATCACCATGAAGGAAGATGATGAACAAACCCAGAAGGACATATATTCCTATAACCTCTGGTTGCTTTTATGTATCCTGAGAATAATTAGACATACAGATCCCAAATCTGCTACTGGGTATTTGACATTTCTGGATTGGTTTGTGAAAGAAGACTACATTCATTATTTCATGAGCACTGAAGGGCTGCCAGGTGATGAGCGAAAAGACTATGCGGAGTATCCATCCTTCTCTTCTGACAGGACCAAAGAAGAGAGAGGGGCAGGGAGTATGCTGCAGCTAGTGGTCCCACTATTTTGATGTACTGGACAGAGGGGAATATGTACTAAGCAGTAAAAAATGTGGAGAAGTGAGCCCACGGCAACCAATCAGCTGCTTTGTATAATATTATAGTATGCAAATTATAAATGTAACTTCAATGCTGATTGGTTGTCACAGGCAACTTCTCCACTGGCACACTTTTCACTGCTTAGTACATTACCCCAGAGTGTGATACTATTACTATTAGAGATGAGCGGGTTCGGTTCTCAGAGAACCGAATCCCCTTCCCCTCCCCGAGCTTCACCACCCGAGCCCGGATCCGAGCCCAGCTCGGGTTTTCTCGCCTGACTCGGAAAACAGAATGAGGCAAAACGTCATCATCCCACTATTGGATTCTCACGGTGTTTGGATTCCATATAAGTAGCCACGCGTTGCCGCCATTTTCACTCTGGCATTGAAGAGTATAGAGAGAGGACGTGTCTCTGTCCTCAGTGTCCTGCATCAGTTCAGTGTTAGTGTCTTGTGCTGCATCAGTCCAGTCACAGTGGTGGTGTCCTCTGCTGCTATATGTCCAGTGCTGCTGTATAAGTCCAGTCCAGTGGTGCTGTGTTGTGCTGCATCAGTCCAGTTGTGGTGTCTTGTGCTGCATCAGTCCAGTCACAGTGGTTGTGTCCTCTGTTGCCATATGTCCAGTGCTGCTGTATAAGTCCAGTCCAGTGGTGCTGTGTTGTGCTGCATCAGTCCAGTTGTGGTGTCTTGTGCTGCATCAGTCCAGTCACAGTGGTGGTGTCCTCTGCTGCCATATGTCCAGTGCTGCTGTATCAGTCCAGTCCATTGCAATGGTGCTGTGTTGTCCTGCATCAGTCCAGTGGTGGTGTTCCTGTACTGCCTTATATGTTCAGTGGCACTGCCGTATATGTCCAGTGATACTGCCATATATGTCCATTGATACTGCAGTATATGTCCACCGATGCTGCCGTATAAATCCAATGGTACTGGCGTATAAGTCCAGTCCAGTGATACTGCCGTAAATGTCCAGTGGCACTGCCGTATAATTCCAGTGATCCTGCTGTATAATTCCAGTAGTAGTGGTATAAATCCAGTGGTACTGCCGTATAATTCTAGTGATCCTGCCATATAATTCCAATGGTACTGGTGTATAAATCCAGTGATCCTGCTGTATAATTCCAGTGATCCTGCCATATAATTCCAGTGACACTAGCGAATAAATCCAGTGATCCTGCTGTATAATTCCAGTGATACTGGCATATAAATCCAATGATCCTGCCGTATAATTCCAGTGATCCTGCTGTATAATTACAGTGGTACTGACGTATAAATCCAGTCTAGTGATACTGCCGTATATGTCCAGTGGTACTGCCGTATAATTCCAGTGATCCTGCTGTATAATTCCAGTAGTACTGGTTTATAATTCCAGTGGTACTGGCGTATAAGTTCAGTCCAGTGATACTGCCGTATATGTCCAGTGGTACTGCTGTATAAATCCAGTGGTACTGCCGTATAATTCCAGTGATCCTGCCATATAATTCCAGTTGTACTGGCGTATAAGTCCAGTGATCCTGCTCCATATTAGTCCATATAATTCCATATAACTCCAGT
The DNA here is from genome assembly GCF_028390025.1 of Pseudophryne corroboree. NCBI lineage: Eukaryota > Metazoa > Chordata > Amphibia > Anura > Myobatrachidae > Pseudophryne > Pseudophryne corroboree. The sequence goes on along the minus strand of NC_086447.1, from coordinate 165,636,477 downwards.
CCAGTGGGGCTGCCATATAAGTTCAGTGGTGCTGTCCTGTGCTGTATATTATTTACTCCAAATAAAGGGGTTATTAATATTTAATCCAAATCATTTTCACATGGTTTGCCCTGTGTGGTGTAGAGGTACGCTCTCCTGTACCACATAATGTTATATAACTCCAGAAAAATAATTGAGAACAAAAATTTGGAGGATAAAATAGGGAAATATCAAGAACCACTTCCCCTAGTACTGAAGCTGCTGCCACTAGTCATGACATAGACAATGAAATCCCATCAATGTCGTCTGCCAAGGCCGATGCCCAATGTCATAGTACAGTGCATGTAAAATCCAAAAATCCAAAGTTCAGTAAAAAGATCCCCAAAAAAATAAATTTAAATGGTCTGAGGAGAAACATAAACTTGCCAATATGCCATTTACGACACGGAGTGGCAAGGAACGCTAAGGCCCTGGTCTATGTTCATGACTAATGGTTCAGCTTCACATGACTACAGAAGGCCTCATCCTCCCGCTAGAAAAATGATGGTATCACAAATCCCCAAGGAGAGTCCAAGTGTGTCGGCGGTTGCGATGCCTGACCTTCCCAACACTGGATGGGAAGAGGTGGCTCATTCCACCATTTGCACGCCCTCTGCAAGTGCTGGAAGTAGCACCCACAGTCCAGTTTCTGGACTTGGAACATCCTCCCTTATATGTCACCTGCTGCGCATTCATCAGAAGTCAGTGTCAAGTTGTGAAACTTTGGGTAAGAGCGTAAGCAGTCCACTGACACCTAAATCCCTTCTTCCTCTTGTACCCAAGCTCCTGCAAGCCACACCACCAACTACCTCAACGTCAACTTCCTCCTCAGTCAGGAACGTCAGTAGTCCTGCAGGCCATGTCACTGGGAAGACTGATGAGTCCTCTCCTAACTGGAAATCCTCCGGAGGATCCTTGAGTGGTACGCCTGCTGTTGCTGCCACTGCTGTTGTTGCTGCTAGGAGTAGATCGTCATCCCAGAGGGGAAGTCGGAAGACCACTTGTACTACTTCAACTGAGCAATTGACTGTCCAACAGTCCTTTGTGAGGAAGATTAAATATGACAGCAGTCATCCTTTTGCAAAGCGGATAACTGAGGCCTTGACAGCTATGTTGGTGATAGAATGCCTCCGGTATCCGACATTAGTTCAGTGGGACTTAGAGAATTGTTTGAGGTAGTGTGTTCCCGGAATCAAATCCCATCTAGGTTCCACTTCACTAGGCAGGCGATACCAAGAATGTACAGAAGTGTCAGAAAAAGTGTCCTCAGTGTCCTAAAAAATGCAGTTGTACCCATTGTCCACTTAACCATGGACATGTGGGTACATATGGCTTACCCAAATTAGACTCTCCTGGGGATTTGTGATATCGGACAATGCCACCAATATTGTGCGTGCATTACATCTGGGTAAATTCTAGCATGTCCCATGTTTTGCACATACTGTACAATTAATTTGGTGGTGCAGAATTTTTTTGAAAAATGACAGATTCGTGCAGGAGATGCTGTTTGTGGCCAAAAAAATTGCAGGCCACTGTCGGCATTTAGCCACCGCATGCCAAAGACTGGAGCGCCATCAAACACTCCTGAACCTGCCCTGCCATCACCTGAAGCAAGAGCTAGTAACGAGGTGGAATTCAACACTCTGTATGTTTGAGGGGATGGAGAAGCAGAAAAAGGTCACTCAAGCCAATACATCCAACTATGATATAGACAAAGGAGGGGTAGAGAAAGATTTCCGTCTTGTGCAAGGTTCTCCAACCCTTCGAACTTGCCACACGTGAAGTCAGTTCAGACACTGCTTGAGTCAGGTCATTCCCCTCATCAGGCTTTTGCAGAAGCAGCTGGAGAAATTGGAGGAGGAGCTAAGACGGAGCGATTCCGCAACGTATGTGGGACTTGTGGATGGATCCCTTCATTCGCTTTGCCAGGATTCAAGGGTGGTCAATCTGTTGAAATCAAAGCAATACATTTTAGCCACCGTGCTCGATCCTAGGTCTAAAGCCTACGTTGTATCTCTCTTTCCGGCAGACACATGCCTGCAGAGGTTCAAAGACCTGCTGGTGAGAAAATTGTCAAGTCAAGTGGAACGTGACCCGTCAACAGCTCCTCCTTAATTTTCTCCCACAATTGGGGCTGCAAGGAAAAGGATAAGATTTCCTAGCACACCCGTTGGCTGTGATGCAGGGCAGTCAGGAGCGAGTGCTGACATCTGGTCCGGACTGAAGGACCTGCAAATGATTACTGACATGTCCACTGTCACTGCATATGATTCTGTCACCATTGAAAGAATGGTGGAGGATTATATGAGTGACAGCATCCAAGTAGACATGTCAGACAGTCCATACTTAAACTGGCAGGAAAAAGAGGCAATTTGGATGCCCTTGCACAAACTGGCTTTATTTTACCTAAGTTGCCCCCCCTCCAGTGTGTACTCCGAAAGAGTGTTTAGTACAGCTGGTAACCTTGTCAGCGATCGGCGTAGGAGGTTACTTCCACAAAATGTGGAGAAGATGATGTTCATCAAAATTAATTATAAATCCATCTGAGAAGACCTTGACCAGCAATTGCCTCCAGAAAGTACACAGGGACCTGTGATGGTGGATTCCAGTGGGGATGAATTAATACTCTGTGAGGAGGAGGATGTACACAGTGAAAGGGGGAGGAATCGGAGGAATCGGATGAGGTCAACATCTTGCCTCTGTAGAGCCAGTTTGTGCAAGGAGAGATTGATTACTTATTTTTTGGTGGGGGCCCAAATCAGTCATTTCAGCCACAGTTGTGTGACAGACCCTGTCGCTGAAATGATTGGTTTGTTAAAGTGTGCATGTCCTGTTTATACAACATAAGGGTGGGTGGGAGGGCCCATCTTGCACCTCTTTTTCTTCTTTGCATGATGTGCTGTTTGGGGCCTAATTTTTTTAAGTGCCATCCTGTCTGCCATTGTAGTGCCACTCCTAGATGAGCCAGGTGTTTGTGCCACACACTTGTGTCACATAACTTAGCCGTCCTTCTACCTAATTGCACCTCTTTTTATTCTTTGCATCATGTGCTGTTTGGGGCCTATTTTTTAAATCTGCCATCCTGTCTGCGACTGCAGTGTCACTCCTAGATGGGCCAGGTGTTTGTGCCGCACACTTGTGTCGCTTAGCTTAGTCATCCAGCCACCTCGGTGCAACCTTTTGGCCTAAAAACAATATTGTGAGGTGTTCAGAATAGACTGGAAATGAGTGGAAATGAATGTTATTGAGGTTAATAATACCGTAGGAGCAAAATGACCCCAAAATTCTGTGATTTTACCTGTTTTTATGTTTTTTTCAAATATCATCCAGATCCAAAAACCAAAACACAAAAGTGTGGTTTTGGCAAAACCAATCCAAAACCAAAACACGAGAGGAAATTAGAACCAAAACCAAAACACAAAACACGAAAAGTGCCTGCCACACATATCTAATTACTGTAGATTGTTAATTGTCAGTGGTATTGAAGTTAATCTGCTCTGTGAGTGCCGTCTCCACAACCAATTATAGCAAAACATTTAAAGTACTGTAATACCCCTTTCACACCAGCACCTCTGAACACGGGTTTTTGGCACATGAACGCGCATAACCCGTGTTCATGTGCATAACCCGTGTTCATGACCCGGTATTTCAACCCTGCTTTTGAGCAGGGTTGAACCCATGTTCAACCAGGCTCACTGTGCGGTGTGAACGGAAGCCGGGTCAATGCGACTTGGCTCCTGTTCACTCTCTATGTACGGGCGGCGAATGGAGATCATGTGATCTCTAGCGCCGCCCTCGCCTCGTCACCACTGATGTCAGCAACCCAGCAATATGCCGGGCTGTTGACTGCGGTATGAATGGTGCCTAACCCGGGAATGTCCCTGCATGATCCCTAGACCGTAAGTCCCACAGTTTTCGGTATGAAAGTGGTATTAGTGGATGACAATGGGCTCATCTTGTCCAGTGGCCTGCATGAGGCCTTTTATAGTAACTTTTATTTCCACACCACAGCTCCGATCTTGGTTCCTTAATGACTAGAGGAACATTAGCTAGTTTCTCAGAGTGTATGCCAGTGAATATACACTGCTCAAAAAAATAAAGGGAACACTTAAACAGCACAATGTAACTCCAAGTCAATCACACTTCTGTGAAATCAAACTGTCCACTTAGGAAGCAACACTGATTGACAATCAATTTCACATGCTGTTGTGCAAATGGAATAGACAACAGGTGGAAATTATAGGCAATTAGCAAGACACCCCCAATAAAGGAGTTGTTCTGCAGGTGGTGACCACAGACCACTTCTCAGCTCCTATGCTTTCTGGCTGATGTTTTGGTCACTTTTGAAAGCTGGCGGTGCTTTCACTCTAGTGGTAGCATGAGACGGAGTCTACAACCCACACAAGTGGCTCAGGTAGTGCAGCTCATACTGGATGGCACATCAATGCGAGCTGTGGCAAGAAGGTTTGCTGTGTCTGTCAGTGTAGTGTCCAGAGCATGGAGACGCTACCAGGAGAAAGGCCAGTACATCAGGAGACGTGGAGGAGGCTGTAGGAGGGCAGCAACCCAGCAGCAGGACCGCTACTTCCGCCTTTGTGCAAGGAGGAACAGGAGGAGCACTGCCAGAGCCCTGCAAAATGACCTCCAGCAAGCCACAAATGTGCATGTGTCTACTCAAACAATCAGAAACAGACTCCATGAGGGTGGTATGAGGGCCCGACGTCCACAGGTGGGGGTTGTGCTTACAGCCCAACACCGTGCAGGACGTTTGGCATTTGCCAGAGAACACCAAGATTGGCAAATTCGCCACTGGCGCCCTGTGCTCTTCACAGATGAAAGCAGGTTCTCACTGAGCACATGTGACAGACGTGACAGAGTCTGGAGAAGCCAAGGAGAATGTTCTGCTGCCTGCACCATCCTCCAGCATGACCGGTTTGGCAGTGGGTCAGTAATGGTGTGGGTTGGCATTTCTTTGGGGGGCCGCACAGCCCTCCATGTGCTCGCCAGAGGTAGCCTGACTGCCATTAGGTACCGAGATGAGATCCTCAGATCCCTTGTGAGACCATATGCTGGTGCGGTTGGTCCTGGGTTCCTCCTAATGCAAGACAATGCTAGACCTCATGTGGCTGGAGTGTGTGAGCAGTTCCTGCAAGACGAAGGTATTGATGCTATGGACTGGCCCGCCCGTTCCCCAGACCTGAATCCAATTGAGCACATCTGGGACATCATGTCTCGCTCCATCCACCAATGCCACGTTGCACCATAGACTGTCCAGGAGTTGGCGGATGCTTTAGTCCAGGTCTGGGAGGAGATCCCTCAGAAGACCATCCGCCACCTCATCAGGAGCATGCCCAGGCATTGTAGGGAAGTCATACAGGCACGTGGAGGCCACACACACTACTGAGCCTCATTTTCACTTGTTTTAAGGACATTGCATCAAAGTTGGATCAGCCTATAGTGTGTTTTTCTACTTTAAGTTTGAGTGTGACTCCAAATCCAGACCTCCATGGGTTAATAAATTTGATTTCCATTGATAATTTTTGTGTGATTTTGTTGTCAGCACATTCAACTATGTAAAGAACAAAGTATTTAATAAGAATATTTAATTCATTCAGATCTAGGATGTGTTATTTTAGTGTTCCCTTTATTATTTTGAGCAGTGTATATACACATTGGGTACAATCTACCGCAATATTTCTACTATAGCGTGGTACATTTCTACCTGGAATGTTTCTACTATAGCGTGTTATCTACTTGGAACATACAGATGGAGCCACGCTAGTCGTAGCTCCGTCTGTGACTAGGCGCGCCCACCCAGATGCTCCTAATGTTGAGAGCGTCTCCGGCCGGGCATGCGCGCCCATGACGTAGACGTGCCCCATTCACTTGAATCGAAAGCATATCCGTCCGGGCGGGCATGCGTGCCCGGACGGAGAAGCTCTGAATGGAAACGTCTCTGTGTATTCCCGGCGTGACTAGGTGGATAGATAGCCTAGTCATGCCGGGAGTGCACGCCTGTGATGAAGCCACCTTCTGGGTCTAGGTCTACATGGACACCATGTAAGGGTACCACATCCCCTCACATGGCTCTCTGCACTCACTATGCTTCGGGCACACTGCCTCGCTGTACTCGGCACACTATTATATTCCCCCTCCAGGTCCACTGGGATGGTAAAGTACAGTATGAACAAGTCTGATTTTGACATGTCGGCATTTCTAATGTCGGTATTATGATTATGTTGGCATTTTGAACATGTTGGTATAATGAATGTCAGTATTTTGACCATGTTGGTATTTTTACTGTCAGTCAATGGCTTTTGGGATTATGACCGTCGGTTTTGTGTCCGTCGGTAAATCAACTGCTATCCTACTATACAGTAGTGCGCAAAAACAATTTAATTATCTAAATAACATAATAACTTCATTTTTGTCCTAGAAATTTTCAATATAACGATCAAAGTTTAAGATTGCAGTGTAATTTCATGTGTGATGTCCATATAATAGGAGAATACATTGCCAGAGGGCCTGATTAAGATTTGTACGCAGACTTACTGGGCCATGCTGTCCTGATATGACAGAAAGTCTAAGTAAGCTTAGGCATACTGACCGCGATCTGCTACCATTTCAAGTCTTGACTGATGGTCGCAATGGTGATCTGGTGCTGAGTCCTCAGGTGCAGCATTCGGATCTTGTAGATGCATGAAGGAGGCATCTATCTCCTACAGACACCTTCTGCTGCATTTGAATTTTATTTGTATGGAATTGCACAGTTGCTTGCCTGCAGCTGCGTAATTCCTGACAAATCACAATCAGGCCTAGAGTGGGAAGTTTGACACACTTTGTGTGGTCAGTTTCTCTGTCAGGGGTCCTGTACAGGATATCAGAGAAGCAAAAGGATTCCAGGCACAGTGCACAGAAACAGTAGTTTGCAGGAATCTATGACCTGCAAATAGTGTAGGAAAGATAAAGTGCAAAAACTTTCTCACAGCTCTAAGGAGCAGGCCCGGTGCGCACGCACACAAGTCAGTGCGTACCCGTGGTCACGTGTGCACTGAATAATAACAGGGAGCAGTGAGATTCAACATAAAGGTGTTTATTGATAAAATGAGAGTTCTCAATTCAACAAGAACTGGGAAGGAAGGATATAAAGTCTGTAATAATGAAGGAAGTCTTGGAACTGTGCAGATCTGGTCAACTCAGACAATAGAGCGGAAAAAAAGCTGGATGAACTGCAGTATTTAGTTTTCTTAGCTGGTTGTATCTGCTGTCTCTTCTGACCTTTTGGGGTGCTTGCAAATAGATTAAACCAAATTCAGGATTAGTGTAGACTACAGTTACAGAACAACAGGTGGGTTGGGCAGGAGCTGTTGCTACAGTAGATGACAGTCGTATTACCTAGAACAAAGAAAGTTTGCAGGTCATAGATTCCAGCAAACTATTGTTTGTTCATCGGGAGGCTACCACATGTCTGGTGATTGCTCTAACAAACTTTATCCTCTGAGAATCAGAGTGTTTCCTGTAGTGCTTGGCAGAGGTACAGCTGGAAGACCAATGGACATCTTGCACTACAGATTGTAGTGGCAAGCCCTTTGCTGCAGCAGAAGTGATGGCATTACTAAGAGTTTAATGACCCTTAAAGAGGGAGGTATTTATTCCTGGGAGCTTCATAGCAAAAACTATCGATCCTCTGATAATGGAAGGTCTAACAAGATGGAGAGGTTTACAGCAGGTGATAAAGGGGAAGTTGTGAGATCCAGGTAGGCACACAGGCTTGCAACTAGCTAGGACAAATTCAACTAATGGGTTGTTCAAAGAACTGGTTTTCGTGTGACCCTTGAGAATGGCATGGAACCACATGGGAGTCTGGGTCAATCAAACATCTGATATATGTATAAGGCTGAGTTTGATGCCCTTTGAAGCAAAGGCTAAAGCTAAAAGGAATGCTAACTTTCTAGTCAACCAGAAAAGAGGTGTAATTTCTAGTACCTGTAGCTACAAAACAGAAGAAGGAATAGAGGGGGTAATTCCAAGTTGATCGCAGCAGGATTTTTGATAGCAATTGGGCAAAACCATGTGCACTGCAGGGGGGGCAGATATAACATGTGCAGAAAGAGTTAGATTTGGGTGGGTTATATTGTTTCTGTGCAGGGTAAATACTGGCTGCTTTATTTTTACACTGCAAATTAGATTGCAGATTGAACACACCCTACCCAAATCTAACTCTCTCTGCACATGTTATATCTGCCTCCCCTGCACTGCACATGGTTTTGCCCAGTTGCTATCAAAAATCCTGCTGCGATCAACTTGGAATTACCCCCTCTATTCCTTCTTCTGTTTTGTAGCTACAGGTACTAGAAATTACACCTCTTTTCTGGTTGACTAGAAAGTTAGCATTCCTTTTAGCTTTAGCCTTTGCTTCAAAGGGCATCAAACTCAGCCTTATACATATATCAGATGTTTGATTGACCCCCAGAGTAATGTGGACAACATAGTCTAGACAATAAAGCACCTTCAAGCAGGTGGAGGTAAAGTTTATTCTCTTTCAGGCCTGGGAACAAAAAAGCTGAGGGAAAGCCATAAGAACATTTGGTGGCTGAAGCCAAGCCTGCTTCAAACTTGGCGGCTAAAAAATCTTATGCCATGTTGAGAGTAGTAGAGGCTGATGGTGCGTTTGTATAGATATCCAGGTACTATATTCATTAATAATTGCACAATATTTGGTTCTTGTTCCGGGTCAGAGATGCATTAATTAGAGGTTAGACATGGACTGTAGAAACTCCTGAAGAAGGTCTGGAGCCCCCAGTATGCAGTCCTTGGCATGCCTAGGGGAATCTTGGGCACCTTGCATAGCTGGTTGATCAAGGGAAACCAAATCCTGGAGGACCAAACCAGGTACACTAGGATGAGAAGAAAAACATTATCTAGACTGACCTTGAGAAAGACTCACAACAGTACGGCTGGAGGGGAAGATCTGTCCATGGGAAGGACATGGCACCCATGCAGAAAGCTCCCTGGGTCCAAACGCTGGAGACAAAAGTTGGATCATGGGCATTTTACGGGGTTGCAAACAGGTCCAACCTTTGAAGGCCAGATGTTCTTTCGATGCTCTGAGGCTAACTCTGGCTAGAGTGAGGGTGCCTTTGGAACAAGGAGTCTGCTAGCTCATTTAGCTCTCCTGATATAGACTAAAGGAGTTTAACCTGCGCACTGAGCTAACTCATCTAATGAAATGGGTGAGCTGCCATACTTATAGGAGACCTATGGCATATGTAATAAATCAGAAATGTACTGCTTGGGTGTTTGTTATATGGTATGGTGTTAGTAGCATGTAAATGTGATTATGTGATCAACCCTATGGGGGAGATGTACTAAGCAGTGATAAAAGTGGAGAAGTGAGCCAGTGGAGAAGTTGCCCATGGTAACCAATTAGCATTGACATAACATTTATAATTTGCATAAAATAAAAGTTTGCAGAGCGGCTGATTGGTTGCAATGGGCAACTTTTCCACTAGTACTTGTCCCCCTATATGTTGGAATAATTAATTATGTCAGCAAACATTTACAGTAAATGAGAATAACTTTATTAAGGAGCATATAAAATATAAGTGACAATGCAATGTGATAATGAGCAGCCAATATCACTGGGTAAACATATCGGCTAGTGTGTACCCGGCTTTAAAGTGATAAATCATATTGTAAACAAAGTCACAAAAACTTTTTGTGACTTTGTTTACAATACACCTTCTCTTTAATAGTCCTTGAGTGACATCTATTCTTAATGTATACAAGCTAGCTGCCATATTAGGAATATATATATATATATATATATATATATATATATATATATATATATATGAGTTCTGATGGGGTTATTTAATTGGGGTTGTTGGGTATGGGATAAAGGGATCAGAATAGCAACAGCAGCATCCCAACCTCCATAATCCCATAATACTTACATTTTTAATTAAATTAATTAACCTTCCTCTAACCCTCTCTCCCCGGTATAGTAATATTTAGGATGCCAATTTCACTTTTTTGCTGAGTGCCGGGATAAAAAATAAATAAATAAATAAACATAAATATATATATATATATATATATATATATATATATATATATCCTTCCATTAGCTCATAGTAAGGACTTATTGTCTCTGATACACTGAGTATATACTGTATATGGAGCCTGGTGGGGATATTTAATTGGGGTTGTTGGATATGGGATGTAGGGGTCAGAATTCCAACAGCGGCATCCCAACCACCATAATGTTTACATTTTGAATTAAATTAATTAACCTTACCCCTTCCATTAACCCTCCCTCCCCTCAGCCAAACCCTCCCTGGCATACTAATATTTAGGATGCGGCTGTCGGGATTCCATCGTCAGCATTCATACATGTATGGATTGCTGGTATTCTGAACACCAGCACCCTGTTCAACGGGATAATTATATATGATTTACACTGCGCTTGTATGGTCTATAGCTGGTCCAAAAAAATATAATACGATTTTATGTCTAAAAAAGAAGCGCTTTTGTTCATATTAGCCGATCATACCTTTAATAAAAAATATGTGTTAAATGAAATGTTTACGGCTCTTTTAATGAGGTGTTTTGGAGGTATATTATGTATTGCGGAGTATTGAGGGTTCCAATTTTGATGTCTGGGTTTAGGTGGTAAATGTTCTCTTCATACAAGAGTCCCAACCTAACTGTCCCTGCTAACCCTAGCTCTCGTGAACCGCTGGCCGTGGCTCACTTGTGGTTTCCGGCTCTGGTTCCCTCCCACAGGCTGGCGATGTCTTAGTGTGCTAGTCTGCTGGGCAATCGATGGCGACGTCACTCCCGCGTCTCCCTCCTCCGTCTCTCTCCAATGCATTTCGGGCTTAGTGGCCCTTTGTCAAGGATGGAGATTGTTCCCTACGTTTCCTCTTTATTGTTAAAATTCTTTGAATAACTTTATTGTTTCATTTTAAAAACAGGAAATGGTAATACTGGAAGTTCTTTAACCGGCGGAAATCATGTGCTCTTATTACCTTTCATCTTATTTTTAGTTCTATTACTTTTTAAAATTTGGTATGGCGGTCTTGATGATTATTTATGTGTTATTGAAATTATTTATGTTTTTAAAAGGCATTAATATCAATATCTACATTTAGTTCTGTCGGTTGTAATGTCTGCACATGATAAATCCATTTTGTTTCTCTCCTTCTGAGGTCTGGGCTTATATTCCCTCCTCTCCAATTTTGTAAAAATGTTTGTATTCCCATGAATTTTAAACTCGAGGGGTCTTGTTGATGATGGTCTTTATAATGTTTGGATACACTATGAGTTTCCAGGCCTCTTCGTATATTGTACAAATGCTCTGAGAGCCTGGTTTTTTATTTTATTTTCATTTGTCCGATGTATTGATGTCCACAAGGACACTCAAGGAGATAAATTACTCCTTCTGATTCACATGAAATTTTCTCTTACTTTATGTATTTTGTTAGTCACATTTGATTTAAATTCTGTGATTGGTCGAGTGGAGTTATTTCCAGTGGTTTTACAAGCTTTACAATTCAAACAATAATAGTTTCCCTTATTTTCTGTTTGATTCATGGTGTTCCAGTGTAAATAGCTTTGAACCTGGACGTCCTATAGTTTCGGGAATAGGATCATTATCATCGCACCTATCCCAATATGTGGACTCTTTCCTAAAAGGTCTGGTTCAAGAACAGAAAAGTTATCTAAAAGACACTTTACGTGTTCTACAAATAATAGATAATATAGAATGGCAAGACGATTATATCTTGTGCACCTGCAATGTTCGATCTCTAAAAGCCATGATATCGGATGTGAAGCAAGTAGATTCTTTCTTTCAAATAATACACGGTTGCCTAATGCTCAGATAATTTTTCTCATCAGCTGTATACAATACATACTTAATAAGAATTACTTCTGGGACCAGGATGTATTTTACAATCAAATATAGGGAACCGCAATGGGTTCCTCATTTGCACCTAGTTACGCAAATCTATTTGTGGCTAGGTGGGAGGAGGAAAAAATCTGGAATGATAACCCATTTTGAAAGCATGTAGTCATGTGGAAAAGATACATTGACGACCTGTTAATCATCTGGAAAGGCCCGAAACAGACACTTACAGATTTTGTGCTGTACATGAATAACAATAAATATGGTTTGGAGTTCATGTCTACAACTAGCAAACAGATGGTAGTTTATCTGGACTTAGAAATTTTCATTCAGGAAAATAAATTGAATACAAAAAAATCACATTAAGAAGGTTAGTGGTAACAACATGCTAAACCGTACCAGTAACCATCACAAAAATTGGCTCCAGAACATTCCAGGTGGCCAATTTAGATGTCTCAGGTGCAATTGCACACAGGAAGATACATTTCATCAGCAATGTAACAATATGAAAGATCAATTCATTGAGAAAGGATACAAAGCAAAATAATGAAATAAAGAAATCGAAAATATATCAGCTATGGACAGAAAAAGTATGATCAAGTATAATCAAAAACCAATTAACAGTAATTATAATACAGCATTTATTACTCAATTTAATAGCCAACATTATCAACTGGAAAACAATTTACAAAAATACTGGCATATTTTATTATTGGATAAACAATTGACCCCTTACATTAAAGAAAACCCCCAAATAATCTATAAAAAAGTGAGGAACTTGAAACAATATTTAGTTCAAAGCTATTTACACAGGGACACCACGAATCAAACAGAAAATAAGGGAAACTATTATTGTTTGAATTGTAAAGCTTGTAAAACCACTGGAAATAACTAGTGATGTGTACCGGACATTTTTCGGGATTTGTGTTTTGGTTTTGGATTCGGTTCCACGGCCGTGTTTTGGATTCGGACGCGTTTTGGCAAAACCTCCCTGAAATTTTTTTGCCGGATTCGGTTGTGTTTTGGATTCGTTTTTTTTTTTTTTACAAAAAACCCTCAAAAACAGCTTAAATCATAGAATTTGGGGGTCATTTTGATCTCATAGTATTATTAACCTCAATAACCATAATGTACACTCATTTTCAGTCTATTCTGAACACCTCACACCTCACAATATTATTTTTAGACCTAAAATTTGCACCGAGGTCGCTGGATGACTAAGCTAAGCGACACAAGTGGCCGACACAAACACCTGGCCCATCTAGGAGTGGCACTGCAGTGTCAGGCAGGATGGCACTTAAAAAAAATAGTCCCCAAACAGCACATGATGCAAAGAAAAATGAAAGAAAAAAGAGGTGCAAGATGGAAATGTCCTTGGGCCCTCTCACCCACCCTTATGTTGTATAAACAGGACATGCACACTTTAACAAACCGATCATTTCAGCCACAGGGTCTACCACACGACTGTGACTGAAATGACTGGTTGGTTTGAAGCAATCAATCTCTCCTTGCACAAACTGGCTCTACAGAGGCAAGATGTCCACCTCCTCCTCATCATCCATTTCCTCACCCCTTTCACTGTATACATCCCCCTCCTCACAGATTATTAATTCATCCCCACTGGAATCCACCATATCAGGTCACTGTGTACTTTCTGGAGGCAATTGCTGGTGAAAGTCTCCACGCAGGAATTGATTATAATTCATTTTGATGAACATCATCTTCTCCACATTTTCTGGAAGTAACCTCCTACGCCGATTGCTGACAAGGTGAGTGGCTGCACTAAACACTCTTTCGGAGTACAACTTAGGTAAAATAAAGTACAGTACAGGGTTAGGTGCGCCAAATGGACAATTTCTTTTGGTGCAAAAAGGATGATGTTGTTATAATAACACTCAGACTAATTATTTTAAATGTCAAAAATGTCTTTTATTTAGGCTAAAAATATGTCTTCATTTACTGCACGCACTAAGAACTTATGCAGTTCTATGAAGGGTTGTGATATTAGAGATTGGGGAAGGGGACTGGATGGTGAGGGATGTTGGAGGGGGGGGGGGAGAAGAAAGAGATATCCGTGTGCTTTGGATATATAACAAGTCTGTTACTGTAAAGGAGTGGAGACACTCAGGTCGGTGGCGTCCCACCTCTGTAGTGCCTATAGTCCTGTTGGAATGTCCAGAGCCTATGATCAGTATTTATGATTTGTCCAATTGGAAGAGGTTTCGAAACAAAAGGGGTACCCCCGGAGGGTCGGTGCGGCAAGGGATCCTAATGGTTGCTAATAGTCAGGTAGTGAGGGCTCCGGACATACCGTCCACCCCTGTGCTCTGACAGTTCACGGTGTCGTTCTTCTGAGTGCACCGTGGTTGTCTGTGCGAATGGGGAAGCGGTCACCGTCTTAGAGAGGGAGAAAGACAACTGCTTCTAGCCCTGCTGGGCTATCTGCCGTGTCTTTTCCTCTCCTACAGAGTCCCTTACCTTATCCTCGTAGCTCCATCTTGTACCCTCTTGCCGGCGGCCTGCTCCGTTCTCCTTCAGCGGCACTGTCCTCCTCTTGTTTCCGGGTTGTCCTGATCACGTGTTTAGGTTACGAGGTCGCAACGTTCTCCTTCAGTGAAGCGGCTGTTCTCCCTCGTCCGTCTTCGTTTCTATGTCTCTTAAGGCTCTGTTGGAGTTAGAGTAATTAATTATAGTAGTGGGTAGGAACTTGGTGGTGTATTTCCAACGCGTATCGGCCCGTTGCGGCCTTCGTCAGGGAATCTAGTTCAGCCATGTTTGTTGTGGGCTATTTAGCCCATCTTCAGAAGTGGTCTTTCTGTCTCATTGGTCCTCTGTGTGATTAGGGGCGGAGTAGGGGGCGGATTGGAATGATGATGTACATGGAGATTGGGAATAATGGTGTACATGGGAGTTTAGAAGGGACACAAATTTAAGAGATGATAAAATTAAATAAAATAAAAATAAAAAATAAAATTAAATATAAATAAGACAAGAGGTAACTGCACGATATTAGTAATCTAGCACTGTGTGGAGGGTGAAGTCCTAACCTTCTTACAATAGTATATGGATGCCAATTTTTATTGGGCATCAAAAAGAAGCAATAAATAAATAAATGAGGGTTAGTGTCGGTAAATAAATGAATGAGGGTTAGTGTCTTATTAAATAAATAAATGAGGGTTTAAGATAAGTGGAGCTGGTAGTGTCTTTCTGTATTAGCGTACATTCTGTTGGATGCATGCACTCCTGTCTTCACGTATGCCCTTACTGTTATGGCGAGGGGTTATGTCTTAACATATTTCAGGTGCTTAATGTTGGTAAAATGCTGGGGGTGAAAATAAAGAATATTCTCAAGGATCTGGTTGCTGTCTCACGGTCTAACTCCCACAATCACTGATCTTACTTCGTTATCTATGTTAAGCCCATATGGTTTCAGGGTTTTGAGTGTGAATATCCATTTGAGTTTTTCTTTGTTTATTTTCTTAACAAAGTCTCCTCCCCGACAGTTTTGTTTTACCGTTTTTATCCCTAGGATTCTCATCCCTGTAGGATCTTGTTTGTGTCTCTCCCTGAAGTGATCCGAGAGACTATGTGTTTCTAAACCCTTTCTTATATTCCTTATGTGTTCTGATATTCTAGTCTTGAGGGGTCTCACTGTTCTTACTATATATTGTAAATGGCAGGGGCATTCTATTAGGTAGATTACCCCCTTGGTATGGCATGTAATGTGATCCTGAATGATAAATGATTCCTGTGTATTTTTTGACTGAAAGTTGTATGTACCCTTTGTTGTGGTGTGGATGGACTTGCAGTATTGACAACAGTTGCAGTGGAAAAAGCCCTTGTTCAGTTTATTCCCTGTTAAGGTGGTTTGTACTGTCCCTTTTCTTTCTAGATGGCTGTGGGTCACCCTGGATTTTATGTCTGGTGCCTTTCTGTATATCACTTTCGGTTGTCTGGGTAATAAAGTCCCTAGGAGTTAATCTTCTAAAAGGATGTGCCAATGATCACGTATGATCTTTTCTATGTTTCGGTTCTTACAGCTGTACTGAGTTTGGAAAGTGATTTTCCAGTCTTTTGGGTCTTTTGTCTGTCCTTTTTTATTTTTGTATGTTAAGAGTTTTTTCCTTTCTAACTCTGCAGTCTCTTGTAAGTACTTGTCTAAAGACTCTTCCTTGTATCCTCTATCCATGAATTGCTTTTTCATTTCGTTTGCTTGTATGTGATAGTCTTCTATTCTAGTGCAATTTCTTCTGACTCTTTTGAATTGGCCTGACGGTACGTTTTTTAGCCAGTTGGGGTGGTGTCCACTGGTTGTTAGGATATAGCTATTGACATCCACACTTTTCTGGTATATTTTTGTGCAGATGTTCGTCTCCTCTATAAAGATGGTGATGTCCAAAAAGTTAACTGTGGTTCTACTGTAGTTGGTGGTGAATACTAGGTTACTTTTGTTCGAGTTGATATGTTCAAGGAAACTTAAAAGCTGATCCTCAGTCCCTTTCCATATGAAAATTACGTCATCTATGTATCGCCGCCAGAGGACCAGGTTCGCCCCAAAGTCATGCCCGTCCCAAATGTGGGTGTCCTCCCATCTACTCATAAACAAATTAGCATAACTTGGGGCGAACCTAGTCCCCATAGCGGTGCCGGTGGTTTGTCTGTAATATGAATCCTGAAACCAAAAATAATTGTGCTGTAAAATGAAATTTACACAGTCTAGAATGAAATTTGTTTGTGTGGTTGTCATTGTTTGGTCCTGGTTTAAGAAATAACGTAGTGAGTCTAACCCTTGAGATTGATCTATAATTGTATATAGTGAAGTCACGTCACTAGTACATATCCAGTATTCCTCTGACCATGTGATGTCGTCAAGTGTCTTTATAATGTCAGTTGTGTCCCTAATGTATGATTTCTGGATCTGTACGTAGGGTTGTAGGAAGCTGTCGATGTACTGAGACAAGTTTGCTGTCAGTGATCCTATCCCAGATATTATAGGGCGTCCCGGTGGGTTGGTTCGGTCTTTGTGTATCTTTGGCAGATAATAAAAGACTGGTATGATGGGATGTGTGTTGTCTATATAGGAGTGTTCTTTCTTGGTTAGAATGCCTTGTCCTAGGCCTTGTTTGAGTAAATGTTCTAACATCTTTTTGTATTTTGGGGTCGGGTCTTCTTTGAGAATCTCATATGTGTTTGTATCACCTAATATTCTCAGGGATTCTTTTACATAATCACTTTTTTCTAAGATTACAATCCCCCCTCCCTTATCTGCCGGTTTTACCACTATGTCCTTGTTCTCTATTAGGTCTGTAAGTGCCTTCTTTTCTTTTAAGCTCAGATTGAAATTTTTTGTTTTGTTGTCTAGTTTTTCTAGATCTCGCGTCACTAGTTGTTCAAATGTACCTATTAGTGGTCCTCTCATATGTTGGGGATAAAATGTGGACGTCGGTCTCAGGTCTGAATGTTTGAAATTGTCTCCATTCTGGCTATGTTCTACTTCCCTCACGGTGTTGCTGTAGTATTTTGCGAGTGTGAGTTTGCGGGTAAATCTATGTAGGTCCAGATATGTCTCAAATTTGTTTAGTTTTTTTGTAGGGGCAAACTTCATACCTTTGTTCAGTAATGCCGCATGTTCTGGTTTTAAGACTGTATTGCTGAGGTTGAAGATCCCTGTCTGATTTACTTCTGTGGGTGGTGCCGTTTTTGTCTGCCTTCCTCCTCTCCCTCTCCCTCCTCGTCTAACTCGTCTAATTTTCGTTTGTTTGGTGTTTTTGATGTCTGGTTGCAGGTTCTCAGTCCTGCTACCTCCTCTAAAAAAAAACCTGCACATGGTGTCTGTTTTTCTCCTAAGTCAAGGGACAGTGTAGCTTCCTCTAGGTTGGCGGAGACCTGAAAACCTTCCTCAAGTGAAACACGGGCTAAATTTTCATATGCAAAATCCTCATTAATACTGTAGGTTGAAAAGCTGGTGTCTTGTGTCGTGTCACAGTCGCCTATGGATTCTACCTTTCTGGATTCTATTCTCTCGTTAATCTCCCTTTTTTCCTTTTCCTTTTTTCCTTTGTTATGTAGTCGTGTCATGTATTGTTGATATGTTAAGCTTAATTTCTTATATATGGGTATGTTGTTCTTCTCTGAGAGGTGTGGAGTGTCCTTTATTAGTGTCTTCTTGTTTGTTTTCAGTTTTTTTGAAACCGTGGGTGTCTTTTTCCTGTCTGTCCTATGGCTTCCTTCCTTCCCTATCTTGTCCCTCAATATTTTGGATTTTTTGGTCGCCACAATTTCCTCCTCAATCTTCTGCAGCCTATTTTGTGAGATGTTCTCTAGTTGTTGGAATTCTCTATCTTCTTTGTATACCTCCAAAGATGCGTGTAGTGACCTTATTTCTGTCTCCAAGGATTCCAGTTCATGTTCATGAGTCTCCAGGATTACCTTTATTAGGTTTCTGGAGCAGTCATGTAGAACCGAGTCCCATTTTTCCATGAATTTCGTGTTATCCCTGTTCTGTGTAGGTATTTTCTTAATCTTTAGCCCTTTTGGTACTAGGTTATGTTCTAGATACCACTCTAGTGATTTCTTGTCCCACCATACTTTTGATTCCCTCGTTACCAATTTCTCTAAATTTAGGAATAAGTCACAAAATCTGTTAACTGTTTCATGTGTCTCTGTGGTGTGGGTGAGTTGCGAAAATATTAAATTGGCCCTTAAGTCCCTATCTGTCCTGTGGTCTAAAATACCCATATACAGAGCAAGCTGGATGCAGAGGTGGATATATGTAGCTTAGAAGGAAGGTTATCCAGCGCTCATGTATTTGAGTATTTAGATTGTCCTAAGGCTGCTACCTATTTTCAGAAGTACCTCAAGCTTCAATATAGATATAGTACAGTACAGGGTTAGGTGCGCCAAATGGAAAATTTATTTTGGTGCAAAAAGGATGATGTTGTTATAATAACACTCAGACTAACTATTTTAAATGTCAAAAATGTCTTTTATTTAGGCTAAAAATATGTCTTCATTTACTGCACGCACTAAGAACTTATGCAGTTCTATGAAGGGTTGTGATATTAGAGATTGGGGAAGGGGACTGGATGGTGAGGGATGTTGGAGGGGGGGGGAAAGAAAGAGATATCCGTGTGCTTTGGATATATAACAAGTCTGTTACTGTAAAGGAGTGGAGACACTCAGGTCGGAGGCGTCCCACCTCTGTAGCGCACTCGGACATCGCCAGCCTGTGGGAGGGAACCAGAGCCGGAAACCACAAGTGAGCCACGGCCAGAGGTTCACGAGAGGTAGGGTTAGCAGGGACAGTTAGGTTGGGACTCTTGTATGAAGAGAACATTACCACCTAAACCCGGACATTAAATTGGAACCCTCAATACTCTGCAATACATAATAAACCTCCAAAAAACCTCATTAAAAGAGCTGTAAAATTTCATTTAACACTGTTCACCGGGATGCCAACTAAATTTCTTTCATTGTATGTGTATATGCTGTATACACACATACATACATATATTTGTATGTTCCTTATTGTGTTCCATCCCCCTATCTGTAAGTTCACTACTGACCCCCTTCCTCCATATGTACTGTATGGTGCCCAGGTGCCTGTGTTTTTCTTATTATGCTGTTTGCAAGTCCAAACCACCTATCGGGATGCATGATCTGTACTGTCCGAGGTCTCGCAGAACCACCATGGGTCACTTAGTTTAAGTTGTTTTCTTGTTTTTCCCTCATCATTGGCAGGTTTCCTCTTGCAGGCTGCAGCAGCATTACAACAATGCTCATGGCTGCAGACTTAGTCAGGTGCTGCTTGCTACTGGAGAGCTGGGATCCAGGGGCCTGGGGGAGGTGCATCAGGGCTATGAAGAGCGGCCGTGGGCGCGCCCCTCATCGTTACAAAGCTGCCTAATGTTAGAGCCGGCTCTGGGAGCACGATCAGAGTAATGGTGCACTTCAATGATTGGCAATCTTTTATAATTATGTTATTATTATAGGTGAACTGTTACTGAAGATGTGTTAAATGTGAGTGTAGACAGCAATGTCTCACAGGTCTGTGCACCCTGGTTCCATCTCTACTGTGCCAGGGAGGTGTAGGGTGCTAGTGATAGGGTATGGGCCGGTGAAAATGAATAGAGACTCTGAACTGACCATCCTCTCTTTGCGGCTGGCAACCAGTGGTGCATCTATGAGCAGACAAGTCCCACAGAGAGTCGGTTGCAGCCTAGGGAGGGGATGTTATCGGCTTGGGCTCCTGGGAACCAGTCACCGGGCTCCCCCTCCAATACAGAGACTTACCTGTTCCTCTCCATGCAGCTGGCTTCCCGCAGCAGTGTGCATCTCTGATGTCTTCTGGTGATAAGAGTTTCTGGGTATGGTGTGATCCATGTGACTGATATCGGGTTTAAGCAGAGAAGTCTGTGCGTTAGCCGGTGTGCTGCAGATAGTATTCATTTGTTCAGGTGTAGCATGTAGTGTCCTCCAATGCATTTCTGCTGTTGAAGGCCTTTCACTGGGAGTAGTGTCTCATGATATGTAAACAGATACGAGAATGTTTCTCTGGAATGTCCAATTCCAAATCTCTATCACTTCTCGACAGAGAAAAAGAGACCTAGGGCTAGATGGCTGTTTCTTAGCGAAACAGAATGGGAGACACTAGGGGCTAGATGCATCATCGCTTGCAAAGTGATAAAATGGAGACAGAAAAAATACCAGCCAATCAGCACCTTACTGCCATGTTACAGGCACTGTTGAAAGATGACAGTTAGCAGCTGGTTGGCTGGTAGTTTATCACTTTCCAAGCGATGATGCATCTAGCCCCTACTGTCTCTCATTTTGTTTAGCTAAGAAACAGCCATCTTGTAGTCCATGCAAATCTTTGTGGAAACTGCTTCGGGATGAAGGGGAATTAGTCATTGCTGGTAGTTTGGCTACCCACATCTCCAGGAGGTTTATGCGGCAGCTGGATTTCTGGATGGACTGTGTACTTCTGATATCTCAGTCTTGTGTGAAAGCTCCCAAACTCCCGAGGGAAGCATCTGAAAAGATTGTAATATCTGGTTAAGAGTCCATGAGAGGTCTGGGTGGAAGCAAAGGTCACTATCACATTGAGAACTGAAGGGAGGGACAGGGGCATAGAGAGACACGTGTGGCCCTGGTAAAGGGATGGGGACATGATTTAATAGAGTGGGCATGCCTTTGCCCTTTAATATAAAAATATTTAACAATAACGTGGCCCCATGCTCTCCACAAGGGGGGGGGTGCGGCGTTTTAACACAGGAGGAAGCACGGGGAGGGCACCCGCTTCCTACATTACTTGAGTGCAAGCGAGTACTTCCTCCCCGGCCAGCGCCATCTTCCCAGAGATATTTGGGAATACGACGCTGGCCACTAGAGAGCAAAGATGGAGAGACAAAAGAGTCCCTGCTTGTCTATCAATCTGTGTACAGACTTGCATTGCAACTGCCATTGCAACAATAATTGCTCTACTGCGTAAACTTGGGCTTTGTGAATACATTGCGTACACCTCTGAATCAGGCCCAGTATCTCTATTTCATCAAAGTCTTCAGTATTCAACATCTAGTTTTAGGGTGTGTGCCTAAAGGTTCCTGGCAAGGCAACCATCTTGGTTGATGATTACTGTCAGCACCTTCTTCGTGTATAGAACTGACATGTAACTTGTATTATAATTAGAGATGAGCGGGTTCGGTTCTCAGAGAACCGAACCCACCCAAACTTCACCACCCGAGCTCGGATCCGAGTCAGGGTCGTGTTTTCCCACCTGACTCGGAAACCAGATAGAGGCAAAACGTCATCATCCCGCTATCGGATACTCACAGGGTTTGGATTCCATATAAGCAGTCCTCAGTGGTAGTGTGCTGCATCTGTCCAGTCACAGTGGTTGTGTCCTCTGCTGCCATATGTCCAGTGCTGCTGTATAAGTCCAGTCAAGTGGTGTTGTGTTGTGCTTCATCAGTCTAGTGGTGGTGTCTTGTGCTGCATCAGTCCAGTCACAGTGGTGGTGTCCTCTGCTGCTATATGTTCAGTGCTGCTGTATCAGTCGAGTCCAGTGGATCTGTATTGTGCTACAACAGTCCAGTGGTGGTGTCTTGTGCTGCATCAGTCCAGTCACAGTGGTGATGTCCTGTGCTGCCATATGTCCAGTGCTGCTGTATAAGTTCAGTCAATTGCAGTGGTGCTGTGTTGTCCTGCATCAGTCCAGTGGTGGTGTCCCTGTGCTGCTGTGTATTTCCAGTGGAACTGCCGTATATGTCCAGTGATACTGCCATATATGTCCATTGATACTGCCGTATATGTCCAGCGGTACTGCCGTATAAATCCAGTTATTCTGCCGTATAATTCCAGTGTTACTGGCGTATAAGTCCAGTGATCCTGCCATATAATTCCAGTGGTACTGCCGTTTAACTCCAGTCCAGTGATACTGCCGTATATGTCAAGTGATACTGCCGTATATGTCCATTGATACTGCTGTATATGTCCAGTGGTACTGCCGTATAAATCCAGTGATTATGCCGTATAATTCCAGTGATTCTGCCATATAATTCAAGTACTCCTGAACCTGCCCTGCCATCACCTGAAGCAAGAGGTGGTAATGAGGTGGAATTCAACACTCTATATGCTTCAGAGGATGGAGGAGCAGCAAAAGGCCATTCAAGCCTATACATCCACCTACGATATAGGCAAAGGAGTGGGAATGCACCTGACTCAAGCACAGTGGAGAATGATTTCCGTCTTGTGCAAGGTTCTCCAACCCTTCGAACTTGCCACATGTGAAGTCAGTTCAGACACTGCCAGCTTGAGTCAGGTCATTCCCCTCATCAGGCTTTTGCAGAAGCAGCTGGAGAAATTGAAGGAGGAGCTAAGACGGAGCGATTCCGCAAAGTATGTGAGACTTGTGGATGGAGCCCTTCATTCGCTTTGCCAGGATTCAAGGGTGGTCAGTCTGTTGAAATCAGAGCACTACATTTTGGCCACCATGCTCGATCCTAGGTTTAAAGCCTACGTTGTATCTCTCTTTCCGGCAGACACAAGTCTGCGGAGGTTCAAAGACCTGCTGGTGAGAAAATTGTCAACTCAAGCGGAACATGACCCATCAACAGCTCCTCCTTCACTTTCTCCCGCAACTGGGGCTGCAAGGAAAAGGATAAGATTTCCTAGCCCACCCACTGGCGGTGATGCAGGGCAGTCAGGAGCGAGTGCTGACATCTGGTCCGGACTGAAGGACCTGCCAACTGACATGTCTAGTCACTGCATATAATTCTGTCACCATTGAAAGAATGGTGGAGGATTATATGAGTAACAGCATCCAAGTAGGCATGTCATACAGTCCGTACGTATACTGGCAGGAAAAAGAGGCAATTTGGATGCCCTTGCACAAACTGGCTTTATTTTACCTATGTTGCCCCCCCCCCCCCCCCGTGTGTACTCCGAAAGAGTGTTTAGTGCAGCCTGTAACCTTGTCAGCGATCGACGTAGGAGGTTACTTCCACAAAATGTTGAGAAGATGATGTTCATCAAAATGAATTATAAATTCCTCCGAGAAGACCTTTACCAGCAATTGCCTCCAGACAGTACACAGGGACCTGTGATAGTGGATTTCAGTGGGGACGAACTAATACTCTGTGAGGAGGAGGAGGATGTACACAGTGAAAGGGGTGAGGAATCGGATGATGAGGATGAGGTCAACATCTTGCCTCTGTAGAGCCAGTTTGTGCAAGTAGAGATTGATTGCTTCTTTTTTAGTGGCGGTCCAAACCAGTCATTTCAGCCACAGTCGTGTGGCAGACCCTGTTGCTGAAATGACTGGTTTATTAAAGTGTACATGTCCTGTTTATACAACATAAGGGTGGGTGGGAAGTCCCAAGGACAATTCCATCTTGCACCTCTTTTTTCTTCTTTGCATCATGTGCTTTTTGGGGCCTAGTTTTTTTAAGTGCCATCCTGTCTGCCACTGCAGTGCCACTCCTAGATGGGCCAGTTGTTAGTGCCGCACACTTGGGTCACTTAGCTTACTCATACAGCTACCTCATTGCACCTCTTTTTCTTCTTTGCATGATGTGCTGTTTGGGGCCTATTTTTTAAATCTGCCATCCTATCTGCCACTGCAGTGCCACTCCTAGATGGGCCAGGTGTTTGTGCCGCACACTTGTGTCGCTTAGCTTAGTCATACAGCCACATCGATGCAACCTTTTGGCCTAAAAACAATATTGTGAGGTGTGAGGTGTTCAGAATAGACTGGAAATGAGTGGTAATGAATATTATTGAGGTTAATAATACCGTAGGAACAAATTTACCTCCAAATTCTGTTATTTTAGCTGTTTTTATGTTTTTTTCAAAAATCATCCAAAACCAAAACACGAAAGGGTGGTTTTGGCCAAACCAAACCAAAACACGAGCGGGGAATTAGAACCAAAACCAAAACACAAAAAGCGCCCGAAGCACATCTCTTATTATAATTCAGAAACTTGTGCCAGGCTGTTAATGAAAGCCCCTGGTTTGAGAGCTGTGTCCAAGAACCAATTGATTTCATTCCCAGTCAAATAATCATTAGAACACTAGGGGGAGATGTGCTAAGCCTTGGAGAGTGGAGAGAGAGTGAAAAGAGATAAAGTACCAGCCAATTAGCTTCTAACTGACATGTTACAGTCTGTTTGAAAAATGAGAATTAATAGCTGATTGGTTGGTACTTTATCTTGCTCCAATTTTTTCATTCTCCAAGGCTTAATACATCTGCCCATAGTTCTATATCAGATCTTTACTCCAGCATTCCGATGTGATTAGAGTACCAGATAAAGGGGGTAATTCAGACCTGATCTCTAGGCGTGCGTTTTTTGCAGCCCTGCGATCAGATAGTCTCGGCCTACGGGGGGAGGGGTAAAGTGCTGTGCAGGTGCGCAATCACTTTTTGTAGCAAAGCTGCACAAACATCAGTTCTGCTGATCGGGGATGGAGCTGATGTCACATACCCTCCCTGAAAATACCTTGTCCCTCCTGCGTTTTTCCGGACACTCCTGTAAAACGGTCAGTTGCGATCACTTTTTTCGCACCATCCCGTTGCTAGGCACCGATGCCTGGTGCTGCGATCCGTCATGCCTGCGCATTGCGGTGCATACGCATGCGCAGTTAAGATCTGATCGCTCGCTGTGCGAAAACGCACAGCAGCAATCAGGTCTGAATTACCCCCAAAGGATGCAGAATCTGCTACTGCTTCCTATTGCATGCTGGACCGCCCAGCATGGTTATCGGCGGGCAGTGATGCAATCACATAGCTGATTCTAAAATTAGGGTTGACCCCTTGCATATGCAACTAGGCTGTGTATGCAGTCGGACCGCCATCGTTTTTCTGGTTCCATCTGGCCGCAAGTGATGTCACGTGGTGAACCTGAAAACGGACCATGCCCACAAAACACCACATCGCCGCTGTCGATTAACATGCAATTGCATCCTTCTGGAATGCTATTGCACTGTAAGAGTACGCACAATTCCATTGCGGCCAGTGCACATGCAGAACACTCCAAATCCGCCCGTTGCCGATTTTCAGTGTATTGCAATCCTACCTGAATGAGGGCCAAAATCAAAAAATTGCAAAATTCCATAAAAATACTGTGCCAGCGAAGATAGTTTTAAAACTGTGCAATTTAAGAGCCCCCTTTGAAGTCACTTTTCTTATTAGCACACTATTATTATATTAACCATTGATAAAGCTCCAAAATACAGGACACTTTAATAGAAACTCACACAATAATTCTGTAGAAATATAAACTGGACACTGTGAATTCTAGTACATAACCAGCATAGTTAACATCATTGTCCTTCTAATAGGTCATTGTCTCTTAATCTCTCCATTAATTGAAATATTTGGATAGAAGTTGAATAACAGAGACAGTGATTGCATACACTTGTACAGAAGAAGGTTGGAAAATAGGTCTCGGATGGAGAATAGCGCAGGACATAAGGTCGTGCTAAGAAGATGCAGCTGCTGGCATTCTCTGGGGTAGCGTGAGGAAAAGCTAATTGATGACATTAAATTCCATATCCCTTTGGGAAAATATAAAACGGGGTTTATTCTTTACACTGTGATACTAACAAAGTTTAACCTACAGTTGTCTTTTTTTATTGTTCCGTTGCAAGAAGGTTAGATTAACGTAATTGGGAGGATTCTGGGGAAGGTCACGATTTCATGTAGATCTCACTCACAAGCTGCTGCATACATCTGTACAAGGCTTATTTAAAAAAAAATAGAAAAAGAAAAACGAACAAGAAAACTGTGACATCCAATTTATCGGGCGGCAGCTCGGGAGACTGTAATTAAATTTTCTGATCTTGTTATCCAATTTCTCTAGTCGCTGCCCCCAAACTAGGGGAAGAGAGAGTGAAGGGGTGCAGAATGAGAGAATGGGTACTATTCTTCACCTCCCCTTAGCAACATCAGCAGGGGAAATTACTTTTTCATGCATTATTGCGTTAGTTCCACTAGTCACTTTTTTAATCTGCATGGCTATTTATTTCCCAGAAATCTGAAAGGCTGGGGATTTGATTTGCACTCTCTCTCTTTCTCTCATCTTTGCATCCTAATTAAATTGGAGTTTGTGGAGACGGGAGATGGGTACAGACAGTAACAAGGAGTGAAATTAGAGACAAAACATTTCTGCTTATTTAGTATGCTCATTTCCTTTGTTTTTAAATCCCCTTAAAATCCCAAAACCATGAGAATCCTGATTAGACTTTGCGCTGAAGTTAGTTTCATCCATTTGATGTTTCATCTAGGATAACATCTTAACATCACTAGCCTAGATATAATGACCTCTTCTGAGAACCCTGTGAAACTTTCACAAATAAAATAAGGGTATGACTATGTGCTAATGGATATTACACTGCATATACTATATGTAGGGTTTGTTCAGCCCACCAAAAGTGAATATAATTCTTAATTAATTTTAGATATAGTAGTAATAATATAATTATAATAATAATAATAATAATAATAATAATAATAATAATGTAAAATGTGACAGAAATGTTCCTTAGCATTATACAACTGGAGTATAAGACACTATGGGGGTCATTCCGAGTTGATCACTCGCTAGCAACTTTTTGCAGCGCTGTGATCAGATAGTCGCCGCCTATGGGGGAGTGTATTTTTGCTTTGCAAGTGTGCGAACGCCTTTGAAGCCGAGCGGTACAAAAATAGTTTGTGCAGTTTCTGAGTAGCTCTGGACTTACTCAGCCACTGCGATCACTTCAGTCTTTTTGGTCCCGTAATTTACGTCAGACACCCGCCCTGCAAACGCTTGGACACGCCTGCGTTTTCCCAAACACTCCCAGAAAACCGTCAGTTGACACCCATAAATGCCCTCTTTCTGTCAATCACCTTGCGATCGGCTGTGCGAATGGATTCTTCATTAAATCCATCGCCCAGCACCGATCCTCTTTGTACTCATACGACGCGCCTACGCATTGCAGTGCATCCGCATGCGCAGTTTTGCCAAGTTTTAACCTGATCACAGCACTGCAAAAAGTTGCTAGCGAGTGATCTACTTGGAATGACCCCCTATATTAAAATAAAATTACTTTTTTATAGGAGTTCCTGCTTGTGAGAGGAATACTTGAAACATGCAGAGTAATTGCTAGAGGGAAGGTGGAGTACTGGGTTATAAATATCCTGAAATCAATTAATATTGAATGTAAAAAGAAAGCCGCTTCTCTGAAATAGTGGTCATTGGCAAAAGTGATGCAATTCCTGTATGCAGTAGTGTGAGATGATGATGATGATGATGATGATAATAATAATAATAATAATCCTACCAGGGGCGCTTTAAGAGAGGAGGAGGCCCGGGTGCAGCCTCCTCCGTTCGTGCCCCCTCCTCTCTGCCAGCTGCGCTGAGAGTCTGAGCACTAGAGTGCTCAGACTATATTGCGCATGCGCAGATCTCCGGAAAAATGGCGCGGTGGTAATTTTCCCAGTGATT
Organism: Pseudophryne corroboree; assembly: GCF_028390025.1. NCBI lineage: Eukaryota > Metazoa > Chordata > Amphibia > Anura > Myobatrachidae > Pseudophryne > Pseudophryne corroboree. The sequence goes on along the minus strand of NC_086447.1, from coordinate 165,608,565 downwards.
TTTGTACTGTGCATGTGCAGCACTCCATTAAAATGGGCGCTGCACCATTTTCACAGTGTTTAACACCAGCGTGGACGTCGGGGCGGGACTCTGGAGGGGTGAGTATTTAAAAAATGGGCGCAGCGTGTGTGGTGGCGGCCCCCTCTGGACTCAGGGGTGCGTGTGAACTGCCCGCACTGCACCCATTATAGATATGATCCTGCTCCCTTGGAAATCTCATCAGCTGCTCCTGCCGCCAATATTGCAATCTATAGTCTAATAACACTCATGTCTAGCTCTCCTCTGCTGACCTTTCTCCCTCCAACCTCTCTTGCATCTAAAGCTGATTTTCTGCCATCCCCTCCTGTATGTCCCAGTGCTTCCTGAAACTTAGCATGCCCAAACTCATCGTTTTCCATTTCCCAGGGTCTCTCCACCTCACCTCTGTCTCTATCTCTGTTGATATTGGGGTCTATTCATGAAGCAGTGAAAGGAGTGGAGAAGTGGGCCAGTGGAGAAGTTGCCCACATCAACCAAACAGCTTTGATGTAACATTTATCAAGTGCATTCAATAAAATCATACGTAGCAGCTGACTGGCTCACTGCTTCATGTATAGACCCCACTATCACCCTCTGTTCTGTCCCTAGATTGCTGCCTCAGTGTTATCCTTGAATCTGGTCTTTCCTTCACTTCCCATAATCAGGATATCTCTCATCGTTGCCACTTGCACCACTTCTCATTCCTTAACATTTCTCACTCCTGATGCCACCAAAATTCTCACCCATGCACTTATTATTTCCAGTCTTGGCTACTGTATCCTCCTCCTCTTTGCTCACCAGGGCTGGTGAGTATTGTGTTTTTTGTTTTGTTGGGGGAACATCTACTTGGAGCACAATGGCTGTGGGCACATCTACTTGGGGCACAATGGCTGGGGGCACATCTACTGGGGCCACAATGGCTGGGGTCACATCTGCTGGGGGCACATCTACTGGGGTCACAACTACTGGGGGCACAACTACTGGGGGCACAACTACTTTAGGCACATCTACTGGGGCACAACTACTGGGGGCACATTTGCTGGGGGCACATCTGCTGGGGGCACAACTACTGGAGGCACAATTACTGGGGCATAACTTCTGACATGGGTCACATCTGATGGGGGCACATCTACTGGGGACACATCTGCTGGGGTACATCTACTGGGGGCACAACTATTGGGTCCTGTCTACTAGGGCACAACTACAGCAGGCATAACGTCTGACTGGGGGTATATCTACTGGGTGCATAACTACAAGGGGCATAACTACTAGGGACATATCAACTGACTGGGGGCATAACTACGGGGACATAACTACTGGAGGCAAATCTACTGGGGGCATATCTACTGGGGGCATAACTACTGACTAGGGGCATAACTACTGGGGGCATAACTACGGGGGCATTACTACTGGGGGCAACACTACACAGGGCATTAACACTGGGGGCATTACTACTGGGGGCACTACTAATGAGGGCATTGCATAGGGGGCTCTTTATATGGGCCCCCTACTTTATCAGGCAGTGTGCGCATGCGGCACTATGGGGGAGACGTCATGACGTCTCTCCCATAGATCCAAAGAGCGGATGGGCCAGGGTGGCCAGGCAAAGGGCAGCAGCGGTCTGGAAGCAGGAGCAGGGCTGGTGAGTATTGTGGTTTTTGTTCTGTTTTTTGCTACTAGGGGGCACATCTACTGGGGGCACAATGGCTGGGGGCACATCTACTTGGGGCACAATGGCTGGGGGCACATCTACTGGGACCACAATGGCTGGGGGCACATCTGCTGGGGGCACATCTACTGGGGTTACAACTACTAGGGCACAACTTCATGAGGCACATCTACTGGGGGCACATTTGCTGGGGGCACATCTACTGGGGGCACAACTACTGGGGGCACATCTACTGGGGGCATAACTTCTGACAGGGGTCAAATCTGATGGGGGCACATCTGCTGGGGACACATCTACTGGGGGCACATATACTGGGGGCACAACTATTGGGTCGCGTCTACTCAGGCACAACTACAGCAGACATAACGTCTGACTGGGGGTATATCTACTGGGTGCATAACTACAGGGGGCATAACTACTAGGGGCATATCAACTGACTGGGGGCATAACTACGGGGACATAACTACTGGAGGCAAATCTACAGGGGCATATCTATTGGGGGCATATCTACTGGGGGCATAACTACTGACTAGGGGCATAACTACTGGGGGCATAACTACAGGGGCATTACTACTGGGGGCAACACTACACAGGGCATTACCACTGGGGGCATTTCTACTGGGGGCACTACTAATGAGGGCATTGCATAGGGGGCACTTTATAAGGGGCACCACTCGTGGGGACATAAGGGGCACTACTACTGAGGGCATTGTATAAGGGGCACTATTGCTGTGGGCATTATGTGTATTTGGGCTGCTACTACCGTGGGCTTTGTGTTTAAGGAGCACTTATGTGTGGTGTAATGTTACTTAGATTGTGCTACCGTGCAGCATAATTTGAATTGGGGATACTATTGGGTGACCACACCCTTTCTTTTTGAGACCACACCCTTTTTTGTGGTGCACGTCTGTGGCACGCGCAATCCCTTTATTTCACGGCCGTGGAGGAAGGGGGGGGGATTCCACCACCTCTCTGGGACCACTTTAAGCACTGTGTAGCTGCATACTCTGGAACTCACTCCGTCGCCCAGTAAGATTCTCTCTACTAGTCTTCTTAGTTTTAAACAAAATTGATAAATACTGATTTTATTCAGCTTACCAACCATCGTCATATCTCACCATGTATCACCTCTACTCTATGCCATGTATCCCTCTTTATTCTTCTATGCCACCAGTGCTCTGTTTCCTTGTTTCCAGCTGACTGTGTTGCTGTATAAATGTTGGGTACAGGTTCATTGAGTAAAGAATTGCCTCCCCTTGCCCCACAACTCACCACTGCATACTATACAGTGAGCTTCCCATTGTTTGCTTCTGTTGTCTTTTCTAACAGTCTGTGGTGTTATAATAATATTTTGTTAGTTATGCTATGCTATGGTTACCTGTTGTATATTGTACTTATTATACTCTGTTACTCTTCTAGGCAGTGCTAATAGTACTTCACCCGCAGATTGGATTGAGTGAGTATACGGAATCAGAAGTTGATACCAGGGGTTGGGAACAGGTGACCGGCGGTCAGGATCCCGGCTGTCAGTATCTACAGTAGAACCTTAATTCTACTTCTGCTTTGTTTTCCCAGTAAACCAATATTGGAGGAGATTTTCACAGGCAGCCACTGAAGGGAACAGGGTGTTCCGGTGTACAGTATGTCAGGGACAGTTTGTTTTACTTTGCTGTATCCTTCCGCAGCTATCTGCACACAACCCTTTTTCTGTTAGACTAAGGTTGCTGTAATTCAGCCACGAGGATACACTTTAGAAATATGCATGACTGCCGAGTTTTGGTTTCAGATCTAAATTAATTGTGTCTTTTGGTTTTGGTTCTAATTTTTTAAGACCACCATCTGTATTTTTTTTTTTAAATATTCAGGAGAAGACATAGCACTGAAACAGCCCTGGTGTGTGTGTTTAATGATCTTCTGATGGCAAGAGACAGAGGTGACTGTTCAATATTAATCCTTCTGGTTCTCTCGGCAGCATTTGATACCGTGGACAATGGGCTTCTGATTGAGCTACTGATACATTTCTGTGGTCTGGATGGCACAGTCCTAAACTGGTTCGAATCATTTCTCACAGGCAGGTCACAGAGAGTATCGTCTGGATTATACTCATCAACCCCAGTGCCATTGCCATGTGGTGTCCCACAAGGTTCTATACTATCCCCCATGCTTTTTGCAGTATACATGCTTCCATTGGGCGAAATAATCAGGCGCCATGGCCTGGTCTACCACTGCTATGCAGATGATACACAACTGTACTTGTCCTTTGCTCCGGGCACTGATAACACAAAAGCAACCCTAAATGGCTGTTTAGCTGAGATACAGGAGTGGATGTGTGCCAGATGGCTGCGACTGAACCCGGATAAAACAGAGGTCCTTATGATACAACCGCAACATCAATGGACAAGACCGCAGCATAGCCAACCAACTGGACATACACTCGGGGATTCAGAATTACAGACCAGTGATCGTGTGCGGAATCTTGGTGTTGTCCTGGATGGTGGCTTGACACTTAAACATCAGATATCAGCCACAATCAAATCCTCATTCTTTCACCTGAGGAACATAGCCAGAATCAAGCACTTAATTCCCTCAGATGATCTGCCAAAAGTCATACATGCATTTGTATCATCTCGATTAGACTACTGTAATGCCCTCTACCTTGGTCTCCCAGCAAAAGAATTGCACCGCTTACAACTGGTGCAAAACACAGCTGCCAGGCTGTTAACCAACCAGCCCCGTGCTAGCCACATAACACCCATCCTCTACTCCCTTCACTGGCTGCCTGTAAGATGGAAAATCATCTTTAAGATTGGCTTACTGAGTTTCAAAGCATTACATGAACAGGGCCCAAGGTACCTGAAGCAGCTTCTGACCCCATACTGCCCCACTCGATTACTGCGATCTGTAGATGAAGGTCTTTTAGCAGTACCTAGAATCTCCCGTAATTCATCTGGGGGTCGAGCTTTTAGTCATGCGACTCCGACTCTATGGAACTCACTTCCCTGCACAGTGCGAGAGGCCCCAACTATAGAATCCTTCAAAAGTAGACTCAAGACTTTCCTGTTTACCCAAGCATTTCCATAATGTCCCTTTTAGTATCTTCATGCTTCTGTATTTTATGAAAATGTACTTCATTATTTTCTGTACTATATTATGCTATGTATCTGTTAAGCGCCTTGAGTCCTATTGGAGAAAGAGCGCTATATAAATAAAATTATTATTATTATTATTATTATTATTATTATTATTATTATTATTATTATTATAAATAATGCGAAGAACAGCTAAAATTATGTCATTTAGGCCTGTTTTTGTTCCTATTATTCACCTCAATAAAATTAATTTCCAGTAATTTGCAGTCAATGTTTACCACCTCACAGCTCATACAGATGTGTCCACATACATCTTTGCTGTTTTCCGCCATGTATGGCACGGTTTTGCATGCCATAGACTCAGAGATTTAGCCATGCCTTATGATTTTTCTCAATTTGCTTCTTTAATATGTTACTTTATACATATTCTATTATGGAAAACAAAAATTTTAAAATCCATCCACTTGCTCATCCTGAAAAACAGCTTATCCATGTTTTGCATGTTGTGCCAAATTGAGCAAAATAGCAAAGATGTAAGTGGACACATCTTTTTCACCAATATTGGCCAAAGGCTGTAGCGATCTGGCTGTTTACTAAGCAACAGAGCAGCAGCACAAACATACAGCAGTTTAAAGCACATCTATGAAATATTGCCACACAGCAGTGGCAGAAAAGCGGTGTAAGATGGAATTGTCCTTGGGCCCTCCCACCATTCCTTATTTTGGTTATTAAAAAGTACATGAATAGTTTAACAAACAAAGCACTTCAGCGATAGGGTCTGGCATTTTTGTGGCTAAAGTGTATGGTTTGTTTGAGCCCTCAAAAACAAGCATCTAATGGGCTAAAGGCACCTAACAGTGTTATTTTGTTAATGATCTCTTCTCTACAGTGGGAAGATGTCATTTTTATCCTCATCCTCATCATCTGATTTGCCTGGTTTACACTTGACACCTCTGATAGACATCATCATCATCACACAATATTAACTGATCCCCACATGTATCCACCATTAAAGTAGGGATGAGCGGATTCGGTTTTACTCGGTTTTACTCGGTTTTACTCGGTTCTCAAAACGGCATCTTATTGGCTCACGGATGTCACGTGTTTTGGATAGCCAATAAGATGCCGTTTTGAGAACCGAGTAAAACCGAGTAAAACCGAGTAAAACCGAACCTCGCTCATCACTACATTAAAGTAGTATCTGTACTTTGAAGTCATTCGCGGGAAAGGACTTCCTCGTGGAATTTGTAGTTAATTTTTCTGAACATTATTTTTTCCACATTTTGAGGAAGTAGCCTCCAATGGCAATCGCTCACAAGGTTCCTGGCTATGCTGAAAACTCTTTCCGAATACACACTGAACAGTAGGCAGCTTAACTAAAGCATAGCGAGTTTGTATAATAGGCTCCAAATAACCTTTCATTCCTCCCTGTAGTTAAAGGGACTGTCTGACTTGTAGACTCATTAAAAGAATCCTCCACCATGATATGGATGATTACTGTATCAGATTGTTGGGCAATTCTTTGAGACCTGATCAGATGACAAAATGTAGTGTCACTCTGGCGCACTAAGTTAACTTTTATTCATCACCATTGGGTCTCTCGGGAAAGCTCCACCACCAAGTAGATTATGTGTGCAAAACCTGGAACGTGTTCAAATTCACCCAGTTGTAATGCTCTCACAATATTACAGCCACAATATCAAAAATGACAAATCCTGAGGAGAGTCCTAGCTGGGTAAGCCATTTTGCTCTGACATTCCTTAGCTTTTCTAACAGGTTGACATTTGTACTGTATGCCTCTTTAAGCTGGTGATACAGAGAGTTTCCTGCCTGTGAATGAGCTGGTGTTTTTTGTAACATGCTGCTGCTGCTGCTGCTGCTGCTGCTGAAGGCGATACACCCAGCCAGTGGGCTGTCACGGTCATGCAATCTTGAGTTTGACTGCTACAGCTTGTCCACATATCTGTTGTTAAGTAGACACTGGGTACAATGGCAATTTGTAGGCCAAGAATTTTTTATTTTTTTTAAACATCCTGGTACAAGTGAAGAATTGTTTTTTGGGTAAAATGGAACCAAGTCAGAATTTGGTAGTGGGGACACAGGACCTCAATTAACTGTCTAAAACCAGATGCATTAATGACGGATATTGGATGCACATCTAATACTAGCATAGCCATCATGGTTTCAGTAATCTGATGTGCAACTCGATGGCAGCTTTCATAATTGTTTCCTTTTGCAAAGGATTGTTTCACAGTCAATTGTTGTTTGAAACTACTAGTAGTCTTCTTGATCCCCTTCTGGGATGAAGATTCACCAACAGAAGCAGCAGCAAGCCTAGAACTCAAGGATTCTTCTGAGGATTCCTGCATAGGGGAGGAGTCAGTTAGCCTTAGCAAATTGGATGCAAGAGACCCACCACTGATCAATAACGAGGATAATGATGATGAAGGTGTTTGTGGTGATCTATATGAGAGTTGGGAGCTAGCTGATGCTAGACTACAAGGCATTATTTTAGCAGATTTTCAGATTTTAACAAAAACATTTCATGAACTTGCTGCAAATAACGTAACAGAGAGGAGGTTCCTAGATGGTTAACATCCCTACCTCTACTTACTTTGGCTTTGCAAACACTACAAATGGCTTGGCAATTGTTCTCATGATTTGGGTAAAATGAATTCCACACATACTGTATGAAGTGGCTTTTTGGTCTTATGCCCAGGTATGACAATGGCCTTGTTTTTATCACGGACAAGATCTGCAGCTACTGGTACCTGACTTACACAAACAACATCCTCATCATCGACATCCTCATGAACAGCATTAGCTATACAAATATCCCACTCATCCTGTTGCTCTTCCACAGCGGCATTCTCAATTTCTATGTCACCAGCTATACTTGTGCTGCTCATCCCCACATTTGCAAAGGGTGCAGAAATGGTAGATGGAGGCTTCTCTATGATTGTAGTACCAGTATCAGAAATGTAAGAACTCACATATATTGTAGCTAATTTCAATGCCCCTAGACTCTGCTCAGGGATTTGTGATGTTTCTGAACACACAGTTTGTTTTTAGTGGGTTTTTTGTGCACTGATTTGCCTGTTTTACATTTGACACATTTTTTAGACTCTGAGTGACAAGAAGAAAATGCTTGACTGGCAGCAGTTCTAGAACCAGCAATTGTAAGCAAAGACCAAGGTCTGAGCCTTTCCTTGCTACTGCATGAGGTGTATTTAATGTTTGTAATTTTAAGTGTTTCGACAGTAAACTTTTCTTGTATTAGAGGTGATAATCTTTTGATTTCAGGTGTCCTTTACTAAACCCTCTTTGCCCTTCAGCACCAGCTTTAGTGTATTTTGAAGTACAGTACTAATATCACTTTCATCACAATTGGCATCAGCCACAGCACTAGTACTAGGTTGCTGCTCCTGCACTTCTATCAAATGATCATGATCCATATCAACTCACAGCATTTTTATTATTAACATGGTGGCATGGCACCCACTGAGTGGCATTGTAACACAGTGCCACTGCCTGGCCCTGAACACACACAAGTTTTGCAAAAAATCCTGTTTCTTAACAAATGATCACAACTTTACACAGTGACTCACACAGCACTTATATTATTAATGTGGTGGCACGGCACCTACTGAGCAGTATCGTAACACAGCGCCACTATTTATACACACTGCTGCAAATCATTGCGCTTGTATTACGGTAATGGTGACACACATCAAAAACTTACGGGCACCAGTGTGAACCAATAAGGGGACAATGCTGCCCTCTATTACTATTAGGAGCTCTGGTATGCAGTGTGGGCTGCTGCACCAGTAAAGGGTTAAGGCTGTCCTGTATTAAGAGCCCTAGGCTGCACTGCAGGCAATTACAAAAAATAACAACACTGTGCACCAAGGGTTAATGCTACCCCTGTATTAGGAGCTCTGGGCTGCACTGTGGGCAGTTACAGCACCAGTGTGACTGTGAACCAAAAAAGGGTTAATGTAATGGTAATGGCATTAACATAATGCTGTCCTTTATTATTTAGGATGTGCTCCAGGCTGTGTGCAGTGCACCAATAAAAAAATAATATTAATAATGCCTGACATTTTAGTGTGCTCTGTCTCTTCGGTATCCTCCTGTGTGAAATGGCTCTTGAATCACCGAATAAGTCTTATATCAAATAATAACATCGGAAAGATGACGCTCTGCCTAATTTTCTGAGCTTGGTGAGAAAATCCAAGCCATGGCTCAGATTCCCTCAGATCCCGGAAGTTCGGATGGGCACATCCCTAAAACAAATGCATGTGTCAGTGTAGTTAGATAAATAAAAAATACTTGATTATGATTACATTTATTAGATAAAACAATGAGCATTTAATCATAGCTGACACCTGGGGCCTGATTATAAGTTGCATCCAATGCCGATGTTCATGTACAGTAGTTGAGTGATTATTCATAACTGCATATGCGCAAAAAGTCCTCAAAGCTCCTGTGACGCATGTAGTACCCTGAGTGTACACACAGAGGCGCTGTTGCAATCGGTATCAAAAAGGTGATAGGTGTTCCTGAACAGAGACTGGGAGGTGGCTTGAAGTTAACGCAAAAAAAAAAAAAAAAATCATGTGGGCATATTATGGGAGTGTTGTAGGCGTGTCAATGTAAGGCTGTGTTCTCAGCTGCACAGCTGCAAGCATAGGAGGCCGTGGTCAGATGGAGAAACTTTGTCTGACATAGGGCAATTTGTAATGGTGCGACCGATGGTGGCATATAAGGATGCACCAATCGGTATTATAGCGTGCATAGGCACTAAAAGTGGGCATCTCTGTCCTAGCACTTTCAGAAGCCGGCATTTTCATACACTCACATCATTATCCCAAATAATAGATATCTGCTATATACTGTATACAGTAGGAGCAACTAAATCCAGAGCTGGGTTAAGGGAGGGAAGCAGCGGTCATGTGCCCTGGCACTCCCACTCTCAGGGAGCCCTCCAGACATGGACCCACTGATATACTGGTTACTGTCTGACAGTCACTCACAGCTCACTGCTAACATTTGCAGCGCAGACCCCCATTCACGTCACTACTCACGTCACTAACGTCACTACTCAGAAATGTCACTACTCACTTGCGGCACAGCAACACATCACCCCCACCATCACCCCCACCAGCACTAGGCACCTGGTCAAATGGTTGACGGTAACCATGTGGATGCTCATAAGGTTGACACCACAATTTCGAATTAGAATGTCGACATGGTTCAAACATTCGACAGGCGCTAGGTCGACATTCTCAAACTATCAACAGATCACAATGTCAACATCTGAATTATCGCTATATGAAATGTTGACATTCTGAGAATGCTAACAGTTAGGGCTAGTTACCTCCGGGAGGGTTAGTTTCTGGGGGGTTGGGGGGGAGTTGGGCGGGAGGAGGGCATTAGGGTTAGTCACTAAGGGGAGGGTTAGAGTTAGGGAGACATGCTGGTGTGTAGACCTCTCCACCTTACAGAAAAACTGAGCTGGTCTGTGGTCTGCTGCTATGATCTCACTTGATATGACCTCTCGCATTATGGATGATTCAGCATGCCTCATTAGTTTTACCTGGTCCTCTACAATGTGAATTCTCCTTTATCATCTGTCAAGGGTTTCATTTCGACAAATAGGGCATTTCAGGAAGTTCTAGAATGCCTATAGAATGGCTGGATTGCTCATAAGTCCTCTCCTGTACATGGAGAGATCCTCTAAGGACCAACTGGAATGAGTAAGATCAGGAACTGACATATAGGGCCAGATTCCGATATGTACAGTATTGTAATACTGTACAACTAATATATTAATGATGCAGGAGTCTTCTGTAGGAAAAAGGCGCCTTCTGCCAGCATCTGCGATCCTGGTGCTGCGCTTGAAGAGGCAGCATTGATCACCATCACGGCCATCGGTCGCAGCCCTCATCTGCGTAAACCGAAGCTTACTCAGACTAGCCGTTGGAACTCCTATGCTGGGTCAAGGGGCTTGACATGCCCACAAAAAGGAGATGACATGGCCCTGTTTTGCAAAACGCCCCAAAAAAACAGCAACGTGACTCATTCTGCTCATGCACAGAACAGGTACTGCACACAAGCAGTGCGCAAACCATCCGATTTGTACGTAAACCATCGGGTTTACATACAAAACTGAATCAGGCCCATAGTCAAGAAGAGACAGCACTTGTCACTGAGAAGATGAGAGCACTGACTAACTGCTGAGTACTAAAGTATACAATGGTTACACCACTCATATGCAAAATGATGAATGTTTCAATTATGTTCCAACTATGCTAATACCACTGTTGAAGACGTGTCCACATCCACTTTTATTACAGGTTTGTTTTTTTCTAGGTCAACTAAATTTAAAAAAAAATTATAAATTCCATCTGGAATGCTGTTTTTTCATTTTGATTCCATATCATTTAATACAGTAACAAATAAGTGATGCAATTTCTATTAATAGGGAAAGATATGCCATTGCAATTTTATAAATAAATATGCTCCCACTTACAGCCTTGAGCTTCTCTAAAAGATATTTACTGTACAGTGGAAACAATTTTGCTTGTTTGTTATCATATAATACACTTTCATTAACAAAGTATCAGAAACTTTTTTTCTCAAGTGAATATATATATATTACAATTAACAAATGATATTAGTTTAAACTATGAATAAGACTTGTTTGTTTATTGGCTGCTAAACAGTATACTACAGTAAAAATAAGGAAGAGCAACAACAGAATTGTAATAGTACGTATACCCAGTCCACCTTAAGTTGCACATTTATTTATTTTTCTTAAAAAATTAAACAATGCTCTTAAATGTCACCTGTCCCCACGTCATTGTTCTTGATGCTAGAAGGATGGATGGTACCTTCAAGGATTGAGTCACAGAGTTCAATAAAGACTGAGAACTTGAAAGGACCCAATGGAATCTGAAATCCAACCTTGCTTATGTGCAGAGTCAACACATCCAGCCTGACTAACTGATAAGACACATCCATCAGCACATATACTTACAGGAGAGGTGCCAATACCTATTGTGGGACAACGGAGTGTTTGCTTTGCCGGCTGTAACATTTTGATGAGTGATGACTCAATTATAAGTGCTATCATTGCACGTGAAGGCACACAGGAGGGTGTGATAGATTGCTGACCATCTCATAGATCATTTACAATGGAATCCTCCAGGGTCTGCATCAGCCCTCCCTTCCCAGCAATGAAATGACCAGAGGCTGGCTCATCCCACAACAAGCAGGCCATAAACAGCAACTTAATTGAATCACTACACAAGAAACGTCAGATGTATTGGAGCAATAAAAACCTGTGGATCCAACTTGACCCTTCATATTTACTTAAATTATTTCTCATAGTGTTCAATTTTATTTGTGTACGTTATTTTATACACAATGGAATATGATACAGTATATTGTTTAGGTAAAAATTAATATTTACTAAATGCATGTTGTTCCTGGTACTGCATTTATTAATAAGAGGGAGTTGATAGAATATTGGGGCAGATGTATTAAGCCTGGAGAAGGGATAAAGAACTGAGAAAGCAGTGATAAGCGCAAGGTGATAACGCACCAGCAAATCATTACGGATTTGAAAAATTACAGATAGGAGCTGATTGGCTGCTGCGTTATCACCTTGTGCTTATCACTGGTTTATCACTTCTTTATCCCTTCTCCAGGCTTAATACATCTGCCCCAATGTTTCATAAATATACTGTTTGAACCAGCACCCCCAATGGTTAAAACACATAAAATTCTCCAACGGCTTGATTTCATGGACAGTGAATTGGCAGACCAGCATAATCCCTATGTCATGCCACATACCATATAGGCAAGCATCTCCTATATATTTGTCTAAATCTGTGACTCTGTGCCCGTAACGCTGGGTGGAGTCACAGCGGTGGGCGGAGTCAGCAAGTATCTGCTCCTGCTGCCTGTCCATCTCTCTCTCTCCCCTCCCCCCACCCATCAGCAGCTCTGATTCCCCGGCCGCGGCGCCGGCCCAACAACAACGGCTGATGCCGCCCCCGGCATACACATTAGGAGGGACGGGTGGCGCAGGAGAAGGCTCTCATAGCCCTCCCTGCACCGTGTTCACACACCCGCTGCCTCCTCCGCACAAATCCCGCTGTCAGCTCTCCTGCTGTGACAGGAGGCGAGTGCTGCAGTGACGTCATCTCCTGCAGCACTCTCCTCCTGTCACACAGCCGGCACACACTCTCCAGTCTCCGGGGGCTGCCAGCATCTACAGGCAAGCTGGAAACACCCCCGGAGCAAGAGAGAACAGACGCCCCTTTCACAGCAGGCCACGCCCCCTTTTCGGCCGCGGGGGGGGGGGGATGTGTGTAACAGTAATGCTGAAATGCTGACCCAGTGACACCTCTGGACACTGTACTGTTTACCAGCCTGCAGCAGCCGCCCACAGCCCCAACGGTGAGTCCCTCCAGCCATCCTACCCACTGTTTCTATGTCTGCTCGCCACTTTACACAAGTCTCCTCTTCTGGTGCCCTCCCCCTCCACTACTTTCCCCCCTCTCTTCATCAGCTTCCTCACTGGGGACCCTCCCTGCCGACCCACGTCTCTATATCCCCTCCCTACCACCCCGCGTCTCTCTATCCCCTCCCTACCGCCCCGCGTCTCTCTATCCCCTCCCTACCGCCCCGCGTCTCTATATCCCCTCCCTACCGCCCCGCGTCTCTCTATCCCCTCCCTACCGCCCCGCGTCTCTCTATCCCCTCCCTACCGCCCCGCGTCTCTATATCCCCTCCCAGCCGCCCGCGTCTCTATATCCCCTCCCTACCGCCCCACGTCTCTCTATCCCCTCCCTACCGCCCCGCGTCTCTATATCCTCTCCCTACCGCCCCGCGTCTCTATATCCCCTCCCAGCCACCCTGCGTCTCTCTATCCCCTCCCTACCGCCCCAGTTCTCTCTATCCCCTCCCTACCGCCCCGCGTCTCTATATCCCCTCCCAGCCGCCCTGCGTCTCTCTATCCCCTCCCTACCGCCCCGCGTCTCTATATCCTCTCCCTACCGCCCCGCGTCTCTATATCCCCTCCCAGCCACCCCGCGTCTCTCTATCCCCTCCCTACCGCCCCACTTCTCTCTATCCCCTCCCTAGCGCCCCGCGTCTCTATATCCCCTCCCAGCCGCCCCGCGTCTCTCTATCCCCTCTCTACCACCCCGCGTCTCTATATCCCCTCCCAGCCGCTCCGCGTCTCTCTATCCCCTCCCTACCGCCCCGCGTCTCTATATCCACTCCCTACTGCCCCGCCTCTCTCTATCCCCTCCTTCCTATGCCTCTGTATCCCCTCCCTACCGCCCGCGTCTCAGTATCCCCTCCCTACCGCTCTGCATCTCTGTATCACCTCCCTACCGCCCCGTGTCTCTGTATCCCCTCCTACCGCCCCGCGTCTCTGTATCCCCTCCCTACCGCCCCGCGTCTCTCTATCCCCTCCCAGCCGCCCCACCTCTCTGTATCCCCTCCCTATCGCCCCGGGTCTCTCTATCCCCTCCCTACCGCCCCGCGTCTCTCTATCCCCTCCCTGCCGACCCGCGTCTCTCTATCCCCTCCATACCGCCCCGCGTCTTTCTATCCCCTCCCTACCGCCCCGCGTCTCTATATATCCCCTCCCTACCGCCCTGCATCTCTCTATCCCCTCCCTACGGCCCTGCGTCTCTCTATCCCCTCCCTGCCGCCCTGCGTCTCTCTATCCCCTCCCTACCGCCACCCTTCTATCTATCCCCTCCCTACCGGCCCGCGTCTCTCTATCCCCTCTATCCACTCATACAAATATTGAACCGCAGCAAGGCGTGCAGGGGTTAAGGGGGCGTAGCCCCTTTCGACGGTGTGAAGAGCGCCCGTAGGGCGCGATGAAGCACCTAGTTTACATACATTTACAAAATACAGTTTTTAATCATATAGTTTAAAAGATATATAAAATTGTTATCTTTTTCAAGATCACTAGCTGGAAAATACAGGATATAGGAGGTCATTCAGACCTGATCACTGGGCTGCGTTTTTTGCTGCCCTGCGATCAGATAGTCGTCGCCTACAGGGGAAGGGGAAAAGCGCTGTGCAAGTGTGCGATCGCTTCTGTTGCAGAGCTACACAAAAATCAGTTTGTGCAATCTCTGCGCAGCCCAGGACTTACTCTTCCTGTGCGATGGAATCCTGCTGATCAGGGCCGGAGCTGACGTCAGACACCCTCCCTCAAAACGCCTGAGCCCGCCTGCGTTTTTTTAGACACTCCCTGAAAACAGTCAGTTGCCACCCACACACGATCTCTTCCTGTCAATCTCCTTGCGAATGCCCGTGCGTTCGGATTTTTCCACACCGTTCCGTCTCTAGGCGCCGATGCCTGTTGCTGTTGTGTGACACACCGGCGCAGTGCGGTGCATATGTATGCGCAGTTAGGACTTCATCGCACGCTGTGCGAAAACACACAGCAGTGACCAGATCTGAATGACCCCATAGTCCAAAGGTAAGAATGAAAATGTCAACATTCCTAATGACAACACCACAGTTATGATGTCAACATTCTAAAAATGTCAACAAGTGACGTGTTGACAGTGTCAGAATGTCAACATTAGGGTTAGGCTGCAGGCGGGTGGAATGGAAACAAATTCCATCTGCAGCTCATTGTCTTTGTAAAGAGCTTGTACTGATATGAAAGGGATGTTTCATACACTTAGATCAGGCATTCCCAACCTCGGTCCTCAAGGCACACAAACAGTCCAGGTTATAGTGATATCCATGCTTAAGCACAGGTGACTTAATTAGTACCTCAGTTATTTGAATTTCTCCATGTGTGCTGAAGCCTGGGTATCGCTAAAACCTGCACTGTTAGTGTGCCTTGAGGACGGAGGTTGGGAATGCCTAACATAGAAGAACAGAACTGGAGCCAAAGCACTCAAAATAAGACACTGCAGGACAATGCACGTTAAACATGCACTAATTACTATGAGCTGTGTTTCTTGGTAAAAGTCATATTTTCCCATTCATTAAATTGCATGATATCACATTTAACACCAGTTCACACAGGGGGTCATTCCGAGTTGTTCGCTCATTGCCGATTTATTTTCGCAACGGAGCGATTAAGGCAAAAATGTGCATGTGCATGGTACGCAGCGCGCATGCGCTAAGTATTTTAGCACAAAACTTAGTAGATTTACTCACGTCCGAATGAAGAATTTTCATCGTTGAAGTGATCAGAGTGTGATAGACAGGAAGTGGGTGTTTCTGGGCGGAAACTGACCGTTTTCTGGGAGTGTGCGGAAAAACGCAGGCGTGCCAAGATAAAACGCGGGAGTGTCTGGAGAAACGGGGGAGTGGCTGGCCAAACGCAGGGCGTGTTTGTGACGTCAAACCAGGAATGAAACGGGCTGAGCTGATCGCAGTTTAGGAGTAAGTCTCGAGCTACTCAGAAGCTGCTAAGAATTATTTATTTGCAATTCTGCTACTCTTTCGTTCGCTATTCTGCTATGCTAAGATACACTCCCAGAGGGCGGCGGCCTAGCGTGTGCAATGCTGCTAAAAGCAGCTAGCGAGTGAACAACTCGGAATGAGGGCCATAGCTCACAACTCTAAATCCTCAAATATGAACGATTTGTAGAGTAGTGAATATTGCTGAGTACAACCAAACCAGCAGACAGCAAACGATGATCAAACAGAGGTGTGTTTCTGATTAATAATGGGTACACACCTGCATGATGTCTGGACGATTTGCCACTTTATAACGACAAATCATCCACATCACGCAGTGTGTAGGCATGACTGCGCGCTCCCGCGGGTCATAAGTGACATCTTTCAGCCGGCCCTGCAGCAGGGCCGACAGAAGATATAACTAGCGACCCAGTGCAGTGTAGATGAAGGGCAGAACAATATGTCGTTCTGTTCTTCATATGTGTAGCCGGCTTTAGTTGCTACAACTCGATTTAGATGCAGCCATCGTAAGACTTTGGCACATTGACATGTAACTGCAATCTGGGATGAAGGTTTTTGATTAAAGTTTAGGTAATAAATATATGTGTCACCAAAAATCAGGACCCTGTGCTTTGTAGCATAGGCTTATCTATATATACAGTGCTTAAAGTGGTCCTAGAGAGGAGGTGGAACTCACCCCCCCTCCCCCTGACGCCCATGCAATAAAGGTATTGTGCGTGCAGTAGGTGCGCACCCCCAAAAAGGGGCGTGGTCTCAAAAAAGGGCGTAGTCACACAATAATAATAATGCCCACAGTAGTAGCACCCCTAATACACATAATGCCCACAGTAGTAGCACCCCGTAATACACATGCCCACAGCAGTAGCACCCCTTATACAATGCCCACAGTAGTAGTGCTCCTTATGCAATGTCCACTGTACATGTAGTGCCCCACAGTGGTAGTGCCCCTTATATAGAGCCCATAGTAGTGGTGCACCTTATCCAATGCCCCCAATAGTAGTGCCCCTTATGTCGCCAGGAGTGATGCCCCTTATGAAGTGCCCCCTTTACAATGCACTCATTAGTAGTGCCCTTAATGGTAATGCCCATGTAGTATTGCCCCCAGTAGTAATGTCGCCTGCAGTAATGCCCCCAGTCATTTAGCCCCAGTAGTTATGCCCCCAGTAGTTTAGCCCCCAGTGGTAATGCCGCTGCAGTTATAGCACCCAGTAGTTTACCCCCCTTTAGTTTAGCCTCCCAGTGGTAATGCCCCCAGTAGTTATGCCCCCAGTAGTTTAGCCCTCATGTAGTTTGCCCCGTGTAGTTTAGCCCACCCCCTGTAGTTTAGCTCCCATTGGTAATACCCCCTGAGTTTAGCCCCTGCAGTTATGCCCCCAGTAGTTTAGCCCCTGTAGTTTAGCCCCCATGTAGTTTGCCCCCAGTAGTTAGCCCCCATTAGTAATGCCCCCAGTAGTTTAGCCCCCAAGTAGTAATTTCCCCAGTAGTTTAGCCCTGTAGTTCTGCCCCCAGTAGTTTAGCCACTGTAGTCATGCCCCTAGTAGTTTATCCCCCAGTAGTTTAGTCCCCCTGTAGTTTGCCCCCTTGTAGTTTAGCCCCAAGTAGTAATGCCTCCAGTAGTTTAGCCCTTTAGTTATGCCCCCAGTAGTTTAGTCCCCCTGTAGTTTGCCCCCTTGTAGTTTAGCCCCAAGTAGTAATGCCCTCAGTAGTTTAGCCCCTGTAGTTATGCCCCCAGTAGTTTAGCCCCTGTAGTTATGCCCCCAGTATTTTAGTCCCCCTGTAGTTTGCCCCCTTGTAGTTTAGCCTCAAGTAGTAATGCCCTCAGTAGTTTAGCCCCTGTAGTTATGCCCCCAGTAGTTTAGCCCCTGTAGTTATGCCCCCAGTAGTTTAGCCCCCTTGTAGTTTCCTCCTTGTAGTTTGCCCCCAGTAGTAATGCCCCCCTGTAGTTTGCCGCATGTAGTTTAGCCCCCCTGTAGTTTAGCCCCCCTGTAGTTTGCCCCCATGTAGTTTAGACCCCATGTAGTTTAGCCCCCAAGTAGTAATGCCCCAGTAGTTTAGCCCTTTGTAGTTTTCCCCCTTGTAGTAATGCCCCCAGTAGTAATGCCCCACTGTAGTTTGCCCCATGTAGTTCAACCCCCCTGTAGTTTAGCCCCAAGTAGTAATGCCTCCAGTAGTTTAGCCCTGTAGTTATGCCCCCAGTAGTTTAGCCCCCCTGTAGTTTGCCCCCTTGTAGTTTGCCCCCAAGTAGTTTAGCCCCTGTAGTTATTCCCCCAGTAGTAATGCACCCTTGTAGCTGCCGCCTTGTAGTTTGCCCCCAGTAGCTTGCCACCAGTAGCTTGCCCTCTGTAGTTTGCCTCCAGTAGTAATGCCACCCCACACATAAGAAAACAAAAAACAACACACTATACTCACCAAGCCCAGCTCCTGCGTCCGTCCGCAGCAGTCTTCCTGGCATCCGCTCCTTGGTACTATGGGAGAGACATCATGACGTCTCTCCCATAGCGCACACTGACAGAGCTTGGAGACGGAAGCTGGAGCTCAGTAGTGAGCTCCTGCCGCCGGCTTCCACTATGGAAAGAGAGCCGGATGCCCGCTGGTAACACAATCTCAGCGGGCACCCAGCAACTCCCTGTGCGGCGCCGGGCACATATCGGGATAGGTGAGCCGGAGGAGGCGGAACTGCGTTCCGTCTCCAAGTGGAACTGATGGAACGCAGTTTCGCCCCATTTCGGCTCACTTTAACCCCTGTATATATATATAGATGCAAAAGCACTCACTCACTCACTCACTCACTCACTCACTGACTCATCACTAATTTTCTTACTTCCCGATATGTTAGGAACTTGAAGCTGAAACTTAACATAGGTATTCTGCAGGTAGGAAATAGGAAAATTACAAAATTAGAATTTTAATACACCTCTCCTAAGGGGATGAAAAGGGGGTTGACATAATGACATAATTACCGATGCGTGGCTTGTGTTGCATGAACGATCACGCCCAAATGGACAATCGGATCAAACTTTGGATTGCACCTCCAGTGTGTAGAATTTAATAAAGTACAAAAATGGTCCTGTCACTTCTTCCCGTATCTGCTACGGTGCTCCTCGGGTAATGCCATGAACCTCTGCTATGGGTGCTCCTCAGGTAATGCCAAGAACCATGGATTAATATTTACTTACATTAAGACGCCTCACATTTACATCTCTATAGATTTACCACATTTTTAACAGTCATTTAAATTTACAACTGTGAAAATCAGAAACTCCTGTGCAAAGAACAGGTAGAACAGCTAGTAACTATATAAAAGGGACCACAAGTTACACTAAGGGTTAACAAGCCCAATTTTTGTGTCTATGTTGTTGGTCAACACTTCAGGATTATGTGGAATCTGATGAATTACTGTAGCTCAAACATTGCACAATTAAAGTTATCCCTGGCATGGCAGCAGTAATAGGACTGATAGTGTATGCTCTGAAAAAGCTTTACAGACATATTTATTAAACAAATTTCGTAAACGCATCCCCTGTGTGTATTAAAGGGGACCCACAGCAGTTATCAGAGATTGCAATAGCAGTCCCCATAGGTTTCTATGAGGTCTGCTATAGTGTGAAATTTTCTAAGCCCTGAAAAGAAAAGTATTCTGGAGGTTGGATCCAGTAGCTAATGCCATCTTTAGTTGGAGTTAGCCATCACAGCCTATGGCCTACATATCGCACAATTGCCCAGGAGTGGGAACCAATGACTGCGCAAGCGCAGTAGCATGCCGGGGGTCCTGCAGCACAAAGCAAAGTGATTGCATCAATGATAAGGACTTCTAATTATCAACTCTAAAACTCAATAAGCAGAAAATGGGCCCCTAATGGTTTGGTTAGTTCAACAATTGTGTTTCATCAAAATGTATTTGAAAATAATATAAAAAGTATAATCTATCCGTAAGATAACAGGCAAGGCAGGGGCATTTGGAATTTTGTACAGAAAAGCCACTCAGAAGGTACAGACAGGATTTTTCCATTTCGGAGCTTGATATGAAAGAAGATCCCTTAATCCCCAATTTAGTTGCATTACTGACTGTGAAGGGCTGCTGCCCCCTGAACCCTATAACAAAACTTCATCATTCTTTCACATATGAGACCAAGCTTTTCAGCATACTGTGCTGTACATCAAACATCCTCCTTTATGACTACAATACAATTATAAATTCCTTCTTACACAGAGATGTTTTCAAATTAAACTCTGAATCACTCGCATTGTGCTGTTGAATATGCAATTCATATGAAAATGTGCTCTTAAATTGATACCTACTGTTTCTATTTGTCATCTCTTACATCTAATTACCCTGTAGTATTTACTTCTTATTTTCTTATAAGCAATATAGTTTATGACACATTATAAACTATTCTTTATACACTTTGGTATATTGAACTGTTTGTCTACATTATGTGTCTCTTTATCTCTTATCTGCATTTCACTGGATGCAGGAAATAATCAGAGCCAGATTAAGGAAGCGTGCAGGGCATACTATACCCCGGGCCCCCCTCTGTCAGGGGATACCCCCGGCCAGAGCACACTGACATCACTAGCTTTACACACAGGGGGTAATTCAGAGTTGATCGCAGCAGCAAATTTGTTAGAAGTTGGGCAAAACCATGTGCACTGCAGGGGGGGGCAGATATAACATGTGCAGAGAGAGTTAGATTTGGGTGGGTTATTTCGTTTCTGTGCAGGGTAAATACTGGCTGCTTTATTTTTACACTGCAATTTAGATTTCAGTTTGAACACACCCCACCCAAATCTATCTCTCTCTGCACATGTTATATCTGCCTCACCTACAGTGCACATGGTTTTGCCCAACTGCTAACATATTTGCTACTGCGATCAACTCTGAATTAGGCCCACAGTCCTTACCTCCCAATGTAACCTATTCCAGGAGGAATAAGATGCTTTCTACCTGGACTTCCTTCTTAATGTATGATTGCAATCTGTTGAAATACCTTTCTTATCAATTAAATAGTTAAACACAGGTGACGCCAATCATATATTAAGAGGGATGTCCAGGTAGAGAGCATTTTGTCCATCCTGGAATGGGTCATGTTCGGAGGTATGCACAATCTAATATACACCCTTCACATGAACGTGCATAACCCGTGTTGCTGGCTGGTATAAAAGGGTCGAGTTGGAATAGTCCTGGTCGAGTGACCCGGTATTCCAACTCGGGAAGTTTGCGGGGGTTGAACACGCGTTCAACCCGGCAAACTGTGCAGTGTAAACGGTAGCCGGGTCGATGCGACCCAGCTTCCCGTTTACACTCTATATGCGGGCGGCGCTTGGAGATCATGTGATCTCCAAGCGCCGCCCTCGTCACCTCATCGGCAACATCACCAACCCGGCAATATCCCGGGTTGGTGACTCCGGTCTAAATGGGGGCTGACGTGGGTTGCAGCCGGGTAGCTTCCATGTCGGGGCTCCTGGCTGCGACCCGCTATACTTGGTGTAATAGTGGTATTAGTCTCCAGCAGTCTGAGGGGGAGATGTACTTAGCCAGTGGAGAATTTGACCATGGAAACCAATCAGCACTGAAGTACAGTAACATTTATAATTTGCATGCTATAAAATTATACAGAGCAGCTGATTGGTTGCCATGGGCAACTTCTCCACTGACTCACTTTTCCACTCTTTTCACTGCTTAGTACATCTCCCCCTAATTCTGTTGGAAAAAGGTTCATATAAAATACATAATGCACAGCAGCCATGGATAGTTGTTTATCCCAGTAGTGTTACATGGACACCCAATGCCAGGTATCTATAACACCATTCATATTGGCGTTCCATATATGGGGTCTATTCATGAAGCAGTGAAAAGTGTGGAGAAGTGAGCCAGTGGAAAAATTGTCCATGGCAACCAATCAGCATTGAAGTAACATTTATAATTTGCATGCTATAAGATTATACAGAGCAGTTGATTGGTTGCCATGGGCAACTTCTCCACTGGTTCATTTCTTTACTCTTTTCACTGCTTCATGAATAGACCCCACAGTGGCAAAGGTTAAATTAAGATAAGCCGCTGTCCCACACACAGGGCTATGTCAGTGGTTCCCAGACTTTTTTGAATCACGGCGCCCTACAGTATTGCCATTTTTTCAAGACACCTTTAGGCCAGACATTTCTAATACCCCTTTCATACCAAAAATGCAGGGACTTACCCGGGAATTCGGTCCCGGGATCATGCAGGGACATTCCCAGGTTGGGCCCCGTTTACACCAGCATTTGGAGCTGGGACGTCACGAGTCGGCACCTTTCATACTGAACCCGGGATGGCCCTGCATTTTATGAGAATGTCATTAGAAATGGCTTTTTTTTAGGCCAACAAAGATGAGGTCATTGGAGAGAGGGCGGGAGAGAGGAAGGGAGGGCAGGTTAACAGGGCCGGTTCTAAGGTTTGTGGCGCCCTGGGCAAAATATGGGGGGCGTGGCTTCAATTGGGGGCGTGGTCAACGCGCTGAAAGAAAAAATAAAAATAAATAAAAAGAATACTTACCATCCCCGTTCCTGATCCAGACCCCCTCCGCCGGCGGCGCCGATCTTCTGCTCTCCTCTCTTCGATCTATGGGAGAGACGTTATTACGTCTCTTCCATAGAACAGCATAGACACTAAAGGTCAATTATGACCCCCTAGTGTCTGTGCCACTATGCTGTGCGGTGCGCGATGACGTCATCGCGCATCGCACAGCAAAGGTCCTCTAGACGAAGGGAAACTAGACCGTAGCGTCTAGTTTCCCTTCATGGAGAGGACCTTTGCTGTGCGGTGCGCGATGACGTCATCGCGCACCGCACAACTAAGGTCCTCTCAATGAAGGGAAACTAGACGCTACGCGTCTGATTCCCTTCAAAGCGGGGGGCACAGCAGGGCACTGCGGGGGGCACAGTGGCGGTTCTTGCCCTGGTGCGGCGCCCTCCAGATGGCGCCGGCGCCCTCCGGAAGGCTGCGCCCCGGGCAAAAGTACCGCTTGCCCGTGGCAAGAACCGCCACTGCAGGTTAATTGTGCACGTACTGTGCCCCCTCCTCTTCTCTGACCAATCAGTAATGTTATCCCAGTCACATCACACTGCAAGAGGAATGCACCCAGGAGCATGTGTCTGCCTGGCAGTGCAACAATACTGACGCACTCCATTTGTGATAGAGATTGTATTTCTGCTACGCCCCCTGCTGATCCATCCCACCGACACCCACCACCAGCCTGCCAGCCAACCACAGCCACACACATGCCAGGGAGGGCTGCTACAGACATTGCAGCAAATACACACGTCTGCTGGTGCCTGCTGAAAAATCACAACACCAGGAAGCTGCCCAGCATAGCCAATCAGCAGTAGCAGAGGCAACCCGGGAAGGAGGGACATGTCCCTGCACCGTTCACACTGTCCAGGATCCCGGGAAGGTCCCGGGAACAACCCTGGTACATAGCAGGGTTGAAATGCTAGGGAATGGTTCCCGGGATTTTGTCCCGAAACCCTTTCACACAAGCGCTACACCCGGGTTATTGCCGGCGTCAACCCGGGAAAATAGACTGATGTGAAAGGGGTATTATTGATAAATTAAAAAATATATATATTAAATTAAGTAAGTTGTTCCTACCTGTCACCCTTAGGTACAGTTATGTGGTCGTGGACATACTGTAGTTCTGGTTCTAATTGTCCAAATATTTTATGATTGCCAGTAACCAGCACTGGTTTTGCATATCACTTTGACT
This sequence comes from Pseudophryne corroboree, assembly GCF_028390025.1. Taxonomy (NCBI): domain Eukaryota; kingdom Metazoa; phylum Chordata; class Amphibia; order Anura; family Myobatrachidae; genus Pseudophryne; species Pseudophryne corroboree. The sequence goes on along the minus strand of NC_086447.1, from coordinate 165,584,566 downwards.
ATAGTTTGTTGATCAGCGACCACCAACCCAAGGCACCCCTGCAAGTCTCTCTCGGTACCCCAGAGTGCCTAGGCACAAAGTTTGGGAACCACTGATATATTGTGATGGTGGTAAAAGTGTGAAAGTAGAGCAATGCTAATAAACCTTTTGTTAGGTCTGCTAAATAACTGTTCACCATTTGATAAATAGTATTCTCTTAAGATTACATATTAAACTAGGATCAGACATATAATAAGATAGAGGGCAGGACTTGCATTTGGGTGCAAAGGAGATATTTGGACCTCATTCAGTAAGGATTGCAAAACTTTTGAATCACAATCTGCCCGATTATGGAACGACTGCGCATGCATGAGTAAAAATAGCAGCAGAAATTGCGTACACACCAGAATTGTAATGCAGCCGCTGTTTGACTGACATGAAGCTGGCGTTTCTGGGTGTATTTGAAAAAACGCAGGTGTGCCCAGGCATTTTTAAGGAGGGCCTCTGACTTCAGCAATGACCACTTCCAGCCTCTTGTGTCGCAATAATTGTGGACGACCTTGCCTGGCGCCGATAGGAAAAATCTTCGATGTTCCGGGAATTGCATATGGTTTTGCGATCAGCCCGCATGATGTGACGCATTCGCAATTTCTGCAATGGGCGTTTTTTCTCTATTTCTGGATGGCAACTATTTGATCGCAGAAACTCCTTTTAAGCAGAAATTGCAATCCTTACTGAATAAGGTCTTTTTTCAAGAGCAAAAGGGGCCCAGACTCCTGTACGCTTTATTGCATCACTGTTAGTTGTACTACATTTAAATAAATACCTTCACTTACTACACATTGGGGGGTAATTCCAAGTTGATCGCAACAGGAATTTTGTTAGCAGTTAGGCAAAACCATGGAGGTCATTCCGAGTTGTTCGCTCGTTGCCGATTTTCGCTATACTACGATTAGTCGCTTACTGCGCATGCGCAAGGTTTGCAGAGCGCATGCGCTTAGTTATTTTACACAAAAGTTAGGTATTTTACTCACGGCATAACAAAGCTTTTTGATCGCTGTGCTGATCGTAGTGTGATTGACAGGAAGTGGGTGTTTCTGGGCGGAAACTGCCCATTTTATGGCAGTGTGCGGAAAAACGCAGGCGTTCGAGTTGCAAAACGCAGGAGTGGCTGGAGAAACGGGGGAGTGGCTGGGCAAACGCTGGGTGTGTTTGTGACGTCAAACCAGGAACGAAAACAACTGAGCTGGTCGCAATGGCTGAGTAAGTCTGGAGCTACTCAGAAACTGCGGGGTAATCGTTACGAGAAAATTAGCGAAGCTTTCGTTCGCAATTCTGCTATGCTAAGATACACTCCCAGAGGGCGGCGGCTTAGCGTGTGCAATGTTGCTAAAAGCAGCTAGCGAGCGAACAACTCGGAATCACCCCCCATGTGCACTACAGGGGAGGCAGATATAACATGTGTAGAGAGAGATAGATTTGGGTGTGGTGAGTTCAATCTGCAATCTAAATTGCAGTGTAAACATAAAGCAGCCAGTATTTACCCTGCACAGAAACAAAATAACCCACCCAAATCTAACTCTCTCTGCACATGTTATATCTGCCTCCCCTGAAGTGCACATGGTTTTGCCCAACTGCTAAAAAAAATTCCTGCTGCGATCAACTTTGAATTACCCCCATTGCTTCATGTCAGTCACATATTTTCATGAAAATTTGTCATCTCACTTCTTTAGTTTAGTACGCTGTATTTCAGATTTTATGTGCAGATGTAACAGTATTAAGATGCCATACTGCTCTCTACCCATCTACTGTAACTGTCCCTGCTTCAAGTCCTGGCATTTTCATTAGGTACATTTAGGCAACAGGATTTTGGGGGCGCCACTGAGGGTGTGGAATCTGATAAGAAAATGAAACTCTGATGCTCCCTTACTCTCTGAAGTGCAGGTATATTGGCTTGGGACAGATTGACAAGTTTTTACCACTCACCAAGACAAGCCACTCTAATGCGCCCCTAAGGGAAAGGCTCCCTTTGACTCTGGACGCCATTGTCCCCAGCAGACAAATCACCAGAAATGCTGAACACCATCTTCCTCAACAGATTGGACACCTCCTGAGATATTGGAATGAATTCAACCACTAATCCACTCATGAGAAAGTGAAGATTTCTTCATGAATTTATTTTGGTCACACACACTGCCAGTTACTCAAAGGTCAAAGTTCATAAATCTCAGCATTGTCAAAGATATACTGTAAGTGCTTAAACAGTTATGTTAAGTGGAATGTGTACGTATTATATTGTAGGGTGGGTGATGAGTGTGGGTGCTGTTAAGGTGTGTATACACGGTGATATATTTTCTTTTTCGATTTTGACTATATAGTCAAAATCGCAAGAAAAGTTAGTGCAGATTGCAAGGTGAAAGTCACCTTGTGATCCCGATTCGATCCCGATGTGCGGTCCCGCCAGGTCGGCATCACAAGAAAAGATAGACTGTGCAGGCAAGTCAATCCTTGCTAGATCGATGTCACATGCCAGAGGCGGCGATCGCCGCACTTACCCCTGCATGTCTGCTGGTCTGTGTCGCGGCCTCCACCTTCGGTGGGCCACGGGCTCCGGCGTCTGGCTGGCGCGGCTCCCGGCGGTTCTCCAGGGCATGGGCACCGCCATGACACTCGGCATCACGTGGACGGGGGGGGGGGGGGGGGACGTCATCAGACTGCTCCGCCAATCCAGCGGTGGCGGGAGATTCAAAGTCAGATGCCGGACAGAGCCTCGGCGCCTGAGTATCGTCTTTCCCTGACGTAGATGCCAGCGCTCTTGTTCCCGGCAAGGATCTCTGAAGCTTGTACTCCAGTGTCTCCGGCATTTCCAGGTGCCAGCTTCCTGCACCGGTTCCAGTATACACAGCGGTCGGTGTATCTCTCTGCGACCCAGTCATCGGTGCTTCTAGGAATCAGCGTCTCAGTCACCGTTCTCAAGTTCTACAAACTAACAGCGTCTAAAACCCCTGCACTTTAGTTCTTCACATCATCAGCGTCTCAGCCACCGTTCTCAAGTTCTACAAACTAACAGCGTCTAAAACCCCTGTACTGAAGTTCTTCACATCATCAGCGTCTCAGTCACCGTTCTCAAGTTCTACAAATTAACAGCGTCTTAAACCCCTGCACTTCAGTTCTTCACATCATCAGCGTCTCAGTCACCGTTCTCAAGTTCTACAAATTAACAGCGACCTAAACCTCTGCACTTTAGTTCTACTAATTACCAGTGTCTTAACCACTGCTCACAGGTTCTACAAGGTATCAGTGACTTTTAGACATCACCCACAGTTCCTACCATCATCAGCATTTCTAATATTGCTCACTAAACCCTTCAATGGGCCTGGACATTCCCTCACAAGTTCCTTTATGATATATGACTTTAAGTTGTTCTTTTCCTACAATAAAGTTTCTTCAATATTTCATCAAACCTTACTGTCAGCGTCAGGGCCGGTTCAAGGGCGCAGAGCGCCCCGGGCAGGAAAGGGGCGTGGCCTAATACAGGGGGCGTGGTGAGTCACGCCCCCTGTACATTGAAAGCGCCGCTTGAATGCTGAGCGGTGCGCGATGACGTCATCGCGCACCGCACAGCAAAAGGTCCTCTCCACGAAGAGAAACTAGACGCTATGCGTCTAGTTCCCTTCGTGGAGAGGATCTTTGCTGTGCGGTGCGCGATGACGTCATCGCGCACCGCTCAGCAGTTACTCTCCACGAAGGGAAACTAGACGCATAGCGTCTAGTTCCCTTCACAGGAGGCGCCGAGGACGGGGACGGCAGCGGGCAGCGGAGGCGGTCGGGGGACACAGCGGGCAGCAGTGGCGGATCTTGCCACGGTGCGGCGCCCTCCGGATGGTGCCAGCGCCCTCCGGAAGGCGGCGCCCCGGGCAAAAGTCCTGCTTGCCCGTGGCAAGAACCGCCACTGGTCAGCGTCCTGTATGAGGAAATCCTATATTAGGCCACCCCAGTTCCAGCTCAGTTGTGGTTCCTCTTCCCGACCATCGGAAGAATCCCCGAGTCCACAACATCCTCAGTCTAGGCCAGTGACAGTATACTCAGGCCACATGGACCCGGGGAATCGGAACCCAGAGGCAAATACCATGCAGGACCTGGTTTCCCGAGTACAGAGTCAGGAAGCAGCACAAAATCAGGTGATGCATTATCTCCAGGAATTATCTGGCCAGCTGGATCAGATCCAGACTTCTCTGGCTTCAGTGGTTCCAGCTCCAGTTCCAGTATCCGCTCCAGTGGTTGTCTCTAGCAATGTTCCCTCCTTGTCTGGAACCAGGTCACGCCTTCAGCTTCCCACTCCTCCTCGTTATAACGGGAATCCAAAGAATTGCCGTGGATTCCTCAATCAGTGTGAGGTACATTTCGAACTCCTCTCACATAACTTCCCTACTGATCGGTCTAAAGTGGCATACATTATCTCTTTGCTTGAGGGTTCAGTGTTGGAGTGGGTGTCACCGTTGTGGGAGCGATCAGATCCGTTAGTTTCTAGTTATACCAACTTCATCACGTCATTCCAAAGGATCTTTGATGAGCCCGGCAGGACGACTGCTGCCTCGGCTGACTTGCTCCGAGTTCGACAAGGCTCTCGTACAGTGGGACAGTATGTGATTCACTTTCAAACTATAGCTTCTGAATTGTGCTGGAATAATGATGCCCTTCGGGCTGCTTTTTGGAATGGACTCTTGGATCGTTTAAAGGACGAATTGATCACTAGAGATCTGCCAGATTCCTTCTAACAGTTGATCTCACTCTGTGTAAAGGTGGATCTTCGCATGCAGGAACGAGGTGGTGAACGTAGTCGGTCAGTCCGGTCGAGATTCCGATCTCTTCCTTCTAAGCAAACAGTTATTTCAAGTACAGACAAACCCATGCAGATTAATCGGTCTCGGCTGTCTCCAGAAGAACGTCAGCGTCGTCGTGAGGGTAGACTTTGCCTCTACTGTGGAGCGGCGGATAATTTTCTCAAGTTTTGCAAGTCTCGCCCGGGAAACGGGCAGTCCTAGTTTGTTCTGGAGAAGTCGAGCTAGGGGTTTTTTCTCAATCTTTTCCAGCAGTGGACTGTTTACTCTCCGTGTCTCTGTTTTCCGAGTCTGAAGTCAAAACCGTTAAGGCACTGTTGGACTCAGGGGCTGCGGGGAATTTTATTTCCCTTTCCCGCGCCCAGAGTCTGGGTTTGAAGTTACAGTCGGTCGAACGACCTATTACGATAACTGCTATTAATGGTACCCAAATTCCTAATGCTCTGATTTCAAGTCGTACTATGCCAATCAAGCTGCAAGTGGGAGCTTTGCATCAATAACATCTGGAGTTCCTTGTGATTCAGGAGATGCCTCACGATCTCGTCCTTGGTCTTCCCTGGCTCAAGCTTCACAACCCTCACGTTGACTGGAGGTCGACACAGATAATTTCTTGGAGTCCATTTTGTCATTAGAATTGCCTCACTCCTGTCTACCCACTTCGTGTATCTTCCAAGTCGGACGAAGAGCTCATTCCAGAGGCTTATCGGGAGTTTACAGATGTGTTCTCGGAACAGGCGGCCGATTAGTTACCACCGAATAGACCCTGGGACTGTCCTATTGAGCTCATTCCGGGGAAAATGCCACCTCGGGGTCGTACTTATCCTTTGTCAGTACCCGAGACTCAAGCCATGACAGAATATATCAAGTCTAATCTGCAGAAGGGATTCATCCGCCCCTCTACTTCCCCGGCGGGAGCAGGCTTAATCTTTGTGAAGAAAAAGGACGGAGGCCTGAGGCCATGTATTGACTATCGTGGTCTAAATGAAGTCACCATTAAGAATAAGTATCCTTTGCCGCTCATCACGGAGCTTTTTGATCGAGTTCGCGGAGCTCGAGTTTTCACTAAGCTCGATTTAAGGGGAGCTTATAACTTGATACGTATCTGACAAGGGGACGAATGGAATACAGCCTTCAATACTAGGGACGGGCATTATGAGTACTTGGTAATGCCGTTTGGCCTCAGCAACGCCCCCGCCGTCTTCCAGGGATTCATTAATGAAGTCTTTCGGGACATGTTATACCTAAATGTAGTGGTATATTTGGATGACATCCTGATATTTTCGAAGAATCTCACTGAGCACAGAATACAAGTTAAGGAGGTACTTCTTCAGTTGCGAGAGAACCATCTTTACGGCAAGATTTCCAAGTGCACCTTTGAGGTCCCCTCTATTCCATTTCTGGGTTACATTATTTCAGGCACGGAGTTGCGTATGCATCCGGAGAAACTTTCTGCTATTCGGGACTGGACTCAGCCTCTTTCCTTGAAAGCAGTGCAACGATTTCTAGGGTTCGCAAATTACTACCGGAAATTCATAAGGGGTTTCTCTACTATTGTGGTGCCTATTACATCCCTAACCAAGAAGGGGGCTGACCCAAGCCATTGGTCCTCTGAAGCTGTAGCAGCGTTCGCTCAGTTGAAGGCAGCCTTTATGACCGCTCCGGTACTTCAGCAACCAGACTTTTTAAAACCATTCTTTCTGGAGGTTGATGCTTCTACGGTAGGCATTGGTGCCGTACTTTCGCAGTACGCTCCAGATGGGAAGTTACATCCATGTGGTTTCCATTCACGCAAGTTCTCCCCTGCTGAACTAAATTACACCATTGGAGATAAAGAGCTGTTGGCAATAAAATCTGCCTTGGAAGAATGGAGATATCTTTTGGAAGGTGCTAAACACCTAATTACGATTTTTACGGATCACAAGAATTTGCTGTATCTCAAGACGCCCCAGTGCTTGAATCCCCATCAAGCAAGATGGGCGCTCTTCTTTGCACGATTCTTGTTTGTCATTAAGTACCGGGCAGGAACTCTTAACACCAAGGCGGATGCCCTATCCCGTTCCTTAATGGCATCGGATGAGGAGAATTCCGTTGAAAAGGCTTTGATCCTCAGTCCAGTTTCTATTTCTGCGGCTCCCACCGCGTTGGGTCCTCCTCCTGGAAGAATGTCTGTGCCAGCTAAATTTCGACCAAGATTGTTGCAGTGGGCTCACATTTCCAAGTTTTCTGGCCATCCTGTAGTACAAAAGATGTGGGAATTTCTACGAAGATCTTACTGGTGGGACACTATGAAGAAGGACGTTCAAGAGTATGTCAACTCGTGTCCTCAATGTGCTCAGCACAAAATTCTTCGTCTGCCTCCTGCGGGGTTGCTGCACCCATTGTCCATTCCTAAGAGGCCCTGGACTCATATCTCTATGGACTTTGTTACAGAACTGCCCCTCTCTAAGGGTCATAACACAGTTTGGGTGATTATCGACCGATTCTTTAAGATGGCACATTTTGTTCCGTTGACCGGGTTACCATCAGCTTCTAAGTTGGTTTTGTTATTTATTCGGGAACACTTCCGCCTGCACGGGTTACCTCTGGAAATTGTTTCTGACCGAGGAGTACAGTTTACGGCAAGATTCTGGAGAGCTCTCTGTACGGCCTTACAAATAAAATTCAAGTTTTCATCCGCTTACCATCCACAGACCAATGGGCAAACTGAACGCGTCAATCAAGATTTAGAGACTTTTCTCTAAATCTGGCTGGCGCGGCTCCCGGCGGTTCTCCAGGGCATGGGCGCCACCATGACACTCGGCATCACGTGGACGGGGGGCAGGTGACGTCATCAGACTGCTCCGCCAATCCAGCGTGTTTATCTTTCTCCCTCGCAAGATAATTGGGTGGAGTTGTTGCCCTGGGCCGAGTTCGCCCATAATCATCTATATCACTCCTCGACTGGTGAGTCTCCGTTTTTCATTAATTATGGATTTCATCCCCAAGTTACTGAATTACCCATTTGTCCTCCGGAAGAAGTTCCTGCTGCAGCCTCTACTCTCCGGCACTTCAGTCAAATCTGGAGTCGAGTTCATGCCAACCTCAAGAGAGTTTCTGGCCGCTACAAGTTCTTTGCGGATAGAAAGCGACGGGCAGCTCCTCAATACAAGGTTGGTGACAGGGTATAGCTCTCTACCCGCAATCTCCATTTGAAGGTGCCCACTATGAAGTTCACCCCAAAGGTTCATTGGTCCTTATCCCGTGTTACAAGTCCTGAATCCGGTTGTTTGCAAATTGGGGTTGCCTTCTCATCTCCGGATACCAAATTCCTTCCATGTCTCTCTACTTCGCCCTCTTGTTTTGAACCGGTTTCACTCCAAGACCCCAAGGCCAACCTCTGCAGAGGCTGAAGAAGGTACGGACTTTGAAATCAAAGCTATTCTTGATTCTCGCTATCTTCACAAGAATCTACAGTATTTGGAGGAATGGAAAGGTTTTGGTCCCGAGGAAAGGAGCTGGGTCAAAGCTACTGAAGTTACGGCTCCCCGACTGGTGCGGATTTTCCATTCCAGACATCCAACGAAACCTGGAAAGTGTCCAGGGGCCACTCCTGGAGGAGGGGGTACTTTCACACACCAGAGGCGGCGTTCGCCACGCTTACCCCTGCGTGTCTGCTGGTCTGTGTCGCGGCCTCCACCTTCGGTGGGCCACGGGCTCCGGCTTCTGGCTGGCGCGGCTCCCGGCGGTTCTCCAGGGCATGGGCGCCACCATGACACTCGGCATCACGTGGACGGGGGGCAGGTGACGTCATCAGACTGCTCCGCCAATCCAGCGGTGGCGGGAGATTCAAAGTCAGACGCCGGACAGAGCCTCGGCGCCTGAGTATCGTCTTTCCCTGACGTAGATGCCAGCGCTCTTGTTCCCGGCAAGGATCTCTGAAGCTTGTACTCCAGTGTCTCCGGCATTTCCAGGTGCCAGCTTCGGTGCTCCTAGGAATCAGCGTCTCAGTCACCGTTCTCAAGTTCTACAAACTAACAGCGTCTAAAACCCCTGCACTTCAGTTCTTCACATCATCAGCGTCTCAGCCACCGTTCTCAAGTTCTACAAACTAACAGCGTCTAAAACCCCTGCACTTCAGTTCTTCACATCATCAGCGTCTCAGTCACCATTCTCAAGTTCTACAAATTAACAGCATCTAAAACCCCTGCACTTCAGTTCTTCACATCATCAGCGTCTCAGTCACCGTTCTCAAGTTCTACAAATTAACAGCGTATTAAACCCATGCACTTCAGTTCTTCACATCATCAGCGTCTCAGTCACCATTCTCAAGTTCTACAAATTAACAGCGACCTAAACCTCTGCACTTTAGTTCTACTAATTACCAGTGTCTTAACCACCGCTCACAGGTTCTACAAGGTATCAGTGACTTTTAGACATCACCCACAGTTCCTACCATCATCAGCATTTCTAATATTGATCTCACTGTGTGTACACACCCTTAGGGCTGTATCACACTAGAGATGAGCGGGTTCGGTTTCTTTGAATCCGAACCCGCACGAACTTCACTTTTTTTTTCACGGGTCCGAGCGACTCGGATCTTCCCGCCTTGCTCGGTTAACCCGAGCGCGCCCGAACGTCATCATGACGCTGTCGGATTCTCGCGAGGCTCGGATTCTATCGCGAGACTCGGATTCTATATAAGGAGCCGCGCGTCGCCGCCATTTTCACTCGTGCATTGAGATTGATAGGGAGAGGACGTGTCTGGCGTCCTCTCCATTAGAATAGAGATAGATAGATTAGATAGAGAGAGATTGTGCAGAGTCGCAGACAGAGTTAGTTTACCACAGTCAGTGACCAGTGCAGTTGCTAGTTAACTTTTATTTAATATAATATATCCGTTCACTTCTCTCTGCTATATCCGTTCTCTGCCTGAAAAAAAAAAACGATACACAGCACAGTCAGTCACACAGTGTGACTCAGTCTGTGTGCACTCAGCTCAGCCCAGTGTGCTGCACAGTCATCAATGTATAAATTAAAAGCTTATAATTAATTGTGGGGGAGACTGGGGAGCACTGCAGGTTGTTAGCAGGAGCCAGGAGTACAATTATATTAATTAACAGTGCACACTTTTGCTGCAGGAGTGGTGACCAGTGCCTGACCACCAGTATAGTATTGTTGTATACTACTAATATCTCTTTAAATATCAACCAGTCTATATTAGCAGCAGACACAGTACAGGCCCTCATTCCGAGTTGTTCGCTCGGTATTTTTCATCGCATCGCAGTGAAAATCCGCTTAGTACGCATGCGCAATGTTCGCACTGCGACTGCGCCAAGTAACTTTACTATGAAGATAGTATTTTTACTCACGGCTTTTTCTTCGCTCCGGCGATCGTAATGTGATTGACAGGAAATGGGTGTTACTGGGCGGAAACACGGCGTTTCAGGGGCGTGTGGCTGAAAACGCTACCGTTTCCGGAAAAAACGCAGGAGTGGCCGGGGAAACGGTGGGAGTGCCTGGGCGAACGCTGGGTGTGTTTGTGACGTCAACCAGGAACGACAAGCACTGAAATGATCGCACAGGCAGAGTAAGTCTGGAGCTACTCTGAAACTGCTAAGTAGTTAGTAATCGCAATATTGCGAATACATCGGTCGCAATTTTAAGAAGCTAAGATTCACTCCCAGTAGGCGGCGGCTTAGCGTGTGTAACTCTGCTAAATTCGCCTTGCGACCGATCAACTCGGAATGAGGGCCACAGTGCGGTAGTTCACGGCTGTGGCTACCTCTGTGTCGGCACACGGCAGGCAGTCCGTCCGACCAGAATTGTATTATTTATTATTATATACCTACCACCTAACCGTGGTTTTTTTTTCATTCTTTATACCGTCATAGTGTCATCCTAATTGTTACGAGTATACTACTATCTCTTTATCAACCAGTGTACAGTGCGGTAGTTCACGGCTGTGGCTACCTCTGTGTCGGCACACGGCAGGCAGTCCGTCCGACCAGAATTGTATTATTTATTATTATATACCTACCACCTAACCGTGGTTTTTTTTTCATTCTTTATACCGTCATAGTGTCATCCTAATTGTTACGAGTATACTACTATCTCTTTATCAACCAGTGTACAGTGCGGTAGTTCACGGCTGTGGCTACCTCTGTGTCGGCACACGGCAGGCAGTCCGTCCGACCAGAATTGTATTATTTATTATTATATACCTACCACCTAACCGTGGTTTTTTTTTCATTCTTTATACCGTCATAGTGTCATCCTAATTGTTACGAGTATACTACTATCTCTTTATCAACCAGTGTACAGTGCGGTAGTTCACGGCTGTGGCTACCTCTGTGTCGGCACACGGCAGGCAGTCCGTCCGACCAGAATTGTATTATTTATTATTATATACCTACCACCTAACCGTGGTTTTTTTTTCATTCTTTATACCGTCATAGTGTCATCCTAATTGTTACGAGTATACTACTATCTCTTTATCAACCAGTGTACAGTGCGGTAGTTCACGGCTGTGGCTACCTCTGTGTCGGCACACGGCAGGCAGTCCGTCCGACCAGAATTGTATTATTTATTATTATATACCTACCACCTAACCGTGGTTTTTTTTTCATTCTTTATACCGTCATAGTGTCATCCTAATTGTTACGAGTATACTACTATCTCTTTATCAACCAGTGTACAGTGCGGTAGTTCACGGCTGTGGCTACCTCTGTGTCGGCAGTCGGCAGGCAGTCCGTCCATCCATAATTGTATTATTATTATAATATATACCACCTAACCGTGGTTTTTTTTTCATTCTTTATACCGTCGTCATAGTGTCATACTAGTTGTTACGAGTATACTACTATCTCTTTATCAACCAGTGTACAGTGCGGTAGTTCACGGCTGTGGCTACCTCTGTGTCGGCAGTCGGCAGGCAGTCCGTCCATCCATAATTGTATTATTATTATAATATATACCACCTAACTGTGGTTTTTTTTGCATTCTTTATACCGTCGTCATAGTGTCATACTAGTTGTTACGAGTATACTACTATCTCTTTATCAACCAGTGTACAGTGCGGTAGTTCACGGCTGTGGCTACCTCTGTGTCGGCAGTCGGCAGGCAGTCCGTCCATCCATAATTGTATTATTATTATAATATATACCACCTAACCGTGGTTTTTTTTTCATTCTTTATACCGTCGTCATAGTGTCATACTAGTTGTTACGAGTATACTACTATCTCTTTATCAACCAGTGTACAGTGCGGTAGTTCACGGCTGTGGCTACCTCTGTGTCGGCAGTCGGCAGGCAGTCCGTCCATCCATAATTGTATTATTATTATAATATATACCACCTAACCGTGGTTTTTTTTTCATTCTTTATACCGTCGTCATAGTGTCATACTAGTTGTTACGAGTATACTACTATCTCTTTATCAACCAGTGTACAGTGCGGTAGTTCACGGCTGTGGCTACCTCTGTGTCGGCAGTCGGCAGGCAGTCCGTCCATCCATAATTGTATTATTATTATAATATATACCACCTAACCGTGGTTTTTTTTTCATTCTTTATACCGTCGTCATAGTGTCATACTAGTTGTTACGAGTATACTACTATCTCTTTATCAACCAGTGTACAGTGCGGTAGTTCACGGCTGTGGCTACCTCTGTGTCGGCAGTCGGCAGGCAGTCCGTCCATCCATAATTGTATTATTATTATAATATATACCACCTAACCGTGGTTTTTTTATACCACCTAACCGTGGCAGTCCGTCCATAATTGTATACTAGTATCCAATCCATCCATCTCCATTGTTTACCTGAGGTGCCTTTTAGTTCTGCCTATAAAATATGGAGAACAAAAAAGTTGAGGTTCCAAAATTAGGGAAAGATCAAGATCCACTTCCACCTCGTGCTGAAGCTGCTGCCACTAGTCATGGCCGAGACGATGAAATGCCAGCAACGTCGTCTGCCAAGGCCGATGCCCAATGTCATAGTACAGAGCATGTCAAATCCAAAACACCAAATATCAGAAAAAAAAGGACTCCAAAACCTAAAATAAAATTGTCGGAGGAGAAGCGTAAACTTGCCAATATGCCATTTACCACACGGAGTGGCAAGGAACGGCTGAGGCCCTGGCCTATGTTCATGGCTAGTGGTTCAGCTTCACATGAGGATGGAAGCACTCAGCCTCTCGCTAGAAAACTGAAAAGACTCAAGCTGGCAAAAGCACCGCAAAGAACTGTGCGTTCTTTGAAATCCCAAATCCACAAGGAGAGTCCAATTGTGTCGTTTGCGATGCCTGACCTTCCCAACACTGGACGTGAAGAGCATGCGCCTTCCACTATTTGCATGCCCCCTGCAAGTGCTGGAAGGAGCACCCGCAGTCCAGTTCCTGATAGTCAGATTGAAGATGTCAGTGTTGAAGTACACCAGGATGAGGAGGATATGGGTGTTGCTGGCGCTGGGGAGGAAATTGACCAGGAGGATTCTGATGGTGAGGTGGTTTGTTTAAGTCAGGCACCCGGGGAGACACCTGTTGTCCGTGGGAGGAATATGGCCGTTGACATGCCAGGTGAAAATACCAAAAAAATCAGCTCTTCGGTGTGGAGGTATTTCACCAGAAATGCGGACAACAGGTGTCAAGCCGTGTGTTCCCTTTGTCAAGCTGTAATAAGTAGGGGTAAGGACGTTAACCACCTCGGAACATCCTCCCTTATACGTCACCTGCAGCGCATTCATAATAAGTCAGTGACAAGTTCAAAAACTTTGGGTGACAGCGGAAGCAGTCCACTGACCAGTAAATCCCTTCCTCTTGTAACCAAGCTCACGCAAACCACCCCACCAACTCCCTCAGTGTCAATTTCCTCCTTCCCCAGGAATGCCAATAGTCCTGCAGGCCATGTCACTGGCAAGTCTGACGAGTCCTCTCCTGCCTGGGATTCCTCCGATGCATCCTTGCGTGTAACGCCTACTGCTGCTGGCGCTGCTGTTGTTGCCGCTGGGAGTCGATGGTCATCCCAGAGGGGAAGTCGTAAGCCCACTTGTACTACTTCCAGTAAGCAATTGACTGTTCAACAGTCCTTTGCGAGGAAGATGAAATATCACAGCAGTCATCCTACTGCAAAGCGGATAACTGAGTCCTTGACAACTATGTTGGTGTTAGACGTGCGTCCGGTATCCGCCGTTAGTTCACAGGGAACTAGACAATTTATTGAGGCAGTGTGCCCCCGTTACCAAATACCATCTAGGTTCCACTTCTCTAGGCAGGCGATACCGAGAATGTACACGGACGTCAGAAAAAGACTCACCAGTCTCCTAAAAAATGCAGTTGTACCCAATGTCCACTTAACCACGGACATGTGGACAAGTGGAGCAGGGCAGGGTCAGGACTATATGACTGTGACAGCCCACTGGGTAGATGTATGGACTCCCGCCGCAAGAACAGCAGCGGCGGCACCAGTAGCAGCATCTCGCAAACGCCAACTCTTTCCTAGGCAGGCTACGCTTTGTATCACCGCTTTCCAGAATACGCACACAGCTGAAAACCTCTTACGGCAACTGAGGAAGATCATCGCGGAATGGCTTACCCCAATTGGACTCTCCTGTGGATTTGTGGCATCGGACAACGCCAGCAATATTGTGTGTGCATTAAATATGGGCAAATTCCAGCACGTCCCATGTTTTGCACATACCTTGAATTTGGTGGTGCAGAATTTTTTAAAAAACGACAGGGGCGTGCAAGAGATGCTGTCGGTGGCCAGAAAAATTGCGGGACACTTTCGGCGTACAGGCACCACGTACAGAAGACTGGAGCACCACCAAAAACTACTGAACCTGCCCTGCCATCATCTGAAGCAAGAAGTGGTAACGAGGTGGAATTCAACCCTCTATATGCTTCAGAGGTTGGAGGAGCAGCAAAAGGCCATTCAAGCCTATACAATTGAGCACGATATAGGAGATGGAATGCACCTGTCTCAAGTGCAGTGGAGAATGATTTCAACGTTGTGCAAGGTTCTGATGCCCTTTGAACTTGCCACACGTGAAGTCAGTTCAGACACTGCCAGCCTGAGTCAGGTCATTCCCCTCATCAGGCTTTTGCAGAAGAAGCTGGAGGCATTGAAGAAGGAGCTAACACGGAGCGATTCCGCTAGGCATGTGGGACTTGTGGATGCAGCCCTTAATTCGCTTAACAAGGATTCACGGGTGGTCAATCTGTTGAAATCAGAGCACTACATTTTGGCCACCGTGCTCGATCCTAGATTTAAAGCCTACCTTGGATCTCTCTTTCCGGCAGACACAGGTCTGCTGGGGTTGAAAGACCTGCTGGTGACAAAATTGTCAAGTCAAGCGGAACGCGACCTGTCAACATCTCCTCCTTCACATTCTCCCGCAACTGGGGGTGCGAGGAAAAGGCTCAGAATTCCGAGCCCACCCGCTGGCGGTGATGCAGGGCAGTCTGGAGCGACTGCTGATGCTGACATCTGGTCCGGACTGAAGGACCTGACAACGATTACGGACATGTCGTCTACTGTCACTGCATATGATTCTCTCAACATTGATAGAATGGTGGAGGATTATATGAGTGACCGCATCCAAGTAGGCACGTCACACAGTCCGTACTTATACTGGCAGGAAAAAGAGGCAATTTGGAGGCCCTTGCACAAACTGGCTTTATTCTACCTAAGTTGCCCTCCCACAAGTGTGTACTCCGAAAGAGTGTTTAGTGCCGCCGCTCACCTTGTCAGCAATCGGCGTACGAGGTTACATCCAGAAAATGTGGAGAAGATGATGTTCATTAAAATGAATTATAATCAATTCCTCCGCGGAGACATTGACCAGCAGCAATTGCCTCCACAAAGTACACAGGGAGCTGAGATGGTGGATTCCAGTGGGGACGAATTGATAATCTGTGAGGAGGGGGATGTACACGGTGATATATCGGAGGGTGAAGATGAGGTGGACATCTTGCCTCTGTAGAGCCAGTTTGTGCAAGGAGAGATTAATTGCTTCTTTTTTGGGGGGGGGTCCAAACCAACCCGTCATATCAGTCACAGTCGTGTGGCAGACCCTGTCACTGAAATGATGGGTTGGTTAAAGTGTGCATGTCCTGTTTTGTTTATACAACATAAGGGTGGGTGGGAGGGCCCAAGGATAATTCCATCTTGCACCTCTTTTTTCTTTTCTTTTTCTTTGCATCATGTGCTGATTGGGGAGGGTTTTTTGGAAGGGACATCCTGCGTGACACTGCAGTGCCACTCCTAGATGGGCCCGGTGTTTGTGTCGGCCACTAGGGTCGCTAATCTTACTCACACAGCTACCTCATTGCGCCTCTTTTTTTCTTTGCGTCATGTGCTGTTTGGGGAGGGTTTTTTGGAAGGGACATCCTGCGTGACACTGCAGTGCCACTCCTAGATGTGCCCGGTGTTTGTGTCGGCCACTAGGGTCGCTAATCTTACTCACACAGTCAGCTACCTCATTGCGCCTCTTTTTTTCTTTGCGTCATGTGCTGTTTGGGGAGGGTTTTTTGGAAGGGCCATCCTGCGTGACACTGCAGTGCCACTCCTAGATGGGCCCGGTGTTTGTGTCGGCCACTAGGGTCGCTTATCTTACTCACACAGCGACCTCGGTGCAAATTTTAGGACTAAAAATAATATTGTGAGGTGTGATGTGTTCAGAATAGGCTGAAAATGAGTGTAAATTATGTTTTTTGAGGTTAATAATACTTTGGGATCAAAATTACCCCCAAATTCTATGATTTAAGCTGTTTTTTAGGGTTTTTTTAAAAAAACACCCGAATCCAAAACACACCCGAATCCGACAAAAAAAATTCGGTGAGGTTTTGCCAAAACGCGGTCGAACCCAAAACACGGCCGCGGAACCGAACCCAAAACCAAAACACAAAACCCGAAAAATTTCAGGCGCTCATCTCTATATCACACGCGCCGGTTTCGGGTCCGTGCAGTGTGAAAGGACCCTACACCTCACACTGGGGGTCATTCCGAGTTGTTCGCTCGCAAGCTGCTTTTAGCAGCTTTGCACACGCTAAGCCGCCGCCTACTAGGAGTGAATCTTAGCTTCTTAAAATTGCGAACGAAAGATTCGCAATATTGCGATAAGACATCTCTGTGCAGTTTCTGAGTAACTCGAGACTTACTCGGCATCTGCGATCAGTTCAGTGCTTGTCGTTCCTGGTTTGACGTCACAAACACACCCAGCGTTCACCCAGACACTCCTCCGTTTCTCCAGCCACTCCCGCGTTTTTCCCAGAAACGGTAGCGTTTTTTCACACACTCCCATAAAACGGCCAGTTTCCGCCCAGAAACACCCACTTCCTGTCAATCACATTACGATCACCAGAACGAAGAAAAAACCGTGAGTAAAATTCCTAACTGCATAGCAAATTTACTTGGCGCAGTCGCAGTGCGGACATTGCGCATGCGTACTAAGCGGAAATTCGCTGCGATGCGAAAAAAATTTCCGAGCTAACAACTCGGAATGACCCCCACTGTTCATTAAAATGCCGGCACGGGAAAAGCCGGCTCGTGTGTTTCAGCCCTTAGTGTAATTTGCCGGTATAAGGATGGTCTTGCAATTAATGTACTGTGTGTAGTAGAGATGAGCGGGTTAGGTTCGTTAAGATCTGAACCCCCCCGAACTTCACCTATTTTACAGGGGTCTGAGGCAGCCTCGGATCTTCCCATCTTCCTCGGTTTACCCGAACGAGGCCAAACGTCATCATCCCACTGTCGGATTCTCACGAGATTCGTATTCCAAATAAAGAGGCGTGCGTCGCCGCCATTTTCACTCGTGCATTGGAGATTGAACGGAGAGGACGTGGCTACTTTCTCTGCCTGAAAAGCTCCGTATCTGTGCTCAGTGTGCTGCAAATATCTGTGCTCAGTGTGCTGCAAATATCTGTGCTCAGTGTGCTGCAAATATCTGCGTTCTCTGCCTGAAGAGCTCCAAATCTGTGCTCAGTGTGCTGCAAATATCTACGTTCTCTGCCTGAAAAGCTCCATATCTGTGCTCAGTGTGCTGCAAATATCTGTGCTCAGTGTGCTGCATTGTGGGTACCACCAGTATATAATTATAGTAGTACAGTACAGTAGGCTAATGCTGTATCTTGCAGCTCCGTGTCAGACTCAGTCCTAGACAGTATCCTGATTATCAGTGCTCAATATCTGCTGCATTGTTGTGTGACCAGTATATATATATATATATATATATATATTATATATAGTAGTATAGTGCAGCATTTTGGTGACCACCAGTATAGTAGTACAGTACAGTAGTCCATTGCTGTATCTTGCAGCTCTGTGTCACTGCAAGTATCCATATTTGTGCTGCATTGTTGTGAGCAGTATATATAGTAGGACAGTGCAGCATTTTGGTGACCAACAGTATATAGTTGTACAGTACAGTAGGCCATTGCTGTATCTTGCAGCTCCATGTCACTGCAAGTATTCATAGCTGTGCTGCATTGTTCTGAGCAGCATATATAGTAGTAAACAGTGCCGTAACTAGGCATTTTAGCGCTGTGTGCAAGAAACAAGATTGGCGCCCCCCCCCCCCCCACACACACACACACACACACACGCAAGACAGGGGCAGTGTGCGCCGTAGGCGCAAAGCGAAAAATATATATCGGGGCGTGGCTTCATGGGGAAGGGGCGTGGCCCCAAAATAATACCAATTCATACTATGGTGCACAGTAGTCTCCATTATTCAAATTACGCTACACAGTAGCGCCACTACACCAGGTAGAGCCCTTTTTACACATTACGGCTGACAGTCCCCTTAATACACATTACGCCAGACAGCATCCCCCTCTTTACACATTATGTCAGACAGGGTCCCCCTTTTTACACATTACGGCAGACAGCGTCTCCCTTTTTACACATTACGGCAGACAGTCCCCTTTTTACACATTACGGCAGACAGCGCCCCCTTTTTACACATTACGGCAGACTGCGAGGCACCATCCGCCCACATCAAGTTACAATCCTGGCAGCTGAATTCCCTGCACCCTCTATAGTTATGCAACTAGCAGAGCATTTAGCACCTAATGGAATTTATTTATTTATTAACAGTTTCTTATATAGCGCAGCATATTCCGTTGCGCTTTACAATTAGAACATCAGTAATAGAACAAAACTGGGTAAAAACAGACAGACATAGAGGTAGTAATGGCTCATTTATGCTGAGAGATTGGGCAGTATAACACACCTCCACTAACTTTACTAAATAAAAGTCATAAGCCAGTGTAATATGAGTGGTGATATCTATTATAAAGCCACACACACACAGAGACAGTGGAGTTCTGTGACAGAACACTGTTTGACCCTTGCACTAAGTTTATTTGCTAGGACATGGACATGCCGCATCACAGTGCCGTAACTAGGCATTTTAGCGCTGTGTGCAAGAAATGACATTGGCGCCCCCCCACCCCCATGTAAGATAGGGGCAGTGCGTGTCGTAGGCGCGTGAAAAATATATAGGGGCGTGGCTTCATGGGGAAGGGGCGTGACCACAAAATAATAGCAATTCATACTACGGTGCACAGTAGTCTCCATTATTCAAATTACACTGCACAGTAGCACCACTACACCAGGTAGAGCCCCTTTTATACATTACAGCAGACAGCGTCCCCCTTTTTACACATTACAGGAGACAGTCCCCCTTTTTACACATTACGGCAGACAGCGTCCCCTTTTTACACATTACGGCAGACAGCATCCCCTTTTTTACACATTACGGCAGACAGCGTCCCCCTTTTTTACACATTACGGCAGACAGTGTCCCCTTTTTTAACATTACGGCAGACAGCTCCCCTTTTTACACATTACAGCAGACAGCGTCCCCGTTTTTACACATTACGGCAGATGGTGTCCCCGTTTTTACACGTTGCGTCAGCCAGTCCCCCTTTTTACACATTGCGTCAGCCAGACCCCCTTTTTACATATTGCGGCAGACAGTGTCCCCCTTTTTACACATTGCGGCAGCCAGGCCCCCTTTTTACACATTGCGGCAGCCAGTCCCCCTTTTTACACATTGCGGCAGCCAGTCCCCCTTTTCACACATTATGGCAGCCAGTCCCCCTTTTTACACATTGCGGCAGCCAGGCCCCCTTTTTACACATTGCGGCAGCCAGGCCCCCTTTTTACACATTATGGCAGACGGTGTCCCCGAGAGAGAGAGAGAGAGAGAGAGAGAGAGAGAGATACTTACCATCTCCCCGCTGGCAGTCAGGCTCCTCGCGCAGCTCCCTCGGTGCAGGCAGGTGAGAAGGAGGAGGAGCAGGGAGGGGGACTGGAGCTGCAGCAGCGCTATTTCATTGGTAGTAAGCGCCGCTAAAGCTATCCCCTCTCCTTCCGTACTGGCTGCCTGGCGCTGCTGTGGATGCTGGGATGGAGGAACCGCATCCCAGCATTCACAGCAGCGCCGGGCAGCCAGTACGGAAGGAGAGGGGGCTGCTGCAGCGGCGCTTACTACCAATGAAATAGGGCTGCTGCGGCTCCAGTCCCCCTCCCTCCTCCTCCTTCTCCGCTGCCCGGCGCTGCAGCTCTCCTCCCCAGTGCGGCGGCGGCGCACGGCGCAGACTTCAGAGGCGGCATGTAATGAGTCAATTTGACTGATTACATGCCGTTGGCCGTGCGCCCTCAGGGCAATTGCGCTGTGTGCCAGGCCCACTTGGCACACACGTAGTTACGGCTCTGCCGCATCACTCCTCTCAGACTTTTATGTTTCTGTGCTACCTGCTGCCATAATGATGAGAGCGGCTGAAGCATTAGTTGTGTGCCCTGGATGAGACCTCTGCATACCTGTGCGGTGACCTCCTCTCATCTTTCTCCCGGTCTCTACATTCTACACAACCATGGGTCTTAAACTTCAGGGCAGTGTCGCTCACGCTCACTGCAGTGGCAGAACTGTGGGCCCAGGTGCGACAAAATGCTTTGCCCCCCCCACATCCCATCCAAGTCCACCCCCTCACCCCTGGAGAGGATCTGGTGAGGGGGACCTGCTCAGGGCCAGAGAAATGGATACCTAGCAACAGTGCCGTAACTAGACATTTTAGCACTGTGTGCAAGAAACGGCATCGGAGCCCCACCCCTGCATGCAAAACAGGGGCAGTGCGCGCCGTAGGCGCGCGCAAAAATACATAGTGGCGTGGCTTCGTGGGGAAGGGGTGTGGCCACAAAATAATACCAATTTATAAAACGGTGCACAGTAGTCTCCATTCTTCAAATTACGCCGCACAGTAGCACCACTACACCAGGTAGAGATCCTTTTACACCTTACAGCGGACAGATTCCTCTTTTTACACATTACGGCAGACAGCGTCCCCTTTTTACACATTACGGCAGACAGCGTCCCCCTTTTTACACATTACGGCAGACAGCGTCCCCCTTTTTACACATTACGGCAGACAGCGTGCACTTTTTACACATAACGGCAGACAGCGTCCCCTTTTTACACATTACGGCAGACAGCGTGCCCTTGTTACACATTACGGCAGACAGCGTCCCTCTTTTTACACATTACGGCAGGCAGATTCCCCCTTTTTACACATAGCGGCAGGCAGATTCCCCATTTTTACACATAGCGGCAGACAGTCCCCCCTTTTTACACATTGCGGCAGGCAGATTCCCCCTTTTTACACATTGCGGCAGGCAGTCCCCCATTTTTACACATTGCGGCAGGCACATTCCCCATTTTTACACATTGCGGCAAGCAGATTCCCCCTTTTTACACATTACGGCAGACAGCGTCCCTCTTTTTACACATTACGGCAGGCAGATTCCCCCTTTTTACACATTGCGGCAGGCAGTCCCCCATCTTTACACATTGCGGCAGGCAGTCCCCCGTTTTTACACATTGTGGCAGGCAGATTCCCCATTTTTACACATTGCGGCAGGCAGTCCCCACGTTTTTACACATTGCGGCAGGCAGTCCCCCGTTTTTACACATTGCGGCAGGCAGTCCCCCATTTTTACACATTGCGGCAGGCAGTCCCCCATTTTTACACATTGCGGCAGGCAGTCCCCCGTTTTTACACATTGCGGCAGGCAGTTCCCCATTTTTACACATTGCGGCAGGCAGTTCCCCATTTTTACACATTGCGGCAGCCCGTCCCCCATTTTTACACATTGCGGCAGGCAGATTCCCCATTTTTACACATTGCGGCAGGCAGATTCCTCCTTTTTACATATAGCGGCAGGCAGTCCCCCATTTTTACACATAGCGGCAGGCAGTCCCAACAAAGAAAGAAAGAGACAGAAAGAAAGAAGATTTATACTTACCCTCTCCGCTGGCTCAGGCTCCTCGGTGCAGCTTGACGATTCCCGGACAGGAGAGAAGGAGGAGGAGGGAGGTGGAGGAGGAAGCCGCAGCAGCGCTGTGTTATTGGTGGAGGCGCTGCTGCTGCTGCCCCTCTGCTTCACTATAGGCTGTTCTCGGAAGACAGCCTATAGTGAAGCAGAGGGGCAGCAGCAGCAGCGCCTCCACCAGTAACAAAGCGCTGCTGCGGCTCCCTCCTTCACCTCCCTCCTCCTCCTTCCCCCGTACCGCTGCTCCTCTCCTCTCTCCGGGCAGCTGTGCGCTGCGGGCAGCGGTTGCCCGCAGCACACAGCGGCATGTAATGAGTCAGTTTGACTCATTACATGCTTTGGGCCCCTGGACAGAGGCGGGCCCCAGTGCAACACACTGGTTGCACTGGCGGTAGTTCCACCTCTGGCTCACTGCACACACGCCGCCCATTCACTGAAACCTGAGGAGGGAGTAGAGGAGAAAGCAGCTGATGTCACGTCAGGGGCGGAGTCTGCGATAGTACTGCCCCCAGGCAGTTACAGCTTCTTGTGATCTGCTGCTATCGGCAGTGGTCAGCGTCGCAGCCCTGCCTGTTTTGCCGGCGGTACTGCGCCCACAGCGCTTTTGCGCTGTGTGCCAGGCACCGCTGGCCCATACCTAGTTACGGCTCTGGTAGTACAGTGCAGCATTTTGGTGACCATCAGTATACAGTTGTACAGTACAGTGGGCCATTGCTGTATCTTGCAGCTCTGTGTCACTGCAAGTATCCATATCTGTGCTGCATTGTAGTGAGCAGTATATATAGTAGTACAGTGCAGCATTGTGGTGACCACCAGTATATAGTAGTACAGTATAGTAGGCCATTGCTGTATCTTGCTGCACCTTGTCACTTCTAGTATCCTGATCAGTGCTTAATATCTTTGCTCAGTGTCAGTGCTGCATTGTGACCAGTATACTACAGTACAATAGTCCAGTGCTGTTCTCGCTGCTCAGTGTCAGTTCTCCGTAGTATCATCAGTGCTCAGTAAAATCAGTGATCAGTAAAATCAGTGCTCAGTATAATCAGTGCTCAGTAAAATCAGTGCTCCGTATAATCAGTGATCAGTATAATCAGTTCTCAGTATAATCAGTGCGCTGTTAAACGTGCGCCCGTTATCCGCCATTAGTGCAGTGGGATTTAGACAATTGATGAAGTTATTGTGTCCCCGGTACAAAATCCCATCTAGATTCCACTTCACTAGGCAGGCGATAGCGAGATTTTACCAATTAATATCAGTGATTTATAATTATTAATTACAGTGATCTTGCCAAATAATTCCAGTGATTTTGTTATTTTCTTCCAGTGATTTGGACCAATAATACCATTGATTAGAACAAATAATTCCTGTGATTTTGTAATTTTCTTCCAGTGATTTGGACCAATAATACCATTGATTAGAACAAATAATTCCTGTGATATTGAGGTGTTTGTGTCGCTTAGCTTAGCCATCCAGCGACCACAGTGCACCTCTTTTTCTCTTTTCTTTGCATCATGTGCTGTTTGAGGACTATTTTTTTATGTGCCATCCTGTCTAACACTTCCGTATATGTCCAGTGGTACTGCCATTTGATATAATTCCCGACATTACTGCCATTTAATTCCAGTGAATTTGTCATTTTCTTCCAGTGATTTGGACCAATAATACCATTGATTAGAACTAATATAATTCCTGTGATTTTGTCGTTTTCTTCCAGTGATTTGGACCAATAATACCATTGATTAGAATTAATAATTCCGTGATTTTGTCGTTTTCTTCCAGTGATTTGGACCAATAATACAATTGATTTGAACGAATAATTCCTGTGATAAGAAGGTGTTTGTGTCGCTTAGCTCTGCCATCCAGCGACCACAGTGCACCTCTTTTTACTCTTTTCTTTGCATCATCTGCTGTTTGGGGCCAATTTTTTTAAGTGCCATCCTGTCTGACATTGCAGTGCCACTCCTAGATGGGCCAGGTGTTTGTGCCGGCCACTTGAGTCGCTTAGCTTAGTCATCCAGCGAACTCGGTGCAGGACTAACAATAATATTGTGAGGTGTGAGGTGTAAATTATGGTTATTGAGGTTAATAATACTATAGGATCAAAATTACCCCCAAATTCTACGATTTAAGCTGTTTTTGAGGGTTTTTTGAATCCGACAAATAATGTTCAGGGAGGTTTTGCCAAAACGCGTCCGAATCCAAAACCAAAACTCAAAACCCGAAAAATTTCCAGTGCACATCTCTAGTGTGCAGGCATGGTAGAGGACTGAAACAAGTCTACGCAAAAAGGTGTATGAAAACTAGAGATGAGCGCCTGAAATTTTTCGGGTTTTGTGTTTTGGTTTTGGGTTCGGTTCCGCGGCCGTGTTTTGGGTTCGAACGCGTTTTGGCAAAACCTCACCGAATTATTTTTGTCGGATTCGGGTGTGTTTTGGATTCGGGTGTTTTTTTCCAAAAACACTAAAAAACAGCTTAAATCATAGAATTTGGGGGTCATTTTGATCCCAAAGTATTATTAACCTCAAAAACCATAATTTACACTCATTTTCAGTCTATTCTGAATACCTCACACCTCACAATATTATTTTTAGTCCTAAAATTTGCACCGAGGTCGCTGTGTGAGTAAGATAAGCGACCCTAGTGGCCGACACAAACACCGGGCCCATCTAGGAGTGGCACTGCAGTGTCACGCAGGATGTCCCTTCCAAAAAACCCTCCCCAAACAGCACATGACGCAAAGAAAAAAAGAGGCGCAATGAGGTAGCTGTGTGAGTAAGATTAGCGACCCTAGTGGCCGACACAAACACCGGGCCCATCTAGGAGTGGCACTGCAGTGTCACGCAGGATGTCCCTTCCAAAAAACCCTCCCCAAACAGCACATGACGCAAAGAAAAAAAGAGGCGCAATGAGGTAGCTGACTGTGTGAGTAAGATTAGCGACCCTAGTGGCCGACACAAACACCGGGCACATCTAGGAGTGGCACTGCAGTGTCACGCAGGATGTCCCTTCCAAAAAACCCTCCCCAAACAGCACATGACGCAAAGAAAAAAAGAGGCGCAATGAGGTAGCTGTGTGAGTAAGATTAGCGACCCTAGTGGCCGACACAAACACCGGGCCCATCTAGGAGTGGCACTGCAGTGTCACGCAGGATGTCCCTTCCAAAAAACCCTCCCCAATCAGCACATGATGCAAAGAAAAAGAAAAGAAAAAAGAGGTGCAAGATGGAATTATCCTTGGGCCCTCCCACCCACCCTTATGTTGTATAAACAAAACAGGACATGCACACTTTAACCAACCCATCATTTCAGTGACAGGGTCTGCCACACGACTGTGACTGATATGACGGGTTGGTTTGGACCCCCCCCAAAAAAGAAGCAATTAATCTCTCCTTGCACAAACTGGCTCTACAGAGGCAAGATGTCCACCTCATCTTCACCCTCCGATATATCACCGTGTACATCCCCCTCCTCACAGATTATCAATTCGTCCCCACTGGAATCCACCATCTCAGCTCCCTGTGTACTTTGTGGAGGCAATTGCTGCTGGTCAATGTCTCCGCGGAGGAATTGATTATAATTCATTTTAATGAACATCATCTTCTCCACATTTTCTGGATGTAACCTCGTACGCCGATTGCTGACAAGGTGAGCGGCGGCACTAAACACTCTTTCGGAGTACACACTTGTGGGAGGGCAACTTAGGTAGAATAAAGCCAGTTTGTGCAAGGGCCTCCAAATTGCCTCTTTTTCCTGCCAGTATAAGTACGGACTGTGTGACGTGCCTACTTGGATGCGGTCACTCATATAATCCTCCACCATTCTATCAATGTTGAGAGAATCATATGCAGTGACAGTAGACGACATGTCCGTAATCGTTGTCAGGTCCTTCAGTCCGGACCAGATGTCAGCATCAGCAGTCGCTCCAGACTGCCCTGCATCACCGCCAGCGGGTGGGCTCGGAATTCTGAGCCTTTTCCTCGCACCCCCAGTTGCGGGAGAATGTGAAGGAGGAGATGTTGACAGGTCGCGTTCCGCTTGACTTGACAATTTTGTCACCAGCAGGTCTTTCAACCCCAGCAGACCTGTGTCTGCCGGAAAGAGAGATCCAAGGTAGGCTTTAAATCTAGGATCGAGCACGGTGGCCAAAATGTAGTGCTCTGATTTCAACAGATTGACCACCCGTGAATCCTTGTTAAGCGAATTAAGGGCTGCATCCACAAGTCCCACATGCCTAGCGGAATCGCTCCGTGTTAGCTCCTTCTTCAATGCCTCCAGCTTCTTCTGCAAAAGCCTGATGAGGGGAATGACCTGACTCAGGCTGGCAGTGTCTGAACTGACTTCACGTGTGGCAAGTTCAAAGGGCATCAGAACCTTGCACAACGTTGAAATCATTCTCCACTGCACTTGAGACAGGTGCATTCCATCTCCTATATCGTGCTCAATTGTATAGGCTTGAATGGCCTTTTGCTGCTCCTCCAACCTCTGAAGCATATAGAGGGTTGAATTCCACCTCGTTACCACTTCTTGCTTCAGATGATGGCAGGGCAGGTTCAGTAGTTTTTGGTGGTGCTCCAGTCTTCTGTACGTGGTGCCTGTACGCCGAAAGTGTCCCGCAATTTTTCTGGCCACCGACAGCATCTCTTGCACGCCCCTGTCGTTTTTTAAAAAATTCTGCACCACCAAATTCAAGGTATGTGCAAAACATGGGACGTGCTGGAATTTGCCCATATTTAATGCACACACAATATTGCTGGCGTTGTCCGATGCCACAAATCCACAGGAGAGTCCAATTGGGGTAAACCATTCCGCGATGATCTTCCTCAGTTGCCGTAAGAGGTTTTCAGCTGTGTGCGTATTCTGGAAAGCGGTGATACAAAGCGTAGCCTGCCTAGGAAAGAGTTGGCGTTTGCGAGATGCTGCTACTGGTGCCGCCGCTGCTGTTCTTGCGGCGGGAGTCCATACATCTACCCAGTGGGCTGTCACAGTCATATAGTCCTGACCCTGCCCTGCTCCACTTGTCCACATGTCCGTGGTTAAGTGGACATTGGGTACAACTGCATTTTTTAGGACACTGGTGAGTCTTTTTCTGACGTCCGTGTACATTCTCGGTATCGCCTGCCTAGAGAAGTGGAACCTAGATGGTATTTGGTAACGGGGGCACACTGCCTCAATAAATTGTCTAGTTCCCTGTGAACTAACGGCGGATACCGGACGCACGTCTAACACCAACATAGTTGTCAAGGACTCAGTTATCCGCTTTGCAGTAGGATGACTGCTGTGATATTTCATCTTCCTCGCAAAGGACTGTTGAACAGTCAATTGCTTACTGGAAGTAGTACAAGTGGGCTTACGACTTCCCCTCTGGGATGACCATCGACTCCCAGCGGCAACAACAGCAGCGCCAGCAGCAGTAGGCGTTACACGCAAGGATGCATCGGAGGAATCCCAGGCAGGAGAGGACTCGTCAGACTTGCCAGTGACATGGCCTGCAGGACTATTGGCATTCCTGGGGAAGGAGGAAATTGACACTGAGGGAGTTGGTGGGGTGGTTTGCGTGAGCTTGGTTACAAGAGGAAGGGATTTACTGGTCAGTGGACTGCTTCCGCTGTCACCCAAAGTTTTTGAACTTGTCACTGACTTATTATGAATGCGCTGCAGGTGACGTATAAGGGAGGATGTTCCGAGGTGGTTAACGTCCTTACCCCTACTTATTACAGCTTGACAAAGGGAACACACGGCTTGACACCTGTTGTCCGCATTTCTGGTGAAATACCTCCACACCGAAGAGCTGATTTTTTTGGTATTTTCACCTGGCATGTCAACGGCCATATTCCTCCCACGGACAACAGGTGTCTCCCCGGGTGCCTGACTTAAACAAACCACCTCACCATCAGAATCCTTCTGGTCAATTTCCTCCCCAGCGCCAGCAACACCCATATCCTCCTCATCCTGGTGTACTTCAACACTGACATCTTCAATCTGACTATCAGGAACTGGACTGCGGGTGCTCCTTCCAGCACTTGCAGGGGGCATGCAAATAGTGGAAGGCGCATGCTCTTCACGTCCAGTGTTGGGAAGGTCAGGCATCGCAACCGACACAATTGGACTCTCCTTGTGGATTTGGGATTTCAAAGAACGCACAGTTCTTTGCGGTGCTTTTGCCAGCTTGAGTCTTTTCAGTTTTCTAGCGAGAGGCTGAGTGCTTCCATCCTCATGTGAAGCTGAACCACTAGCCATGAACATAGGCCAGGGCCTCAGCCGTTCCTTGCCACTCCGTGTGGTAAATGGCATATTGGCAAGTTTACGCTTCTCCTCCGACAATTTTATTTTAGGTTTTGGAGTCCTTTTTTTTCTGATATTTGGTGTTTTGGATTTGACATGCTCTGTACTATGACATTGGGCATCGGCCTTGGCAGACGACGTTGCTGGCATTTCATCGTCTCGGCCATGACTAGTGGCAGCAGCTTCAGCACGAGGTGGAAGTGGATCTTGATCTTTCCCTAATTTTGGAACCTCAACTTTTTTGTTCTCCATATTTTATAGGCAGAACTAAAAGGCACCTCAGGTAAACAATGGAGATGGATGGATTGGATACTAGTATACAATTATGGACGGACTGCCACGGTTAGGTGGTATAAAAAAACCACGGTTAGGTGGTATATATTGTAATACAATTATGGATGGACGGACTGCCTGCCGAGTGCCGACACAGAGGTAGCCACAGCCGTGAACTACCGCACTGTACACTGGTTGATAAAGAGATAGTAGTATACTCGTAACAACTAGTATGACACTATGACGGTATAAAGAATGAAAAAAAAACCACGGTTAGGTGGTATATATTATAATAATACAATTATGGATGGACGGACTGCCTGCCGAGTTCCGACACAGAGGTAGCCACAGCCGTGAACTACCGCACTGTACACTGGTTGATAAAGAGATAGTAGTATACTCGTAACAACTAGTATGACTGACTATGACGGTATAAAGAATGAAAAAAAAACCACGGTTAGGTGGTATATATTGTAATACAATTATGGATGGACGGACTGCCTGCCGAGTTCTGACACAGAGGTAGCCACAGCCGTGAACTACCGCACTGTACACTGGTTGATAAAGAGATAGTAGTATACTCGTAACAACTAGTATGACTGACTATGACGGTATAAAGAATGAAAAAAAAACCACGGTTAGGTGGTATATATTGTAATACAATTATGGATGGACGGACTGCCTGCCGAGTTCCGACACAGAGGTAGCCACAGCCGTGAACTACCGCACTGTACACTGGTTGATAAAGAGATAGTAGTATACTCGTAACAACTAGTATGACTGACTATGACGGTATAAAGAATGAAAAAAAAACCACGGTTAGGTGGTATATATTATAATACAATTATGGATGGACGGACTGCCTGCCGACTGCCGACACAGAGGTAGCCACAGCCGTGAACTACCGCACTGTACACTGGTTGATAAAGAGATAGTAGTATACTCGTAACAACTAGTATGACACTATGACGGTATAAAGAATGAAAAAAAAACCACGGTTAGGTGGTATATATTATAATACAATTATGGATGGACGGACTGCCTGCCGACTGCCGACACAGAGGTAGCCACAGCCGTGAACTACCGCACTGTACACTGGTTGATAAAGAGATAGTAGTATACTCGTAACAACTAGTATGACACTATGACGGTATAAAGAATGAAAAAAAAACCACGGTTAGGTGGTATATATTATAATACAATTATGGATGGACGGACTGCCTGCCGAGTGCCGACACAGAGGTAGCCACAGCCGTGAACTACCGCACTGTACACTGGTTGATAAAGAGATAGTAGTATACTCGTAACAACTAGTATGACTGACTATGACGGTATAAAGAATGAAAAAAAAACCACGGTTAGGTGGTATATATTATAATACAATTATGGATGGACGGACTGCCTGCCGACTGCCGACACAGAGGTAGCCACAGCCGTGAACTACCGCACTGTACACTGGTTGATAAAGAGATAGTAGTATACTCGTAACAACTAGTATGACACTATGACGGTATAAAGAATGAAAAAAAAACCACGGTTAGGTGGTATATATTATAATACAATTATGGATGGACGGACTGCCTGCCGACTGCCGACACAGAGGTAGCCACAGCCGTGAACTACCGCACTGTACACTGGTTGATAAAGAGATAGTAGTATACTCGTAACAACTAGTATGACACTATGACGGTATAAAGAATGAAAAAAAAACCACGGTTAGGTGGTATATATTATAATAATACAATTATGGATGGACGGACTGCCTGCCGACTGCCGACACAGAGGTAGCCACAGCCGTGAACTACCGCACTGTACACTGGTTGATAAAGAGATAGTAGTATACTCGTAACAACTAGTATGACTATGACGACGGTATAAAGAAAGAAAAAAAAATACCACGGTTAGGTGGTATATAATTATACAATTATGGATGGACGGACTGCCTGCCGAGTGCCGACTGCCGACACAGAGGTAGCCACAGCCGTGAACTACCGCACTGTACTGTGTCTGCTGCTAATATAGACTGGTTGATAAAGAGATAGTATACAACAATATACTACTATACTGGTGGTCAGGCACTGGTCACCACTAGTCACACTGGCAGTGGCACTCCTGCAGCAAAAGTGTGCACTGTTTAATTTTAAATTAATATAATATTATGTACTCCTGGCTCCTGCTATAACAACCTGCAGTGCTCCCCAGTCTCCCCCACAATTATTATAAGCTTTTATACATTGATGTGCAGCACACTGGGCTGAGCTGAGTGCACACAGACTGAGTCACACTGTGTGACTGCTGTGTATCGTTTTTTTCAGGCAGAGAACGGATATAGCAGAGAACGGATATATTAAATAAAAGTTAACTTAACAACAACTGCACTGGTCACTGTGGTAAACTCTGTCTGCACAATCTCTCTCTCTCTCTCTCTCTTCTAATCTATTCTAATGGAGAGGACGCCAGCCACGTCCTCTCCCTATCAATCTCAATGCACGTGTGAAAATGGCGGCGACGCGCGGCTCCTTATATAGAATCCGAGTCTCGCGAGAATCCGACAGCGTCATGATGACGTTCGGGCGCGCTCGGGTTAACCGAGCAAGGCGGGAAGATCCGAGTCGCTCGGACCCGTGAAAAAAAAAGTGAAGTTCGTGCGGGTTCGGATTCAAAGAAACCGAACCCGCTCAAACAACTGATTCCAAGAAGCTTTTATTTTGCCTGGTTCTGAAATGTTACATTTGGAATCCTCACTTCAAATCCTGCATTCAGCCCTGGAGCAGTGTTCTACATTAGACATCAGTGCACCTGGAGGGTGGATATAAGATTCAAATAAATATTACCAGAGTCACATGTGTGATTGCTTAGATGCTGGTATTGGGTGTTGGAGAGCCAGGTGGCTGAGGCTTTGCTTAGAACAGTGGTTGCCAAACTGGGTGCCGTGGCACTCTGGGGTGTCTCAGAGGCACTTACAAGGGTGGCACCAGTTCGTGGTTCAGGTCCAAATAAAATTATTTATGATCAGTGTGTAAAGCAAAACCAGAGCTAGGGCTGCCAATCATAAAACATGTGTACAAACAGAATCGTAACCCGGTCAGCCCCACATAACTTACTGAACCTAAGGATGACAGGTAAACACAATTTACTTAATAATTTGTGATTAATGTCTCAATACTAAACTTTTGGTCCAGGTGTACTGTGAAAAAATGCCAATGCTCTAGGGTGCCGTGATTCCAAACGTTCGGGTAACCACTGAAATAGTACACAGACAAACCTTGCACTGGCCCTGCCTTTTTGTCCACTGAGATAAAAGAATACTTGTCTGCAAACTGAGCATTGTTTCCAAACTATGGAGGTCATTCAGATCCGATCGTTGGGCTGCGTTTTTTGCTGTCCTGTTTTCAGATAGTCGCTGCCTACAGTGGGAGTGTATTTTCATTGTGCAAGTGTACACCGAGCTGCTAAAATTCTGTGTGCGCAGTCTCTACGCAGCCCAGGACCTACTCCTCCAGTGCGATAGAATCAGGCTGATCGGGTCTGGAGCTGACGTCAGACATCCTCCCTGAAAACGCTTGGGCATACTTGCGTTTTCCCAAACACTCGCAGTAATTGGTCAGTTACCACCCACAAACGGCCTACTCCTGTTAATCACCTTGTAATCGCCCGTGCAAACGGATTTTTTGCACCATCCCGTCGCTGACTGGTGATGCCCATTGTTGCTGTCCAATGCGCGTGCGCATTGTGGTGTATATGCATGCGCTGTTATGACCTGATTGACCTCTGTGTGAAAACGCACAGCAATGATCAGATCTGAATGACCCCTATGGGCCTAATTCAACTGCAAATTACACTGTCTGCGATCAGATAGTCGACCGCCCAGGGAGAGTAAAAATTTGCCCCGTGCAAGCGTGCGATTGCATGTGTACACTGTGCGAAAATTTCCCTCAGTCAGCGGACAGCTGCAAAACCGCTCGCATTACACTCACCATCAAATGTTTATCCCATTCTGTGCAACTCCTCCAGTGCAAAGAAATCAGGCTGATCGGGGCCGGAAAAACAAATTAACCAGCTGGTTAAAGGATCGGGCGCTAGCTCAGGGCTGGTTCACTAATCAGCAGTTGCCGAAAGATAGGGTTAGTCACTCCTATAGGTTATAAACGTAAAAACAGAAAAGGAGGCAGTGCTAAAGAAATAGGATGGATTGTCTGTAAAAGTGCACACAATTTAATCAGTATAAAATACATACACATGTCACAGAACATTAAAAAAAATGTTAAAAAGTCACCCAAATATTATGCATTCACAAGTGTGCCAATTCTGATGCTGGAAATCATGTGAATGAAAGTGGACGATTCTTACTCCTATAGAACTGACAGCCCAGTCCAATATAGCATGAAATCCAACTGTATACTGATTAAATTGTGTGCACTTTTACAGACAATCCATCTTATTTCTTTAGCGCTGCCTCCTTTTCTGTTTTGATCAGGACTGGAGCTGACATCACACACCCACCCTGAAGATGCTTGGGAACACCTGCGTTTTTCCAGACACTCCCTGAAAAAGGCCAGTTACCACCCATAAATGTCCTCTTCCTGTCAATCACCTTGCGAACAGACGTGCAACCGAAATTTTCACACCATCCTGATGCTGTTTGGCGACGCTCATGTGCATTGCGGTGCATACGCATGTACAGTAGTTTGATAATTGCTTGCTGTGCGAAAACGCACAGCAGCAATCAGGTCTGAATCGGGCCCTATACCTTTACATAATATAGCAGAAGAGTCAGGACTGTTATGACTGTGCAGCCTCAGAGTAGCATAGTAAATATGAACATACAGGGGCTTATTCCGAGTTGGGGGCTCAGCAAAAATAAGCAAGTAACTGGTCACTTTGGCAAAACCATGCTGCACTGCAGGGTGGCAAATGTAACACGTACAAAGAGGTTTAGATTTCAGAGGGGTGTGTCCAAACTCAAGCCTAAATCACAAGGTAAAAATTAGAGATGAGCGGGTTCGGTTTCTCTGAATCCGAACCCGCACGAACTTCATGTTTTTTTTCACGGGTCCGAGCGACTCGGATCTTCCCGCCTTGCTCGGTTAACCCGAGCGCGCCCGAACGTCATCATGACGCTGTCGGATTCTCGCGAGACTCGGATTCTATATAAGGAGCCGCGCGTCGCCGCCATTTTCACACGTGCATTGAGATTGATAGGGAGAGGACGTGGCTGGCGTCCTCTCCGTTATAGTAGAAAAGAGTAAAGACTGAGTGACTTAGTTATAATTGTGGGGAGGATTGGGGACGGGGAGCAGCTGTTAGGGAGTACAGTGATTTAGATTAGGAGAGAGAGAGAGAGAGAGATTGACCTGATTTACTGGAGTTTAGGAGTACTGTAGAAGAGAGTGCAGAGTTTACTAGTGACTGACCACAGTGACCACCAGACAGTGCAGTTTTATTTAATATATCCGTTCTCTGCCTGAAAAAAACGATACACACAGTGACTCAGTCACATACCATATCTGTGTGCACTGCTCAGCCCAGTGTGCTGCATCATCTATGTATATATTATATATCTGACTGTGCTCAGCTCACACAGCTTATAATTGTGGGGGAGACAGGGGAGCACTGCAGTGCCAGTTATAGGTTATAGCAGGAGCCAGGAGTACAAGACAGTCACATACCATATCTGTGTGCACTGCTCAGCCCAGTGTGCTGCATCATCTATGTATATATTATATATCTGACTGTGCTCAGCTCACACAGCTTATAATTGTGGGGGAGACTGGGGAGCACTGCAGTGCCAGTTATAGGTTATAGCAGGAGCCAGGAGTACATATTATATTAAAATTAAACAGTGCACACTTTTGCTGCAGGAGTGCCACTGCCAGTGTGACTGACCAGTGACCTGACCACACTGACCACCAGTATAGTTAGTAGTATACTATATTGTGATTGCCTGAAAAAGTTAAACACTCGTCGTGTGACTTCACTTGTGTGGTGTTTTTTTTTTTATTCTATAAAAAACTCATTCTGCTGACAGACAGTGTCCAGCAGGTCCGTCATTATATAATATATATACCTGTCCGGCTGCAGTAGTGATATATATATATTTTTTATATCATTATTTATCATCCAGTCGCAGCAGACACAGTACGGTAGTTCACGGCTGTAGCTACCTCTGTGTCGGCACTCGGCAGTCCGTCCATAATTGTATACCACCTAACCGTGGTTTTTTTTTCTTTCTTCTTTATACATACATACTACGACATCTCTTTATCAACCAGTCTATATTAGCAGCAGACACAGTACAGTACGGTAGTTCACGGCTGTGGCTACCTCTGTGTCGGCACTCGGCAGTCCGTCCATAATTGTATACCACCTAACCGTGTTTTTTTTTTTCTTTCTTCTTTATACATACATACTACGACATCTCTTTATCAACCAGTCTATATTAGCAGCAGACACAGTACAGTACGGTAGTTCACGGCTGTGGCTACCTCTGTGTCGGCACTCGGCAGTCCGTCCATAATTGTATACCACCTAACCGTGGTTTTTTTTTCTTTCTTCTTTATACATACATACTACGACATCTCTTTATCAACCAGTCTATATTAGCAGCAGACACAGTACAGTACGGTAGTTCACGGCTGTGGCTACCTCTGTGTCGGCACTCGGCAGTCCGTCCATAATTGTATACCACCTAACCGTGGTTTTTTTTTCTTTCTTCTTTATACATACATACTACGACATCTCTTTATCAACCAGTCTATATTAGCAGCAGACACAGTACAGTACGGTAGTTCACGGCTGTGGCTACCTCTGTGTCGGCACTCGGCAGTCCGTCCATAATTGTATACCACCTAACCGTGGTTTTTTTTTCTTTCTTCTTTATACATACATACTACGACATCTCTTTATCAACCAGTCTATATTAGCAGCAGACACAGTACAGTACGGTAGTTCACGGCTGTGGCTACCTCTGTGTCGGCACTCGGCAGTCCGTCCATAATTGTATACCACCTACCCGTGGTTTTTTTTTCTTTCTTCTTTATACATACATACTACGACATCTCTTTATCAACCAGTCTATATTAGCAGCAGACACAGTACAGTACGGTAGTTCACGGCTGTGGCTACCTCTGTGTCGGCACTCGGCAGTCCGTCCATAATTGTATACCACCTAACCGTGGTTTTTTTTTTCTTTCTTCTTTATACATACATACTACGACATCTCTTTATCAACCAGTCTATATTAGCAGCAGACACAGTACAGTACGGTAGTTCACGGCTGTGGCTAGCTCTGTGTCGGCACTCGGCAGTCCGTCCATAATTGTATACTAGTATCCATCCATCTCCATTGTTTACCTGAGGTGCCTTTTAGTTGTGCCTATTAAAATATGGAGAACAAAAATGTTGAGGTTCCAAAATTAGGGAAAGATCAAGATCCACTTCCACCTCGTGCTGAAGCTGCTGCCACTAGTCTTGGCTGAGACGATGAAATGCCAGCAACGTCGTCTGCCAAGGCCGATGCCCAATGTCATAGTACAGAGCATGTCAAATCCAAAACACCAAATATCAGTAAAAAAAGGACTCCAAAACCTAAAATAAAATTGTCGGAGGAGAAGCGTAAACTTGCCAATATGCCATTTACCACACGGAGTGGCAAGGAACGGCTGAGGCCCTGGCCTATGTTCATGGCTAGTGGTTCAGCTTCACATGAGGATGGAAGCAATCAGCCTCTCGCTAGAAAAATGAAAAGACTCAAGCTGGCAAAAGCACAGCAAAGAACTGTGCATTCTTCGAAATCCCAAATCCACAAGGAGAGTCCAATTGTGTCGGTTGCGATGCCTGACCTTCCCAACACTGGACGTGAAGAGCATGCGCCTTCCACCATTTGCACGCCCCCTGCAAGTGCTGGAAGGAGCACCCGCAGTCCAGTTCCTGATAGTCAGATTGAAGATGTCAGTGTTGAAGTACACCAGGATGAGGAGGATATGGGTGTTGCTGGCGCTGGGGAGGAAATTGACCAGGAGGATTCTGATGGTGAGGTGGTTTGTTTAAGTCAGGCACCCGGGGAGACACCTGTTGTCCGTGGGAGGAATATGGCCGTTGACATGCCAGGTGAAAATACCAAAAAAATCAGCTCTTCGGTGTGGAGGTATTTCAACAGAAATGCGGACAACAGGTGTCAAGCCGTGTGTTCCCTTTGTCAAGCTGTAATAAGTAGGGGTAAGGACGTTAACCACCTCGGAACATCCTCCCTTATACGTCACCTGCAGCGCATTCATAATAAGTCAGTGACAAGTTCAAAAACTTTGGGTGACAGCGGAAGCAGTCCACTGACCAGTAAATCCCTTCCTCTTGTAACCAAGCTCACGCAAACCACCCCACCAACTCCCTGAGTGTCAATTTCCTCCTTCCCCAGGAATGCCAATAGTCCTGCAGGCCATGTCACTGGCAATTCTGACGATTCCTCTCCTGCCTGGGATTCCTCCGATGCATCCTTGCGTGTAACGCCTACTGCTGCTGGCGCTGCTGTTGTTGCTGCTGGGAGTCGATGGTCATCCCAGAGGGGAAGTCGTAAGACCACTTTTACTACTTCCACCAAGCAATTGACTGTCCAACAGTCCTTTGCGAGGAAGATGAAATATCACAGCAGTCATCCTACTGCAAAGCGGATAACTGAGGCCTTGGCATCCTGGGTGGTGAGAACCGTGGTTCCGGTATCCATCATTACTGCAGAGCCAACTAGAGACTTGTTGGAGGTACTGTGTCCCCGGTACCAAATACCATCTAGGTTCCATTTCTCTAGGCAGGCGATACCGAAAATTTACACAGACCTCAGAAAAAGAGTCACCAGTGTCCTAAAAAATGCAGCTGTACCCAATGTCCACTTAACCACGGACATGTGGACAAGTGGAGCAGGGCAGGGTCAGGACTATATGACTGTGACAGCCCACTGGGTAGATGTATGGACTCCCGCCGCAAGAACAGCAGCGGCGGCACCAGTAGCAGCATCTCGCAAACGCCAACTCTTTCCTAGGCAGGCTACGCTTTGTATCACCGGTTTCCAGAATACGCACACAGCTGAAAACCTCTTACGGCAACTGAGGAAGATCATCGCGGAATGGCTTACCCCAATTGGACTCTCCTGTGGATTTGTGGCATCGGACAACGCCAGCAATATTGTGTGTGCATTAAATATGGGCAAATTCCAGCACGTCCCATGTTTTGCACATACCTTGAATTTGGTGGTGCAGAATTTTTTTAAAAACGACAGGGGCGTGCAAGAGATGCTGTCGGTGGCCAGAAGAATTGCGGGACACTTTCGGCGTACAGGCACCACGTACAGAAGACTGGAGCACCACCAAAAACTACTGAACCTGCCCTGCCATCATCTGAAGCAAGAAGTGGTAACGAGGTGGAATTCAACCCTCTATATGCTTCAGAGGTTGGAGGAGCAGCAAAAGGCCATTCAAGCCTATACAATTGAGCACGATATAGGAGGTGGAATGCACCTGTCTCAAGCGCAGTGGAGAATGATTTCAACGTTGTGCAAGGTTCTGATGCCCTTTGAACTTGCCACACGTGAAGTCAGTTCAGACACTGCCAGCCTGAGTCAGGTCATTCCCCTCATCAGGCTTTTGCAGAAGAAGCTGGAGACATTGAAGGAGGAGCTAACACGGAGCGATTCCGCTAGGCATGTGGGACTTGTGGATGGAGCCCTTAATTCGCTTAACAAGGATTCACGGGTGGTCAATCTGTTGAAATCAGAGCACTACATTTTGGCCACCGTGCTCGATCCTAGATTTAAAGCCTACCTTGGATCTCTCTTTCCGGCAGACACAAGTCTGCTGGGGTTGAAAGACCTGCTGGTGAGAAAATTGTCAAGTCAAGCGGAACGCGACCTGTCAACATCTCCTCCTTCACATTCTCCCGCAACTGGGGGTGCGAGGAAAAGGCTCAACATTCCGAGCCCACCCGCTGGCGGTGATGCAGGGCAGTCTGGAGCGACTGCTGATGCTGACATCTGGTCCGGACTGAAGGACCTGACAACGATTACGGATACGGACATGTCATCTACTGGCACTGCATATGATTCTCTCCCCATTGAAAGAATGGTGGAGGATTATATGAGTGACCGCATCCAAGTAGGCACGTCACACAGTCCGTACTTATACTGGCAGGAAAAAGAGGCAATTTGGAGGCCCTTGCACAAACTGGCTTTATTCTACCTAAGTTGCCCTCCCACAAGTGTGTACTCCGAAAGAGTGTTTAGTGCCGCCGCTCACCTTGTCAGCAATCGGCGTACGAGGTTACATCCAGAAAATGTGGAGAAGATGATGTTCATTAAAATGAATTATAATCAATTCCTCCGCGGAGACATTGACCAGCAGCAATTGCCTCCACAAAGTACACAGGGAGCTGAGATGGTGGATTCCAGTGGGGACGAATTGATAATCTGTGAGGAGGGGGATGTACACGGTGATATATCGGAGGATGATGATGAGGTGGACATCTTGCCTCTGTAGAGCCAGTTTGTGCAAGGAGAGATTAATTGCTTCTTTTTTGGTGGGGGTCCAAACCATCCCGTCATTTCAGTCACAGTCGTGTGGCAGACCCTGTCACTGAAATGATGGGTTGGTTAAAGTGTGCATGTCCTGTTTATACAACATAAGGGTGGGTGGGAGGGCCCAAGGACAATTCCATCTTGCACCTCTTTTTTCTTTTATTTTTCTTTGCGTCATGTGCTGTTTGGGGAGGGTTTTTTGGAAGGGACATCCTGCGTGACACTGCAGTGCCACTCCTAAATGGGCCAGGTGTTTGTGTCGGCCACTAGGGTCGCTAATCTTACTCACACAGCTACCTCATTGCGCCTCTTTTTTTCTTTGCGTCATGTGCTGATTGGGGAGGGTTTTTTGGAAGGGACATCCTGCGTGACACTGCAGTGCCACTCCTAAATGGGCCCGGTGTTTGTGTCGGCCACTAGGGTCGCTAATCTTACTCACACAGCTACCTCATTGCGCCTCTTTTTTTCTTTGCGTCATGTGCTGATTGGGGAGGGTTTTTTGGAAGGGACATCCTGCGTGACACTGCAGTGCCACTCCTAAATGGGCCCGGTGTTTGTGTCGGCCACTAGGGTCGCTTATCTTACTCACACAGTCAGCTACCTCATTGCGCCTCTTTTTTTCTTTGCGTCATGTGCTGTTTGGGGAGGGTTTTTTGGAAGGGACATCCTGCGTGACACTGCAGTGCCACTCCTAAATGGGCCCGGTGTTTGTGTCGGCCACTAGGGTCGCTAATCTTACTCACACAGCTACCTCATTGCGCCTCTTTTTTTCTTTGCGTCATGTGCTGATTGGGGAGGGTTTTTTGGAAGGGACATCCTGCGTGACACTGCAGTGCCACTCCTAAATGGGCCCGGTGTTTGTGTCGGCCACTAGGGTCGCTAATCTTACTCACACAGCTACCTCATTGCGCCTCTTTTTTTCTTTGCGTCATGTGCTGATTGGGGAGGGTTTTTTGGAAGGGACATCCTGCGTGACACTGCAGTGCCACTCCTAAATGGGCCCGGTGTTTGTGTCGGCCACTAGGGTCGCTAATCTTACTCACACAGCTACCTCATTGCGCCTCTTTTTTTCTTTGCGTCATGTGCTGATTGGGGAGGGTTTTTTGGAAGGGACATCCTGCGTGACACTGCAGTGCCACTCCTAAATGGGCCCGGTGTTTGTGTCGGCCACTAGGGTCGCTAATCTTACTCACACAGCTACCTCATTGCGCCTCTTTTTTTCTTTGCGTCATGTGCTGATTGGGGAGGGTTTTTTGGAAGGGACATCCTGCGTGACACTGCAGTGCCACTCCTAAATGGGCCCGGTGTTTGTGTCGGCCACTAGGGTCGCTTATCTTACTCACACAGTCAGCTACCTCATTGCGCCTCTTTTTTTCTTTGCGTCATGTGCTGTTTGGGGAGGGTTTTTTGGAAGGGACATCCTGCGTGACACTGCAGTGCCACTCCTAAATGGGCCCGGTGTTTGTGTCGGCCACTAGGGTCGCTTATCTTATTCACACAGTCAGCTACCTCATTGCGCCTCTTTTTTTCTTTGCGTCATGTGCTGTTTGGGGAGGGTTTTTTGGAAGGGACATCCTGCGTGACACTGCAGTGCCACTCCTAAATGGGCCCGGTGTTTGTGTCGGCCACTAGGGTCGCTAATCTTACTCACACAGCTACCTCATTGCGCCTCTTTTTTTCTTTGCGTCATGTGCTGATTGGGGAGGGTTTTTTGGAAGGGACATCCTGCGTGACACTGCAGTGCCACTCCTAAATGGGCCCAGTGTTTGTGTCGGCCACTAGGGTCGCTAATCTTACTCACACAGCTACCTCATTGCGCCTCTTTTTTTCTTTGCGTCATGTGCTGATTGGGGAGGGTTTTTTGGAAGGGACATCCTGCGTGACACTGCAGTGCCACTCCTAAATGGGCCCGGTGTTTGTGTCGGCCACTAGGGTCGCTAATCTTACTCACACAGCTACCTCATTGCGCCTCTTTTTTTCTTTGCGTCATGTGCTGATTGGGGAGGGTTTTTTGGAAGGGACATCCTGCGTGACACTGCAGTGCCACTCCTAAATGGGCCCGGTGTTTGTGTCGGCCACTAGGGTCGCTTATCTTACTCACACAGTCAGCTACCTCATTGCGCCTCTTTTTTTCTTTGCGTCATGTGCTGTTTGGGGAGGGTTTTTTGGAAGGGACATCCTGCGTGACACTGCAGTGCCACTCCTAAATGGGCC
Organism: Pseudophryne corroboree; assembly: GCF_028390025.1. NCBI lineage: Eukaryota > Metazoa > Chordata > Amphibia > Anura > Myobatrachidae > Pseudophryne > Pseudophryne corroboree. Next base: position 165,543,114 of record NC_086447.1, on the reverse strand, counting down.
CGGTGTTTGTGTCGGCCACTAGGGTCGCTTATCTTACTCACACAGTCAGCTACCTCATTGCGCCTCTTTTTTTCTTTGCGTCATGTGCTGTTTGGGGAGGGTTTTTTGGAAGGGACATCCTGCGTGACACTGCAGTGCCACTCCTAGATGGGCCAGGTGTTTGTGTCGGCCACTAGGGTCGCTTAGCTTAGTCATCCAGCGACCTCGGTGCAAATTTTAGGACTAAAAATAATATTGTGAGGTGTGAGGTATTCAGAATAGACTGAAAATGAGTGGAAATTATGGTTTTTGAGGTTAATAATAATATGGGATCAAAATGACCCCCAAATTCTATGATTTAAGCTGTTTTTTAGGGTTTTTTGAAAAAAACACCCGAATCCAAAACACACCCGAATCCGACAAAAAAAATTCGGTGAGGTTTTGCCAAAACGCGGTCGAACCCAAAACACGGCCGCGGAACCGAACCCAAAACCAAAACCCGAAAAATTTCAGGCGCTCATCTCTAGTAAAAATAAAGCTGCCCAGCATTTGTAGGGTACATGCAACAGCAGCAGTAGCGGATCTTGCCACGGGCAAGCAGGACTTTTGAACGGGGCGCCGCCTTCCGGAGGGAGCCGACGCCATCCGGAGGGCGCCGCACCAGGGCAAGATCCGCTGCTACTGTGCCCCCCGCTGCCGCTGCCCGCTGTAAAGGGAAACTAGACGCTACGTGTCTAGTTTCCCTTCGTGGAGAGGACCTTTACTGTGCGGTGCGCGATGACGTCATCGCGCTCCGCACATCATTTCAGCGGCGCTACTACTGTACAGGGGGCATAACTGACCACACCCCCTGTATGAAGCCACGCCCCTATTGCTGCCAGGGGAGCAAAAAGCCCCTGAACCGGCCCTGAACAGCAGCAAGTACTGTATTTACCCTGCAAGCAAAACAAATTAAATCAATGTACAGTATGTCTACCTCTTGCATTATAAACATGCTTTGTCCAAAGTTGTGTGCTTTTTTATACATTGCTACCAACTTAGAATCAGCCTCAATACGTAGAAAATCAATAAAATTAAAAAAAGAATTGCAATATGAAAAGATTTGTGTGTATTGTTACTGTTTGTATAGGGAAAACATATTAGAACTTTCACTGTTAACTATCAGTAGAATTAATGTTCTGTTTTCTGCTATAAAAAAACAAACAGTATATATAATTTAGTGCTTAAAAATCCTTTATTATATGATAATAGGGACTGTGCTTTTTTCTCTCTTTCCGAGCACATCACACTGAATATTTTATCGCCTCCAAGATAATCTCTCATCATGACATCATGCATTCTCTAATAATCATCATTAGTAATCCACTGTGCAGTATAGCAAGCTGTTAATTATTGAAGCTCCCCAGCTGGAATTTTGTTACACACGGCTGCGGTGGTCAGATAGAAAGTGATGGACTAGCTGAGGTTGTTGCTGGCATTTTATGCAGCAGGAATGAAAACTCTAAAAAAATAATACATGTATAAAGGTGTACATACCAAATGCCAACACAATAGCTTTATAATCTGCATTTCTGGACCTCTCTACCCTGATTACAAAGTAGTTTCACTGATGTCACACATTGCCTCATTATTCTATTAGTTGTCATTTCTTTCTAGAAGATATATTTTCATGTCATGATTTTACTGACAAATGTTCTATGACACAAAAATAAACACAAACTAAAGTAGAGTTAAACACATGTCTGTTTGTGTGTTTTTGAAACTGGTATGGCCAATGCAGAGTTATATGCGGGATGTAGCCAAGATTCCAACAGTCAGAATCCCAGCGGCAGAATCCCAGCACTCACAATGCCAAAGGATCCCAATTGTGAGAGTTATGGTTTGTTTTAGGGAATTCAGTATGTTATCCTGGCTGACTGTATGCCGGCATTCAGAATACCAATGGCAGCATCCTGATAGTGTAAATCCCGACAGGGAGGAGGTAAGACCGTCCACCACTATCCCCTACCCCCGATCCCTACCCCCCCCCTTTCCACAGCCTAACAATAACCTTCCCCCTTAGTACATGACCATAACCTCTTCCCAGTGGAGCCTAAACCTAACCCCCCCTTTCCCACAGCCTAACCCCAACACTCCCCACTTAATGCCTAAACCTAACACTCCCCCTATAGTGCCTAACCCCCCCACCCACCCAAAGCCTAAACCTAACCTATCCCCCTCGCAGCCTTACCCTAACCCCCCGGCCTAATCTTACCACGCCTACTATACTTGTGGTCGGGATGCCAGCTGATTGGATTCCGGCATTGGTCTACTGACTGCTGGGATCCTGACATCCGGCAACTTGACCGCATACGGTTTTAGGGTTACTGTATGCTGTAGAAGAGGACAGTTAGAGTAAGCTGGGAGGGGAATGGTTAAGGTTAGACTGCGGGAGGTGTGTCAGGAGGAGTAGAGTTAAGGATAGAAATGAAGGTTAGAAAACTCATGGGATCCATTGGCACTGTGAGCTTTGGGATTCTGCTGCATGAATTGTTACCATAGAGCTCCTGACCTCCAGAATATCGTACCAAACCCTCATATGCTTTTCAAATGTTCTATCATAACCGAAGTTTATTAAGGGCATATAGATGCAACTGCTGTATGTACAGTTTGTGAGAATATGCTGTTTTTTGGTGCAGTTTATACACTTAATATAAGGCAGCTGCAAATACACACAGATGATGATGACTAGAGGCAAATCAGGTGTACATATAAGGGGCAGTCGCATCATAAGATGCCCACAGTGCTGCATAGTGGCCAAAGTGCCTAATTCAAGGTTGATTACAAAAGCAAAATCTTCCTGTAATGGGCAAAACCATGTGCACTGCAGGTGGGACAGATATAACATGTGTAGAGAGAGTTACATTTGGGTGGGGTGTGTTCAAACTGAAATCTAAATTGCAGTGTAAAAATAAAGCAGCTAGAATTTACCCTGCACAGAAACAATATAACCCACCGAAATCTAAATCTCTCTGCACATGTTACATCTGCCCCACCTGCAATGCTATGCTTTTGCAATCAACCTTCAATTAGGCCCAATATACTGTACACATTTATTTTCCTTGCACACTTCCCTGCAGTTACACATGCCCAATTTGACTCAAATTGCATCAGGCTTATTGCCTGTAGGCCAGAAGTTCAAGTATAATGTTAGATTAATTGAGCATACATGGACTGGTGTTTACTTAACACAGGGTGATGTACTGTAAGTCCCTTGATTAGATGTCCAATTGGCTTTAGCTGAAGCCTTTGTTAATTAGACCTAGCATATGTTTGCATTCAGTTATGGGGCAGTTGTCTAAGTTTGGAAATATACGAAGTTTGGAAATTACAAAGTTAAGAAAAATGTAAAATAACAGTTAAACCAACAGTTGAACAAATATTGAAAAACATTGGAAAACAGGTAATTTCCCCATTTAACTTGCATTTCCTTATGCACTTATATAACTATCTATACTTCTGCTTAAAAGCACCATGTACCACAAACTGTTTTTCCTAATAGCACTTCATGGTATCCTCTATAGAATGGCAACATCCTTCACTATTCCTGTTATTCATCGCTCCATACACATTGCAGCCTCATTTAATCCACTCCCCTCTTATTAACACTCATGAGCTTTTAACCTATCTCTGTACACTTATACACCTTTTCCACTAGCGTAGCACGGGTCGCAGCCGTGTCGTCTGACACGGCTGCGACCCGTGCTACAGCCCCCTGCAGACATCGCTCACCAACCCGGCAATTGTCGGGTTGGTGACGCGCTAGTGACGTGGCAGGGGCGGCGCTGGGAGATCACATGATCTCCCAGCACCGCCCTCCCTATGCACTGTGAATGGGAGCCGTGTCGCCTCGACACGGCTCCCGTTCACACTAGACAGCTAGCCGGGTTGAACACGTGTTCAACCCGGCTAGCTACCAGGGTAGGATTCCCGGATTACTTGATCCGGGAATTTTCCGGGGGACCCGTTTCCACTAGGGAAAAACACGGGTAAATGCGCGCCCCCGCGCATTTACCCGTGTTTAAAAGAGCTAGTGGAAAAGGGGTATAACTGTAACATCCTCAACCTGTCACCATAAGAAACTATCACACACCTCCCCCAACTATACCTATCTCTCTCTTCTTCTGCTTCTACTAGCTAGTGACATATCCCCAAATCCAGGTCCCATCCACATACCATGCTCACATTCAGCTGATTCACAACGGAATATAAATCCAACAAACCTTATAAACATCCCATGTCTCCCATCTCCCTCCAAGTCACTAAAATGTGCTTTATGGAATGCACACTCTGCCTGCAACAAATTAACATCTGTTCATGATCTTTTCAATTAAAAAAAACCTTGATATGCTAGCTATAACAGAAACATGGCTCACAGAATCAGACACTGCTTCCCCTGCAGCACTGTCACATGGTGGCCTCCACTTCACCCCCACCAGTGCTGGTAAAAGTAAAGGAGGTGGGGTTGGACTATTACTGTCCAAATCTTTCACACACACCATTTTACCACCTGTTCCCTCACTAGCATTTACATAATTTGAAGTAAATTATATTAGGATTTTCACCCCTTTCTCTCTGCGTGTTGCAGCTCTCTATCGCCCACCTGGGCAACCCAAAAAGTTTCTGGAAGACTTTTCTGCTTGGCTGCCTCCAAACTACTCTCTCTAACCTCCTCTGTTGGCGACTCCCAATGGACTGACTCTCCTACTCATCAGAAGGGCCACTGCCTTGATCTTGTATTCACCAAACTATGCTCTGAACTCACTAACACTCTTATCCCTCGTTCAGATCACAACTTATCCCTCCATTACTTCAAACTCAATGTCCCTGAAGTCTACCAAGCCACCTCTAACCCACAGAAATATTAACGCTATTCATTTTTAACAACTATCTACCTCACTGCAACCACGGCTCCCACCAATTTCTACATTCACCTCTCCTGAGACTGCTGTATCACACCAAACTCTAGAAACAGCACTCGATGAAGTGGCTCTGGCTACCCATCACACTCCACGTAGACTTAGATGTCAACCGTGGCACTATAAATACACAAGATACCTACAAAAATTCTCACGTGAAGTAGATCGCCAGTGGCGTAAATCTCGTAGTTCAAGTGATTTTCTCACATATATGACCGTGTACCACTTTTATCGTAAAGCTCTGGACACTGCCAAACAAGCATATTTCCAATCTCTTATCTCTGCTCAAGTCTCTAACCCCAAGCGACTTTTTAATAAATTTAACTCACTTCTTGTCCCTCACCCAACCCACCAGCCACTATCAGTGCACAAGATCTTGCTTCCTATTTTAAGGACAAGATTGATAAGATCCGAAATGAAATGGTATGCTTTTCCACAACCATTGACCTGCTCAATTCCCTTCCTGAACCCTCTAACACTTTCTCTTCATTTGATCCTACAAATAAAGTTGAAGTATCTGCACTCTTCTCATCTGCCTACTCTACTACCTCTCCCCTTGACCTTATACCCTCACAAATTAGAAAAGCACTGTCTGCTGTACTCATCCAACCTTAACTAAAATCTGTAATCCCTCACCATCTACTGCTACAGTATCTTTCCTTCTCTGTACAAGCATGCAGTGATTACTCCCATTCTGAAAAAATATAATTCTGACCCTAACTCTCTCTCTCAAACTACCGTCCCATCTCTCAGCTCCCATGCCCCTCCAAGCTACTTGAGAGACTTGCCTACACTCGCCTCACACAGTTTCTTAACTCACACAGCTTACTGGACCCACTTCAGTCAGGATTTCATGCTAAACACTCCACAGAGACAGCACTGACTAAGGTATTGAATGTTTTGGTCACTGCTAAATCTAAAGGTCATTACTCACTACTTATTCTTCTTGATCTCTCTGCTGCTTTTGACACTGTTGACAACTCTCTTCTCATACAAACACTACAATCCCTAAGTCTTCAGGACACAGCCCTTTCTTGGTTCTCATCCTATTTTTCTAATCGCTCCTTCAGTTTTCGTTTCTCTGATTCCACCTCCTCTTCGCTACCTCTCTCAGTTGGAGTACCGCAAGGCTCAGTCATAGGTCCTCTGCTTTTCTCTATTTATACCACATCTCTTGGCAAACTAATCAACTCTTTCGGATTTTATTACCATCTATATGCAGATGATACTCAAATCTACCTATCCTCCCCAGATTTGTCACCATCTGTATTGGGCTGTGTCACTGAATGCCTTTCTGCTATTTCATCTTGGATGACATATCGCCACCTCAAACTTAATATTTCTGAAACAGAATGAATTATATTCCCACCGGCCAATAGTAGTTACCAACCTGATATCTCTATCACTGTTGATAACTAAGCAATCATCCCTACCCCACAAGCTCACTGCCAAGGTGTCATTTTTGACTCTGAACTGTACTTTGTTCCCCACATTCAATCTGTCTCAAGATCACGTTACATACATCTAAGAAACATATCCAAAATATGATCATATCTTATACAAGACACAGCAAAAATTGTAATCCATGCTCTCATTATCTCCCGCATTGATTATTGTAATAGTCTCCTTACTGGTCTTCCGAAACATAGGCTCTCACCATTACAACCCATTTTGAATGCAGCTGCGAGGCTAATCTTCCTCGCAAGATGTTCATCATCTGCAGATCCGCTCTGTCAGTTCCTCCGTTGGTTACCGGTATTCTACCGTATTAAATATAAAATACTTTTACTTACATACAAGGCTATTAACCAAACTGCACTAACATGTACACCTCTTCACTCATTTCAAAATATCTCCCTACCCGACCTTTCCGCTCTATACAAGATCTGCGTCTCTCATCCACATGCATTACTTGTTCACACTCAAAATTACAGGACTTTATCTGGGCTTCACCTACTCTGTGGAATGCCCTCCCATGCACAATAAGACTCACCTCTAGTCTCCAAACCTTTAAATGTTCCCTGAAAACTCACCTCTTCAGACAAGCCTATCAAATTCCAGATCCACCTGTTAGGCGCGGCGGCTGGCCGGCGCCCCGACCATTGCCTGGCGATGGTCACGGCCGCCGCGCCTCCCTGTCCTACCACATGGCGCCTAGCAACGCCAGGATGCTGTGCGCGCTTAGCCGCCGGGTCCCTGGCAACGCTGGGACGCCGTGCGCTCCGAGCCGCCAGGTCCATGGCAACGGGGACGCCACAGGCGGACCGCGTTCCCCTTTGCCATGTTAGGATTACCTTCATCTGCATTACCCTGGTCGTGCAGCAGGGCAGCTGCACGACATCACTAATTATATTCTCCACAACCATTGGAGAGCTCCCTTTTATATGCTGTCTCAGTGCATTACACAGACGCCGGTGATAGCTTCCTGTTTGCTGTTCCTGCTCTGGAGAATATTCCCTATCCGGTGTTTCGTACTCCAGTCATCTTGCTCCGGTGGTCCTGACTCCTGGTATCGGAAGTCAATCCTTGTACTTCTCCCTACCTTCCTGTCGGTGGTCACCTGCGTTTGAGATCTGAAGACTCCGGTTCGCTTTTGGGTATTCCCGGTGTTGTGAGTAGCGGCCTTCTGCCGCGCCTTGCGGCCTTGGCCGCGGAATTCCTTTTATTTCTGGTTTCTTTGTATTTTCGCGGAGGTGTTCCGCATTAGCTATCCTTCCTGGTATACGGCGGTGCCGTGTAGGGTTTGGATGGTGTACTTTGGTTTCCTTTTCCTTTGGCAGCTGTGCTGCACATACTTTTATTTTGTAGTTCAGTAGTAGACCCTAGCTCTGTCTAGTGTTTAGTTAGAGGTCCCCTTGTTATCATCCCGTCTCCGTTTATGCCTTGTCTCATACTAAGACCGGGGGGCATCGGAGTTGGGCAGACCTAATCTGCCCTTCAAACGCGGCTGCCGTGGGCCCAAGAACACATAGTCTCGCAGGCATAGACGGACCACGCGGGTGAAACAACGGAGTTAGGTTGCTAGGGGTTATTATTACACCTTGCCATTATTTCAGCGTCACGTTCTTGTGCTCTGGACTGCCACTCAATACCTTTTTATTCTGAGCACTAAGAACGTAACACCACCCACATAACCTTCAGTGCTTCCCTATCTAATTATATCCTCTCTGTACAGTACACATAACATCACATATCTTGTCTTTCTTTACTCTCACACCCTCCTGATCCTTAGCCAACATTGCTGGGTGATCATATCATACAACCCATTAAGAAGAACCCAGCATTCTGGCGGACCTTCATGCAAAAGGTAGCGTCTATCCTTGTGAATCAATGCCTATTTTTCTTATAGATTGTAAGCTTGTGAGCAGGGCCTTCCTACCTCTATGTCTGTCTGTTTTTACCCAGTTTTGTTCTATTACAGTTGTTCTAATTGTAAAGCGTAATGGAATATGCTGCACTATATAAGAAACTGTTAATAAATAATAAATTCATTAGATTATGGGTCAAATTTACAAAAGGCAGGACTGTAAAAAAAAAAAAAGAAATAGGCATATGGTTTATAGGAGGGATTTCAAACTTCAGTCCCCAACTACCACGAACTTGTCATGTTTTGTGGATTTCTTTAATCATGCACAGGTGAGTTAATCTATTTTGCTGGGTTAGTAATTTTTTGATTATTATTATTATTATTATTATTATTATCATTATTATTATTATTACTACAGGTTGAGTCTCCCTTATCCAAAATGCTTGGGACCAGACGTATTTTGGATATCGGATTTTTCCGTATTTTGGAATAATTTCATACCATAATGAGATATCATGGTGATGGGACCTAAATCTAAGCACATAATGCATTTATGTGTCATATACACCTTATACACACAGCCTGAAGGTCATTTTAGCCAATATTTTTTATAACTTTGTGCATTAAGCAAAGTGTGTCGACATTCACACAATTCATTTATGTTTCATATACACCTTATACACACAGCCTGAAGGTCATTTAATACAATATTTTTAATAACTTTGTGTATTAAACAAAGTTTGTGTACATTGAGCCATCAAAAAACAAAGGTTTCACTATCTCACTCTCACTCAAAAAAGTCCGTATTTCGGAATATTCCGTATTTTGGAATATTTGGATATAGGATACTCAACCTGTATTATTATTATTATTATTATTATTATTATTATTATTTATTTATATGGTGACAATGGTTCTGCAGTGCCCTACAAACAGAAACAGTATGATAATACCTAAGCAGCAGCATGTATTGTAGGCAGTGGGGAGGAGATTAAGGTATAAGTCATGGAAGGAAAAGCACATGGTGGTCCTGCTTGCGAGAGCTTACAGTAATTATCCTATCTGCTTCCAGAGACAGAAATCCTCAAAACATGACCTTTCGGGAAAACTTGAGGGTTGATGTTTAGAACCACTGGTTTATAGCACAAATCTGAGCATGAGGGGGATGGGAGTCAGTTGTTTGAACGAAACGAGTCCCTTCTGTTCTCCGAACATCTAGCCAACCATCTCCATGTCCGAGGAGGACACCATCATCAATGTCTACAGTATGTTAAAGACATCCAGCACTGGCAGACAAAAAGGAGATACTGTAGTGAACCTCAAGGGCAGTAGTTGTAGCTGGTAAAAAACTAAAACAAAAGAAATACAGATAGCGCTTGCAGATTTATTATTATAATAAATTTATTGATTAACTATTATCTCAATGATAATTCTCCACTAGTACTATTATAGTACCAAGGATATAGATTAATAAAAAATCTTTCCCTAGCCTTGACAACAAATTTACATATGTAAAAAAAACTAAAACCACATTGACATCAATTAATAATATATAAGAAAATGCTCTGCTCCACAGATTAGTTTAGCTAGCCCTTTTTGTAGAGAAAAAGATACAATAGTTTCAGTGAGTCCCAGTGTTTCACTTAATTGCTATAAAGCTGCAACAGCTGAGTCCATTGACTGGTTACTTAATTTCATTTAGTTTGCTGCTGTTTCCTTTCTTTGATAATTGTAATCTTGAGATAGATGTTATAGCATTAGATAATGTATGATATATAGAATAGAGCTTGCTTTCAATCACACATAATACGTATAGTATTTAGCAGCTTTTTTGTCCACTTTAAATGACGCTGATCAGGTTAGCAGCAATTTCATCATGAAGCAGTAGGATTAATGGATATAATCACAGTTTTTATAAGACATGGCCATGTTAAGTTTTAATTACCACTCCGCCTCAGGTTTCCGTCTTTGCAGTCCTCCCGGCTCTGGTGCTAATTAACCGTTCAAAACGAGCCCTATCCGGAGATTTGTCCAAAGTCCTCCTGATGCTCGGCGTGAGTGGTAGAGTAGGTTGTCACTGGCAGGTGCAAATACAGAGACGCGTTTCACTACCTCCTGGCATCGGCAGCTTCCTCAGTCTGATAAAAGCTGGTAAAAGCTGGCTGAGGAAATTAAATTGTTGACTGGACAGGAGGTAGGAAAGGTAGGCTAAGGTAGTGAATGCAGGAACTGGAGGTGGGAAAGGCAGGCTGAGGCAGTGAATGCGGGAACTGGATTTAGGAAAGGCAGACTAAGGCAGTGAATGTGGGAACTGGCGGTAGGAAAAGCAGGCTAAGGCAGTAAACACTAGAACTGGAGGTGGGAAAAGCAGGCTAAGGCAGTGAATTTGGGAACTGGAGGTAGGAAAGGCAGGCTAAAGCAGTGAATGCAGGAACTAGAGGTGGGAAAGGCAGGCTAAGGCAGTAAATGCTGGAACTGGAGGTGGAAATGGCAGGCTGAGGAAGTGAATGGGGGAACTGGAGGTAGGAGAGGCAGGCTAAGGCAGTAAATGCTGGAACTGGAGGTGGGAAAGGCAGGCTAAGGCAGTGAATGGGGGAATTAGAGGTGGGAAAGGCAGGCTGAGGCAGTGAATGTAGGAACTGGAGGTAGGAAGGGCAAACAGAGGCATTGAATGCGGTAACTGGTGGTGGAAAAGGCAGGCTAAGGCAGTGAACGCAGGACCTGGAGGTGGAAAAGGCAGATAGAGGCAGTGAATGCAGGAACTGGAGGTGGGAAAGGCAGATAGAGGCAGTGAATGCAGGAACTGGAGGTGGGAAAGGCAGATAGAGGCAGTGAATGCAGGAACTGGAATGGGAAAGGCAGATAGAGGCAGTGAATGCAGGAACTGGAGTGGGAAAGGCAGGCTGAGACAGTGAATGAGGGAACAAGAGGTAGGAAGGGCAGACAGGTTATGAATGAGTGGACTGGAGGTGGGAAAGGCAAGTTGAGACAGTAAATAAGGGAACTGGAGGTAAGAAAGATAGGCTGAGACAGAATGAGGGAACAGGAGGTGGGAAAGGCAAACAGGTTGTGAATGAGTGGACTGGAGGTGGGAAAGGCAAGCTGAGACAGTGATGAGGGAACAGGAGGTAGGAAAGACAGACAGAGCTGGTAAATGGTGGATCTGGAGGTGGGAAAGGTAGGCTGAGACAGTGAATGAGGGAACTAGAGGTGGGAAAGGCAGACAGAGGCTGTGAATGAAGGAACTGGAGGTGTGAAAGTCAGGCTGAGACAGTGAATGAGGGAACTGGAAGTACAGTAGAAAAGGTTGGCTGAGACAGTGAATGAGGGAACAGAAAGTAGGAAAGGCAGACTGAGGCAGTGAATTAAGAAATTGAAGGTGGGAAAGGAAAGCAGAGGCAGTGAATGAGAGAACTGGAAGTAGGAAAACCAGGCTGAGGAACTGAATTAGGGAACTGGAGGTGGAAAAGAAAAGCTGAGGCAGTGAATGAGGGAATTGGAGGCAGGAAAGGCAGGCTGAGGCAGTAATTAAGGGAGCTGGAGGTGGGAAAGGAAAGATGAGGCAGTGAATGAGGGAACTGGAGGCAGAAAAGGCAGGCTGAGAAAGTGAATGAGAGAACTGGAGGTAGGAAAACCAGGCTGAGGAACTGAATTAGGGAACTGGAGGTGGAAAAGAAAAGCTGAGGCAGTGAATGACGGAACTGGAGGTAGGAAAGGCAGGCTGAGGCAGTGAATTAGGGAACTGGAGGTGGGAATGGAAAGCTGAGGCAGTGAATGAGGGAACTGGAGGCAGGAAAGGCAGGCTGAGCCAGTGAATTATGGAACTGGAGGTGGGAAAGGAAAGCTGAGGCAGTGAATGAGGGAACTGGAGGCAGGAAAGGCAGGCTGAGGCAGTAAATTAGGGAACTGGAGGTGGGAAAGGAAAGCTGAGGCAGTGAATAAGGGAACTGGATGCAGAAAAGGCAGGCTGAGGCAGTGAATAAGAAACAGGAGGTGGAAGAGGCAGGTTGAAGCAGTGAATGAGTGGATTGGGATGGGAATGACCGGCTGAGGGAGTGAATGAGGGAAAGGGAGGTAGGAAAGGCAGGCACTGCACCAGCAACACCCTATCAGCATGCAACAATATTGTGAATGGAGCCCACATCTGTTTGCGGTAAATGCCAGGGACAATTTTCAGTCTCATAAAATAAATATAGTATAAATTGTGTAGGTACTGCATAAAAAAATCACTGATATTAATAAATATTTCACCAAAGGGATAGGAAAACCCTCCAGGCGAAGGAGTTAAGATCTGTGTGAATCAGCATAAGTGTGGTCGTTACAACTCCTGCCTGATCGGACACTCACGGACGCTGCACTACCACCTTGGAGAGGCTCCTACAGATTCCGGAACTGTGGCTGCTGAACCCCATCCTGAGTACATCAACAGGAGCTTGGTGATATGTCTACAGTGTTCCAGTGTTGTTGCCGTGATAGGAGATTTTACATGTGATTTTTATTCCTACTTGTTGTAAGTGCGATTTGTATTAAAACACTTTTGATTTTATACAAAGTACTGCACTATGATTTATTTTCTGTGCTGACCTCCCCTGCAATGGGTAATATCCTTAAGAGGGAAGCACTTTTTCTGATTTCAGAGATTCTTGGATAAAATCGTATTCTATATGTATTAAGAAGCTGCTCACAGAAGCCTGAGATCCATCCAATTATAAAAGCTCAGTAAAGTTTTATTTTATTTGGATGTGGTGCTTTGCATGTATACATCTTTTTATTGCATGATCACCTGTTTTTATATATGCACTTTTTGGTATTTGTTTTGTTCATGGTTAAGCAGAGTAGCGCAGGATTGAACACGTGAAAAATATCTTTAACCCTATCAGCATGCAACAATATTGTGAATGGAGCCCACATCTGTTTGCGGTAAATGCCAGGGACAATTTTCAGTCTCATAAAATAAATATAGTATAAATTGTGTAGGTACTGCATAAAAAAATCACTGATAATTAATAAATATTTCACCAAAGGGATAGGAAAACCCTCCAGGCGAAGGAGTTAAGATCTGTGTGAATCAGCATACAGTACAGTATGTGCATTAATGCGTCTGTTCTGCATGCATAAAGCATAATGATGCACTATTAAGCACATGCTGTTGGTATGCCAGTCATTGTCCTTATATTGATGATGGAGAATGGAATTAATGTTGTAAAAAAAAAACTATTTCGATTTCTCCTCCACTGTCCCACATCTCAGACTAAATAAACTCGAAAGCATGGCACGGACTACAAAGATGATTGAGTGGATAAGAACTTGGTTGAAGGATCGAAAACAGAGAAATGGGGTGCATTCACAGGATAGGAATGTTACCAGTGGAGTACCCCAGGGATCTGTACTTGGACCAGTGCTTTTTAATATCTTTATTAGTAACATTGCAATGGCATTAAAGGGAAAGTATGCCTTTCTGCTGATGACACAAAGGTATGCAACAGGGTAGACACACCAGAAGAGGTAAATCAAATGACTGATGATCTAGGTAGACTAGAGGAATGGTCAACAGCATGGTAATTACAGTTTAATGCCACAAAATGCAAAATCATGGGTCTCAAAAATGTAAAGGCTAAATATAGTATTAATGGCACTATACTGGAAACTACTGAGGAGGAAAGGGATCTAGGAGTCACTATTTCAGGTGACTTAAAGGCAGGTAAGCAATGTAACAAAGCAATGAGGAAGGCTAGTCAGATGCTTGGATGCATAGGTAAAAGATTCAGCAGCAGAAAGAAAGAAGTAAATAATGCCACTGTATTGGTCATTGGTACGACCTCATGTAGATTACTGTGTTCAATTCTGGAGGCCATATCTTCAGAAGGATATTAATACATTAGAGACTGTACAAAGAAGGGCAACTAAAATGGTGCATGGCCTACAATACAAAACATACTCAGAAAGACAAAAAAAATTATAGTTTGGAGCACAGAAGCAAAATGGAGGACATGATAGAAACTTTCAAATATATCAAGGGTTTAAACAAAGTCCAGGAGGGAAGCATTCTTCAAATGAAGAGAAGTGTTAGAACACAAGGACATGCACTGAGACTGGTGGGATGTAGGGACAGGGGACATTTTGGGAAATTACTTCACAGAAAGGGTAGTGGACAAGTGTAATAGTCTCCCATCAGAGGTGGTAGAAGCTAAGGCAGTAGAGCAATTTAAACATGCATAGGATAGACATAAGGATATCCTTACAAAGAAATAAGGATCAAATAAGGTTTGAGGTAAACATATGGTAAAAAGGGGCAGACTAGATGAGCCAAGTGGTTCTTATTTGCTATCAAATGCAATGTTTCTGGTGGTGTGATAATCTCTTTCGTAAAACAAAAAAAGAAACAAATGCCTCTAAATGACAAGCATGTGCCACATAGTAGTACCACATGGGGTCCGAGAATAACCGCAATGACCTGCATTGATGCAGATGAAAAGAAATAATGCAGAGAACCATCAGATTAATAATATAGGGTGTTATTCTAGTCTGCTGTAGTGGCATTAAGAAATTAGCCAGCAAAAATAAATCATCATGATGGGAAAATACAAGGGAACCTATCTTCAAACCTTTAGGACAATCAGGGGGACTCATCACACCTCAGTGTAACTTCAGTAGATTTAGGAGAATTGATGTAGTAGTTGGTACTCAAAAGGTACACAGTACTAGATTTTTGTTTTTTATCATTTTAAGCCTTGTAGCTAGTTCTGGAAACAGGAATAAATCAAAGAAAGTATTTCAGAAAATAATAAAATAAGCCTCTGATTTATTCATTGTAGGAAACCTGCTATACAGTATATTATGTACATAATTTAGAGGGTTGATTCAGCCTCGCCCATATCTGCATCTTTTGCCAGTCGCACATCTGTGACATTATGCAGATGTTGCTACAAAGCACTTCCCTGGTGTACATCAATGTATACAAATGTGCAAGGACTCAGATGCCCGCTGTCAGTGTCCATAGATGCTGAAATACCAGTTGGTGCAGACGTACCATCAGTAGCACCAGCAAAACTTGCACCAGCCCTGTGAAGTATGACTCCTTTATGAACATCTTTGTATTCAACTACTTTCAGCGACACTCCCATAAAACAGACCATTATTATTATTATTATTATTATTATTATCCGTTATTTATATGGCGCCACAAGGGTTCCGCAGCGCCCAGTTACAGAGTACATAAACAAATAATCAAAACAGGAAAACAGCAACTTACAGTTGAAGACAATATAGGACAAGTACAGGGTAAATAAACATATCTACATCAGCAGATGACACTGGAATAAGTATCAGGTGGCAGATTACTGCTGGATTTGGTGCACTTGAAGATTATTAAAGTAAGAAAAAGAATAAGTACATAAGGGAAGAGGGCCCTACTCGTGAGAGTTTACATTCTACAGGGGAGGGGTAGACAGACAGGGGTCACACAGACGGGGTACATAGAGAGCATCCAGAGGGTTAGGATGAGATTTGGCTGAATTTGGTGAAGAATTGGATCTTGAGGGCCCGTTTGAAGTTTTGTAGAGAGGTGGAGAGTCTGGAGCAGCACGTGAAAAATCTTGGAGGTAGGAGTGGGAGGAAGTAATCAGTAGGCAGGAGAGTCGGCATGCATTAGCAGAGCGAAGTGGATGCGTGGGAGTGTAAAGGGAGATAAGGTCAGAGATGTAAATGGGAGAGGAGTGGGTGATGGCTTTGTAAGTGAGTGTGCGAAGCTTGAATTGGATTCTGAAAGGGAAGGGGAGCCAGTGAAGGTCTTGTAAGAGAGGAGAGGTCAACATAGTGTGTTTGGTGGGGAAAATTAGCCCGGCAGCAGCATTGAGGATAGATTTGAGTGGAGAGAGGTATTTGTCAGGAATGCCAGTCAGGAGGAGACTACAATAGTCCAGTCTGGAGATGACCAGTGAGTGGATAAGGGTCTTAGTAGCGTCCTGGGTCAGAAAGGGTGTGATCCTGGAAATATTTTTTAGATGAAAATGGCAGGTTTGTGAGAGGGGCTGAATGTGTGGTTTGAAGGAGAGGGAGGAGTCAAGGATTACTCCAAGACAGTGCACTTGGGGGCTAGAGGAGATAGTAGTGCCATCAATAGATAATGAGATTGTGGGAAGTGAGGTTATGCGGGAGGGAGGGAAGACAGGTTAAGTTTAAGAAATCGCTGGGACATCCAAACAGAGATAGCGGAGAGACAGTTGGAGATACGAATGAGGAGAGCAGGGGAGAGGTCCGGAGAGGAAAGATAGATTTGAGTGTCATCAGCATAGAGATGATATTGGAAATCAAAAGAACGAATGAGCTTACCTAGTGAGGACGTATAGAGAGAGAAAAGAAGAGGACCAAGGACAGAACCTTAGGGTACACCTACAGTTAGTGAAAGTGAGAGGGAGGGGGAGTCATGAGAGGAGACAGAGAATGAACGGTCAGAGAGGTAGGAAGACAGTCAAGAGAGGCCAGTATCACGCAGACCAATAGAGTGAAGGATTTGCAGTAGGAGAGGGTGGTCCACAGTGTCAAAAGCAGCAGAGAGATCAAGAAGAATAAGTAGTAGCCCTTACGTTTAGCAGCATGAAGGTCATTGCAGACTTTTGTAAGGGCAGTTTCGGTGGAGTGGAGAGGACGGAAGCCAGACTGGAATGGGTCAAGCAGTGAGTGTGAGGAAAGAAAGGAAGTGAGGTGGTTGTAGACAATCTACTCAAGGAGTTTGGAGGCAAAAGGGAGAAGAGAGATGGGTCAGTAGTTGGAGAGAGTGTTTGGATCAAGGGTAGGTTTTTTAAGAATAAGAGAGATGAGTGCATGCTTGAAGGCAGCGGGGACAGTGCCTGATGAGAGGGAGAGATTGAGAAGGTTGGACAGATGGGAACAGGCATAAGGAGAGAGGTAGCGGAGGAGTCAGGAGGGTTTAGGGTCAAGTGGGGAGGTGGTGAGGGTACAGGAACTAATGAAACCATCTCTGTGCATTCACAAAGCCACCTCCCTGTCACCAGCCAGGAATAACCAAATATTTTCAAGACAGTTCTGAGACCATGAATGTCCCGTGCGCCTCAGTTGCAACTCTATCTAGACACATGTGCGGTGAGACTTAGATGCATGCACAGAAGAAAAAAATGCTCATCTGCGTCCAGTATCGCAGCGAGTGCAGCTTGGAATCAGGCCCTAGGTGAGTCCTTTTTTGTTCAGTATCAGTACTTAGATACAAAGAGCACTGGTAATTCATATTTGGATTTATTACACTTTTTATTTTGACCTGTAATACTACAATTTTTAGTTCTTCTTGAAAAATAGTACTTGGATGTATGTACAATTTGTTGGAAAATGTAACACCAGCCAGCGTTCTATAGGTCTTCTGATAACAGGTTTGTCTATTTATTAACACTTATTTATGTAGCATCTACAGATAGAGGGCTTTGCAAATAATATTAAATAATTCACATAAGTACCTGCCACAGTGTAGCTTTCCATCTACAGCAGGGCTGGCCAAACCGGTCCTCGAGATCTACCAACAGTTCATGTTTTCCAGGTCTCCTGGATATCTGTAGAATTGTCAGTTAGGAATGAATGCAGCACATCTTAATTAGTAATTACTACACCTGTGCACCAGCTAGGAGGTCTGGAAAATGTGAACTGTTGGTAGATCTCGAGGACTGGTTTGGCCAGCTCTGATCTACAGTATATACATTATCACACATACGCACACATTAGGACAGTGGTTCCCAAACATTCTTGAATCACGGCGTCCTGGAGTATCAGAATTTTTTCAGGCACCCATAGGCCAAATATTTCTTATTTATAAGTGAAAAATATATATATTAAATGAAGTACATTCTGCCTATCTGTTTCTGTTCAGTTATGTGGTGGTGGACATAGTTATGGTTCTAATTGTCCACATATTTGATGAATGGCAGTAACCAGCACTGCTTTTGACTGTCCCTTTGACTACAAATAATTTGTTTTGGCCTGGACCACCAGCCCAAGGCACCCCTGCAAGTGTCTCCAGGGTGCCTAGACACACCTTTTGGGAACTACTGCACTAAGGTCAAATTTGTCAGAAGCTAATTAACCTACATTTATCATATATCTCAACTTTTTGGAAGAGCAGACAGTGACCCCCAAAAAAGCATGGCCAGTGCTCCGGGAGCTGGACATGCCCCAGTCTCTTTCACCACTGAATAGTGCCACCCACATAAACACAACATCTATTCACCGCATGCTCTGCTAATTAGGGCCTCCAAAACTCCTCCATGCGCACTATACGCTGTGGACATTAGGTGGGATGATGGGATAGTGCCCAAAAAGTAACACTGTCCCGCCTAAATCAGGTCATTATGCAGGTAAGCATTATGTCTTTGGAGTATGGGAGGAAACCTACAGGGAGAAACCCACACAGAGAGGTTGTCTACCAGGATCCTATCTTGGTGAATGTCTATCAGGATCCTATCTTGGTGAGGATATAATATTGTATGGCATTCACACAGAATGTTCTGTTATATGGTGGTCACTAGGATGTCTACCAGGATCCTATCTTGGTGGAGGTTGAATGTTCGATTCAACCTCCACCAAGGTATGTATGATCCTAGTAGAAGTCAAATGTATGATCCTGGTAGAAGCACTTTGAGTATGCAATGCTAACCATTGTGCCACCATATATCTTGTATTGCTGCAATACCTCCCATACCTTCGTCTTTTTGGAAGTTATGGTTACATTTAAAAGATTATTCAGTAATCTTTTATTAATAAAATCTGAGACTGACCAGTTACTTCAATATTAATTGCTTTAAAATATATTTTAAGAGTTAATTTTCTTATAAATTAATATAATAACAAATTGTGGTACAGTATTATAGAAATGCATATTTAAAATTGTCTGTTTGATTTTTTTTTTAAGTCTATTGACTTGACAAATTCAATTAATTAATTCGTTTTTTAAAGATAGATATTGATTCAAATATGATATATTTAATTTGGCTATTAATGCGCACAGTGATTATTTATTTGCAGTTATAGTCTTATATATAATAAATTACATTGCATAGTTGTGTTTTCTTAGTTTTGTCAACCAACAGAAGTACAGTAGCTCAATATAGAGAGAGCCTCTGACCAAGGTCAGACTGGCCCACGGGGGTACAGGGGAAACCCCCGGTCGACCTCACTGCCGGGGCCCCACCCACTCCTCTAGAATCCTCCAGAATGTACACTTGAATTATACATTATGCATATGGTACATTATACTGCATAGGACTATGGTGTATTCTCTACAATGCATTGCTGTTATTAATCTGGTACATTTAGCATGCATGGATTGGCAGTATATTTACAATATATATTATTTAGGGGCCCAGACCATGCACTCATGGTTAGCCAAGCCTCTAAGAATAGCCCCCTACCACTGGTCTTCCTCTCCATCCCCCATACTTTTTAGACTGTGCCCCTGAGTGTTTCCTGAGGGAGATGGTGGAAACTTCATCACTGCCGCTGGGTACTATATACATTCCATTGCCAACACTGTGTGCAGGCCCGACGCTACCCGCTAAGCTGAGTCTGCAAAGCAAGTAGACACCAGGCTGGAGAGGCGCTCTGCCTGCTCTGTGACCAAGATGCTGCCGGCTGCCACTGCGCCTGTCAGACTGTATGACAGGCAGCGGCGCCGGACAGCAACATTAAGCTCCAGTTCACCCACTGATCTCCCCACCCCTCCCTCACAGTAGCACACGCAGGAGGACTTTCACTAACAGCCTGACACTCCTGTCCCTTCTGGTGATATGAAGCAAGGAACCGTTCTCCCTGCAGTGCACTCATGTTTCTGGACTCTCCCTCTCTACATGCTGATGCACAGGAGCTGTCTGTGTTCAGGGCAGCCTGACACACAACAGTGAGTTTAACTCTTTGAAAACCTTGTTTTCTACAGTGGTTGCCAGGCAGCACTGCCTCCGAACTGTGAGCTGCGGTTCCCATACTAATAGATCAGACTAGACTTTGACAGACTCCCTTAGCCCGCCTCCCCCAGTCCACCTCCGATGGCGCTAGGCTGCAGCGTGAATGAGACCATGTGAAGAGGAGCCTTCGACACATCTAGGAGACAACACCTGTGTGGGCACTTATAAGTAACAACAGTGACACATGAGGCAAGTGGGGTTTGGCATTTATAATGTGTAGAAGTGGCACTGTGATTATGGGCATGTGTATAAGCGGCACTGATACCTTGGGCGTTTGAATAAGCAGCACTGATTATGTGGGCATGTGTACTAGAGATGAGCGGGTTCGGTTCCTCGGAATCCGAACCCGCCCGAACTTCAGCTTTTTTTACACGGATCCGAGCGACTCGGATCTTCCCGCCTTGCTCGGTTAACCCGAGCGCGCCCGAACGTCATCATGACGCTGTCGGATTCTCGCGAGGCTCGGATTCTATCGCGAGACTCGGATTCTATATAAGGAGCCGCGCGTCGCCGCCATTTTCACACGTGCATTGAGATTGATAGGGAGAGGACGTGGCTGGCGTCCTCTCCATTTAGATTATAAGAGAGAGAGATTTACTGGAGTTTAGGACTAGGAGGAGTACTGTAGAAGTGTAGAGAGTGCAGAGAGTTTACTAGTGAGTGACCACCAGACAGTGCAGTTTATTTAATATATCCGTTCTCTGCCTGAAAAAAGCGATACACACAGTGACTCAGTCACATACCATATCTGTGTGCACTGCTCAGGCTCAGCCCAGTGTGCTGCATCATCTATATATATTATATATCTGTCTGACTGCTCAGCTCACACAGCTTATAATTGTGGGGGAGACTGGGGAGCACTGCAGTGCCAGTTATAGGTTATAGCAGGAGCCAGGAGTACATAATATTATATAGTGAGTGACCACCAGACAGTGCAGTTTATTTAATATATCCGTTCTCTGCCTGAAAAAAGCGATACACACAGTGACTCAGTCACATACCATATCTGTGTGCACTGCTCAGGCTCAGCCCAGTGTGCTGCATCATCTATATATATTATATATCTGTCTGACTGCTCAGCTCACACAGCTTATAATTGTGGGGGAGACTGGGGAGCACTGCAGTGCCAGTTATAGGTTATAGCAGGAGCCAGGAGTACATAATATTATATTAAAATTAAACAGTGCACACTTTTGCTGCAGGAGTGCCACTGCCAGTGTGACTGACCAGTGACCTGACCACACTGACCACCAGTATAGTTAGTAGTATACTTATATTGTGATTGCCTGAAAAAGTTAAACACTCGTCGTGTGACTTCACTTGTGTGTTGTTGTTTTTTTTATTCTATAAAAATAAAACTCATTCTGCTGACAGACAGTGTCCAGCAGGTCCGTCATTATATAATATATAATATATACCTGTCCGGCTGCAGTAGTGATATATATATATTTTTTATATCATTTATCATCCAGTCGCAGCAGACACAGTACGGTAGTTCGCGGCTGTGGCTACCTCTGTGTCTGCACTCGGCAGGCAGTCCGTCCATAATTGTATACCACCTAACCGTGGTTTTTATTTCTTCTTTATACATACATACTACTACGACATCTCTTTATCAACCAGTCTATATTAGCAGCAGACACAGTACAGTACGGTAGTTCACGGCTGTGGCTACCTCTGTGTCTGCACTCGGCAGGCAGTCCGTCCATAATTGTATACCACCTAACCGTGGTTTTTTTTTCTTTCTTCTTTATACATACATAGTTACATAGACATCTCTTTATCAACCAGTCTATATTAGCAGCAGACACAGTACAGTGCGGTAGTTCACGGCTGTGGCTACCTCTGTGTCTGCACTCGGCAGGCAGTCCGTCCATAATTGTATACCACCTAACCGTGGTTTTTTTTTTCTTTCTTCTTTATACATACATAGTTACATAGACATCTCTTTATCAACCAGTCTATATTAGCAGCAGACACAGTACAGTACGGTAGTTCACGGCTGTGGCTACCTCTGTGTCTGCACTCGGCAGGCAGTCCGTCCATAATTGTATACCACCTAACCGTGGTTTTTTTTTCTTTCTTCTTTATACATACATAGTTACATAGACATCTCTTTATCAACCAGTCTATATTAGCAGCAGACACAGTCCAGTACGGTAGTTCACGGCTGTGGCTACCTCTGTGTCTGCACTCGGCAGGCAGTCCGTCCATAATTGTATACCACCTAACCATGTTTTTTTTTTCTTTCTTCTTTATACATACATAGTTACATAGACATCTCTTTATCAACCAGTCTATATTAGCAGCAGACACAGTACAGTACGGTAGTTCACGGCTGTGGCTACCTCTGTGTCTGCACTCGGCAGGCAGTCCGTCCATAATTGTATACCACCTAACCGTGGTTTTTTTTCTTTCTTCTTTATACATACATACTACTACGACATCTCTTTATCAACCAGTCTATATTATTAGCAGCAGACACAGTACAGTACGGTAGTTCACGGCTGTGGCTACCTCTGTGTCTGCACTCGGCAGGCAGTCCGTCCATAATTGTATACCACCTAACCGTGGTTTTTTTTTCTTTCTTCTTTATACATACATAGTTACATAGACATCTCTTTATCAACCAGTCTATATTAGCAGCAGACACAGTACAGTACGGTAGTTCACGGCTGTGGCTACCTCTGTGTCTGCACTCGGCAGGCAGTCCATAATTGTATACTAGTATCCATCTCCATTGTTTACCTGAGGTGCCTTTTAGTTGTGCCTATTAAAATATGGAGAACAAAAATGTTGAGGTTCCAAAATTAGGGAAAGATCAAGATCCACTTCCACCTCGTGCTGAAGCTGCTGCCACTAGTCATGGCCGAGACGATGAAATGCCAGCAACGTCGTCTGCCAAGGCCGATGCCCAATGTCATAGTACAGAGCATGTCAAATCCAAAACACCAAATATCAGAAAAAAAAGGACTCCAAAACCTAAAATAAAATTGTCGGAGGAGAAGCGTAAACTTGCCAATATGCCATTTACGACACGGAGTGGCAAGGAACGGCTGAGGCCCTGGCCTATGTTCATGGCTAGTGGTTCAGCTTCACATGAGGATGGAAGCACTCAGCCTCTCGCTAGAAAAATGAAAAGACTCAAGCTGGCAAAAGCAGCACAGCAAAGAACTGTGCATTCTTCGAAATCCCAAATCCACAAGGAGAGTCCAATTGTGTCGGTTGCGATGCCTGACCTTCCCAACACTGGACGTGAAGAGCATGCGCCTTCCACCATTTGCACGCCCCCTGCAAGTGCTGGAAGGAGCACCCGCAGTCCAGTTCCTGATAGTCAGATTGAAGATGTCAGTGTTGAAGTACACCAGGATGAGGAGGATATGGGTGTTGCTGGCGCTGGGGAGGAAATTGACCAGGAGGATTCTGATGGTGAGGTGGTTTGTTTAAGTCAGGCACCCGGGGAGACACCTGTTGTCTGTGGGAGGAATATGGCCGTTGACATGCCAGGTGAAAATACCAAAAAAATCAGCTCTTCGGTGTGGAGGTATTTCACCAGAAATGCGGACAACAGGTGTCAAGCCGTGTGTTCCCTTTGTCAAGCTGTAATAAGTAGGGGTAAGGACGTTAACCACCTCGGAACATCCTCCCTTATACGTCACCTGCAGCGCATTCATAATAAGTCAGTGACAAGTTCAAAAACTTTGGGTGACAGCGGAAGCAGTCCACTGACCAGTAAATCCCTTCCTCTTGTAACCAAGCTCACGCAAACCACCCCACCAACTCCCTCAGTGTCAATTTCCTCCTTCCCCAGGAATGCCAATAGTCCTGCAGGCCATGTCACTGGCAATTCTGACGATTCCTCTCCTGCCTGGGATTCCTCCGATGCATCCTTGCGTGTAACGCCTACTGCTGCTGGCGCTGCTGTTGTTGCTGCTGGGAGTCGATGGTCATCCCAGAGGGGAAGTCGTAAGCCCACTTGTACTACTTCCAGTAAGCAATTGACTGTTCAACAGTCCTTTGCGAGGAAGATGAAATATCACAGCAGTCATCCTGCTGCAAAGCGGATAACTGAGGCCTTGACAACTATGTTGGTGTTAGACGTGCGTCCGGTATCCGCCGTTAGTTCACAGGGAACTAGACAATTTATTGAGGCAGTGTGCCCCCGTTACCAAATACCATCTAGGTTCCACTTCTCTAGGCAGGCGATACCGAGAATGTACACGGACGTCAGAAAAAGACTCACCAGTGTCCTAAAAAATGCAGTTGTACCCAATGTCCACTTAACCACGGACATGTGGACAAGTGGAGCAGGGCAGGGTCAGGACTATATGACTGTGACAGCCCACTGGGTAGATGTATGGACTCCCGCCGCAAGAACAGCAGCGGCGGCACCAGTAGCAGCATCTCGCAAACGCCAACTCTTTCCTAGGCAGGCTATCACCGCTTTCCAGAATACGCACACAGCTGAAAACCTCTTACGGCAACTGAGGAAGATCATCGCGGAATGGCTTACCCCAATTGGACTCTCCTGTGGATTTGTGGCATCGGACAACGCCAGCAATATTGTGTGTGCATTAAATATGGGCAAATTCCAGCACGTCCCATGTTTTGCACATACCTTGAATTTGGTGGTGCAGAATTTTTTAAAAAACGACAGGGGCGTGCAAGAGATGCTGTCGGTGGCCAGAAGAATTGCGGGACACTTTCGGCGTACAGGCACCACGTACAGAAGACTGGAGCACCACCAAAAACTACTGAACCTGCCCTGCCATCATCTGAAGCAAGAAGTGGTAACGAGGTGGAATTCAACCCTCTATATGCTTCAGAGGTTGGAGGAGCAGCAAAAGGCCATTCAAGCCTATACAATTGAGCACGATATAGTAGGTGGAATGCACCTGTCTCAAGCGCAGTGGAGAATGATTTCAACGTTGTGCAAGGTTCTGATGCCCTTTGAACTTGCCACACGTGAAGTCAGTTCAGACACTGCCAGCCTGAGTCAGGTCATTCCCCTCATCAGGCTTTTGCAGAAGAAGCTGGAGACATTGAAGGAGGAGCTAACACGGAGCGATTCCGCTAGGCATGTGGGACTTGTGGATGGAGCCCTTAATTCGCTTAACAAGGATTCACGGGTGGTCAATCTGTTGAAATCAGAGCACTACATTTTGGCCACCGTGCTCGATCCTAGATTTAAAGCCTACCTTGGATCTCTCTTTCCGGCAGACACAAGTCTGCTGGGGTTGAAAGACCTGCTGGTGACAAAATTGTCAAGTCAAGCGGAACGCGACCTGTTAACATCTCCTCCTTCACATTCTCCCGCAACTGGGGGTGCGAGGAAAAGGCTCAGAATTCCGAGCCCACCCGCTGGTGGTGATGCAGGGCAGTCTGGAGCGACTGCTGATGCTGACATCTGGTCCGGACTGAAGGACCTGACAACGATTACGGACATGTCGTCTACTGTCACTGCATATGATTCTCTCAACATTGATAGAATGGTGGAGGATTATATGAGTGACCGCATCCAAGTAGGCACGTCACACAGTCCGTACTTATACTGGCAGGAAAAAGAAGCAATTTGGAGGCCCTTGCACAAACTGGCTTTATTCTACCTAAGTTGCCCTCCCACAAGTGTGTACTCCGAAAGAGTGTTTAGTGCCGCCGCTCACCTTGTCAGCAATCGGCGTACGAGATTACATCCAGAAAATGTGGAGAAGATGATGTTCATTAAAATGAATTATAATCAATTCCTCCGCGGAGACATTGACCAGCAGCAATTGCCTCCACAAAGTACACAGGGAGCTGAGATGGTGGATTCCAGTGGGGACGAATTGATAATCTGTGAGGAGGGGGATGTACACGGTGATATATCGGAGGGTGATGATGAGGTGGACATCTTGCCTCTGTAGAGCCAGTTTGTGCAAGGAGAGATTAATTGCTTCTTTTTTGGGGGGGGTCCAAACCAACCCGTCATATCAGTCACAGTCGTGTGGCAGACCCTGTCACTGAAATGATGGGTTGGTTAAAGTGTGCATGTCGTGTTTTGTTTATACAACATAAGGATGGGTGGGAGGGCCCAAGGACAATTCCATCTTGCACCTCTTTTTTCTTTTCTTTTTCTTTGCATCATGTGCTGATTGGGGAGGGTTTTTTGGAAGGGACATCCTGCGTGACACTGCAGTGCCACTCCTAAATGGGCCCGGTGTTTGTGTCGGCCACTAGGGTCGCTAATCTTACTCACACAGTCAGCTACCTCATTGCGCCTCTTTTTTTCTTTGCGTCATGTGCTGTTTGGGGAGGGTTTTTTGGAAGGGACATCCTGCGTGACACTGCAGTGCCACTCCTAGATGGGCCCGGTGTTTGTGTCGGCCACTAGGGTCGCTAATCTTACTCACACAGCTACCTCATTGCGCCTCTTTTTTTCTTTGCGTCATGTGCTGTTTGGGGAGGGGTTTTTGGAAGGGACATCCTGCGTGACACTGCAGTGCCACTCCTAAATGGGCCCGGTGTTTGTGTCGGCCACTAGGGTCGCTTATCTTACTCACACAGCGACCTCGGTGCAAATTTTAGGACTAAAAATAATATTGTGAGGTGTGAGGTATTCAGAATAGACTGAAAATGAGTGTAAATTATGGTTTTTGAGGTTAATAATACTTTGGGATCAAAATGACCCCCAAATTCTATGATTTAAGCTGTTTTTTAGTGTTTTTTGAAAAAAACACCCGAATCCAAAACACACCCGAATCCGACAAAAAAAATTCGGTGAGGTTTTGCCAAAACGCGTTCGAACCCAAAACACGGCCGCGGAACCGAACCCAAAACCAAAACACAAAACCCGAAAAATTTCAGGCGCTCATCGCTAATGTGTACAAGGGGCACTGATACCGTGCACATGTGTACAAGCGGCACTGATGCCACAGGCATGGGTATATGTGGCACTGATGCTTTGGGTAAGTGTATAAGCGGCACTGCCATCATAAGCATTATTATGTGTATAAGTGGCACTGCTACCCTGGGCATTATTATGTGTATCAGTGGCACTGCCACCATGGGTATGTGTTTAAGCGACACTGATATTGTGTGGCCATGCCCCTTCCTTGTGATACCACAACTATTTTTTGCAGCGTGTGCCTTCGGCGCGCAACTGTTCCTTTAGACAATGTGGGGGTTAGGACACAAATTTGTCGTTTGCAGAGGGCACCGAACACCCTACTTTAGTCCCTGGCCCGATTAATGGGAGGGGAGAAGGTGGCGAGGGAAATTAGTTCCACAACCTCTCCAGGACCACTTTAAGCCCTGAAGAAGGGGCACTACTGTGTGTTGTAAAGTGGTGTAATATGAATCAAGAGCACTGCATGCGGTGTAATGTTAACTAGATTGCGCTAATGTGTGGCGTAATGCAAATTAGGGGTACAGTTGTGTGGGCACAGCCCTTCCTTGTGAAACCACAACCCTTTTTGCTGCAAAGGTGCATGCTGTCCCTCTATTAAGTATGGGAGAAAAGGCGCAAATTTACAGTTAGCAGGGAGGTGCCAAACACCTTAGCACAGGGTGTGTGTGTGTGTGTGTGTGTGTGTGTGTGTGTGTGTGTGTGTGTGTGTGTGTGTGTGTGTGTGTGTGTGTGTGTGTGTGTGTGTGTGTGTGTGTGTGTGTGTGTGTGTGTGTGTGTGTGTGTGTGTGTGTGTGTGTGTGTGTGTGTGTGTGTGTGTGTTCCAGATACTGCACACCACCTGCATTAACCTGCTCCTGGTTGGATCTGTCACACTGTATGTTCCTGCATTGTATCCCTGCTGCATTAACCCTGTGTTGACTAGTATGCTGTGTTCTACCTCGTTAATAAATCAATCTCTGGCTAAGCTATTCATCATGTGGACTCACCTCCATCAAAACACGTTGGTTTTGCTGTGGAGGACTGGTGGCGTTTGTGGAAGAGAACTGGGCTGCTGGTGACCAGAGTGTGCCACAAATTATGTCAGTGATACATACAGTATGGGTCACGAAAAGGTGATAAGAAACCAAAGTATTGTGATTATAACTAAATCGTAGGGGCATTTATACATTAACTAGCAATATGATTATATATATATATATATATATATATATATATATATATATATATATATATATATATATAAAACTGTACATCTGTGCTGCTATTTTATAATGTAATCTATTCACCCCATGTAATTCTCATACTGTGTTTAATTATTTAATTGTGTCTGAATATCATACTTGCCTACCTGACCCTCTCCATGAGGGAGAAAATGCTCTGTTCCTGGACTTTCCTGGTAATGTATGATTGCCCTCACCTGTGGTGAAACACCTTTCTTATCAATTAACTAGCTCACCACAGGTGAGGGCAATCATACATTACCAGGAAAGTCCAGGAACAGAGCATTTTCTCCCTCATGGAGAGGGTCAGGTAGGCAAGTAGGCCTGAATATATACATTAGAATAACACATTATACACAGATTTAATTTGGATACTTACAGTAGTACATACCCTCCAACATGACCCGCCCCACTAGGTACAAAATGCTCTGTTTCTGGACTTCCCTCTTAATTTATTATTGCCATCACCTGTGAAGAAACAGCTTTCTTATCATTTAACTAGTTCAACACAGGTGATGGAAACCATAATTTAAGAGGGAAGTCCAGGAACAGAGCATTTTGTACCTAGTGGGGCGGGTCATATTGGAGGGTCTGGTAGTAGCAGAATTACACCTGGCTCATGAGCCAACAGCTGAATAACACTTTTCGATGCAATGCAGACAAGGGCTAATAGTAGTGACAATATAGCAGCAACACTGAATTTATAAGCAGTGTTCAATATGCAGTATTTGTATCCAAGATGAGTAAACCTAGGATTATCTATGTCAAGTGACTTGCAGTGTGTTTATATACCCCTTACTTTTCCAGCCATTCAGACATTCTGTTGGAAGTTTAGATGATATAGATCCTTTATCCCAGGCAATGTCTGAGATATTTCAACTACCCTACGACATTAACCAGCCAGAAGACATCAAAGCTGGGAAATGGAAAGCAAATTAATGAAGCTCATTTTCGCTGTAGATTCATTGGGCTCACTCCGGCTGTCCACATTTGGCGGAAATGAATTATCTGCACCCTATCATTAAAATGGAATCAGACGTCAGCTTCATAAATAATGACTGAGCCCCCAGGATACTAAGGAGCGAGAGTGGACAAAAATGTAGAAGCAATCACCCCAGCCCCCTCCTCACCCTTGTCTAAAAAATAAATGTTTTTATAAAAGTCGTTTTATATTTATTATTTCACAGCTAGTGTAGAAATGTAACTTCTAGCTTCAAGGCACCATATAATACAGCTTAGATAATATGCTTAGACAACTGTTGCTAATTAGAACCCTGTAACTAAAGTAATAGGCCTCCTCATTCAGTTAATAAGATATTAACATAACAAATATTAACATCACTTTGGGGACAGTTTTTGTTTCCATTGGTAACAGCAAACATTATACAGAAAACCTCAAGTGATAAGGATTCCAGATAATAGATCTCATGCACTGTACAGAATGTACTGAAAATATAGCTATATTATTTTCAAATCACAGCAATAGGTTAAAGGTAATAACTGCAATGTTTATTTTAGTGATGAGCGGGTTCGGTTCGTCGGAATCCGAACCCCCCCGAACTTCACCCTTTTTACACGGGTCCGAGGCAGACTCGGATCCCCCCGCCTTGCTCGGTTAACCCGAGCGCGTCCGAACGTCATCATCCCGCGGTCGGATTCTCGCGAGATTCGTATTCTATACAAGGAGCCGCGCGTCGCCGCCATTTTTCACTCGTGCAATGGAAATGATAGTGAGAGGATGTGGCTGGCATCCTCTCAGTTTTATTCAGGTGGCTGCAAATATCTGTGCTCACTTCTTTATTGTGGGGACTGGGGACCAGCAGTATTATATAGAGATGAGCGCCTGAAATTTTTCGGGTTTTGTGTTTTGGTTTTGGGTTCGGTTCCGCGGCCGTGTTTTGGGTTCGACCGCGTTTTGGCAAAACCTCACCGAATTTTTTTTGTCGGATTCGGGTGTGTTTTGGATTCGGGTGTTTTTTTCAAAAAACCCTAAAAAACAGCTTAAATCATAGAATTTGGGGGTCATTTTGATCCCATATTATTATTAACCTCAAAAACCATAATTTCCACTCATTTTCAGTCTATTCTGAATACCTCACACCTCACAATATTATTTTTAGTCCTAAAATTTGCACCGAGGTTGCTGGATGACTAAGCTAAGCGACCCTAGTGGCCGACACAAACACCTGGCCCATCTAGGAGTGGCACTGCAGTGTCACGCAGGATGTCCCTTCCAAAAAACCCTCCCCAAACAGCACATGACGCAAAGAAAAAAAGAGGCGCAATGAGGTAGCTGACTGTGTGAGTAAGATAAGCGACCCTAGTGGCCGACACAAACACCGGGCCCATTTAGGAGTGGCACTGCAATGTCACGCAGGATGTCCCTTCCAAAAAACCCTCCCCAAACAGCACATGACGCAAAGAAAAAAAGAGGCGCAATGAGGTAGCTGACTGTGTGAGTAAGATAAGCGACCCTAGTGGCCGACACAAACACCGGGCCCATTTAGGAGTGGCACTGCAGTGTCACGCAGGATGTCCCTTCCAAAAAACCCTCCCCAAACAGCACATGACGCAAAGAAAAAAAGAGGCGCAATGAGGTAGCTGACTGTGTGAGTAAGATAAGCGACCCTAGTGGCCGACACAAACACCGGGCCCATTTAGGAGTGGCACTGCAGTGTCACGCAGGATGTCCCTTCCAAAAAACCCTCCCCAAACAGCACATGACGCAAAGAAAAAAAGAGGCGCAATGAGGTAGCTGACTGTGTGAGTAAGATAAGCGACCCTAGTGGCCGACACAAACACCGGGCCCATTTAGGAGTGGCACTGCAGTGTCACGCAGGATGTCCCTTCCAAAAAACCCTCCCCAAACAGCACATGACGCAAAGAAAAAAAGAGGCGCAATGAGGTAGCTGACTGTGTGAGTAAGATAAGCGACCCTAGTGGCCGACACAAACACCGGGCCCATTTAGGAGTGGCACTGCAGTGTCACGCAGGATGTCCCTTCCAAAAAACGCTCCCCAATCAGCACATGACGCAAAGAAAAAAAGAGGCGCAATGAGGTAGCTGTGTGAGTAAGATTAGCGACCCTAGTGGCCGACACAAACACCGGGCCCATTTAGGAGTGGCACTGCAGTGTCACGCAGGATGTCCCTTCCAAAAAACCCTCCCCAATCAGCACATGACGCAAAGAAAAAAAGAGGCGCAATGAGGTAGCTGTGTGAGTAAGATTAGCGACCCTAGTGGCCGACACAAACACCGGGCCCATTTAGGAGTGGCACTGCAGTGTCACGCAGGATGTCCCTTCCAAAAAACCCTCCCCAATCAGCACATGACGCAAAGAAAAAAAGAGGCGCAATGAGGTAGCTGTGTGAGTAAGATTAGCGACCCTAGTGGCCGACACAAACACCGGGCCCATTTAGGAGTGGCACTGCAGTGTCACGCAGGATGTCCCTTCCAAAAAACCCTCCCCTAACAGCACATGACGCAAAGAAAAATAAAAGAAAAAAGAGGTGCAAGATGGAATTGTCCTTGGGCCCTCCCACCCACCCTTATGTTGTATAAACAGGACATGCACACTTTAACCAACCCATCATTTCAGTGACAGGGTCTGCCACACGACTGT
Source organism: Pseudophryne corroboree (assembly GCF_028390025.1). NCBI lineage: Eukaryota > Metazoa > Chordata > Amphibia > Anura > Myobatrachidae > Pseudophryne > Pseudophryne corroboree. Next base: position 165,511,182 of record NC_086447.1, on the reverse strand, counting down.
GACTGAAATGACGGGATGGTTTGGACCCCCCCCCAAAAAAGAAGCAATTAATCTCTCCTTGCACAAACTGGCTCTACAGAGGCAAGATGTCCACCTCATCATCATCCTCCGATATATCACCGTGTACATCCCCCTCCTCACAGATTATCAATTCGTCCCCACTGGAATCCACCATCTCAGCTCCCTGTGTACTTTGTGGAGGCAATTGCTGCTGGTCAATGTCTCCGCGGAGGAATTGATTATAATTAATTTTAATGAACATCATCTTCTCCACATTTTCTGGATGTAACCTCGTACGCCGATTGCTGACAAGGTGAGCGGCGGCACTAAACACTCTTTCGGAGTACACACTTGTGGGAGGGCAACTTAGGTAGAATAAAGCCAGTTTGTGCAAGGGCCTCCAAATTGCCTCTTTTTCCTGCCAGTATAAGTACGGACTGTGTGACGTGCCTACTTGGATGCGGTCACTCATATAATCCTCCACCATTCTTTCAATGGGGAGAGAATCATATGCAGTGCCAGTAGACGACATGTCCGTATCCGTAATCGTTGTCAGGTCCTTCAGTCCGGACCAGATGTCAGCATCAGCAGTCGCTCCAGACTGCCCTGCATCACCGCCAGCGGGTGGGCTTGGAATTCTGAGCCTTTTCCTCGCACCCCCAGTTGCGGGAGAATGTGAAGGAGGAGATGTTGACAGGTCGCGTTCCGCTTGACTTGACAATTTTCTCACCAGCAGGTCTTTCAACCCCAGCAGACTTGTGTCTGCCGGAAAGAGAGATCCAAGGTAGGCTTTAAATCTAGGATCGAGCACGGTGGCCAAAATGTAGTGCTCTGATTTCAACAGATTGACCACCCGTGAATCCTTGTTAAGCGAATTAAGGGCTCCATCCACAAGTCCCACATGCCTAGCGGAATCGCTCCGTGTTAGCTCCTCCTTCAATGTCTCCAGCTTCTTCTGCAAAAGCCTGATGAGGGGAATGACCTGACTCAGGCTGGCAGTGTCTGAACTGACTTCACGTGTGGCAAGTTCAAAGGGCATCAGAACCTTGCACAACGTTGAAATCATTCTTCACTGCGCTTGAGACAGGTGCATTCCACCTCCTATATCGTGCTCAATTGTATAGGCTTGAATGGCCTTTTGCTGCTCCTCCAACCTCTGAAGCATATAGAGGGTTGAATTCCACCTCGTTACCACTTCTTGCTTCAGATGATGGCAGGGCAGGTTCAGTAGTTTTTGGTGGTGCTCCAGTCTTCTGTACGTGGTGCCTGTACGCCGAAAGTGTCCCGCAATTCTTCTGGCCACCGACAGCATCTCTTGCACGCCCCTGTCATTTTTTAAATAATTCTGCACCACCAAATTCAAGGTATGTGCAAAACATGGGACGTGCTGGAATTTGCCCATATTTAATGCACACACAATATTGCTGGCGTTGTCCGATGCCACAAATCCACAGGAGAGTCCAATTGGGGTAAGCCATTCCGCGATGATCTTCCTCAGTTGCCGTAAGAGGTTTTCAGCTGTGTGCGTATTCTGGAAACCGGTGATACAAAGCGTAGCCTGCCTAGGAAAGAGTTGGCGTTTGCGAGATGCTGCTACTGGTGCCGCCGCTGCTGTTCTTGCGGCGGGAGTCCATACATCTACCCAGTGGGCTGTCACAGTCATATAGTCCTGACCCTGCCCTGCTCCACTTGTCCACATGTCCGTGGTTAAGTGGACATTGGGTACAGCTGCATTTTTTAGGACACTGGTGACTCTTTTTCTGAGGTCTGTGTAAATTTTCGGTATCGCCTGCCTAGAGAAATGGAACCTAGATGGTATTTGGTACCGGGGACCCAGTACCTCCAACAAGTCTCTAGTTGGCTCTGCAGTAATGATGGATACCGGAACCACGGTTCTCACCACCCAGGATGCCAAGGCCTCAGTTATCCGCTTTGCAGTAGGATGACTGCTGTGATATTTCATCTTCCTCGCAAAGGACTGTTGGACAGTCAATTGCTTGGTGGAAGTAGTAAAAGTGGTCTTACGACTTCCCCTCTGGGATGACCATCGACTCCCAGCAGCAACAACAGCAGCGCCAGCAGCAGTAGGCGTTACACGCAAGGATGCATCGGAGGAATCCCAGGCAGGAGAGGAATCGTCAGAATTGCCAGTGACATGGCCTGCAGGACTATTGGCATTCCTGGGGAAGGAGGAAATTGACACTGAGGGAGTTGGTGGGGTGGTTTGCGTGAGCTTGGTTACAAGAGGAAGGGATTTACTGGTCAGTGGACTGCTTCCGCTGTCACCCAAAGTTTTTGAACTTGTCACTGACTTATTATGAATGCGCTGCAGGTGACGTATAAGGGAGGATGTTCCGAGGTGGTTAACGTCCTTACCCCTACTTATTACAGCTTGACAAAGGGAACACACGGCTTGACACCTGTTGTCCGCATTTCTGTTGAAATACCTCCACACCGAAGAGCTGATTTTTTTGGTATTTTCACCTGGCATGTCAACGGCCATATTCCTCCCACAGACAACAGGTGTCTCCCCGGGTGCCTGACTTAAACAAACCACCTCACCATCAGAATCCTCCTGGTCAATTTCCTCCCCAGCGCCAGCAACACCCATATCCTCCTCATCCTGGTGTACTTCAACACTGACATCTTCAATCTGACTATCAGGAACTGGACTGCGGGTGCTCCTTCCAGCACTTGCAGGGGGCGTGCAAATGGTGGAAGGCGCATGCTCTTCACGTCCAGTGTTGGGAAGGTCAGGCATCGCAACCGACACAATTGGACTCTCCTTGTGGATTTGGGATTTCGAAGAATGCACAGTTCTTTGCTGTGCTTTTGCCAGCTTGAGTCTTTTCATTTTTCTAGCGAGAGGCTGATTGCTTCCATCCTCATGTGAAGCTGAACCACTAGCCATGAACATAGGCCAGGGCCTCAGCCGTTCCTTGCCACTCCGTGTGGTAAATGGCATATTGGCAAGTTTACGCTTCTCCTCCGACAATTTTATTTTAGGTTTTGGAGTCCTTTTTTTACTGATATTTGGTGTTTTGGATTTGACATGCTCTGTACTATGACATTGGGCATCGGCCTTGGCAGACGACGTTGCTGGCATTTCATCGTCTCGGCCATGACTAGTGGCAGCAGCTTCAGCACGAGGTGGAAGTGGATCTTGATCTTTCCCTAATTTTGGAACCTCAACATTTTTGTTCTCCATATTTTAATAGCCACAACTAAAAGGCACCTCAGGTAAACAATGGAGATGGATGGATACTAGTATACAATTATGGACGGACTGCCGAGTGCCGACACAGAGGTAGCCACAGCCGTGAACTACCGTACTGTACTGTGTCTGCTGCTAATATAGACTGGTTGATAAAGAGATGTCGTAGTATGTATGTATAAAGAAGAAAGAAAAAAAACCACGGTTAGGTGGTATACAATTATGGACGGACTGCCGAGTGCCGACACAGAGGTAGCCACAGCCGTGAACTACCGTACTGTACTGTGTCTGCTGCTAATATAGACTGGTTGATAAAGAGATGTCGTAGTATGTATGTATAAAGAAGAAAGAAAAAAAAACCACGGGTAGGTGGTATACAATTATGGACGGACTGCCGAGTGCCGACACAGAGGTAGCCACAGCCGTGAACTACCGTACTGTACTGTGTCTGCTGCTAATATAGACTGGTTGATAAAGAGATGTCGTAGTATGTATGTATAAAGAAGAAAGAAAAAAAAACCACGGTTAGGTGGTATACAATTATGGACGGACTGCCGAGTGCCGACACAGAGGTAGCCACAGCCGTGAACTACCGTACTGTACTGTGTCTGCTGCTAATATAGACTGGTTGATAAAGAGATGTCGTAGTATGTATGTATAAAGAAGAAAGAAAAAAAAACCACGGGTAGGTGGTATACAATTATGGACGGACTGCCGAGTGCCGACACAGAGGTAGCCACAGCCGTGAACTACCGTACTGTACTGTGTCTGCTGCTAATATAGACTGGTTGATAAAGAGATGTCGTAGTATGTATGTATAAAGAAGAAAGAAAAAAAAACCACGGTTAGGTGGTATACAATTATGGACGGACTGCCGAGTGCCGACACAGAGGTAGCCACAGCCGTGAACTACCGTACTGTACTGTGTCTGCTGCTAATATAGACTGGTTGATAAAGAGATGTCGTAGTATGTACGTATAAAGAAGAAAGAAAAAAAAACCACGGTTAGGTGGTATACAATTATGGACGGACTGCCGAGTGCCGACACAGAGGTAGCTACAGCCGTGAACTACCGTACTGTGTCTGCTGCGACTGGATGATAAATACTGATATAAAAAATATATATATATATCACTACTGCAGCCGGACAGGTATATATAATATATAATGACGGACCTGCTGGACACTGTCTGTCAGCAGAATGAGTTTTTTATAGAATAAAAAAAAAAACACCACACAAGTGAAGTCACACGACGAGTGTTTAACTTTTTCAGGCAATCACAATATAGTATACTACTAACTATACTGGTGGTCAGTGTGGTCAGGTCACTGGTCAGTCACACTGGCAGTGGCACTCCTGCAGCAAAAGTGTGCACTGTTTAATTTTAATATAATATGTACTCCTGGCTCCTGCTATAACCTATAACTGGCACTGCAGTGCTCCCCAGTCTCCCCCACAATTATAAGCTGTGTGAGCTGAGCACAGTCAGATATATAATATATACATAGATGATGCAGCACACTGGGCTGAGCAGTGCACACAGATATGGTATGTGACTGTCTTGTACTCCTGGCCCCTGCTATAACCTATAACTGGCACTGCAGTGCTCCCCAGTCTCCCCCACAATTATAAGCTGTGTGAGCTGAGCACAGTCAGATATATAATATATACATAGATGATGCAGCACACTGGGCTGAGCAGTGCACACAGATATGGTATGTGACTGAGTCACTGTGTGTATCGTTTTTTCAGGCAGAGAACGGATATATTAAATAAAACTGCACTGTCTGGTGGTCACTGTGGTCAGTCACTAGTAAACTCTGCACTCTCTTCTACAGTACTCCTAAGCTCCAGTAAATCAGGTCAATCTCTCTCTCTCTCTCTCTCTCCTAATCTAAATCACTGTACTCCCTAACAGCTGCTCCCCGTCCCCAATCCTCCCCACAATTATAACTAAGTCACTCAGTCTTTACTCTTTTCTACTATAACGGAGAGGACGCCAGCCACGTACTCTCCCTATCAATCTCAATGCACGTGTGAAAATGGCGGCGACGCGCGGCTCCTTATATAGAATCCGAGTCTCGCGAGAATCCGACAGCGTCATGATGACGTTCGGGGCGCGCTCGGGTTAACCGAGCAAGGCGGGAAGATCCGAGTCGCTCGGACCCGTGAAAAAAAACATGAAGTTCGTGCGGGTTCGGATTCAGAGAAACCGAACCCGCTCATCTCTAGTATTATATAGGAGGAGTACAGTGCAGAGTTTTGCTGACCAGTGACCACCAGTATTATACGTTCTCTGCCTGAAAAACGCTCCATATTTGTGCTCAGTGTGCTGCATATATCTGTGCTCACACTGCTTTATTGTGGGGACTGGGGATCACCAGTATTATATAGGAGGAGTACAGTGCAGAGTTTTGCTGACCAGTGACCACCAGTATTATACGTTCTCTGCCTGAAAAACGCTCCATATCTGTGCTCAGTGTGCTGCATATATCTGTGCTCACACTGCTTTATTGGAGGGACTGGGGACCACCAGTATTATATAGGAGGAGTACAGTGCAGAGTTTTGCTGACCAGTGACCACCAGTATTATACGTTCTCTGCCTGAAAAACGCTCCATATCTGTGCTCAGTGTGCTGCATATATCTGTGCTCACACTGCTTTATTGTGGGGACTGGGGACCACCAGTATTATATAAGAGGAGTACAGTGCAGAGTTTTGCTGACCAGTGACCACCAGTATTATATGTTCTCTGCCTGAAAAACGCTCCATATCTGTGCTCAGTGTGCTGCATATATCTGTGCTCACACTGCTTTATTGTGGGGACTGGGGACCACCAGTATTATACAGGAGGAGTACAGTGCCGAGTTTTGCTGAACAGAGACCATCAGTATTATACATTCTCTGCCTGAAAAATGCTCCATATCTGTGCTCAGTGTGCTGCATATATCTGTGCTCACACTGCTTTATTGTGGGGACTGGGGACCACCAGTATTATATAGGAGGAGTACAGTGCAGAGTTTTGCTGACCAGTGACCAGTGACCACCAGTATTATACGTTCTCTGACTGAAAAACGCTCCATTTCTGTGCTGCATTGTAGTATATAGTAGGAGTACAGTGCATAATTTTGCTGACCACCAGTATATAATATATAGCAGTACGGTACAGTAGGCCACTGCTCTATCTACCTCCGTGTCATCAAGTATACTATCCATCCATACCTGTGGTGCATTTCAGTTTTGCACAGTTTGCTGACACCCAGTATATAATATATAGCAGTACGGTACAGAAGGCCACTGCTCTACCTACCTCTGTGTCGTCAATTATACTATCCATCCATACCTGTGGTGCATTTCAGTTTTGCACAGTTTGCTGACCACCAGTATATATTATATAGCAATACGATACAGTAGGCCACTGCTCTACCTACCTCTATGTCGTCAAGTATACTATCCATCCATACCTGTGGTGCATTTCAGTTTTGCACAGTTTGCTGACCACCAGTATATAATATATAGCAGTACGGTACAGAAGGCCACTGCTCTACCTACCTCTGTGTCGTCAAGTATACTATCCATCCATACCTGTGGTGCATTTCAGTTGTGCGCAGTATATATAGTAGTAGGCCATTGCTATTGATACTGGCATATAATTCCACACATTAAAAAATCGAGAACAAAAATGTGGAGGGTAAAATAGGGAAAGATCAAGATCCACTTCCACCTCGTGCTGAAGCTGCTGCCACTAGTCATGGCCGAGACGATGAAATGCCATCAACGTCGTCTGCCAAGGCCGATGCCCAATGTCATAGTAGAAAGCATGTAAAATAAAAAAAAATAAAGCTCAGTAAAATGACCCAAAAATCTAAATCGAAATCGTCTGAGGAGAAGCGTAAACTTGCCAATGTGCCATTTACGACACGGAGTGGCAAGAAACGGCTGAGGCCCTGGCCTATGTTCAAGGCTAGTGGTTCAGCTTCACCTGAGGATGGAAGCACTCATCCTCCTGCTAGAAAACTTAAAAGAGTTAAGATGGCAAAAGCACAGCAAAGAACTGTGCGTTCTTCTAAATCATAAATCCCCAAGGAGAGTCCAATTGTGTCGGTTGCGATGCCTGACCTTCCCAACACTGGACGGGAAGAGATTGCGCCTTCCACCATTTGCACGCCCCCTGCAAGTGCTGGAAGGAGCACCCGCAGTCCAGTTCCTGATAGTCAAATTGAAGAAGTCAATGTTAAAGTACACCAGGATGAGGATATGGGTGTTGTTGGCGCTGGGGAGGAAATTGACAAGGAGGATTCTGATGGTGAGGTGGTTTGTTTAAGTCAGGCACCCGGGGAGACACCTGTTGTCCGTGGGACGAATATGGCCATTGACATGCCTGGTCAACATACAAAAAAAAAATCACCTCTTCGGTGTGGAATTATTTCAACAGAAATGCGGACAACAGGTGTCAAGCAGTGTGTTGCCTTTGTCAAGCTGTAATAAGTAGGGGTAAGGACGTTAACCACCTAGGAACAACCTACCTTATACGTCACCTGGACCGCATTCATCAGAAGTCAGTGACAAGTTCAAAAACTTTGGATGACAGCGGAAGCAGTCCACTGACAACTAAATCCCTTCCTCTTGTAACCAAGCTCCTGCAAACCACACCACCAACTCCCTCAGTGTCAATTTCCTCCTTACACAGGAAAGCCAATAGTCCTGCAGGCCATGTCACTGTCAAGTCTGACGAGTCCTCTCCTGCCTGGGATTCCTCCGATGCATCCTTGAGTGTAACGCCTACTGCTGCTGGCGCTGCTGTTGTTGCTGCTGGGAGTCGATCGTCATCCCAGAGGGGAAGTCGGAAGACCACTTGTACTACTTCCAGTAAGCAATTGACTGTCCAACAGTCCTTTGCGAGGATGATGAAATATCACAGCAGTCATCCTGCTGCAAAGCGGATAACTCAGGCCTTGGCAGCCTGGGTGGTTAGAAACGTGTTTCCAGTATCCACCATTAATTCACAGACAACTAGAGACTTGATTGAGGTACTGTATCCCCGGTACCAAATACCATCTAGGTTCCATTTCTCTAGGCAGGCGATACCGAAAATGTACACAGACGTCAGAAAAAGAGTCACCAGTGTCCTAAAAAATGCAGTTGTATCCAATGTCCACTTAACCACGGACATGTGGACAAGTGGAGCAGGGCAGACTCAGGACTATATGACTGTGACAGCCCACTGGGTAGATGTATTGCCTCCCACAGCAAGAACAGCAGCGGCGGCACCAGTAGCAGCATCTCGCAAACGCCAACTCGTTCCTAGGCAGGCTACGCTTTGTATCACCGCTTTCCAGAAGAGGCACACAGCTGACAACCTCTTACGGAAACTGAGGAACATCATCGCAGAATGGCTTACCCCAATTGGACTCTCCTGGGGATTTGTGACATCGTACAACGCCACCAATATTGTGCATGCATTACATCTGGGCAAATTCCAGCACGTCCCATGTTTTGCACATACATTGAATTTGGTGGTGCAGAATTATTTAAAAACGACAGGGGTGTGCAAGAGATGCTGTCAGTGGCCCGAAGAATTGCGGGCCACTTTCGGCATTCAGCCACCGCGTGCCGAAGACTGGAGCACCAGCAAACAGTCCTGAACCTGCCCTGCCATCATCTGAAGCAAGAGGTGGTAACGAGGTGGAATTCAACTCTCTATATGCTTCAGAGGATGGAGGAGCAGCAAAAAGGCCATTCAAGCCTATACATCTGCCTACGATATAGGCAAAGGAGAGGGAATGCACCTGACTCAAGTGCAGTGGAGAATGATTTCAACGTTGTGCAAGGTTCTGCAACCCTTTGAACTTGCCACACGTGAAGTCAGTTCAGACACTGCCAGCCTGAGTCAGGTCATTCCCCTCATCAGGCTTTTGCAGAAGAAGCTGGAGACATTGAAGGAGGAGCTAAAACAGAGCGATTCCGCTAGGCATGTGGGACTTGTGGATGAAGCCCTTAATTCGCTTAACCAGGATTCACGGGTGGTCAATCTGTTGAAATCAGAGCACTACATTTTGGCCACCATGCTCGATCCTAGATTTAAAACCTACGTTGTATCTCTCTTTCTGGCAGACACAAGTCTGCAGAGGTTCAAAGACCTGCTGGTGAGAAAATTGTCAAGTCAAGCGGAACGTGACCCGTCAACAGCTCCTCCTTCACATTCTCCCGCAACAGGGCTGCGAGGAAAAGGCTAAGAATTCCGAGCCCACCCGCTGGTGGTGATGCAGGGCAGTCTGGAGCGACTGCTGATATCTGGTCCGGACTGAAGGACCTGCCAATGATTACTGACATGTCGTCTACTGTCACTGCATATGATTCTGTCACCATTGAAAGAATGGTGGAGGATTATATGAGTGACCGCATCCAAGTAGGCACGTCAGACAGTCCGTACGTATACTGGCAGGAAAAAGAGGCAATTTGGAGGCCCTTGCAGAAACTGGCTTTATTTTACCTAAGTTACCCCCCCCCTCCAGTGTGTACTCCGAAAGAGTGTTTAGTGCAGCCGCTCACCTTGTCAGCAATCGGCGTACGAGGTTACTTCCAGAAAATGTGGAGAAGATGATGGTCATCAAAATGAATTATAATCAATTCCTCCGTGGAGACATTCACCAGCAGCAATTGCCTCCAGAAAGTACACAGGGACCTGAGATGGTGGATTCCAGTGGGAACGAATTAATAATCTGTGAGGAGGGGGCTGTACACAGTGAAAGGGGTGAGGAATCGGACGATGAGGAGGAGGTGGACATCTTGCCTCTGTAGAGCCAGTTTGTGCAAGGAGAGATTGATTGCTTCTTTTTTGGTGGGGGCCCAAACCAACCAGTCATTTCAGTCACAGTCGTGTGGCAGACCCTGTCGCTGAAATTATGGGTTCGTTAAAGTGTGCATGTCCTGTTTATACAACATAAGGGTGGGTGGGAGGGCCCAAGGACAATTCCATCTTGCACCTCTTTTTTCTTTCATTTTTCTTTACATCATGTGCTGTTTGGGGACTATTTTTTTGAAGTGCCATCCTGCCTGACACTGCAATGCCACTACTAGATGGGCCAGGTGTTTGTGTCGGCCACTTGTGATGCTTAGCTTAGCCATCCAGCGACCGTGGTGCACCTCTTGTTTTCTTTGCATCATGTGCTGTTTGGGGACTATTTTTTAAATCTGCCATCCTGTCTGACACTGCAGTGCCACTCCTAGATGGACCAGGTGTTTGTGTCGGCCACTTGGGTCGCTTAGCTTAGCCATCCAGCGACCTTGGTGCACCTCTTTTTTTCTTTGCATCATGTGCTGTTTGGGGACTTTTTTTTTAATCTGCCTTCCTGTCTGACACAGCAGTGCCACTCCTAGATGGGCCAGGTGTTTGTGTCGGCCACTTGGGTCGCTTAGCTTAGTCACACAGCTACCTCATTGCGCCTCTTTTTTTCTTTGCATCATGTGCTGTTTGGGGACAATTTTTTTAATCTGCCATCCTGTCTGACACTGCAGTGCCACTCCTAGATGGGCCAGGTGTTTGTGTCGGCCACTTGGGTCGCTTAGCTTAGTCATCCAGCGACCTTGGTGCAAATTTTAGGACTAAAAATAATCATGTGAGGTGTGAGGTGTTCAGAATAGACTGGAAATGAGTGTAAATTATGGTTATTTAGGTTAATAATACTATGGGATCAAAATGACCCCCAAATTCTATGATTTAAGCTGTTTTTGAGGGGTTTTTGTAAAAAAAACACCCGAATCCAAATCACACCCGAATCCGACAAAAAAATTTCAGGGAGGTTTTGCCAAAACGCGTCCGAATCCAAAACACGGCCGCGGAACCGAATCCAAAACCAAAACACAAAACCCGAAAAATGTCCAGTGCACATCACTAGTTTATTTATTCCAAGTTATTTATGTAGTGCACACATATTCTGCAGCGCTTTACAGAGAATATCTGGCCATTCACATCAGTCCCTGCCCCAGTGGAGTTTACAATCTATATTCCCTAGCACATGTAAATGCACAGTAGGGTTAATTTTGTTGGGAGCCAATTAACCTACCAGTATATTTTTGGATTGTGGGAGGAAACCCACACAAGCACAGAGAGAATATACAAACTCCACACAGTTAGGGCCATGTGGGAATCAAACCCATGACCTCAATGCTGTGAGGCAGTAATGCTAATTACACCATTCGTACTGTCACAATGTTTCGACAAACAAGTGTTGGTCGTGGCAAATATACTGTGCAAAAATATTACTAGTATAAGGATATATTCAGGCAACAACAATACATTAGCAAAATATAAATATTTATTCCTTCATTATGAAATTGGCTCAGCCTCATCCTCCAACTATCCTACTGCCATAAACTGTGTACTACAGATTTAGCCTACTAGTAGTCTTACCATACCATCCCTTTAAACTGGGACACTCATGAATTATACAAGTTCGTGGCTGGCTGACTTCAAGCCTCCATTTCACCTGGCTTTAATCAGCTAGAGAACCTGTGCAATTGGGGAGTGTCATGGTTTAAAGGAATAGTATGGTAAGCCTACTTATTAGAGAGAGACACACAAGGATGAATTGGCCAAATACCATACAGGAAATATTGCCGGTAAGACAGTAATCTGCTTGGGCTGCCTGAAGACTGCCAATGTCTCTTTCTTTTTCCTTAAGTTTTTCTTCTAGTAGCTTTCACACAGAGCAGGTGAGTGGGAGGTGTTGGGTAGGGCAATCTGTACTCCTACATTTACCCACATAATGTGCATTGTGCCATGTCAGGTGTCACGATCCGGGTATCTGGACGCCATTTCTTACCCATCAGATGCCTCCTAAGGCTGACTCAGCGCTCCAGGACCGGATTCCATCTGTTATCCTGATGTGTACATTCCTGTATCCTCTCCTGTCACTCTGGGACGCTGTCACAGTAAACGCCATATTACACCTGGCATGGCGTCTCCCGCGGCCTCCGCCGCCGTCCCTGAACTTCTGCATGCAGAGTGTCTGAGTGGCGATTACGTCAGCCGCGGCCTCCGCTGTGTCCGCGTGGTTAGATGTGCATCTGTCAGCCTGGCGCCTCCTGTCTCCGGTGGCCGGCGCCGCCATTACTGTTTTCATTACCACATGGATTACAAACCAAACTTCCCTCCAAGTGTCTGCATGGGCGCAGCCATCTTGGATTCTGTCAGCTGATCATTTCCACCAATCTGTTCTCAGTATTGATAATCTGCATAATTGCCTAGCCAATCCCTTCCTTGCTGCAGGTATAAATACACTGTGCCTGAGCAAGGAAGGCGTCAGTGCTTTGGTTGTCAAACCTTGTTCCTGTTTGTCTCTCTCCTGTGATTGTCTTCCAGGTTCCAGCTCCTGTCTCAAGACTTCCACCATAGAGACCCGCACCAGCATTCCACCTGCGGTGTAGCCTGACTCTCCAATCCATTGTGGATTCATCTGTTTCCAGCTACAACATTACCTGCTTCCAGCTCAGCTTCCAGCAGAGTACAGCTTCCCTTAAAGGGCCGGTGTCCTTTCTACACTTTACCACTCTCCACCGGTATTATTATTCCTCCGCTCTCAAGTTCTACATTTCAGTTCATATTTCATCGCTCCCAAGTTCATTTATTATTTAACTGGTTCCAGCCAGTATCCACTCCGTGCTAACAACAGTCTGGTTCCAGCCAGTATCCACAGCAGCTGTTTTATCTTCAGCAACCCAGCTTTTCCTGGAACACCAGCTGGCACAATCCTGGGTTATCTCCATTGCTACAGTCGGGCCTGGTAAGGACTTTCCATCTAGAAGATCATAAGAACTATCTCACACTACCAGTGCCCTGTGGCTCCTGCCATCCTGTAGTACCCAGGAACTGTATTTATTCTTTGCTGACTTTTACGTTTTCTTTTACTGCTGCTGTGTTGCGGAGTTGTCATAATAAACATCATTGACTTTTATCCAAGTTGTCGTGGTCACGCCTTCGGGCAGTTATTATTCATGTTACTTACATGTCCAGGGGTCTGATACAACCTCCCAGGTTCCGGTACATCTCAGCCCCTACAACTGAGGCTGCCTCCCGTCAGCTCAGGCCCTCAGTTGTGACAGTAAGCACTGACCAAATGAATCCCGCCGGAGACCAGGATCAAGCGGCCAGGCCGATGCAAGAACTGGCAGCCCGACTAGAACATCAGGAGGCTGCACAGGGCCACATCATCCGCTGTCTCCAGGATCTCTCTACTCGGCTGGATGGGATTCAGACAACTCTCCGTGGATCAGGCGCGTCTGGTGCGTCAACCACAGTGACTCCAGCTATAACCCCACCCACCTTACCCATTTCTGCTCCACGTCTTCATCTTCCAACGCCAGCAAAATTTGACGGATCTCCAAGATTCTGCAGGGGATTTCTCAACCAGTGTGAGATTCAGTTTGAGCTACAACCTGGCAATTTTCCCAGTGACCGTACAAAAATTGCCTACATTATTTCTCTTCTCAGTGGCTCAGCCCTTGATTGGGCATCACCATTATGGGAGAGGTCCGACACCCTGCTATCTTCCTACACTGCCTTCGTGTCAACATTCAGGCGCATCTTCGACGAGCCAGGCCGGGTAACCTCAGCTTCATCCGAGATTCTCCGTTTACGCCAGGGGTCACGTACTGTAGGACAATATCTGATACAGTTCCAGATCCTGGCATCCGAACTGGCATGGAACGACGAGGCCCTGTATGCTGCATTCTGGCATGGCTTATCTGAGCGTATTAAAGATGAGTTAGCTACCAGAGACTTACCTTCTAAGTTAGATGAGCTAATCTCACTCTGCACGAAAGTTGATTTACGTTTCAGAGAGAGAGCAACTGAGCGTGGAAGATCATCTGCTCCAAAATCTTCTGCTCCTCCTCCTCGTCAACTGTCACCATCTAAAGATGAGCCCATGCAACTTGGCCGTTCCCGTTTAACTCCTGCTGAGCGCCGAAGACGTCTCTCCGAGTTTCTCTGTCTCTATTGTGCAGCTCCGTCTCACACCATTAATGCCTGTCCCAAACGTCCGGGAAACTCCAAATCCTAGCTCGCCAAGGAGAGGGCCGGCTAGGAGTAATGATCTCCTCTCCATCTCCCCAAGATTGTAATCTCTAAGTCTCGCTTCAAGTTGCTCAACGTTATCGGAACGTCATTGCCCTCCTTGATTCCGGAGCAGCTGGGAACTTTATTACCGAAGCCTATGTTAAACGGTGGTCCCTACCCACCGAGAGACTTCCTTCGTCCATTTCTTTAACTGCCGTGGATGGCAGCAAAATTTTTGATGCAGTTATTTCTTTAAGGACTCTACCAGTTCGTCTGAGAGTGGGAGTTCTTCATTCCGAACTTATTTCTTTTTTAGTGATTCCAAGAGCCACACATCCTGTGGTCCTGGGCCTTCCATGGCTCCGTCTTCACAATCCTACAATTGATTGGACGACTACGCAAATCCTGGCATGGGGTTCCTCCTGTGCTGAGACATGTTTGTTTAAAGTATTGCCTGTCTGTTCTTCCTCCCCCAGGTCGTCTGATGTTCCACCTCCTCCATATCAAGATTTCACGGATGTGTTCAGTAAAGCTTCTGCTGATATCCTTCCTCCTCATAGAGAATGGGACTGTCCGATTGATCTCGTTCCAGGGAAGGTTCCACCTCGAGGCCGAACTTATCCGTTGTCTCTGCCTGAGACGCATTCTATGGAGGAATATATTAAAGAGAACCTAGCAAAGGGGTTCATTCGACCTTCTTCTTCTCCAGCCGGCGCAGGCTTCTTTTTTGTAAAAAAGAAAGATGGTGGTCTGCGGCCGTGCATCGACTACAGAGGTTTGAACGACATTACCATCAAGAACCGTTATCCTTTACCCCTGATTACTGAGCTCTTTGACAGAGTTAGCGGAGCTACCATCTTTACAAAGCTGGACTTGCGAGGTGCATACAATCTCATCCGGATCCGTGAGGGTGACGAGTGGAAGACCGCCTTTAACACCCGTGACGGACATTATGAGTACCTCGTCATGCCCTTCGGATTGAGCAATGCTCCAGCTGTCTTCCAGCATTTTGTCAATGAGATCTTCAGAGACATTCTATACCGTCATGTCGTGGTCTATCTAGACGATATCCTCATTTTTGCCAACGATTTAGAGGAACATCGTTTTTGGGTTAAAGAGGTTCTGTCCCGTCTCCGTGTCAATCATCTCTATTGCAAATTAGAAAAATGCGTCTTTGAAATCAAGTCCATTCCGTTTCTAGGGTACATTGTGTCCGGTTCCGGACTAGAGATGGATCCTGAGAAACTACAAGCAATCCAAAATTGGCCGGTACCCTTAACCCTCAAAGGGGTCCAGAGGTTCTTAGGGTTCGCCAACTATTACCGAAAGTTTATACGAGACTTTTCCACCATTGTGGCGCCTATTACTGCTTTCACTAAGAAGGGTGCTAACCCGTCCAAATGGTCTGAAGAAGCCATGCAAGCATTCCATCTTTTAAAACAAAGGTTCATCTCTGCGCCTGTTCTGAAACAGCCTGACATCGACTCTCCTTTCATCTTAGAGGTGGATGCCTCCTCCGTTGGAGTAGGAGCGGTGTTATCTCAGAGGGCTAAAGATGGCCATTTACACCCTTGCAGTTTCTTCTCCCGGAAGTTCTCCCCAGCTGAGCGCAACTATGCCATTGGCGACCAGGAGTTGCTAGCCATCAAGCTCGCTCTAGAAGAGTGGAGGTATCTGTTGGAGGGAGCTTCTCATTCAATCACCATACTTACAGACCACAAGAACCTTTTATACCTGAAGGGCGCACAATGTCTCAACCCGTCAGGCCAGATGGGCACTTTTCTTTTCCAGGTTCGACTTTAAACTCCAGTTCTGTCCGGGCTCTCAGAATCGCAAGGCCGATGCCCTTTCCCGCTCATGGGAGCAAGAAAATGAGCCAGAGTCTTCAGACAAGCATCCTATTATAAATCCGTTGGCATTCTCCACGGTAGGGATGGACTCTACGCCCCCATCAGGGAAGAGTTTTGTGAAGCCGATGCTAAGGAAGAAGCTAACGCATTGGGCCCATGCTTCCCGTTTTGCCGGACATACAGGTATCCAAAAAACCCTGGAGTTTATCTCTAGGTCCTATTGGTGGCCAACTCTGAAAAAGGACGTCTTGGAGTTTATTGCATCTTGCCCAAAGTGTGCCCAACATAAAGTATCCCGCCAGTCGCCTGCGGGGCAACTGGTTCCACTATCCGTTCCCCGTCGACCATGGACCCACTTGTCGATGGATTTCATTACAGACTTACCCATGTGCAACAAGTTCAATACCATCTGGGTGGTAGTTGACCGGTTCACCAAGATGGCACACTTCATTCCTCTCACCGGTCTTCCGTCAGCTTCCAAGTTGGCTCAAGTATTCATACAAGAGATCTTCCGACTCCACGGTCTTCCTGAAGAAATTATCTCAGATCGAGGAGTTCAATTCACAGCCAAATTCTGGCGCAGTTTATGTCAAGTCCTCCAAGTCAAGCTAAAGTTTTCCACGGCTTACCATCCTCAGACCAATGGTCAAACCGAGAGGGTGAATCAGGACTTGGAGGCCTTCCTCCGCATCTATGTGTCCTCCTCTCAAGATGACTGGGTTCAATTACTTCCCTGGGCCGAGTTCTGTCATAACAACCAGTATCATTCTTCATCTGCTTCAACACCATTCTTCACTAACTTTGGATTCCACCCTAAAGTCCCTGAGTTCCAACTGCTTCCAGCAACTTCTGTCCCCGCAGTGGATATCACCTTGCATCAGTTTGCCAATATCTGGAAGAGCGTACGATCAGCTCTGCTCAAGGCATCGTTCAGGTACAAGAAGTTTGCGGATAAGAAGCGTCGAGCAGTTCCTGCTCTCAAGGTGGGTGATCGGGTATGGTTATCCACGAAGAATTTGAGGTTAAGAGTTCCCAGTATGAAGTTTGCACCTCGCTATATCGGTCCTTTCAAGATTGAACAAGTCATCAATCCTGTTGCTTACAGACTCCAGTTGCCTCCCTTCTTAAAAATACCCAGGACATTCCATGTTTCCCTGTTGAAACCGCTGATCTTGAATCGGTTTCATTCCTCACTTCCTCCAACTCCGAAAGTCCAAACTCAACGAGGCGTTGAGTATGAAGTGGCCAAGATCCTGGACTCACGTCACCGTTACGGTCAACTACAATATCTTATTGACTGGAAAGGTTATGGTCCTGAGGAACGTTCATGGACCAATGCTTCTGATGTCCATGCTCCTGCCTTGGTCCGGAGATTCCATTCCAAGTTTCCTCAAAAGCCAAAGAAGTGTCCTGGGGCCACTCCTAAAGGGGGGGGGTGCTGTCACGATCCGGGTATCTGGACGCCATTTCTTACCCATCAGATGCCTCCTAAGGCTGGCTCAGCGCTCCAGGACCGGATTCCATCTGTTATCCTGATGTGTACATTCCTGTATCCTCTCCTGTCACTCTGGGACGCTGTCACAGTAAACGCCATATTACACCTGGCATGGCGTCTCCCGCGGCCTCCGCCGCCGTCCCTGAACTTCTGCATGCAGAGTGTCTGAGTGGCGATTACGTCAGCCGCGGCCTCCGCTGTGTCCGCGTGGTTGGATGTGCATCTGTCAGCCTGGCGCCTCCTGTCTCCGGTGGCCGGCGCCGCCATTACTGTTTTCATTACCACATGGATTACAAACCAAACTTCCCTCCTAGTGTCTGCATGGGCGCAGCCATCTTGGATTCTGTCAGCTGATCATTTCCACCAATCTGTTCTCAGTATTGATAATCTGCATAATTGCCTAGCCAATCCCTTCCTTGCTGCAGGTATAAATACACTGTGCCTGAGCAAGGAAGGCGTCAGTGCTTTGGTTGTCAAACCTTGTTCCTGTTGGTCTCTCTCCTGTGATTGTCTTCCAGGTTCCAGCTCCTGTCTCAAGACTTCCACCATAGAGACCCGCACCAGCATTCCACCTGCGGTGTAGCCTGACTCTCCAATCCATTGTGGATTCATCTGTTTCCAGCTACAACATTACCTGCTTCCAGCTCAGCTTCCAGCAGAGTACAGCTTCCCTTAAAGGGCCGGTGTCCTTTCTACACTTTACCACTCTCCACCGGTATTATTATTCCTCCGCTCTCAAGTTCTACATTTCAGTTCATATTTCATTGCTCCCAAGTTCATTTATTATTTAACTGGTTCCAGCCAGTATCCACTCCGTGCTAACAACAGTCTGGTTCCAGCCAGTATCCACAGCAGCTGTTTTATCTTCAGCAACCCAGCTTTTCCTGGAACACCAGCTGGCACAATCCTGGGTTATCTCCATTGCTACAGTCGGGCCTGGTAAGGACTTTCCATCTAGAAGATCATAAGAACTATCTCACACTACCAGTGCCCTGTGGCTCCTGCCACCCTGTAGTACCCAGGAACTGTATTTATTCTTTGCTGACTTTTACGTTTTCTTTTACTGCTGCTGTGTTGCGGAGTTGTCATAATAAACATCATTGACTTTTATCCAAGTTGTCGTGGTCACGCCTTCGGGCAGTTATTATTCATGTTACTTACATGTCCAGGGGTCTGATACAACCTCCCAGGTTCCGGTACATCTCAGCCCCTACAACTGAGGCTGCCTCCCGTCAGCTCAGGCCCTCAGTTGTGACATCAGGGACAGTTACAGGACTATTGCCAGGCAGTCGCATGCATGGTGCACTGGTACACTATACCAGTACAGTACTCAGTAATTACATATTCTGAGCTCCTTCAAATTGGGCTTATCACTCATTCCTATGATGGTCAGATGCACGTGGTAGAAGAGGACAGAGTAGAAGGAGGAGGATAGAGGAGTAGAAATATAAAAGAGTAGGAGGAGGAGGAGGAAAAAAGAGGATGAAGAACAGGAGGAAAGACTATGAGGAGGTTAAAGGAGAAAGAATAGGGGGGAGGAAGAGTAGGAGGAAAAAGGAGGAGAATAACGCCATCTCCAATACTCAGCATTGTGAGGCAGGTGCCTCAGTAAAAGTTGTTTATGGTGGAAATAGTGGACTTAAACATTGTGTAAGAAGGAAGAATGAGATAAACCAGTGAGAAAAGGTTGCTTGAGTTAGGCACCTAGTAGCTATATAGATATGTAACAAGGATGCTGTCTGTATTGCATAATGGTGGTCACTGTGATTGTCTCTATAATTTATAGGATGCTCTCTATATTGTATGCCAGTCAGTAGGATGCACTCTGCATTGTATGGTGGTCATATCGTATGGTGATAATAAGAAGTTTCAACTACGGGTAAGCGAAGGCAATGTTATTTAGCTTTTTATTTTTACAATACTAATAATAATTTAGTTTAATAATAATAATAATAATAATCATCAATATTATGATTATTATGATTATTATTATTATTATTATTATTAATGAAAACATTAATTTAAATAATATAACGTATCTCTTCAGTCTGACCCTTGTGAACCTATAATACTATATACTGTACTGTCTGTACACTTATACCGTAATCAACCCTGCAATCCTACAGTACTAAAGTATATTTTCATGCTCTCTTGCTGTGTCTCTTCCTCTCTCAACACTTACTCTCTCACTCTCTCAATGTCACTCACTCGCTATCTCACTCTTATGATTCACACTTTCTCTCAAAAGCCATGTGCACTCTCCAATTATTCTTGTGATCTCTCTGTGTCTCTAATACTTACCGAGTCTCCCTCACATTGTGGGAGACTCAATATTTTTAGGGTATTCTCCTGAACCCCCACAAGAGTAGGCGCATCTCCTCAGAGGCGGATCCAGAAGAAAATGAAAGGGGGGCCACCATAATAGGGAAACAGTATTAGTTATATTTACACGCACCTAAGGCACGCCTGCTCCCAAATAAGGGGTGTGGTATCACAGGGGGCGTGGCCTCACAGAATACGCCATCAGGTAATGATTGGCTGTAGCAGCGCATCCTGGTTTATTGCCAATGTTTCAGTCTGATGAAAAGGCTGATTGGGCCTTGAAATGTTGGTCACCTGCTCCATTAGTTATGGGAGCCTGGAAGGCACTCCACCACAATATAATTATTAAAGTTTTTAGTTGGTGGTGGCAGATGCAGCATACCTTGTTTTGGGCACTGCCCTGAGACTCAGACTGCAGCCCATCTTTGATTAGCAGAAGCAGCCAGCTGGATCTCCAACAAGCAGCATAAGACATCTGCAGGATAGCCCTGTCACAATCACACGGGTCGCCTTCTCAAAGCTGAGGCTGAGTTTGACTGCACCTAGCATGGTGGTAAAGGAAGTGGAGGAGGAAGAGCTGGGATTTTTGTGCGGTGCAGTGAGGGCTAATGAAGCCTTCTCCACCATCATAAGTAACAGTCTTATTCAATGCTGGCATTTGAACCCTGCACCTGGGCTGGACTCTGGCCGGCTGGCAGTGGGGGAGGTAGGTTGCAGTGTGAGCTCCCCATTGGTAACCACACGGACTTGCTGTTAGAGGCGTGGCGGGTCCTAGTGCCTGCCGGCTCTTTTATCAAATCTGACTGACGGAAATAACAGTAGTGCTGCTGCTGTTCTCCTTTTGAAAAAAAGATGAAGTCAGAAACGACAGGGGGGCGGCACAGATCCGAGTGCCCCCCTTCCCCCCTTGATCCGCCTATGCATCTCCAGTGGCAAACGCAGGATTTTTATGGGGGGGTTTCCATGTGTGTGTGTGTGTGTGTGTGTGTGTGTGTGTGTGTGTGTGTGTTTGTGTGTGTGTATGTATGTGTGTATATATATATATATATAATATACATACACATACAGCACACTGCACAAGCTGTGTGTGTGTGTGTGTGTGTGTGTGTGTGTGTGTGTGTGTGTGTGTGTGTATATATACACACACACACGCACACAGTACATAGACATACAACACTCACACACTGTACAGTAGCATACATGCATGCAGACAAAGCATACATAGCATACATGCACACAGCATACATACATACACAGCATACATACATACATACATACATGCAATGAGCATACATACATACATACACACACACACACACACACACAGCATACATACATGCAAACAGCATACATACACACACAGCATACATGCATGCAAACAGCATACATACATACACAGCATACATACATACAAACAGCATACATACATATATGCAAACAGCATATATATATACATGCAAACAGCATACATTCACACAAACAGCATACATGCAAACAGCATATATACATACACACACAGCACACATGAATACACATACAGTATACATACATGCAAACAGCATACATACACAGCATACATACACACACAGTATACATACACAGCATCCACACACACAGTATACATGCACACAGCATATATACACAGTATACCCACACACACATACATACATACATACATAAACACATAGTATACAGTGGGGATTGAAAGTTTGGGCACCCCAGACAAAAAATTATTTTAATGTGCAAAAAGAAGCCAAGGAAAGATGGAAAAATCTCCAAAAGGCATCAAATTACAGATTAGACATTCTTATAACATGTCAAAAAAAGTTTGATTTAATTTCCATCATTTACACTTTCAAAAGAACAGAAAACAAAAAATGGCGTCTGCAAAAGTTTGGGCACCCTGCAGAGTTAATACCTTGTACTGCCCCTTTTGGACAGCTGAGACCTGGCAGTGTCATGGATTGTTCTCAATCATCGTCTGGAAAGACCAGGTGATGTCAATCTCAAAGGTTTTAAAAGCCCAGACTCATCTGACCTTGCTCTAACAATCAGCACCATGGTTCCTCTAAGCAGTTGTGTAGAACACTGAAACTGAGAATAGTTGACGCTCACAAAGCAGGAGAAGGCTATAAGAAGATAGCAAAGCGTCATCAGATGCCCATATCCTCTGTTCGGAATTTAATTAAGAAATGGCAGTCATCAGGAACAGTGGAAGTTAAAGCAAGATCTGGAAGACCAAGAAAAATATCAGACGGAACAGCTCGCAGGATTGTGAGAAAAGCAAGTCAAAATCCACGTTTGACTGCACGATCCCTCCAGGAAGATCTGGCAGACACTGGAGTTGTGGTACACTATTCCACGATAAAGAGATACTTGTACAAATATGGTCTTCATGGAAGAGTCATCAGAAGAAAACCTCTTCTACGTCCTTACCACAAAAATCAGCGTTTGAAGTTTGCAAATGAACATATAGACAAGCCTGATACATTTTGGAATAAAGTTCTGTGGACCGATGAGGTTAAAATAGAACTTTTTGGCCGCAATGAGCAAAGGTACGTTTGGAGAAGGAAGGGCACAGATTTTAATGAAAAGAACCTCTGTCCAACTGTTAAGCATGGGGGTGGATCAATCATGCTTTGGGGTTTATTGCAGCCAGTGGCACAGGGAACATTTCACGAGTAGAAGGAAAAATGGATTTAATAAGATTCCAGCAAATTTTGGACGCTAACTTGATGCCATCTATGAAAAAGCTGAAGTTAAAGAGAGGCTGGCTTCTGCAAATGGATAATGATCCTAAACACACCTCAAAATCCACGGTGGATTACATCAAGAGGCGTAAACTGAAGGTTTTGCCATGGCCGTCACAATCTCCTGACCTCAACATAATTGAAAATCTATGGATAGACCTTAAAAGAGCATTGCGTCACAGACAGCCCAGGAATCTCAAAGAAATAGAAGACTTTTGTAAGGAAGAATGGGCGAAGATACCTCAAACAAGAATTGAAAGACTCTTGGCTGGCTACAAAAAGCATTTACAAGCTGTGATACTTGCCAAAGGGGGCAGTACAAGGTATTAACTCTGCAGGGTGCCCAAACTTTTGCAGACGCCATTTTTTGTTTTCTGTTCTTTTGAAAGTGTAAATGATGGAAATAAAATCAAACTTTTTTTGACATGTTATAAGAATGTCTAATCTGTAATTTGATGCCTTTTGGAGATTTTTCCATCTTATCTTGGCTTCTTTTTGCACATTAAAATGAATTTTTGCCTGGGGTGCCAAAACTTTCAATCCCCACTGTACATGCAAACAGCACACATACATACATACATACATACATACATACATACATACATAATGCACACAGCATACAAACACCTATTAACAGGAAACACAGTCCCCCATCCCTGCACCTATATACATACTAGTCACACAAACAGTGCTGGCCGGGTGAGGTTCATGCTGTACTAATTACAGCAGCAATTCATTTTACAGTGTCCCTCCTTTACCTCCTGACATACTGTACAGTATGTGACAGACATACCTGGCTGCTGCAGATTCATTGTGAGCGCTGAACACCGCCGTGCCCTCACCCGACTCTGTATCAAACAAGCCCCGTGTATTGCCAGTGCCTGAGAGGAGCTGCTCGCTTCGCTGCAGCTCCACCTACAGGCAGCCAGCAGCTAGCTTCTCACTGTCAGACGGACAGTGTAAGGAGCCGAGGAGGATCCTCTCCTTCTAGAAAAAAAAAAATTAGTCCGCCAGCGGCAATAGATCGGCGGCCAGGGGGGGTTTCTAGGTACTCGGAAAATCCCCCTGCGTGCGCGTGTGATCTCCTACATTCTGCCCGCTTCCTAGTGATGGAGAGGATGTGGCTAAATTACTGACTCGTTAACATTTTGCCCGTGACAGTGCAGGTCCTGCCTCCAATGCTGTCAGATGCATCTCCTTGCCAGGCGTCTCCTCGAGAGGAGATGAATAAATTGGCAAGTGTGGTCTTTCTCCTATTACAGTCACGCCCATTCCTGCTCACTCTCTAGCAGTTAATACATACAGTAGGCACACAAACACAGAGAAGAAAAGCTGATATTACACGCACTTCCATTATTCCTAGATTTTGCATATATTCCATGTGCGCGTGTGCGCACACACACACACACACACACACATGCAATAACCTATAATTACACATACCAAAGAAACCCAGAAATGACAGGATATATATATAAGAAATGACAGTATTAAAGAAACACAAACATTAACTTACAAACAGAATTAGGTAGCACATGGGTAAACAACCTGTTACATGCCAGCTGCTGTGGAACTACATTTACCAGTATGCCCTGCCACAGTTTTAGTATGCACTAACAGCAAAACTGGCAGGGCATGCTGGTATGTATAGTTCCATGGGGCAGCTATAATTGGAAAACCCCTCTGGTAGTGGATTGGTGGCACAGTATAATAATGTATGTTACCTATTGAACTTTATCTTTGTGAAGTAATTTGTTTTGTACTATATACAGTATTTGTCCATACATTAAGATTTGACGATACTATAATATATTGTGGTTAAGATTTGTGCTAACACATCACATACCCTTTAAAGAGTGATGGCGATTACTTCATGGATTTGTTGAGTTTTGTGACACTTTGGTGGTGTAGGCCATAAAATAAGGAAGTCTTAGGTTGTAGCCCTATCACACTAAAAGTTAGTTAGCATTAACAATACAGATGTAACCCCCTGTCTATTGTTGTCGTATTATAAGGCCAGGGTCATCTAACATATAGGCACACTGGGCAGATGCCCTGTGCCCCTGGGCCTTTGAGCAGGCAGCATTCTCTACCTGACTACCAGGCTGCAGCAAGACACCAAAGGGCTGTCACCATGCTGATTGGTGGATCAGCATGGTGACAGCTGTCCAGCAATAAGAGTGCAGCAATTTCTATCTGCCCCCCAGCCTGCAGCCAGACATTGAATGGCTGTCAGCTTGCTGATTGGTAAATGGTTGGAGCTATCCAGGAACCAGAGTGCTGATAGTTTTTCACTGTATGGAAGCATGTGGAGACAACCAGGGCTGGATTAAGCCCTCGGGGGACCAAGGGCACCCAAGGCAGGAAGGCCCCCCGCCGACCACCAGCACCCAGCTGCATGCGCTGCTCACCTCCCCCGGTCACAGGCAGCGGGAGCCATGCTGCAGCAGGGGGAGAAGAGAAGACACCAGGCTCCCAAGGGAGGAGTGCGGCTGTGCATGCGGCTTCTTCCCCCCTCCTCTCAGGCAGCACAGTCAGGGACTGAGTCAAGCAATCTCCTGCCTCCATTGCCAGCAGCATCTCTCCTGGCAGCAGCGAAGGCTGGAGATTGCTTGACTAAGTCCCTGACCATGCTGCCCGAGAGGAGGGGGGAGGAAGCCGCATGCACAGCCGCACTCCTCCCCCAGCAGCGTGGATCCCTCATGTGCCGGCAACCTGAAGAGCGGTGCAGAGCTCCGGCCAAGGGGGCCCCTTCAGACAGGGGGGCCCAGGGTACTGACCCCCTGGGCACCCCCCCTTAATCTGGCTCTGGAGACAAGGTGCAGGACCACAGGTTGGGTAAATTATGATTTTGTTATTTAGTTATTCCCGTGAATGGGTGGGTAGGGGCCCCAATGCTTTGCTGTGTGCAGGGTCTTCAATGCTGTTAAAATGGAACTGCACAAGGCAAAGGTTTAGGATGGTTGCATAGAAAAATGCCCCTTGTGAACAACATAAATGACACGCAAGCTGTAGATGACAATGACAAAAATAACAGAATAAAAAGCAAATGATATTGCACCCCAATGAAATGTTTATTAAAGGTATTTATATTAATATCTAGATTTCCTTCACCTACAAATCATTTTGATGATGTAATTTACTTGTGTTATTGTCCCTAATAATATTGATGATGTGACTAGCCTATGATCCATGTTCATCATTTATGTTCTGTATATAAGTATAACCGTCACCCCTTTAGATGCGGCTTTCCCCCTATAGAATATGTTATTACAATATTGTTGGTTTGCCTCCAGTTGTGCATTGTCTAGAGAGCTATCAGCTCTGCATTGGTTCTGTTCAGTGCTGTTTATATGTCCTGTAGACGTAGACCCAGGTTGGAATGTTGGATTCCAAAACCAGTACTGGAGTTAGTGGTCCCACCACTGCTGCAAATAATTGTATTCTTTCTCTCTTTCTTCATTAATCCACTAATGATATTAGCAAGTGTTTTTTGTAAAATGTAAACAAAGCCGCTGTTCATCCTTGTGGTTCTTGCTCTGTAATCCCCTTCTGAGTTCTTACTATTTAATGAATGATCCACATTGTGAGGGATGTTTATTTTGATGTACACAACAAGCCATTGACAATAATTGCTTAATTGCATTGTTTGATGAATGAATTGTTTGCTGGGAATGGCTAGCCTCCCAGGACCTGCAATGAAACAAGATATCAAGTTGCTGGATGAACTGGAGCAGAGGGGAATCAACTGAACAGAAATGTCAACTAAAGAGGTCATGTTCTGAGTCTGGGGATAACGGGTACCAGGAAATGTTCCAAATACTTTACAGACAACATGGGAGAGGCTGGTGGCGCCACCAAGCATCTTTTTTTTTAGGCAAATACAGATATGTATTATAGTTTATTCCGATGCTTTCACAGATATTTGCTTTGTCACAATATAGCTACCTCTGTCACTTACACTAGTGATACTTAGTATGCAGTCATTCCTTTCAGTGTAACATTCTTTGCATTTTATGCCATTTTTCTATTATGTGTTTTAAAAATGTAATGTTATAATGATAGACACCTTCCTCTCCAAAAGGGAGAGATGCATTACATCTGCCAAAGACGAAAACCATAGCAACCAATTACATTTTCGCTATTATTTATCTAGTACATTCTATAAAATGTTAACTAGAATCAGACAACTTTTCCACCTGCCTGTTGGGATAGCAGCACTCTGTGCTCTCTCCTATGCTTCACACAGTCTGGGCACTAGGATCCAGAGGCTGCAGGGAGGTGCAACCTCCAACATGATGGGCTACTGAACATGTGCAGACAGCAGCTATATTTACTAGAGATGAGCGGGTTCGGTTTCTCTGAATCCGAACCCGCACGAACTTCATGTTTTTTTTCACGGGTCCGAGCGACTCGGATCTTCCCGCCTTGCTCGGTTAACCCGAGCGCGCCCGAACGTCATCATGACGCTGTCGGATTCTCGCGAGACTCGGATTCTATATAAGGAGCCGCGCGTCGCCGCCATTTTCACACGTGCATTGAGATTGATAGGGAGAGGACGTGGCTGGCGTCCTCTCCGTTATAGTAGAAAAGAGTAAAGACTGAGTGACTTAGTTATAATTGTGGGGAGGATTGGGGACGGGGAGCAGCTGTTAGGGAGTACAGTGATTTAGATTAGGAGAGAGAGAGAGAGAGAGATTGACCTGATTTACTGGAGCTTAGGAGTACTGTAGAAGAGAGTGCAGAGTTTACTAGTGACTGACCACAGTGACCACCAGACAGTGCAGTTTTATTTAATATATCCGTTCTCTGCCTGAAAAAAACGATACACACAGTGACTCAGTCACATACCATATCTGTGTGCACTGCTCAGCCCAGTGTGCTGCATCATCTATGTATATATTATATATCTGACTGTGCTCAGCTCACACAGCTTATAATTGTGGGGGAGACTGGGGAGCACTGCAGTGCCAGTTATAGGTTATAGCAGGAGCCAGGAGTACAAGACAGTCACATACCATATCTGTGTGCACTGCTCAGCCCAGTGTGCTGCATCATCTATGTATATATTATATATCTGACTGTGCTCAGCTCACACAGCTTATAATTGTGGGGGAGACTGGGGAGCACTGCAGTGCCAGTTATAGGTTATAGCAGGAGCCAGGAGTACATATTATATTAAAATTAAACAGTGCACACTTTTGCTGCAGGAGTGCCACTGCCAGTGTGACTGACCAGTGACCTGACCACACTGACCACCAGTATAGTTAGTAGTATACTATATTGTGATTGCCTGAAAAAGTTAAACACTCGTCGTGTGACTTCACTTGTGTGGTGTTTTTTTTTTATTCTATAAAAAACTCATTCTGCTGACAGACAGTGTCCAGCAGGTCCGTCATTATATAATATATATACCTGTCCGGCTGCAGTAGTGATATATATATATTTTTTATATCATTATTTATCATCCAGTCGCAGCAGACACAGTACGGTAGTTCACGGCTGTAGCTACCTCTGTGTCGGCACTCGACAGTCCGTCCATAATTGTATACCACCTAACCGTGGTTTTTTTTTCTTTCTTCTTTATACATACATACTACGACATCTCTTTATCAACCAGTCTATATTAGCAGCAGACACAGTACAGTACGGTAGTTCACGGCTGTGGCTACCTCTGTGTTGGCACTCGGCAGTCCGTCCATAATTGTATACCACCTAACCGTGGTTTTTTTTTCTTTCTTCTTTATACATACATACTACGACATCTCTTTATCAACCAGTCTATATTAGCAGCAGACACAGTACAGTACGGTAGTTCACGGCTGTGGCTACCTCTGTGTCGGCACTCGGCAGTCCGTCCATAATTGTATACCACCTAACCGTGGTTTTTTTTTCTTTCTTCTTTATACGTACATACTACGACATCTCTTTATCAACCAGTCTATATTAGCAGCAGACACAGTACAGTACGGTAGTTCACGGCTGTGGCTACCTCTGTGTCGGCACTCGGCAGTCCGTCCATAATTGTATACCACCTAACCGTGGTTTTTTTTTCTTTCTTCTTTATACGTACATACTACGACATCTCTTTATCAACCAGTCTATATTAGCAGCAGACACAGTACAGTACGGTAGTTCACGGCTGTGGCTACCTCTGTGTCGGCACTCGGCAGTCCGTCCATAATTGTATACCACCTAACCGTGGTTTTTTTTTCTTTCTTCTTTATACATACATACTACGACATCTCTTTATCAACCAGTCTATATTAGCAGCAGACACAGTACAGTACGGTAGTTCACGGCTGTGGCTACCTCTGTGTCGGCACTCGGCAGTCCGTCCATAATTGTATACTAGTATCCATCCATCTCCATTGTTTACCTGAGGTGCCTTTTAGTTGTGCCTATTAAAATATGGAGAACAAAAATGTTGAGGTTCCAAAATTAGGGAAAGATCAAGATCCACTTCCACCTCGTGCTGAAGCTGCTGCCACTAGTCATGGCCGAGACGATGAAATGCCAGCAACGTCGTCTGCCAAGGCCGATGCCCAATGTCATAGTACAGAGCATGTCAAATCCAAAACACCAAATATCAGTAAAAAAAGGACTCCAAAACCTAAAATAAAATTGTCGGAGGAGAAGCGTAAACTTGCCAATATGCCATTTACCACACGGAGTGGCAAGGAACGGCTGAGGCCCTGGCCTATGTTCATGGCTAGTGGTTCAGCTTCACATGAGGATGGAAGCAATCAGCCTCTTGCTAGAAAAATGAAAAGACTCAAGCTGGCAAAAGCACAGCAAAGAACTGTGCATTCTTCGAAATCCCAAATCCACAAGGAGAGTCCAATTGTGTCGGTTGCGATGCCTGACCTTCCCAACACTGGACGTGAAGAGCATGCGCCTTCCACCATTTGCACGCCCCCTGCAAGAGCTGGAAGGAGCACCCGCAGTCCAGTTCCTGATAGTCAGATTGAAGATGTCAGTGTTGAAGTACACCAGGATGAGGAGGATATGGGTGTTGCTGGCGCTGGGGAGGAAATTGACCAGGAGGATTCTGATGGTGAGGTGGTTTGTTTAAGTCAGGCACCCGGGGAGACACCTGTTGTCCGTGGGAGGAATATGGCCGTTGACATGCCAGGTGAAAATACCAAAAAAATCAGCTCTTCGGTGTGGAGGTATTTCAACAGAAATGCGGACAACAGGTGTCAAGCCGTGTGTTCCCTTTGTCAAGCTGTAATAAGTAGGGGTAAGGACGTTAACCACCTCGGAACATCCTCCCTTATACGTCACCTGCAGCGCATTCATAATAAGTCAGTGACAAGTTCAAAAACTTTGGGTGACAGCGGAAGCAGTCCACTGACCAGTAAATCCCTTCCTCTTGTAACCAAGCTCACGCAAACCACCCCACCAACTCCCTCAGTGTCAATTTCCTCCTTCCCCAGGAATGCCAATAGTCCTGCATGCCATGTCACTGGCAATTCTGACGAGTCCTCTCCTGCCTGGGATTCCTCCGATGCAACCTTGCATGTAACGCCTACTGCTGCTGGCGCTGCTGTTGTTGCTGCTGGGAGTCGATGGTCATCCCAGAGGGGAAGTCGTAAGCCCACTTTTACTACTTCCACCAAGCAATTGACTGTCCAACAGTCCTTTGCGAGGAAGATGAAATATCACAGCAGTCATCCTGTTGCAAAGCGGATAACTGAGGCCTTGACAACTATGTTGGTGTTAGACGTGCGTCCGGTATCCGCCGTTAGTTCACAGGGAACTAGACAATTTATTGAGGCAGTGTGCCCCCGTTACCAAATACCATCTAGGTTCCGGTTCTCTAGGCAGGCGATACCGAGAATGTACACGGACGTCAGAAAAAGACTCACCAGTGTCCTAAAAAATGCAGTTGTACCCAATGTCCACTTAACCACGGACATGTGGACAAGTGGAGCAGGGCAGGGTCAGGACTATATGACTGTGACAGCCCACTGGGTAGATGTATGGACTCCCGCCGCAAGAACAGCAGCGGCGGCACCAGTAGCAGCATCTCGCAAACGCCAACTCTTTCCTAGGCAGGCTACGCTTTGTATCACCGGTTTCCAGAATACGCACACAGCTGAAAACCTCTTACGGCAACTGAGGAAGATCATCGCGGAATGGCTTACCCCAATTGGACTCTCCTGTGGATTTGTGGCATCGGACAACGCCAGCAATATTGTGTGTGCATTAAATATGGGCAAATTCCAGCACGTCCCATGTTTTGCACATACCTTGAATTTGGTGGTGCAGAATTATTTAAAAAACGACAGGGGCGTGCAAGAGATGCTGTCGGTGGCCAGAAGAATTGCGGGACACTTTCGGCGTACAGGCACCACGTACAGAAGACTGGAGCACCACCAAAAACTACTGAACCTGCCCTGCCATCATCTGAAGCAAGAAGTGGTAACGAGGTGGAATTCAACCCTCTATATGCTTCAGAGGTTGGAGGAGCAGCAAAAGGCCATTCAAGCCTATACAATTGAGCACGATATAGGAGGTGGAATGCACCTGTCTCAAGCGCAGTGGAGAATGATTTCAACGTTGTGCAAGGTTCTGATGCCCTTTGAACTTGCCACACGTGAAGTCAGTTCAGACACTGCCAGCCTGAGTCAGGTCATTCCCCTCATCAGGCTTTTGCAGAAGAAGCTGGAGACATTGAAGGAGGAGCTAACACGGAGCGATTCCGCTAGGCATGTGGGACTTGTGGATGGAGCCCTTAATTCGCTTAACAAGGATTCACGGGTGGTCAATCTGTTGAAATCAGAGCACTACATTTTGGCCACCGTGCTCGATCCTAGATTTAAAGCCTACCTTGGATCTCTCTTTCCGGCAGACACAAGTCTGCTGGGGTTGAAAGACCTGCTGGTGAGAAAATTGTCAAGTCAAGCGGAACGCGACCTGTCAACATCTCCTCCTTCACATTCTCCCGCAACTGGGGGTGCGAGGAAAAGGCTCAGAATTACGAGCCCACCCGCTGGCGGTGATGCAGGGCAGTCTGGAGCGACTGCTGATGCTGACATCTGGTCCGGACTGAAGGACCTGACAACGATTACGGATACGGACATGTCGTCTACTGGCACTGCATATGATTCTCTCCCCATTGAAAGAATGGTGGAGGATTATATGAGTGACCGCATCCAAGTAGGCACGTCACACAGTCCGTACTTATACTGGCAGGAAAAAGAGGCAATTTGGAGGCCCTTGCACAAACTGGCTTTATTCTACCTAAGTTGCCCTCCCACAAGTGTGTACTCCGAAAGAGTGTTTAGTGCCGCCGCTCACCTTGTCAGCAATCGGCGTACGAGGTTACATCCAGAAAATGTGGAGAAGATGATGTTCATTAAAATGAATTATAATCAATTCCTCCGCGGAGACATTGACCAGCAGCAATTGCCTCCACAAAGTACACAGGGAGCTGAGATGGTGGATTCCAGTGGGGACGAATTGATAATCTGTGAGGAGGGGGATGTACACGGTGATATATCGGAGGATGATGATGAGGTGGACATCTTGCCTCTGTAGAGCCAGTTTGTGCAAGGAGAGATTAATTGCTTCTTTTTTGGTGGGGGTCCAAACCATCCCGTCATTTCAGTCACAGTCGTGTGGCAGACCCTGTCACTGAAATGATGGGTTGGTTAAAGTGTGCATGTCCTGTTTATACAACATAAGGGTGGGTGGGAGGGCCCAAGGACAATTCCATCTTGCACCTCTTTTTTCTTTTATTTTTCTTTGCGTCTTGTGCTGTTTGGGGAGGGTTTTTTGGAAGGGACATCCTGCGTGACACTGCAGTGCCACTCCTAAATGGGCCCGGTGTTTGTGTCGGCCACTAGGGTCGCTAATCTTACTCACACAGCTACCTCATTGCGCCTCTTTTTTTCTTTGCATCATGTGCTGATTGGGGAGGGTTTTTTGGAAGGGACATCCTGCGTGACACTGCAGTGCCACTCCTAAATGGGCCCGGTGTTTGTGTCGGCCACTAGGGTCGCTAATCTTACTCACACAGCTACCTCATTGCGCCTCTTTTTTTCTTTGCGTCATGTGCTGTTTGGGGAGGGTTTTTTGGAAGGGACATCCTGCGTGACACTGCAGTGCCACTCCTAAATGGGCCCGGTGTTTGTGTCGGCCACTAGGGTCGCTTATCTTACTCACACAGTCAGCTACCTCATTGCGCCTCTTTTTTTCTTTGCGTCATGTGCTGTTTGGGGAGGGTTTTTTGGAAGGGACATCCTGCGTGACACTGCAGTGCCACTCCTAAATGGGCCCGGTGTTTGTGTCGGCCACTAGGGTCGCTTATCTTACTCACACAGTCAGCTACCTCATTGCGCCTCTTTTTTTCTTTGCGTCATGTGCTGTTTGGGGAGGGTTTTTTGGAAGGGACATCCTGCGTGACACTGCAGTGCCACTCCTAAATGGGCCCGGTGTTTGTGTCGGCCACTAGGGTCGCTAATCTTACTCACACAGCTACCTCATTGCGCCTCTTTTTTTCTTTGCGTCATGTGCTGATTGGGGAGGGTTTTTTGGAAGGGACATCCTGCGTGACACTGCAGTGCCACTCCTAAATGGGCCCGGTGTTTGTGTCGGCCACTAGGGTCGCTAATCTTACTCACACAGCTACCTCATTGCGCCTCTTTTTTTCTTTGCGTCATGTGCTGATTGGGGAGGGTTTTTTGGAAGGGACATCCTGCGTGACACTGCAGTGCCACTCCTAAATGGGCCCGGTGTTTGTGTCGGCCACTAGGGTCGCTTATCTTACTCACACAGTCAGCTACCTCATTGCGCCTCTTTTTTTCTTTGCGTCATGTGCTGTTTGGGGAGGGTTTTTTGGAAGGGACATCCTGCGTGACACTGCAGTGCCACTCCTAAATGGGCCCGGTGTTTGTGTCGGCCACTAGGGTCGCTTATCTTACTCACACAGTCAGCTACCTCATTGCGCCTCTTTTTTTCTTTGCGTCATGTGCTGTTTGGGGAGGGTTTTTTGGAAGGGACATCCTGCGTGACACTGCAGTGCCACTCCTAAATGGGCCCGGTGTTTGTGTCGGCCACTAGGGTCGCTTATCTTACTCACACAGTCAGCTACCTCATTGCACCTCTTTTTTTCTTTGCGTCATGTGCTGTTTGGGGAGGGTTTTTTGGAAGGGACATCCTGCGTGACACTGCAGTGCCACTCCTAAATGGGCCCGGTGTTTGTGTCGGCCACTAGGGTCGCTTATCTTACTCACACAGTCAGCTACCTCATTGCGCCTCTTTTTTTCTTTGCGTCATG
The DNA here is from genome assembly GCF_028390025.1 of Pseudophryne corroboree. Lineage (NCBI taxonomy): Eukaryota > Metazoa > Chordata > Amphibia > Anura > Myobatrachidae > Pseudophryne > Pseudophryne corroboree. The sequence continues at coordinate 165,477,204 of NC_086447.1, read as the reverse complement.
TGCTGTTTGGGGAGGGTTTTTTGGAAGGGACATCCTGCGTGACACTGCAGTGCCACTCCTAGATGGGCCAGGTGTTTGTGTCGGCCACTAGGGTCGCTTAGCTTAGTCATCCAGCGACCTCGGTGCAAATTTTAGGACTAAAAATAATATTGTGAGGTGTGAGGTATTCAGAATAGACTGAAAATGAGTGGAAATTATGGTTTTTGAGGTTTATAATAATATGGGATCAAAATGACCCCCAAATTCTATGATTTAAGCTGTTTTTTAGGGTTTTTTGAAAAAAACACCCGAATCCAAAACACACCCGAATCCGACAAAAAAAATTCGGTGAGGTTTTGCCAAAACGCGGTCGAACCCAAAACACGGCCGCGGAACCGAACCCAAAACCAAAACACAAAACCCGAAAAATTTCAGGCGCTCATCTCTAATATTTACTGTGAAAGATTGTCACAGTACTGCACACACATGCAGTAATTATTTCTTGAGAAACCTAATACCTGCATTTACCACTGATAGATATAGTACCTCGGCTGTTAACTGCATTAACACTGTGTTCCTGCATTAACCCTATACGTGCTGTTTACCAGTAAACCCAGCATCCTGGTTTCAAACTCTCTGATTAACAGTCATTTTCACATCCCTGTGCCCCTATTGTGACCACCATCCCAATAGTCTATACTGTATATCAATATTGTCCTCTTTAGAAAGTTTTATACACTGTCATGCAGATTGCCTCTACCAAAGTCATTATGCCATAACGTACAGAGAGAAGTGCCTGAAAATTCATAAAGAGAACAAGCTGACCGAGCAGACCATGAAGAGGTAAGAGGGAACGGGCCTTGTGGCAAGTGGTGGTCTCTGACTAGTGTGTATTGTAGATAGCACTCTGCATTACCTGCTGGCTAGGAACCTCTGGAGGACCTTGGAATGTAATAATTTTAATTTTTATTGGGTCTAATTGGAATTTTTCATTTAGTGTTGTTCCATTTAGTTCTCAGGTTTTCAGGCACTAATTAAGAGTGCTAAATGGCGGTTTACTGTATTTGCCTAAAATTACTATAGCTCCTATACTTCACGCAGAATCAACAGCAGCATATTATAATGCCATATAGGAGGGTGTATCAGAGCTCTTTTCAGTTGCCACTGGCATGTAATGCAATGAGAAGGCAGCGTGCAAACCAAGTTTGGAGCATGCATCAATCCAGAATATTTTCCTCTAATTATTCATGGCAAATTACAGGATGTTCTAGAATGCCCAGGACCACTGCTGAAGTTCCCATTAGGTACAAGAGGCATGTGCATTGTTTGTTGTTGGTACTGTCAGGCCAAAATGTACCAGTAACTGCAATATATTTCCACTGTACTGTACCATATGCCATCTTGAATTGAGTGTACATGGGTAAGACATGCACATACTGCCCCTGTCAGCTGTCCTACTTAGTAAATATATATACATAATTAAAAATTAATAATGTCATAGTTAGTGGCTTTTTTATTATTCTTGTTAATTGTCTATCATCAAATGAGTGCTTATAACTAATCAATAAAAACAATACAATGAGGAAGGGGGCACAGCTATTACGTTGTGCTTAGGGGTGCCCTCACCCCTAAATACACCCCTGTCCAGGACAAGGACAAAAGTCTGTTGATGGAACAGTGGGATAGAGCCGAGAGTATTGGTTTAAGGGTTGACTACATTCAAAGCAATGTACTGTACTCACAAACAGCTGAAGGTGTCACAGAGAATTGCTGCCATCTCGCCTGAACACACAAGTCAACCAAAGGGGCTCCTTTTAATTGCTGTGTGTTCTGAAAATCATTTTATCATTTACTGAAATTAATTGTATCATTTACCTTCTGTACAAGTTAAAATTTCTCTAACGCCCATTGGAGCACAATTATGAAGCATAAATATTAATAAATTAACTCCTATGATGTGCTCTAATTCCAATAAGGTGTAGGACTGGGGTGCAAATAATTGGGATTTGTAGTTGTATTTGCTGTAGTATGAAATCTAAATACCTATGTAATAATATACTTATTCAGTTTCTATTAGAGATGAGCGGGTTCGGTTCCTCGAGATCCGAACCCCCCAAACTTCACCCATTTTACACGGTTCCGAGGCAGCCTCGGATCTTCCCGCCTTGCTCGGTTAAGCAGAACGACCCTAAACGTAATCATCCCGCTGTCGGATTCTCGCGAGATTCGTATTCTATATAAGGAGCCGCGCGTCACCGCCATTTTCACTTGTGCTTTGGAGATGATAGCGAGAGGACGTGGCTGCGTTCTCTCAGTTTCTGTGTTCACTGTTCAGTGTGCTGCAAATATCTGTGCTCAGTGTGCTGCAAATATCTGTGCTCAGTGTGCTGCAAATATCTGTGCTCAGTGTGCTTCAAATATCTACGTTCTCTGCCTGAAAACGCTCCATATCTGTGCTGCATTGTAGGAGGACAGTGCAGAATTTTGCTGACCACCAGTATGTATATATATATATATATATATATATATATAGCAGTACGGTACATTAGTCCATTGCTCTACCTCTGTGTCGTCAAGTATACTATCCATATCTGTGCTGCATTGTAGTTGTGCACAGTATATAGTAGGAGGACAGTGCAGAATTTTGCTGACCACCAGTATATATATAGCAGTACGGTACAGTAGTCCATTGCTCTACATCTGTGTCGTCAAGTATACTATCCATATCTGTGCTGCATTGTAGTTGTGCGCAGTATATAGTAGGAGTACAGTGCAGAATTTTGCTGACCACCAGTATATATATATATATATATATATATAGCAGTACGGTACAGTAGTCCATTGCTCTACCTCTGTGTCGTCAAGTATACTACCCATATCTGTGCTGCATTGTAGTTGTGCGCAGTATATAGTAGGAGGACAGTACAGAATTTTGCTGACCACCAGTGTATATATATATATATATATATATATATAGCAGTACGGTACATTAGTCCATTGCTCTACCTCTGTGTCGTCAAGTATACTATCCATATCTGTGCTGCATTGTAGTTGTGCGCAGTATATAGTAGGAGGACAGTGCAGAATTTTGCTGACCACCAGTATATATATATATATATATATATAGCAGTACGGTACATTAGTCCATTGCTCTACCTCTGTGTCATCAAGTATACTATCCATATCTGTGCTGCATTGTAGTTGTGCGCAGTATATAGAAGGAGGAAAGTACAGAATTTTGCTGACCACCAGTATTTATATATATATAGCAGTACGGTACATTAGTCCATTGCTCTACCTTTGTGTCGTCAACTATACTATCCATATCTGTGCTGCATTGTAGTTGTGCGCAGTATATAGTAGGAGGATAGTGCAGAATTTTGCTGACCACCAGTATATATATATATATATATATATAGCAGTACGGTACATTAGTCCATTGCTCTACCTCTGTGTCGTCAAGTATACTATCCATATATGTGCTGCATTGTAGTTGTGCGCAGTATAGAGTAGGAGGACAGTGCAGAATTTTGCTGACTACCAGTATATATATAGCAGTACGGTACATTAGTCCATTGCTCTACCTCTGTGTCGTCAAGTATACAATCCATATCTGTGCTGCATTGTAGTTGTGTGCAGTATATAGTAGGAGGACAGTGCAGAATTTTGCTGACCACCAGTATATCTATATATATAGCAGTACGGTACATTAGTCCATTGCTCTACCTCTGTGTCGTCAAGTATACTATCCATATCTGTGCTGCATTGTAGTTGTGCGCAGTATATAGTCGGAGGACAGTGCAGAATTTTGCTGACCACCAGTATATATATAGCAGTACGGTACAGTAGGCCATTGCTATTGATATATTACTGGCATATAATTCCACACATTAAAAGATGGAGAACAAAAATGTGAAGGGTAAAATAGGGAAAGATCAAGATCCACTTCCACCTCATGCTGAAGCTGCTGCCACTAGTCATGGCCGAGACGATGAAATGCCATCAAAGTCATCTGCCAAGGCCGATGCCCAATGTCATAGAGAGCATGTAAAATCCAAAAAACAAAAGTTCAGTAAAATGACCCAAAAATCAAAATTAAAAGCGTCTGATGAGAAGCGTAAACTTGCCAATATGCCATTTACGACACGGAGTGGCTCCTATGTTCCTCATGACTAGTGGGTCAGCTTCACATGAGGATGGAAGCACTCCTCTTCCCACTACAAAAATGAAAAGACTTAAGATGGCAAAAGCACAGCAAAGAACTGTGCGTTCTTCTAAATCACAAATTCCCAAGGAGAGTCCAATTGTGTCGGTTGCGATGCCTGACCTTCCCAACACTGGACGGGAAGAGGTGGCGCCTTCCACCATTTGCACGCCCCCTGCAAGTGCTGGAAGGAGCACCCGCAGTCCAGTTCCGGATAGTCAAATTGAAGATGTCACTGTTGAAGTACACCAGGATGAGGATATGGGTGTCGCTGGCGCTGAGGAGGAAATTTACAAGGAGGATTCTGATGGTGAGGTGGTTTGTTTAATTCAGGCACCCGGGGAGACACCTGTTGTCCATGGGACGAATATGGCCATTGTCATGCCTGGTCAAATTACAAAAAAAAATCACCTCTTCGGTGTGGAATTATTTTAAAAGAAATGCGGACAGCTGGTGTCAAGCCGTGTGTTGCCTTTGTCAAGCTGTAATAAGTAGGTGTAAGGACGTTAACCACCTAGGAACATCCTCCCTTATACGTCACATGGAGCGCATTCATCAGAAGTCATTGACAAGTTCAAAAACTTTGGGTGACAGCGGAAGCAGTCCACTGACAGCTAAATCCCTTCCTCTTGTTGTAACCAAGCTCCTGCAAACCACACCACCAACTCCCTCAGTGTCAATTTCCTCCTTAGACAGGAAAGCCAATAGTCCTGCAGGCCATGTTACTGGCAAGTCTGACGAGTCCTCTCCTGTCTGGGATTCCTCTGATGCATCTTGAGTGTAACGCATACTGATGCTGGCGCTGCTGTTGTTGCTGCTGGGAGTCGATCGTGATCCCAGAGGGGAAGTCAGAAGACCACTTGTACTACTTCCAGTAAGCAATTGACTGTCCAACAGTCCTTTGCGAGGAAGATGAAATATCACAGCAGTCATCCTGCTGCTAAGCGGATAACTCAGGTCTTGGCAGCTGCAGTGGTGTTAAACGTGTGTCCGGTATCCACCGTTAATTCACAGGGACCTAGAGAATTGCTTGAGGTACTGTGTCCCCGGTACCAAATACCATCTAGGTTCCATTTCTCTAGGCAGGCGATACCGAGAATGTACACAGACGTCAGAAAAAGAGTCACCAGTGTCCTAAAAAATGCAGTTGTACCCAATGTCCACTTAACCACGGACATGTGGACAAGTGGAGCAGGGCAGACTCAGGACTATATGACTGTGACAGCCCACTGGGTAGATGTATTGCCTCCCGCAGCAAGAACAGCAGCGACGGAACCAGTAGCAGCATCTCGCAAACGCCAAATCATTCCTAGGCAGGCTACGCTTTGTATCACCGCTTTCCATAAGAGGCACACAGCTGACCACCTCTTACGGAAACTGAGGAACATCATCGCAGAATGGCTTACCCCAATTGGACTCTCCTGGGGACAACGCCACCAATATTGGTGGTCATTCCGAGTTGTTCGCTCGCTGCGGTTTAGCAGCTTTGCACACGCTAAACCGCCGCCTAATGGGAGTGAATCTTAGCTTATCAAAATTGCGAACGAAAGATTCGCAATATTGCGATAAGACATCTCTGTGCAGTTTCAGAGTAACTCGAGACTTACTCGGCATCTGCGATCAGTTCAGTGCTTGTCGTTCCTGGTTTGACGTCACAAACACACCCAGCGTTCGCCCAGACACTCCTCCGTTTCTCCAGCCACTCCCGCGTTTTTCCCAGAAACGGTAGCGTTTTTTCACACACACCCATAAAACGGCCAGTTTCCGCCCAGAAACACCCACTTCCTGTCAATCACATTACGATCACCAGAACGTGGAAAACACCGTGAGTAAAATTCCTAACTACATAGCAAATTTACTTGGCGCAGTCGCAATGCGAACATTGCGCATGCGCACTAAGCGGAAAATCGCTGCGATGCGAAGAAATTTACAGACGAACAACTCGGAATGACCCCCCTTGTGCGTGCATTACATGTGGGCAAATTCCAGCACATCCCATGTTTTGCACATTGCAGAATTTTTTTAAAAACGACAAGATCATGCAAGAGATGCTGTCGGTGGCCTGAAGAATTGCGAGCCACTTTCGGCATTCAGCCACCACGTGCCGAAGACTGGAGCACCACCAAACACTCCTGAACCTGCCCCGCCATCATCTGAAGCAAGAGGTGGTAACGAGGTGGAATTCAACCCTCTATATGCTTCAGAGGATGGTGGAGCAACAAAAGGCCATTCAAGCCTATACAGCTACCTACGATATAGGCAAAGGAGAGGGAATGCACCTGACTCAAGCACAGTGGAGAATGATTTCAACGTTGTGCAAGGTTCTGCAACCCTTTGAACTTGCCACACGTGAAGTCAGTTCAGACACTGCCAGCCTGAGTCAGGTCATTCCCCTCATCAGGCTTTTGCAGAAGAAGCTGGAGACATTGAAGGAGGAGCTAAAATGGAGCGATTCCGCTAGGCATGTGGGACTTGTGGATGGAGCCCTTAATTCGCTTAACCAGCATTCACCGGTGGTCAATCTGTTGACATCAGAGCACTACATTTTGGCCACCGTGGTCGATCCTAGATTTAAAACCTACGTTGTATCTCTCTTTCCAGTAGACACAAGTCTGCAGAGGTTCAAAGACCTGCTGGTGAGATAATTGTCAAGTCAAGCGGAACGTGACCCGTCAACAACTCCTCCTTCACATTCTCCCGCAACTTGGGCTGCGAGGAAAAGGCTAAGAATTCCGAGCCCACCCGCTGGCGGAGATGCAAGGCAGTCTGGAGCGAGTGCTGACATCTAGTCCGGACTGAAGGACCTGCCAACGATTACTGACATGTCGTCTACTGTCACTGCATATGATTCTGTCACCATTGACAGTCCGTACGTATACTGGCAGGAAAAAGAGGTAATTTGGAGGCCCTTGCACAAACTGGCTTTATTTTACCTAAGTTGCCCCCCCTCCAGAGTGTACTCCGAAAGAGTGTTTAGTGCAGCCGGTCACCTTGTCAGCAATCGGCGTACAAGGTTACTTCCAAAAAATGTGGAGAAGATGATGTTCATCAAAATGAATTATAATCAATTCCTCCGTGGAGACATTCACCAGCAATTGCCTCCAGAAAGTACACAGGGACCTGAGATGGTGGATTCCAGTGGGGACGAATTAATAATCTGTGAGGAGGGGGATGTACACAGTGAAAGGGGTGAGGAATCGGACAATGAGGAGGAGGTGGACATCTTGCCTCTGTAGAGCCAGTTTGTGCAAGGAGAGATTGATTGCTTCTTTTTTGGTGGGGGCCCAAACCAACCAGTCAGTTCATCCACAGTTGTGTGGCAGACCCTGTCGCTGAAATGATGGGTTTGTTAAAGTGTGCATGTCCTGTTTATACAACATAAGGGTGGGTGGGAGGGCCCAAGGACAATTCCATCTTGCACCTCTTTTTTCTTTAATTTATCTTTGCATCATGTGATGTTTGGGGCCAATTTTTTTAAGTGCCATCCTGTCTGACACTGCAGTGCCACTCCTAGATGTGCCAGGTGTTTGTGCTGGCCACTTGGGTCGCTTAGCTTAGCCATCCAGCGACCTTGGTGCACCTCTTTTTTTCTTTGCATCATGTGTTGTTGGGGACTATTTTTTTAAGTGCCATCCTGTCTGACACTGCAGTGCCACTCCTAGATGGGCCAGGTGTTTGTGCCGGCCACTTGGGTTGCTTAGCCTAGCCATCCAGCGACCTTGGTGCACCTCTTTTTTTCTTTGCATCATGTGCTGTTTGGGGACTATTTTTTAAGGGCCATCCTGTCTGACACTGCAGTGCCACTCCTAGATGGGCCAGGTGTTTGTGCCGGCCACTTGGGTCGCTTAGCTTAGTCATCCAGCGACCTCGATGCAAATTTTAGGACTAAAAATAATATTGTGAGGTGTTCAGAATAAACTGGAAATGAGTGGAAATTATGGTTATTGAGGTTAATAATACTATGGGATCAAAATGACCCCCAAATTCTATGATTTAAGCTGTTTTTGAGTTTTTTTTTTTTTTTAAATATCCGAATCCGACAAAAATTTTCAGGGAGGTTTTGCCAAAACGCGTCCGAATCCAAAACACGGCCGCGGAACCGAATCCAAAACCAAAACACAAAACCCGAAAAATTTCTCCGGTGCACATCTCTAGTTTCTATAAATACAGGACCTATTTAGCCATTTTGTTAGTAGTACCAGTTTATGTTGTTGTTTATGTAAGCACAGTTGAACTGTGCAGTAGAAAACTGGAAATTGAAAAGTGTCTGCTGGGTGCCCACTTTTTCTTTATATGTAATGTTCTTGTACTTACTGACGATCTAGAATACAAATTTGGGCACCACTTAGACCATTAGGAGGTATGTAAATGTTGGCATGAAACATGTTGGCATGAAACATTTTGATTGTATAAATGATGGAATGTGTCTGTCTCTTGGACTTTTATGTGTCTAAAGGGGGTATTTTTCAAAGCTTGCCAAGAGATAGAATTGTGAGAGATAAAGTACCAGTCAATCAGCTCAAAACTGTAATTTTTCCAACACATCCTGTAAAATGTAAATTAGAAGCTGATTGGTTAGTAACAGTGGAGTAGCTACCATGGGGGCAAAGGTTGAGGCTACTATAGGGCCTGGGGTGCCTCCAGGGCCTGTTGCTTCTCTTGCACTAGTTGCGTAGAGTCGGGCCAGCAGCAGACTGTGTACTGGCAGCTAGCCGTGGATAGACAGCAGAGGCATTTTGAATTTGACACCAGCCATGACTAAATCATAGCTCGCGGACCAGCAGCCAATCAGGAGCAGGCACTCCTGATTGGCTGTTGGCCATCGAGCTGCGATTGGTTCGTGGCTAGTGCTTAATTTGAAATGCTGTTGCTGTTTCAGTCTGCATCAGAGGAATATCTAGGGCAGGCAGAGCAAGTGGGTGGGTTATCCATCAATGGTCAGCATCGATGATACCATTGATGGATAACCTCGATGGTGTAAAACCATCTGTAAGGGAACCATTGATGGTTTTACCCATCATGGATGGTCACTCCTGCATTATTGTAAAATGAACTGCGATCCAATAAGAGCCCAGGGGTGTGGCTTCACATGAGTCAGGGGGCGGGTCTAAGCGCCGTGACCTAACAGTTTGATGAAAAATCAATGGTAAAAGTATTTATCATCAGTTATAGACATTTATGATTTTGAATCATCGATGGTCAATGGCCATCCCTAACACAGATCGGAGCTATGAAGGCAGGGACGAATAGACCAGGGGAATCATGGTCAGTGTAAAGGGCCCCATACCAGTGGCGTAAGTTCGTCACAGTTGCCCGAAGGCAAGATAAATATTGGTGCCCCCCTATTTCCTATATTAAGATAAATATATGTATGTATGTATGTACATATATGTGTGTGTGTGTGTGTGTGTGTGTGTGTGTGTGTGTGTGTGTGTGTGTGTGTGTGTGTGTATATATATATGGAGTGTTCTGAAAAAAAATTTATATACTGTATTTATACATTTAATTGTCTTTTATTTTAAATGACACATTTCTTAGCAGTCATACCCAGGATTAGAACCCATGACCTGTTACACTAACAGCAGACACTTTACTGATGGAGTTATTTGCTCCTGTAGAGGAAGCATGAGAATTCTAACTATATGAAGTTACGTGTAATTGTCAGAGAAGTAACTTCATATAGTTAAAATTCTCATATTTCCTATACAGGAGCAAACCGCTTCATCAGTAAGGTGTCTGCTTCCAGTGTAATAGGGTGTGGTTTCTAATCCTGGGTGTGATACTTGTAAAATGTGTATATTCAGTTTAATAAAGAGGGTGTGATTTGTAAGGTACAGGGACCATTGAGGCAGTCGGCCAATGAAAAGACAGCGACAGATATCAATTAACTTAATTCAATGGTGTCACAGAATGGGAGGAGAGGTGCCCCCCCCCCCCCCCCCCTTGATCTGATTTCGACCTTTCGGGCCAATATATCGGATGAAAAGTGGAAAAATCGGATGTGTTTTACATCCGATCCGATGCGTGGTCCCGTGAGCATCGGATCAGAGCCCCTAGGTCATTAGTGCTGCACTCGTGATTTCTCATATCCCACAGGCATGGCTGGGATCACATAAGATATATGCAAAAGGACCGCATACGATGTATCCTATGCGATCCTGGAATGGAAATCTTATGCGACATGAGGGTCCGACATGTCGCTGTAGTGTATGGGGCCCTTAACAGCGGACATTAATCTATACCCGCTTCCCTGGGTAAAGTAGACACACATAAACCAGGATGGAGAAAGAAACTAGTGATGTGCACCGGAAATTTTTCGGGTTTTGTGTTTTGGTTTTGGGTTCGGTTCCGCGGGCGTGTTTTGGGTTCGGACGCATTTTGGCAAAACCTCACCGGAAATTTTTTGTTGGATTCGGGTGTTTTTTTCAAAAAACACTAAAAAACAGCTTAAATCATAGAATTTGGGGGTCATTTTGATCCCATAGTATTATTAACCTCAATAACCATAATTTCCACTCATTTTCAGTCTATTCTGAACACCTCACACCTCACAATATTATTTTTAGTCCTAAAATTTGCACCGAGGTCGCTGGATGGCTAAGCTAAGCGACACAAGTGGCCGACACAAACACCTGGCCCATCTAGGAGTGGCACTGCAGTGTCAGACAGGATGGCACTTGAAAAAAATAGTCCCCAAACAGCACATGATGCAAAGAAAAAAAGAGGCGCAATGAGGTAGCTGTGTGACTAAGCTAAGCGACCCTAGTGGCCGACACAAACACCTGACTCATCTAGGAGTGGCACTGCAGTGTCAGACAGGATGGCACTTGAAAAAAATAGTCCCCAAACAGCACATGATGCAAAGAAAAAAAGAGGCGCAACGAGGTAGCTGTGTGACTAAGCTAAGCGACCCTAGTGGCCGACACAAACACCTGGCCAATCTAGGAGTGACACTGCAGTGTCAGACAGGATGGCACTTGAAACAAATAGTCCCCAAACAGCACATGATGCAAAGAAAAAAAGAGGCGCAATGAGGTAGCTGTGTGACTAAGCTAAGCGACCCTAGTGGCCGACACAAACACCTGGCCCATCTAGGAGTGGCACTGCAGTGTCAGACAGGATGGCACTTGAAAAAAATAGTCCCCAAACAGCACATGATGCAAAGAAAAAAAGAGGCGCAATGAGGTAGCTGTGTGACTAAGCTAAGCGACCCTAGTGGCCGACACAAACACCTGGCCCATCTAGGAGTGGCACTGCAGTGTCAGACAGGATGGCACTTGAAAAAAATAGTCCCCAAACAGCACATGATGCAAAGAAAAAAAGAGGCGCAATGAGGTAGCTGTGTGACTAAGCTCAGCGACCCAAGTGGCCGACACAAACACCTGGCCCATCTAGGAGTGACACTGTAGTGTCAGGCAGGATGGCCCCTCAAAAAAATACTCCCCAAACAGCACATGATGCAAAGAAAAAAAGAGGCGCAATGAGGTAGCTGTGTGACTAAGCTCAGCGACCCAAGTGGCCGACACAAACACCTGGCCCATCTAGGAGTGGCACTGCAGTGTCAGACAGGATGGCACTTGAAAAAAATAGTCCCCAAACAGCACATGATGCAAAGAAAAATGAAAGAAAAAAGAGGTGCAAGATGGAATTGTCCTTGGGCCCTCCCACCCACCCTTATGTTGTATAAACAGGACATGCACACTTTAACGAACCCATCATTTCAGCGACAGGGTCTGCCACACGACTGTGACTGAAATGACTGGTTGGTTTGGGCCCCCACCAAAAAAGAAGCAATCAATCTCTCCTTGCACAAAATGGCTCTACAGAGGCAAGATGTCCACCTCATCATCATCATCGTCCGATTCATCACCCCTTTCACTGTGTACATCCCCCTCCTCACAGATTATTAATTCGTCCCCACTGGAATCCACCATCTCAGGTCCCCGTGTACTTTCTGGAGGCAATTGCTGCTGGTGAATGTCTCCACGGAGGAATTGATTATAATTCATTTTAATGAACATCATCTTCTCCACATTTTCTGGAAGTAACCTCGTACGCCGATTGCTGACAAGGTGAGCGGCTGCACTAAACACTCTTTCGGAGTACACACTGGAGGGAGGGCAACTTAGGTAGTATAAAGCCAGTTTCTGCAAGGGCCTCCTAATTGCCTCTTTCTCCTGCCAGTATACGTACGGACTGTCTGACGTGCCTACTTGGATGCGGTCACTCATATAATCCTCCACCATTCTTTCAATGGTGAGAGAATCATATGCAGTGACAGTAGACGACAAGTCAGTAATCGTTGGCAGGTCCTTCAGTCCGGACCAGATGTCAGCACTCGCTCCAGACTGCCCTGCATCACCGCCAGCGGGTGGGCTCGGAATTCTTAGCCTTTTCCTCGCACCCCCAGTTGCGGGAGAATGTGAAGGAGGAGCTGTTGACGGGTCACGTTCCGCTTGACTTGACAATTTTCTCACCAGCAGGTCTTTGAACCCCTGCAGACTTGTGTCTGCCGGAAAGAGAGATACAATGTAGGTTTTAAATCTAGGATCGAGCACGGTGGCCAAAATGTAGTGCTCTGATTTCAACAGATTAACCACCCGTGAATCCTGGTTAAGCGAATGAAGGGCTCCATCCACAAGTCCCACATGCCTAGCGGAATCGCTCTGTTTTAGCTCCTCCTTCAATGTCTCCAGCTTCTTCTGCAAAAGCCTGATGAGGGGAATGACCTGATTCAGGCTGGCAGTGTCTGAACTGACTTCACGTGTGGCAAGTTCAAAGGGTTGCAGAACCTTGCACAACGTTGAAATCATTCTCCACTGCGCTTGAGACAGGTGCATTCCACCTCCTTTGCCTATATCGTGGCCAGATGTATAGGCTTGAATGGCCTTTTGCTGCTCCTCCATCCTCTGAAGCATATAGAGGGTTGAATTCCACCTCGTTACCACTTCTTGCTTCAGATGATGGCAGGGCAGGTTCAGGTATTTTTGGTGGTGCTCCAGTCTTCTGTACGCGGTGCCTGAACGCCGAAAGTGGCCCGCAATTCTTCGGGCCACCGACAGCATCTCTTGCACGCCCCTGTCGTTTTTTAAATAATTCTGCACCACCAAATTCAAGGTATGTGCAAAACATGGGACGTGCTGGAATTTGCCCAGATGTAATGCACGCACAATATTGCTGGCGTTGTCCGATGTCACAAATCCCCAGGAGAGTCCAATTGGGGTAAGCCATTCTGCGATGATCTTCCTCAGTTGCCATAAGAGGTTTTCAGCTGTGTGCGTATTCTGGAAAGCGGTGATACAAAGCGTAGCCTGCCTAGGAACGAGTTGGCGTTTGCGAGATGCTGCTACTGGTGCCGCCGCTGCTGTTCTTGCTGCGGGAGGCAATACATCTACCCAGTGGGCTGTCACAGTCATATAGTCCTGAGTCTGCCCTGCTCCACTTGTCCACATGTCCGTGGTTAAGTGGACATTGGGTACAACTGCATTTTTTAGGACACTGGCGAGTCTTTTTCTGAGGTCTGTGTACATTTTCGGTATCGCCTGCCTAGAGAAATGGAACCTAGATGGTATTTGGTACCGGGGACACAGTACCTCAATCAAGTCTCTAGTTGGCTCTGAATTAACGATGGATACCGGAACCACGTTTCTCACCGCCCAGGCTGCCAAGGCCTCAGTTATCCGCTTTGCAGCAGGATGACTGCTGTGATATTTCATCTTCCTCGCAAAGGACTGTTGGACAGTCAATTGCTTACTGAAAGTAGTACAAGTGGTCTTCCGACTTCCCCTCTGGGATGACGATCGACTCCCAGCAGCAACAACAGCAGCGCCAGCAGCAGTAGGCGTTACACTCAAGGATGCATCGGAGGAATCCCAGGCAGGAGAGGACTCGTCAGACTTGCCAGTGACATGGCCTGCAGGACTATTGGCTTTCCTGGGTAAGGAGGAAATTGACACTGAGGGAGTTGGTGGTGTGGTTTGCAGGAGCTTGGTTACAAGAGGAAGGGATTTAGTGGTCAGTGGACTGCTTCCGCTGTCACCCAAAGTTTTTGAACTTGTCACTGACTTATGATGAATGCGCTGCAGGTGACGTATAAGGGAGGATGTTCCGAGGTGGTTAACGTCCTTACCCCTACTTATTACAGCTTGACAAAGGCAACACACGGCTTGACACCTGTTGTCCGCATTTGTGTTGAAATAATTCCACACCGAAGAGCTGATTTTTTTTGTATTTTGACCAGGCATGTCAAGGGCCATATTCCTCCCACGGACAACAGGTGTCTCCCCGGGTGCCTGACTTAAACAAACCACCTCACCATCAGAATCCTCCTTGTCAATTTCCTCCCCAGCGCCAGCAACACCCATATCCTCATCCTGGTGTACTTCAACAGTGACATCTTCAATTTGACTATCAGGAACTGGACTGCGGGTGCTCCTTCCAGCACTTGCAGGGGGCGTGCAAATGGTGGAAGGCGCAAGCTCTTCCCGTCCAGTGTCGGGAAGGTCAGGCATCGCAACCGACACAATTGGACTCTCCTTGGGGATTTGTGATTTTGAAGAACGCACAGTTCTTTGCTGTGCTTTTGCCAGCTTAAGTCTTTTCTTTTTTCTAGCGAGAGGATGAGTGCTTCCATACTCATGTGAAGCTGAACCACTAGCCATGAACATAGGCCAGGGCCTCAGCCGTTCCTTGCCACTCCGTGTCGTAAATGGCATATTGGCAAGTTTACGCTTCTCCTCAGACGCTTTTAATTTTGATTTTTTGAGGCATGTTACTGATCTTTTGTGTTTTGGATTTTACATGCTCTGTACTATGACATTGGGCATCGGCCTTGGCAGACGACGTTGATGGCATTTCATCGTCTCGGCCATGACTAGTGGCAGCAGCTTCAGCACGAGGTGGAAGTGGATCTTGATCTTTCCCTATATTTTTAACCTCCACATTTTTGTTCTCCATATTTTAATGCGCACAACTAAAAGCCACCACAGGTATACAATGTAGATGGATGGATAGTATACTTTATGGATGACGAGTGACGACACAGAGGTAGGTACAGCAGTGGCCTACCGTACTGCTATATACAGTATAATGGACCTGCTGGACACTGTCAGCAGACTGCTAAACTACTAGTATAAAAAAAAGCCACCACAGGTATACAATGTAGATGGATGGATAGTATACTTTATGGATGACGAGTGACGACACAGAGGTAGGTACAGCAGTGGCCTACCGTACTGCTATATACAGTATAATGGACCTGGTGGACACTGTCAGCAGACTGCTAAACTACTAGTATAAAAAAAAAAAGCCACCACAGGTATACAATGTAGATGGATGGATAGTATACTTTATGGATGATGAGTGGCGACACAGAGGTAGGTACAGCAGTGGCCTACCGTACTGCTATATACAGTATAATGGACCTGGTGGACACTGTCAGCAGACTGCTAAACTACTAGTATAAAAAAAAAGCCACCACAGGTATACAATGTAGATGGATGGATAGTATACTTTATGGATGACGAGTGATGACACAGAGGTAGGTGCAGCAGTGGCCTTCCGTACTGCTATATACAGTATAATGGACCTGGTGGACACTGTCAGCAGACTGCTAAACTACTAGTATAAAAAAAAAGCCACCACAGGTATACAATGTAGATGGATGGATAGTATACTATTACTTTATGGATGACGAGTGACGACACAGAGGTAGGTACAGCAGTGGCCTACCGT
This sequence comes from Pseudophryne corroboree, assembly GCF_028390025.1. Lineage (NCBI taxonomy): Eukaryota > Metazoa > Chordata > Amphibia > Anura > Myobatrachidae > Pseudophryne > Pseudophryne corroboree. The sequence continues at coordinate 165,461,288 of NC_086447.1, read as the reverse complement.
ACTGCTATATACAGTATAATGGACCTGGTGGACACTGTCAGCAGACTGCTAAACTACTAGTATAAAAAAAAGCCACCACAGGTATACAATGTAGATGGATGGATAGTATACTTTATGGATGACGAGTGATGAAACAGAGGTAGGTACAGCAGTGGCCTACCGTACTGCTATATACAGTATAATGGACCTGGTGGACACTGTCAGCAGACTGCTAAACTACTAGTATAAAAAAAAAGCCACCACAGGTATACAATGTAGATGGATGGATAGTATACTTTATGGATGACGAGTGACGACACAGAGGTAGGTACAGCAGTGGCCTACCGTACTGCTATATACAGTATAATGGACCTGGTGGACACTGTCAGCAGACTGCTAAACTACTAGTATAAAAAAAAAGCCACCACAGGTATACAATGTAGATGAATGGATAGTATACTATTACTTTATGGATGACGAGTGACGACACAGAGGTAGGTACAGCAATGGCCTGCCGTACTGCTATATACAGTATAATGGACCTGGTGGACACTGTCAGCAGACTGCTAAACAACTAGTATAAAAAAAGCCACCACAGGTATACAATGTAGATGGATGGATAGTATACTTTATGGATGACGAGTGACGACACAGAGGTAGGTACAGCAGTGGCCTACCGTACTGCTATATACAGTATAATGGACCTGGTGGACACTGTCAGCAGACTGCTAAACTACTAGTATAAAAAAAAAAGCCACCACCGGTATACAATGTAGATGGATGGATAGTATACTTTATGGATGACGAGTGATGACACAGAGGTAGGTACAGCAGTGGCCTACCGTACTGCTATATACAGTATAATGAACCTGATGGACACTGTCAGCAGACTGCTAAACTACTAGTATAAAAAAAGCCACCACAGGTATACAATGTAGATGGATGGATAGTATACTATTACTTTATGGATGAAGAGTGACGACACAGAGGTAGGAACAGCAGTGGCCTACCGTACTGCTATATACAGTATAATGGACCTGGTGGACACTGTCAGCAGACTGCTAAACTACTAGTATTAAAAAAAAGCCACCACAGGTATACAATGTAGGTGGATGGATAGTATACTTTATGGATGACGAGTGATGACACAGAGGTAGGTACAGCAGTGGCCTACCGTACTGCTATATACAGTATAATGGACCTGGTGGACACTGTCAGCAGACTGCTAAACTACTAGTATAAAAAAAAAAGCCACCACAGGTATACAATGTAGATGGATGGATAGTATACTTTATGGATGACGAGTGACGACACAGAGGTAGGTACAGCAGTGGCCTACCGTACTGCTATATACAGTATAATGGACCTGGTGGACACTGTCAGCAGACTGCTAAACTACTAGTATAAAAAAAGCCACCACAGGTATACAATGTAGATGGATGGATAGTATACTATTACTTTATGGATGACGAGTGACGACACAGAGGTAGGTACAGCAGTGGCCTACCGTACTGCTATATACAGTATAATGGACCTGCAGGGCCGGTGCAAGGTCTCACTGCACCCTAGGCAAATCTTCAACCTAGCGCCCCCTAACCTGCAAACCCCACCATCACAACCTCTCGGAGGGAAAATGCAGGTGGCCACTAGGTGGGCTGGAGTGAATTGCATCATTATACATATACAGAGAAAAGGAACAACACTTTTAAAGTGAAAAAGTATATTGTAAACAAAGTCACAACATTTTGTGACTTTGTTCAGCAGCAGTCAGTGCGGTGTAAATGGAGGAGGCCGCATACAAAGAAATCCTTCACTTTTTGCTAGATTCATTTAGAGGCGCCCTCCAGGGGCCGGCGCCCCTAGGCAACCGCCTAAAGCTGCCTAATGGTAGAGCCGGCCCTGTGGACCTGGTGGACACTGTCAGCAGACTGCTAAACTACTAGTATAAAAAAAAGCCACCACAGGTATACAATGTAGGTGGATGGATAGTATACTTTATGGATGACGAGTGATGACACAGAGGTAGGTACAGCAGTGGCCTACCGTACTGCTATACAGTATAATGGACCTGGTGGACACTGTCAGCAGACTGCTAAACTACTAGTATAAAAAAAAAGCCACCACAGGTATACAATGTAGATGGATGGATAGTATACTTTATGGATGACGAGTGACGACACAGAGGTAGGTACAGCAGTGGCCTACCGTACTGCTATATACAGTATAATGGACCTGGTGGACACTGTCAGCAGACTGCTAAAATACTAGTATAAAAAAAAAGCCACCACAGGTATACAATGTAGATGGATGGATAGTATACTTTATGGATGACGAGTGACGACACAGAGGTAGGTACAGCAGTGGCCTACCGTACTGCTATATACAGTATAATGGACCTGGTGGACACTGTCAGCAGACTGCTAAACTACTAGTATAAAAAAAAGCCACCACAGGTATACAATGTAGATGGATGGATAGTATACTATTACTTTATGGATGACGAGTGACGACACAGAGGTAGGTACAGCAGTGGCCTACCGTACTGCTATATACAGTATAATGGACCTGGTGGACACTGTCAGCAGACTGCTAAACTACTAGTATAAAAAAAAAGCCACCACAGGTATACAATGTAGATGGATGGATAGTATACTTTATGGATGACGAGTGACGACACAGAGGTAGTACAGCAGTGGCCTACCGTACTGCTATATACAGTATAATGGACCTGGTGGACACTGTCAGCAGACTGCTAAACTACTAGTATAAAAAAAAAAAAGCCACCACAGTTATACAATGTAGATGGATGGATAGTATACTTTATGGATGACGAGTGACGACACAGAGGTAGGTACAGCAGTGGCCTACCGTACTGCTATATACAGTATAATGGACCTGGTGGACACTGTCAGCAGACTGCTAAACTACTAGTATTAAAAAAAAAGCCATCACAGGTATACAATGTAGATGGATGGATAGTATACTATTACTTTATGGATGACGAGTGACGACACAGAGGTAGGTACAGCAATGGCCTACCGTACTGCTATATACAGTATAATGGACCTGGTGGACACTGTCAGCAGACTGCTAAACTACTAGTATAAAAAAAAAAGCCACCACCGGTATACAATGTAGAAAGATGGATAGTATACTTTATGGATGACGAGTGACGACACAGAGGTAGGTACAGCAGTGGCCTACCGTACTGCTATATACAGTATAATGGACCTGGTGGACACTGTCAGCAGACTGCTAAACTACTAGTATTAAAAAAAAGCCACCACAGGTATACAATGTAGATGGATGGATAGTATACTTTATGGATGACGAGTGACGACACAGAGGTAGGTACAGCAGTGGCCTACCGTACTGCTATATACAGTATAATGGACCTGGTGGACACTGTCAGCAAACTGCTAAACTACTAGTATAAAAAAAAAAGCCACAGGAGTGTTTTTCAGGCAGACAAACGTATACTGGTGGTCACTGTCAGCAAAACTCTGCACTGTACTCCTGCTATAGCTGCTCCCTAGTCCCCACAATTAAGCAGTGTGAGCACTCAGCACAGATATATCATGCAGCACACTGAGCACAGATATGGTATGGAGCGTTTTTTTCAGGCAGAGAAGAGAACGGATAAAAAACTGGTGGTCACTATCAGCAAAACTCTGCACTGTACTCCTCCTAACAGCTGCTCCCCAATCCTCCCCACAATAGTAAAATAAACAAGCAAAGCAAAGCAATCAGATCAACTGTAGTGTCTCGTATAAACGGAGAGGACGCCAGCCACGTCCTCTCCCTATCAATCTCAATGCACGTGTGAAAATGGCGGCGACGCGCGGCTGCTTATAGAATCCGAATCTCGCGAGAATCCGACAGTGGGATGATGACGTTCGGGCGTGCTCGGGTTAGCCGAGCAAGGCGGGAGGATCCGAGCCTGCTCGGACCCGTGTAAAAAAAGGTAAAGCTCGGGTGGGTTCGGTTTCTCGGAAACTGAACCCGCTCATCACTAAAAGAAACGCTGCCCTCCTGCAGTAACGGTGGCCGCTGGATGTGTAAGGTACCGCAATTAGAGCAACTGTATGTACTGAGTAAAGTAAGTCTCAGTCAGGCACTTTTATGTATTAATTAAAGCTGTTTTCCCCAGAGTCCAGCCACGGACATTCATGAATTAACTTGAATAAAGGCAGAAAACTACAATACATAAGCTGTACAAATACTAAGGAGCTAAAATAGAATATAACAGCTGGATAACAGAAGAAATTGGACATATGTTGGACTTTTATAATAGGATTTTATCTAAGTTTCCCAGGGCTTGGAAAATGTATTTTTAGAAACTCAACAACTATAATTCATAACTAAGATTTGTAAACTGTGTAGAAAATATTGCATGTTTGGGACATACAGTATATATGATTTTTATATGATTTTATATGACATCACTGCAAATTAAAGACTACACTTACACTATTTTTTATTAAAATAAAAACAACAATTTCATGCACACATTTTATTGTGCAACTAGTTACCAGTCACTCAAAATAATGGAACAACAGAAGTATACTGTCAGCACTGGTGGCTGTGCGTGCCCGAAAGGAGCAACACTTGAATTGTTTCATTGGGCTCCATGTAGTGGCTGCTGGCAGGCATAGTACTTGAAATCCCCCCGTACAGATGAGGAGCAGTGTTAGACTTTTATTATAATAGATATGTAATACTATATTAAAAAATTCTGCATATCTCTCTCCACTGTTCCTATCTGTCCCTACCATTCCACTCTCTTCCCAGTCTCTATCTACCCCAACCCCTCCCCCTCTCTCTCCCCGCAGTACCTATCTGCCCCTATCCCCTCTTTCTCCCCAGTCCCTACATCCCCTCCCCCCTCCCCCAACCTCCTGTAATTGTTTAGATTGTTTCAGGCTTATTCATTGACTGCAGGGTAAGCTTTTCCATGGTAACGGTTAGACCGTAACACTCCCAACCCTTCTTCGCGACTGTTGCGGTGCTCATTGGCTGATGTTAATTGTGGATGTGAACGGAAGAGGTCTGGAGGCTAAAATGCAAAGGTCCCTGAGTAAAGTCTCAGCTTATCATACACATACATTTACTCTTAGTGAATTTATCAACTGATGCAGTCCCTCGTTGGGCTAATTATCATTATGATTCCATAATATTCACCTAGCTTACTGACTTCATGGGTTTGTAAATCATATGTAACCAAAGTAATAAATACACATGTAAAGCCAAGCAGTTCACTGCAGTCAGTAGCAGGATTCAAGAAGAATTGTAAATTGTTATTCACTAAACTGTATCAGATACTAATGTATTATTGTGTTCTTTGTATTATTCAGACTTTATCTTGATTTGAATTCAGTTCAATAAATGTTTGTTTAGTATACGGATTTCTCCGACAGGGTCATAGTAACATAGTAACATAGTATCTGAGGTTGAAAAAAGACAATTGTCCATCGAGTTCAACCTATTTGTGGTGTCCTATGCATGATGATTTGACTAAAATTTCTGACTGATGCTGCTGTCAGCCGTTGCATTTTATCCCTATTTATAGTAACTATAATGCATGACTATGCACCATACCCCTGGATATCCTTATCCAATAGGAATTTATCTAACCCATTCTTAAAGGTGTTGACAGATTCCGCCATTACAACTCCCTCGGGCAGGGAATTCCAAACACGTATTGTCCTTACCGTGAAAAAGCCTTTACACCGTATTGTGCGGAATCTCCTCTCCTCTAACCTGAGCGAGTGTCCACGAGTCCTCTGTGTTGATCTAACCAAAAACAGGTCCACAGGTTATCCACAGGATAACAATGGGATATGATGGAGCGACAGCGGATTGGCACCAACGATCACAAGCTTTCAGTCCTCTCAGGATGCAATGTGCTCGTCCAAATATCCCCGCCCACTGGCTCAGGCAAATCAGTTTTTTGCTTGGTGCGGCAGGAGCCGGACCATGGTCTCGGTCGCAGCATAGGCCACTGTGTCTGTGTTCACTAAGCGCTACCACGAGGAGAGCCGGTTGCAGTACAGGCGTCTGTATGACCGGTGCGTCTGTATGCACAGTGTGTCTGTGTCCACTTAAGAGTTCCCGGAGCAGCAGTGTACACTAGTAACATCTGGATCCACTCAGCGTTCGCTAACGTATTGATCGATCTTGGAAGTGAGGTGAGTCTCCCTGTATCCCACTCTACTGAGTACGGGTTATACAGCACTAAATTTCTATCTACTTTTGTCAGTATGAATAGTTAAATTTAAGTGCCTATTGCATATGAGTCTATGTACATTACTGTGGTTTTCTTCGCATTGCGTCTGAATACTTTAAGATCTGTATAAAACAGAATTCAGTCATATGTACTCCTACATACTTTAATATGTGTTTGTAGTTGATTATGTGCTCATCTGACTAATATATAACATGTGACTGACTGCTAGTGTGATTGCTGACTTTAATATATGTTTGTTTGTCAGTTGTTTCTTCTGGTCCTCAATGCTGGTGCATGGGTAGGGTCAGATTGATATCACTTTAGAAGGTTAATGTGATTACAGTCACAAATTGTGAAGTACACTGTGAAAGTGCTGATTATTTATCATGTCTAAGAGCAGCAAAGGTGACGAGGGTACACTCACAGTAACACCAACACTCATTTCATGTTTGTCTTGTAAAACTGTATTATCCTCTCAGGATCTGGTACAGGATGGCTTATGTGCAAATTGTTTTGCGTTTCAGCAGGCAGATCCCTTTTTAACTGTCAGGTACAGATAGATCCACCTTGGGAGATGTTTGCACAGACCTTTTCCAGTATAGCTGAATGGGTAATTCCTACAGCTTCGCTACCAGGAATGGGGTACACTAATAACCCATACATGCAGCTCCCTACTTATGGTATATAATTTCCCTCATCAGCTTCTCCAAAGAGACAAGCTGATAAACCAAGTGTAAGTAAACTGTCAACTTCACAGGCTACACAGGATGATTCATCGGACGATGAAAGCTCTATATACTCTACTTCAGCATACGAAGAACAAGTAGAAGGTCTCAGCTCAGTGGATATAGCTGAGCTAATTAGAGCAACAAAGGCAATTCTATCCTTAGAGGTTCAGCGAGCCTGTGTTAAAAACCAAGGCACCTGTATTTAAACGGCCCAAAGCAGGTAAGACCGAGTTTCCAGGGTCAGACCAGCTTATGGAAATCATGGAAGAGGCTTGGGCTACACCCAGTAAAAAATATAGAATTCCCAAAAAATGGGATTCCAATTATCCTTTTCCAGCTGGGGACTGTTTAAAATGGGAAATGGCTCCCAAAGCAGATACGCATGTCATTCGATTAGTGCGAAAATCTGTATTGCCTTTGCCATCAACGTCATTGGATGATGTCACGGATAGGAGAGTGGATGGTTTTCTGAAAACCATATTTTCTCTGTCTGGTGCAGTCATAAGGCCAGCCATAGCTTCAGCTTGGATGGCAAAAGCAGTTGCTGCCTGGATAGAGGTAATGGAAGACGGTCTTTCAGCACCTTCAAGGGAGCAAGAATCCTACATAGCTCACATAAACAGGCTGCAATACTCTTGGAAGAAGCAGCAATAGATATGGGCAGGGCCGGCGCCACCATTAGGCAGCTTTAGGCAGCTGCCTATGGGCGCCGGCCACTGGAGGGCGGCACCGCACGCTGCAGAGAAATGCGTCTTTTCTTTTATTCCCTTATGTGTGCTCCTCGTCTTTCTTATGAGACTTGGAGCCGCCCATCAATCACCAGCCGGCGCTGACAGAGTGAGTCAGTGCACTCCCTCTGCAATCCTCCCTGAGCATCCCCCCCCCGCGATATCACCTGGCATTTCCCACCCCACACCACAACAGCATCTCCTCCCCGCCCCCCTTCCAATCGCATCCCGCATTTTCTCTTCCTCCAAACCTACCGTTAATGACAACCGTCGCCGCCAAACCCCCCCCCCCCCCTCCCCAGCAAATTGGGCAGCTTTCCATTCAGCCTCCCCTCACCTCCGCCCCCCCCCCCCCCCCCGCCCATGACCGCATCCTGCATATTCTCTCCTACGATTCATGATATCCCCCCTTCCCCGCTGAACAAACTGACCAGCTGTCAACTTTGTGCAGCTAGCTGGGCGCATGGAAGGAGGCTGGATCCCTGCGTTAGGAGGAGGAGACAGTGAGTAAAGAATAAGTAAAGACAGGCTGTATTCATTCTCTTTTTTTTTTTTTTTTTTACTGTGAGCAACTAAATTTGAGTTTTAGGCTGTGGTTTTATATATATATATATTTTATATATATATATATATATACATACATATATATATATATATATATTTCTACTAGTGTGTGTGTGTGTGTGTGTGTGTGTGTGTGTGTGTGTGTGTGTGTGTGTGTGTGTGTGTGTGTGTGTGTAAATATATATATATATTCCATTACAGCAGGCGGCACTCCACGGACTTTTTATGAAAAAACAGCCATTGCAGCTAAGTCATGTCATCAATGTTTCAGATGTTTAATCCTACACCTTTCATCAGGTGTAGGATTAAACACCTGAAACGTTGATGACATGAATTAGCTGCAATGGCTGTTGTTTTTTCATAAAAAGTCAGTGGAGTGCCGCCTGCTGTAATGGAAGGTTAGTATGGGGGCTGGCTGGTAACCCAAGGGAAGGCACCCAGGCATTACTTCTCAGATTAGTGGAGTGCCAGTTATATATATATATATATATATATATATATATATATATACATACATACATACATACATACATACATACATACATTGTAGTGTGTGTATATATATATATATATATATATATATAATGTAGTATAATGCCAACAACTATTCTCCCTCTGAGGGGAGAATAAAAAATGTGGTGCGCAAAGTGCTTCAACGTGCCCGCAGCGTGGTGAGCAAAGCTGCAGACATTTTGGCGTCCGGCATCCCACTGCCAGGATTCTGTTCACCGGGATGCCAGCTGCCGGTGTGTGTATGTATATATATATATATATCAGAATGATCAACTCCTGCACTGTATGTCTATATACCCAGGGGCGGAACTGCAATGGAGACTTTTGCCGCCGGGCTCCAGCCCTGAAGGGGGCACTTTCTCCATTGTCCACCAGCTGTTCTGTGCCCTTCCCACTATAATATACAGAGGAGCCCAGTGTATACAACCCAGGGCCCTACTTATGGCCGCACGGCCCGCGCCGCACTATTATCCACTCTTTAAGGTACCCAGCCTGACAGCCCCGCCCACTGCCATCTTCACTAGCGGCAGCACTGCCAGCGGTGGGGTGCGCCGAGCATCTCGCTCCACCACAGACAGCCAAGAAGCGCTGCAGCTTCCAGCCTGCATGCTCCGCTCCCTCCTGACTCCTGGCTTCTGCTGCCTCCCAGTCCACAAGTGAAGTGATCTAGGAGGAAACTATATGCTACCGATCCAGGAGCCAGATGCTGGAAGTGCCTAGTGGGAACCAAAGAGTATGTGGTGGAGGAAAGTGATTATGGGCGGGATGTACTAAAGGAAAAATGCGGTAAAACCCCTGTTTTCGGGGGTTTTACCGCATTTTCATATGTTCTAAGGCCCCTTCGCTGCGATTACGCCTCCGGGTTTGATGGCGATACCCCATAGAAGCCTATGGGCTTCTTACCGCCGCCGCATCCCGCCGCCGACCTACGCCACTCACAACAATCTCTCTACCCCCGGCCCCCTCCTCCTTCTCCCCCGCAGCACAGCCTTGTCTCCTTTCAGCTGCAGGGGGGAGAAGGAGGATCACGGGGACTCCCTGCACGTCACCACCCGGGGCTGGGAGGTGACGGAAGCCGCCACTAACCTTGTCCTGTGGAACATCACTGATCGCAGGACACCCCTGGCATCGCTCTGTGATACTAATCACATATGCGAGTACATATGCGATTAGTATCATTGCGTTGACCAGCGATGACCCATGATCAGTGACAGTACATCCCGCCCTATGACTGTGACAGGGGAGTAGAGAGGCACAGGTATGGGACGGGAGAACGGCGCGTGGTGCAGGGCTCGGAAGTGGCTGAGCGTTTGGCCTGTTAGGTACTGTACCGGAGTGTCAGGTAGCTGCCCACAATGCCCGCTGCTCACAGGGTCCATTTACTTAGTCATCCATCTCTCCTGTCCCTGTCACCCTGTCACCTCTCTGCTGGCCCTGTCATCTCTCTTTACTGACCCTTATGTTCTGTCCCCGCCCCCCCTGTCCTGTCCCTGTCACTCCTGTGCTGGCCCTGTCTCCCCTCTCTCCTGTCCTCGTCCTGTCCCTTTTAACCCTTTCTTCTATCCCTTCGGTACTGTCCTGGTACCTTTTGTCTTGGTTCTGCCCCTGTCACCTCTATTTGGTCCCTGTCACCTTTGCTGTCCCTGTCATCTCTCTCTGCTGACCCTTCTGTTCTGTCCCCTCTGTCCAGTACCTGACATCCCTGTCCTGCCCCTGTCACTCCGTGCTGACCCTGTCTCCCCTCTCTCCTGTCCCTACCACCCTGTTCTGTCCCTGTCACCCTCTGCTGACCCTGTTAACTCTCTCTCTCCTATCCCTTTAGTTCTGTCCTGGTTCTGCCCCTGTCGCCTCTATTTGATCTCTGCCATCTTTGTTCTGGCACTGTCACCCCTCAGTCCTGTGCCCTCTGTTCTTTACTGTCCCTGTCCCTTTACCCTCTGTCACCTATGTTCTGACCCTGTCATGTCTCTCTTGTGCCTGTCACATCTGTCTTGGTTATCTTTCTTGCCCTGTCATTTTGGTTCTTTCCCAATGTACTGTCCCTATAATCTTTGTATTGGCCCTTTCACCCTTCTCTCCTGTCCCCTCTGTTCTGTCCTGGCCCTGTCACCCTTGTCCTGCGCCTGTTGTCTCTGTCTTAGTCTGTCCTGGTCCCACTGGACTGTCCCTTTCATCTCAGTACTGGCCCTGTCACCTCTGTCCTGGCACTGTCCCTCTTGGTCCTGTCACCTTTGACCTATTCACAAATTGTATATTCCCTTTTTTTTTTTCAAGGGTTGGGGGCACCAAACTCTAACTTGCCTCCGGGCGTTGGGAATGAACTTATGCCACTGTATATACCCGCTGCTTGTTCCCCTCCTCTGGCGGGACCAGTTGTTAGTACTACTAATCAAGCTACTGGCACATGCTTGTTGTATTCAGTGCTTGCAGGCTTACACTCTATAGGTAGCATTGATACACGAGGATACGTGCTACCTATTATTACCAGATGATTGGGTATAAGATGCTAGTGGTCAGATTGTTTGAAATCCCGATTGGGGCAGTGGAGGTAAGTATTCCTAATCCTAACCCTCCCTCCCCGCAGCCTAACCCTAACCCAAACCCTCCCCTTCCCACAGCCTAACATTAACCTCCCAAGTATACTTGCGTTCGGAATTCCGGCTGTCGGGATTCCGGCGTTGGCATTCTGACAGGTCTTGGGATTCGAGCGCTGGTATCCCAACTACATCCCTTACCAGTTATTTATATAGCGCACACATATTCTGCAGGACTTTACAGAGCATATTTGGGCATTCACATCAGTCTCTGCCCCAGTGGAGCTTACACTCTATATTCCCTATCACATGCACACGCACACACATTCACACTATTGTTAATTTTTGTATGAAGCCAATTAACCTACCAGTATATCTTTGGATTGTGGGAGGGAAACCGGAGTACCCGGAGGAAACCCACGCAAGTATGGGGAGAATATACAAACTCCACACAGTTAGAGCCATGCTGGGAATCAAACCCATGATCTCAGTGCTGTGAGGCAGTAATGCTAACCATTACTCTGTCTGTGCTATTGCATAAAGGTCCATGCAGATAGCAAATGTTCTTAATGGGCTGTATGCTACGGTCACCCAGCACTGTTGGCCAGGGGTCAGGAGGATGTAAAAGTGAGGAAACACAAAATATGTAAGGTTATGTGTGGACTGTACAGAGTGTATGTGTCAAGGTTATGTGGGTGGGTCCGGAACGTATAAGACCTTGCGTACACACTTTCACCTGAAGGATTGGGAAGTAGTGGTCTGGGGGGGGGTGGGGGGGGGGGGGGGGGGCGGGGGGCTGAAGTTTTGCCTAGGGTGCCAGGAAACCTTGCACTGGCCCTGGATATGGGCACTATCGACTACAGGGCATCAGCTTCAACAATAGCTGCTTGCAGAGTACTTTGGTTACGTACATGGAAAGCTGATTCCGAATCTAAGAAGGTTCTGGAATCCTTGCCTTTTACTGGAAGCATTCTGTTTGGTAAAGAATTGACAGATATTCTGGAGTCAGAAGCAGTCTCCAAAAAGGTAAAATTTCCTTTCACATATAACCCCAAACATGGGGGTCCCGCTTTTCGGCCCTTTGGGTCACAAGGAAAAGCAGAAGGAAAAAGTTATCGTAAGCAGCCCCAATATAATAAATTTGGTAAGGCAAAAAAGCAATGGGCTACCAGAACGCCAGCCTCAAAACCAGAGAATAAGCCATCAGTTTGATGGTGCGGGCCTCCTCCTGGGGGTCCCCATGGGAGGGGTCGAATTCTTCAGTTTGCACAGATATGGCAGCAGTCTACAACAGATGCCTGGGTGCAAGAAATGGTATCTCTGGGTTATGTTTTTCCCTTCAAGAAGCATCCTCCTCGAAGGTTCTTCTGCACCAGCCCATCTCGGGTAGAGACAAAAGTCAGGGCTCTGCAAGAAGCAGTTCAGAAATTGCTTCAGTCAGGAGTAATCATTCCAGTACCCCCTGCACAACAGGGACAGGGGTTTTACTCCAACCTGTTTTTGGTTCAGAACCCAAATGGGTCATTCCGGCCAATTCTCAATCTCAAAATGATGAACAAATACATTTGGGTACCTAGGTTTCACATAGAGACGTTACGCTCCATAGTTTTGGCCATGGAACAAGGGGATTATATGGTATCCCTGGATATTCAGGATGCTTACCTACATGTTCCTATAGCACTGTCCCATCAGTGCTATCTCAGGTTCGCTATCCTCCTACAGCATTTTCAGTTCCAGGCATTACCTTTTGGGTTAGCCACAGCACCCAGAGTATTTACCAAGATCATGGTTGTTATGGCAGATTATCTTCGCAAGCAGGGGATAAGAATTTTTCCATACCTCGACGACCTGTTAATTCTAGCACAATCACAGGAAATGCTCCTGGAGCATCTACAACAGACAATAACATGTCTGCAGAGGCACGGATCACTCATAAATTGGGAAAAATCAACTCTAGTTCCGTCACAACGGATGACTCACTTGGGGGGTGTACTGGATTCAAGTCTGCAGAAAATATTTTTACCTTGGGACAAGATAGCCAAGGTACAGTCAAGGACTAAGGAGTTGTTACACAGTCAACCAATATCAATCCACGCAGTGATGCGACTGATAGGTTTGATGGTGTCAACATTCAACATGGTGGAGTATGCACAATTCCACTCAAGACCTCTGCAGTATCTGATTCTGGCCAGATGGAATGGAATACATCAGACAATAAAGAAACAGACTATGGTACTTTCACACAAGGTAAGAAAGTCATTAGCCTGGTGGCTACAAACATCCCATCTAAACAAAGGGAGACCCTTTTGGATATCTGATTGGGAGATTCTAACAACAGATGCCAGTCTTCAGGGCTGGGAAGTAGTGTCCGGAAGATTAGTGCAAAATGTGTTTATTGAAAAAACAATAGCAATAACAAATGGTTAACATACAGACAATCGTAATAGAAAGTAGTGTCGTAATACAGCTGCAGGCCTGTCTAGCTCCCATGGCCAATAACAGAAGAGCATGTATTCAATGTTATATAACAGCTCAAACACATAGATAGGTATAGTTTGATAGTCAAACATGTCTTGTTAACCTTATTAGCCCAAAGCAAAAAACAAGATAAAGAAGAAGAGAAAAGAAAAGATACGGAGAGAAACAGAGGAGAAGAAGAAAGGGGAAAGGATAAGAACAAGCATCAGAATCAGACTCAGAATCACCTGGTCCAAAGCGTGAGTCTCTTGCTTACTACATAACGGGAAGCAGTACGTTGAGGTGGGGAAGCGTCTAAGAGGACGTGGGAGAACTGGAGGCGAGGATGGACCTAAAGGTTGGGGAATCTTTGAAAAGTAGCCATCGAGCCCACGTATCCCTGAAGGATGAATAGCCCCCATCAGCGGATGTCATTATATCATCCAAGTCCATATAAAGATCTACTCTATTCAACCAATCTCTAACAGTTGGAGGGGAGGAGGATCGCCAACGGACAGGAATCACCGCTTTGGCTGCATTGTTAAGATGGCATAAAAGGGAATGTTTATAACTCGAGATGGGTTTGGACGAGTAATGAAGCAGCCAAAACAGGAGATCTGTCGGTACCACTTCTCCCGTAATTTCAGCAGAAAGTGAAAGTATCTCCTTCCAGTAGGGCTGGAGTAAGGGGCACGACCACCATATATGGAGCGGGTTCCCTGGGTCAGAAGAGCAGCGCCAACAGGTATCAGGGAGTCCAAGACCCATTTTAGAAAGAATGTCAGGGCATCTATACCACGAGAAATCAATTTGTACTGGGTCTCTACTACCAGTGTACTAGGGGAGAAAGCATGAGCCAGTTTGAATGTTTTCTCCCAAATGTCTTCTCCGAGCTCCCGGCCGAGATTTTTGTCCCACGTCTCAGTAAAGGATGGGAGAGCTGAGCTGGAGTCTGTCAATAGAAGGTTGTATATCAAGGAGGTAGAGTGAAGCGGGGGTGACGGGCTGTCGCAGAGGCGTTCAAACGGTGTGAGGGTTGGGGGCCTCCCTCCAGGATAGCCCTGGGAGACCAAAAAATGGCAAACTTGCAGATAGCGCCAAAAATCTCTGGGCGGTAAATGCCATTTCTCTTGTAAATTCGAAAAGGAGACAACCCCACTCCCATCCATCAGCTGCCCGACCCTGCAGAGTTCTAAATCAAACCAATGCTGGAAGGCCCGCGCATCCATACCAGGGAGAAATCGTTCATTAAATAAAAAGGACATGTAAGAGGAAGTCGGCGAGGAAACAGAGGGGGATTTTCTAATCGCCTTCCAACACGCCAAAGTGGGGCCTACAGTGGGATGGGAAATGGCAGGGAGGGTGTGCAACCACGGAGCAACGGCAATAGGTGAGGGGAGCACCTGGCTCTCAATCTGCACCCATTGTTTCGATGGTACAGCTCTAGACCACCAAAGAATCCTTTGGAGGTGGCAGGCTTGGTAGTAGCCTTGTATGTCTGGCAGGTGAAGGCCACCTTTGTCTCTCTGCCTAACCATCATGGATAATTTCAAGCGGGGTCTCTTGCCTCCCCAGATGAATTCTCTAAATAGCAGTTGGACCTCCCTAAACCAAGTTGAAGGAATTTTGATCGGTAGGGTCTGCAATAGATATAAGATTTTAGGGAGGGAATTCATCTTGAGAATACCTAGTCTGCCTAGCAAAGAGAAAGACTTGGAAGTCCAGGACTGGAGGTCTGCACGAAGATTAGTTAGGAGAGGGGTAAAGTTGGAATTGAAAAGACGTGAAAGATCCCTGGTAATGGTAGTCCCTAAGTATTTCAATTGAGAGGTATGCCAGGTGAAGGGAAGTGCCGCTTTAAGTCCAGATACCATGGTAGGCGGGGCAGTAAGATTCAGGGCCACTGATTTTGAGTAATTTATTTTAAAATTAGAGAGCTCACCAAAGAGCTTAAACTTGACCATTAGATTAGGTAAGGAAACTGTAGGGTTCGTGATTGTAGCCAGTAAATCGTCGGCGAAGAGGGCAAGTTTATAGTCAGTGTCCCGAAGACTGATCACAGAAATATTTGGATTTAGCCTAATCGCCCTAGCTAGGGCCTCCATACACAGAATAAAAATCATGGGGGACAGGGGACAGCCTTGCCTAGTCCCATTATTAATATTGAACGATCTGGACAAGGAACCGTTAATCACGATTCTGGCCGAAGGGGAGGTGTAAAGGGCGAGGACGCGATGTAAGCAGGTCGGACCCAGTCCCATGTGTCTCAACACCCCAGCCATAAAACCCCAGTCAATTCTGTCGAACATTTTTTCAGCGTCAGTGGATAGTAGGATCGCCGGGGAGTCTTTTGAGGAGACGTAGTGTATAAGAGCAATGATCTTAGACGTATTGTCCTTCGCCTCTCGACCAGGGACAAACCCCACTTGGTCATTGTGTATAAGGGAGGGTAGGAGGGACCTGAGCCTATTAGCAAGGAGTTTGGTGAAGAGTTTAACGTCAACATTGAGAAGGGATATAGGCCGGTAGCTGGGGCACAGGGAGGGGTCTTGCCTTCCTTAGGGATGACTGTGATGTGGGCCTCAAGAGATTGCCTAGAAAAAGGGTTAGTATCGGAGACTGTGTTGCACACGTCCAAGAGGAGAGGGGACAATTTATCCTTAAAGGCTTTATAGTAATTGATGGTGAAACCGTCAGGGCCAGGACTCTTTCCAGAAGGAGTGGATTTAATAGCATCAACGAGTTCTTGGGAAGTAAAGGGCCTTTCCAACTCCTCCCTGGCATCCTCTGAGAGTTTAGGGAAGCCAATCTTTGTAAGGTAAGCGTCCACGTCGCGTGACCTATCGCTAGCCGAATCGGGAGAGGGGAGATTGTATAGGGAGGTGTAGTACGAACAGAATGTCTCCGCAATTTTATCCGTGTCGTGGAGAGAACGGCCATGTGCGTCCTTTATGGAGGGGATAAACGAGAGCGCCCTCTGAGTACGTAAAGCCCTGGCAAGCATTTTGCCCGGCTTGTTGCCCCATCGGTAATACTGATTGCGACACTTCCGAAAGGAAAGTTTCACTTTATCCAACAGTAATTTATTCAGGGACGAACGGGCAGCGACCAGATCTACATAAGTGTCAGGGGAGAGAGAGGCCTTATGGGCGGTTTCTAGGGATTCAATTTGGCGCAGAAGTCCCTCAATTTGGCCCAAACATTGTTTCTTTAGAAAGGAGCCCAATTGAATGCACTTTCCCCGGATTACACATTTATGAGCCTCCCAAATCGTCAAGTCAGAGACATCAGGGGAAACATTACAGTCAATATACATATCAATGGCATCCTCAAGTTGGACTTTACAGTACGGGTCGTGCAATAGAGACTTGTTAAAGCGCCACGAGCGTCGCTGGGCAGGAGAGGGTCCGATGACAATGTCCAGTCTGACCGGAGCGTGATCGGACCATGTTATCTGGCCTATGGAGGCATCGCAGACCAGGGGTAGGTGTCTGTGGTCAAGAAGAATATAATCTAGTCTAGAGTATGAACGATGAGGAACTGAATAATATGTGTAATCCCGGTCAGACGGGTGAAATATGAGCCAGACGTCGGACAGCTGATGGAGGTGGAGGAGGCGTCTCATCTCCTGGACGAGCGGTGATGCACCAATGGGGGCTTGGAGGAGGTGTCTAGGGTGTGGTCGAGGGTCTAGTTGAAGTCTCCCCACACAATCAGGATCCCCTGTTTCAGCGTGTCAACTCTGTCCATAATAGTCTCGAGGAAGGCAGGTTGACCTTGGTTGGGAGCATATATGTTAACAATTGTAAAAGTCGTATTAATAATAGAGCATATAAGTAAAAGGCATCTCCCCTCCTCCAACCTGTGGACCACCACATTGGTGATGGGTAAATGTTTAGCAAAAAGGATGGCCACACCGTTAGATTTAGATTGGGAATAATTACAATAATATGAGGTAGGAAAGAACCTATTCCTAATATGGGGTGCAGAGGGGGAGTGTCGGAAATGGGTCTCCTGCACAAGGACAATATCAGCCCTCTCCGCATGAAACGAACGGAGAGCACCGGCCCCCTTCTCAGGGACGTTTAAACCCCTGGCGTTTATGGAAAGTATCCTAAGTGTAGAAGCCATATGTCGTGGTGGTAAAGGACCTCAAAGATCGCAAACTGTGGACCAGGTGAAGAGAGGAAGAAAAGGAAGGATAGGACGAAGGAGAGAAGATATAGGAGTATCCAAGAACAAGAAAGAAAGAAAGCGACAGGTCGAACAGTAAGATACCGCAGCCGGACAGGAAAGGGACCGTAAGGGTGCCCCTGTCTCGGGAAAGCCATAGCGGTAGGGAGTACATTAGGGGGCCGCAGCCCCGCCATCCTAAAAACAATCATTGCAAGTGAAACATAAGTAATGAAAATAACGGTGTTGGCTGAGCAATGTAGGAACAGCAACATGAATAATAACAATAATAGTAATACTAATAATAATAACAGTAATAATGGTAAAGGTCCTTTCAGGGCAGAAATAAAATAAAAAGGGTGGGGTTCAAGGGGCATAAATGAGGGCCATAACTGCGTTAAGTAAACGCGCAAGAATAAGGTTCTGGGTCTAAATGTAGAGTAGTAATTGACAGCTATGACATGGTATAAGTATGAGAAACAGGGATTAGGTATTGTCAAACACCCAGGGGGACTGAGGGGAGAGGGAGGAGAGGGGGGGGGAATCTGAAGTCATGAGGCAGAAACAACAGAGAAACTAAGCAAATGAGTTTCACAGGGGGGTCCATCTGCAAACCCGACATAGGAGACTGTCAAAATCGGAACTTAAAAAAAGGGCTAGCAAGGCCTTTCAGCTGGACTCTCGTCAGGTGGCATCTACCGATTGGAGAGGATCTTCGCCTTTGGATTTCCATTTCGGATTCTGGACCTTGTGCCACCTCTCTCTTCCGGGTGGGTTGGCAGAGGCCAGGGTGGGGAGAGTAAAAGTTTGCCAATCAGGGAGGGAAATATCTTCTAGTCCCAGAGCAGAGCAAAATCCAGGCAAATCCGCTGGGGATTGGAGAGAGAGGACCTTACCAGCATGGGATACTTGCAAGGAGAACGGGAAACCCCATCTGTACTTCAGGTCACGTTTGCGTAGCGTTTATGTCAAAGGCTTCAACAACCTCCGCTGTTGAAGCGTGCGCCAGGAGAGGTCTTGGAAAATTTGGATTCGAGTACCATTAAAATCAACTCCCTCCAAATATCGTACCTTGCGAAGAATGTCCTCTATCTGTGAGTCTGCAAATGATGTCCCTCGGGCGATCAGAAGCTGGCCCTTTTGGTCTGAGGGCTCTATGAGCCCGGTCGAATTCAATCGAGTCAGAGGAGTCCAGGCCCAGGATTTCACCGAATATTTTGGTTAGAGCGTCAACAAGGCCGGACAAAGGAACCTCTTCAGGAAGGCCCTGAACTCTAATATTGTTCCGCGGCCTCTGTTGTCCAGGTCGTCTAATTTATTCTGTATCAGTTCCATGTCTGACCCCTGTTGAGTGACCGTGTCCCGAAGCTGGAGTAGTTGGTCCTCCACTGTGTCCCTTTCCTCCTCTACGGAGACAATTCTGGATCCCAGATGTTTAATATCAGATTGTACCAACGAGATCTGGGTTTGAATAGAGTCCTGCAGTCGGCATTCAAGAGCTTGCATGTCTTGTTTGGAAGGAAGGGAGCGGACGTGAGTCAGAATTTCCCCAATTTCACCCCGCAGTTGGGTCATTTGAGCCCGTAGATCTCCAGTCGTGGGAGAGGAAGCCATCGTGGGCGGGGCAATACCCGTATCAGGCGTAGTAGGAGGGGGGTCAGCAACAGGCGTTATGGATAAGTAGGATCGGGGATTCAATTGAGACTGGGTACTACGTGTAGACCGGGCGGATTTTCCCTGTTGATTTTTCTTGCCTCTGGCCATCAGAAGAGGGTGAATGAAAGGACCATTTCAAAAGGACAACACCATATTCTTATAAGAATGACGGGGGATACATTCCCCTACTAGTTAGACAGCATAGCCGGTGGAGAGAAGCCGCACTCACATCCTGTCAGCGATCACGGGGCAGACGCCCGGGAGCATGTAAATGAGGAACAGTCCAGCAATATAGTACACCGCTATCGGAGAAGGAGGGTCGGAATAGCACAGAAGTCACTGCCTAGTATCTTGCGAAAGTACCCAGGTATTGAGGGGTGCGTGCAGCTGAGCAGTGCGGAACCTCCACCAACTCCCCAGAAGCAGGAGCCAGGCGGAGAGAGGCGATCAGCCAGGCAGAAGGGGTGGGAGCAGCGTTCACTTTGGGGGGCCGTCCCAGAGGGCTCAGAGGGTCCACCGACCCAGCAAGATATCTAGCAGGAGGGGTACTGCAGGGCAGAGTGGTTGGCAGGAAGGAGAGTCCAGCCGGGTATGATAGCTGCGGCTGCAAGCGGACTCCTGGATCTTAGAGAAATAAAGCTGACCTGGCAGCCGGAGGAGCACTCAGGCCTGCTCCATTCCCGCAAACATGCGCTGCAGGGACCAGCGCCTGCGTTCCGGGGGTCTAAGGCCCTGCTGCGGCACCCGCCAATGGAGCTCCGGGGCTAATAGTATGGAGGGAGCAGGAGGAGAGCGGGCACCGGCGGAGAGGTCTGCGGGGTCCGGTCACCCGTCTACACAGCATCGCGGGTCCCAAGCCACAGAGGAGAAGAAGGAGGTAAGGAGGGTGGGACGCGGCTAGCGGTTCGGCGGCTCCAGGAGGCAACAGGTACGATGGCTGCTGCTTGAGCTCCGGTCCCGGAGTAGTCTTACCCTCACGCCCGGGTTCTGCACTTGGTCACCAGATGAGGGTACAGGGGATCTGGGCAGGGTGGCAGGAGACTGATGGGGCCCGTTAGAGGCCAAACCGTGATGGAGCCCCGCTTCCGGACGTCCGGCCCGGGCCGCCGCCAAACTCCAGGCCCCGGCTTCATGCTGGGGGAAGGCCGCAATCCACAGGAGTGCTTAGAGGCACTCCCCGACTCCGCGGGTCCCCCACAGCGGCAACAGCAACACAGGAGGGGTCTCAGGGGGTAGTCTGGAGCATCCAGGCAGAGGGCAGGAGGGAAAAAAGGTATTATAAGGGCTATGCCTGCCGGAGCTGGAAGGAAGCACGTCCACTCTCCACAGCGGCCAGGCCACGCCCCCTAGTGTCCGGAAGATTATAGTTCCGGGACAATGGATCACAGAAGAAAGTTGCCTGCCAATAAATCTGTTAGAATTACGGGCCATATACATGGCACTGATTCAGGCAAAGGACACTCTTCAAGGAAGACCAGTCCAGATCCGCTCGGACAATGTAATGGCGGTAGCGTACCTCAAATCATCAGGGAGGAACGTGCAGTCAAACGGCAATGAAGGAGGTAAGTCACATACTAAAATGGGCAGAACTCCAGCTTCCAGCATTGTCCGCAGTATTAGTTCAGGGAGTCCTAAACTGGGAAGCAGACTTTCTCGGTCGACACACCATTCAAGCAAGCGAATGGGCTCTATATCCGGAAGTCTTTCAGACTCTAGTAGACAAGTGGGGTTTGCCAGAGATAGATCTCATGGCGTCCTGTCTGAACAGCAAAGTACCCATATATGGGTCAAGAACAAAGGATCCCGGAGCAATCTTTGTGGCCACCCTGTCAGTGAAATGGGATTTTCATCTGGCGTGTCTGTTTCCTCCGATCATCCTGCTACCCAGGGTGGTGAGGAAGATAAAAGAAGCAAAGGGTGCCATGATTCTAATAGCTCCGGCTTGGCCCAGAAGGCATTGGTACACAGATCTACAGAGAATGTTGATGGATGCTCCAGTTCTGCTCCCTCAACGTCCAGATCTAATAATGCAGGGTCCTTGTTACCACAGGCATCTGGATCGACTATCGTTGACGGTGTGGCTCTTGAAACCCCTATCCTGAAGTCAAGAGGATTCTCACAACAGGTAGTTCAAACAATGCTCAGAGTAAGGAAACCCTCCCCAGCTTGCATTTATCACTGAATATGGCAGGCCTATATTCGTTGGTGCAGTGAAAGAAATATGGACCCAAAATCTTTCCAAATTTCTAGGGTCTTAGATTTCCTTCAGGAGGGAATGGATATAGGTTTGAAGGTGGCTTCCTGGAGAGTACAAGTATCAGAATTGACTGTATGGTTCCAAAATAAAATTGCCAATTTACAGGATGTGTGTACTTTCTTCCAGGGAATGCTGCGCATTCAACCTCCCTTTGTTCCTCCTACAGTGCCTTGGGACTTAAATTTAGTCCTGAAAGCCCTTCAAGTTGCTCCATTTGAACCACTTAATAAAGTGGATCTTTAATGGTTGACAGCTAAAGTTCTATTTCTACTGACTATGGCATCAGCTAGAAGAGAATCAGATTTAGGAGCGCTGTCTTGTCGTGCTTCTTTTCTGACTTTTTATCCAGATAAAGCAGTTCTAAGAACTAGATCTGGGTATCTTCCGAAGGTGGTGTCTAAATTCCACCTTAATGAAGAAATTGTAGTCCCTGCTTTTCAGGTATCGAGATTTTCTGCGGGAGATGCGTCGCTGGACGTAGTCCGGGCATTAAGGATCTACGTGGATCGTACCAGTGCCATCAGAAAGACAGATTCTCTCTTCATTCTCTACGGGGAGGATGGTCTGCTACTACTAAACAGATGCTGGCAAGATGGCTTCAAATAACGATTTCAGAAGCATATTCTCGAGCTGATCTCCCTGTTCTGGATAATGTCTCTGCTCACTCTACTCGTAAGGTAGGTCCTTCATGGGCAGCACAAAATAGTCCTTTAGCAGAACAGATATGTAAGGCAGCCACATGGTCTTCCATTAACACATTCATTAGACATTATTCCTTGGATACTTTTGTCTCTCATGATGCTGAATTCGGGCAAAAGGTTCTCCTGTCTAATCAGGAGCGTCCCCACCACTAAATTGCTTTGGGAAATCCCATTGTTATCCTGTGGATAAACTGTGGACCCTGCCGGAGAAATATACGTTATGGTAAGAACTTACCGTTGATAACTGTATTTCTCCTAAGTCCACAGGTTCCACAGGGATCCCACCCTGACGCACCTGATTTGAGGATCTTTCTACTTACTAAACGTCTTCCTTTTTGTACGGAAGGGTGTGCATGTGTATTCTTCTCACCTTATTAGGGCTCTACATGATGCTCCTCCCTAAATGCTTTGGAATACAACTGATTTGCCTGAGCCAGTGGGCGGGGATATATGGACGGGCCCGTTGCATCCTGGGAGGACTGAAAGCTTGTGATCGTTTGGTGCCAATCCGCTGTCGCTCAATCATATCCCATTTTTATCCTATGGAACCTGTGGATTTAGGAGAAATACCGTTATCAACGGTAAGCTCTTACCATAACATATATTTTGTTTATCAATGCATTTTAACCATCTATAGCTTTAGATACGAGCATTCTAGAATGATACCACCAGACAGTGTATGATTAAAGGGTCTAATTATCCATATATCAGGTCCATCTTAACAGCATTGTAGGCCCAGGGGGCAAGCAATGCACTGGGGCTCCTACCAACCCATTCACAGGAATAGAATACATTTGAAAGAAATCGTAACTTACCAGTCCTGCGGCCCGCACTATCTCCCCACATGCTTTTATATAGATAAAGCTGCCTGGCCGCTCTGATTGTATATGAATGACCCAATCCCGGGTCATTTTTTAAATCGGGACTGAAAAATGTTCAATCCCGATTCCCGGGATTGAAAAAATGTCCCAGGATTGGACACCCTAATACACAGACAGAAGTTAAGCTCACAGAAAGTTTACATGTTTAATTGGAACATAATTAACGTATCCTTTATATCAGCCAGCTTGAAATAAAATTTTTAAAATTCTAAACATTTTGGAATTTTTACAAATAAATTTGGTACCATTAGAATGTCCTTTTACTGTATATTGGATTTGTCTTTAGGAGTTTTTGTTTCATATGGTATGGAGGTGGTGTCTGTTTTAGATAACAACTAGTTACTGTATGTGCACCGGAAATTTTTCGGGTTTTGGATTCGGTTCCGCGGCCGTGTTTTGGATTCGGACGCGTTTTGGCAAAACCTCCCTGAAAGTTTTTTGTCTGATTCGGGTGTGTTTTGGATTCGGGTGTTTTTTTTACAAAAAACCCTCAAAAACAGCTTAAATCATAGAATTTGGGGGTCATTTTGATCCCATAGTATTATTAACCTCAATAACCATATTTTCCACTCATTTCCAGTCTATTCTGAACACCTCACTCCTCACAAAATTATTTTTAGTCCTAAAATTTGCACCGCGGTCGCTGGATGGCTAAGCTACCCAAGTGGCCGACACAAACACCTGGCCCATCTAGGAGTGGCACTGCAGTGTCAGACATGATGGCGATTTAAAAAATAGTCCCCAAACAGCACATGATGCAAAGAAAAAAAGAGGTGCACCAAGGTCGCTGGATGGCTAAGCTAAGCAACCCAAGTGGCCGACACAAACACCTGGCCCATCGAGGAGTGGCACTGCAGTGTCAGACAGGATGGCACTTAAAAAAATAGTCCCCAAACAGCACATGATGCAAAGAAAAAAAGAGGTGCAATGAGGTAGCTGTGTGACTAAGCTAAGCGACCCAAGTGGCCGACACAAACACCTGGCCCATCTAGGAGTGGCACTGCAGTGTCAGACAGGATGGCACTTAAAAAAATAGTCCCCAAACAGCACATGATGCAAAGAAAAAAAGAGGTGCACCAAGGTCGCTGGATGGCTAAGCTAAGCGACCCAAGTGGCCGACACAAACACCTGGCCCATCTAGGAGTGGCACTGCAGTGTCAGACAGGATGGCACTTAAAAAAATAGTCACCAAACAACACATGATGCAAAGAAAAAAAGAGGTGCAATGAGGTAGTTGTGTGGCTAAGCTAAGCGACCCAAGTGGTCAACACAAACACCTGGCCCATCTAGGAGTGGCACTGCAGTTTTCTAGCAAGAGGATGAGTGCTTCCATCCTCATGTGAATCTGAACCACTAACCATGAACTTATACCAGGGCCTCAGCCGTTCCTTGCCACTCCGTGTCGTAAATTGCATATTGGCAAGTTTACGCTTCTCATCAGACGCTTTTAATTTTGATTTTTGGGTCATTTTACTGAACTTTTGTAGTATACTTGACGACACAGAGGTAGGTAGAGCAGTGGACTACTGTACCGTACTGCTATATATATATATATATATATATACTGGTGGTCACAGCAACATTCTACACTGTCCCCTCCTACTGTATACTGCACACAACTAAAATGCAGCACAGGTATGGATGCATAGTATACTTGACGACACAGAGGTAGGTAGAGCAGTGGACTACTGTACCGTACTGCTATATATATACTGGTGGTCACAGCAACATTCTGCACTGTCCCCTCCTACTATATACTGCGCACAACTAAAATGCAGCACAGGTATGGATGCATAGCATACTTGACGACACAGAGGTAGGTAGAGCAGTGGACTACTGTACCGTACTGCTATATATTATATACTGGTGGTCACAGCAACATTCTGCACTGTACTTCTACTATATACTACAATGCAGCACAGATATGGAGCGTTTTGCAGACAGAGAACGTAGATATTTTCAGCACACTGAGCACAGATATTTGCAAGCACACTGAGCACAGATATTTGCAGCACACTGAGCAGATATTTGCAGCACACTGAACACAGAAACTGAGAGAACGCTGCACGTCTTTTCACTATCATCTCCAATGCACAAGTGAAAATGGCGGCGACGCGCGGCTCCTTATATAGAATACGAATCTCTCGAGAATCCGACAGCGGGATGATGACGTTCGGGCGCGCTCGGGTTAACCGAGCAAGGCGGGAGGATCCGAGTCTGCCTCGGAACCGTGTAAAATGGGTGAAGTTCGGGGGGGTTCGGATCCCGAGGAACCGAACCCGCTCATCACTAATAATAACACACAAAAACAAATGTAAAAGATGGCATTCTTCACTTTCTTAGGATTACAATATAGATATTCATAAGTGATTTTTGCGGCCAAGGCTTTTGCATGCAACATTTTCACAAGACATAGTTGTAGACGAATACCGTTGTTGACATGACTATTTTCAAGGCTAGCTGTGATAATACTATTGCGTGCCTGTCACTTCATTATTTGATGCCCTTAGGCCCAGGTGAGAGATGGGGAAGGTTTGTGGTGCAACCACTGAGACCTCCCTGGTTCCTGGTCTTAGGCAACTTTTAAAAAATAAAGATTTGTTGTCAGTTGTTATTCCTTTAACAAACCTCAGACATTGCTGAAATAGTCTGTCCATCTCCTGAGCTACTATTCCGAATGGAGCCGTTAACCTACGTACCTCTTCATGTTCTTCTCTGACTGCCCGAAGTGCTCCTATTGTTTTAATATTTAACTAAAAAAGTTTTATAATAAAACTGAATTAAAATAAGGTGCAAAAGGACTAAGGAATGATAAGGGCAAGGAATCAGAGTAAAATATTTTTTCAAGTAGAAAATTGTAACAACTATGCTACCTGAGATTAGTTCAGCCAAGACAAGCCATTCAGTTTGGACGCCAAAGATGGTAGAGCTGATTATTTTCCATACAAAACTGTTAACCTTAAATGGCTAAGGAAGTCTAATTTAGAGGGAAAAATAATTCAAGATTTCCAAAGACTTAGATGAAATAGTAAATATACGCACCCAATTCATTTTTTTGGAACAGAGGGATTAGCGCATATTTAGGGTGATTCAGACCTGATTGTAGATGTTCGAAAAAAAGCACATCTACAATTATTTTCTCAGGTATGCGGGGGACACCCAGCACAGGGCTAGTCTGCCCCGCATGCCAGATCCAGGCCCCACCACAGACATGCGAAAGCATCGCACAGCAGAGATGCTTTTGTATCTGTCTAGTAGCCCTCTGCCTACGCATCCTAGCTGTGAGGGCAGTCGGCTACCCGCCATGTTTAGTTTTGCAGCGGCCGCGTGTGATGTCACGCAGCTGCCGCGGTCCACCCTGCAAACGGTCTGGATATGCCTACATTGTCCGGACAATGCCCCCCCAAATGCCGCTGCAATGCCGCCACAACGCCGCCGCAACATCGAGGACATGCCCCCTCCTGTCCCATGACCGCCTCTGCCTGTCAATCATCACTGTGTGCGCCCATCGTTCCAGTCTGAATCAGGCCCATTGTTGGAATTTGTGTGAACTATTGGCCATGGTATGGCAGATCAGGGCTGTCTTAACAGCATTGTATGCCCTGGGCAAAGCAATGTACTAGGGCCCCTATCCACCCATTCACAGAAATAAATCATTACCCATCCTGCGGTTTCATGCTTTATGTTCAGTGTCCACATGCTTCTATATGGTGAATGGTTGTTGCAATTTAATTGGTGGATAGCTCCATCCATCCGCCAATCAGCATGCTGACAGCCATTCACTGTCTGGCTGCAGGCTCGGAGGCAGGTAGAGAATGCTGAACTCTGACTGTGTGTAATTTACAAACAGAGTAGCTGGGCAGCATTCTCCCAAGAAGCTCCGGAGGCACCAGCCGTGTGACCCATCTCTGCTTGAAGGTCTCTAGAAAGGTAAGGCTCTAGGCAGTTGCCCAGTGTGCCTATATGTTAAAATGACCCTCTAACAGAGTAATGTTACATCCCTAGAAGACAGTGAACAGTAACCAGTGGTTTATTAAGCAGTAATGTACAGCCATGATCACAGTTATGCATATACAAACTCTTTGCTTGGAGCGGATCTTGAGTAGCACATACAGATCACCGACCGGACACTGTACAGTATGTGGGCAGTGGTGCAGGATGCAAATGACATGAGCAGTTGTAGCATTGTGGACCAAGCAGTAAATACATTGTCTCTCCAAGCTAAGTGGAAGGAACATGTCCATATCCCACTGTGGTGCTCTAACGCAGTGACAACATAGCACCGTGCATGAGTACAGATGGTGAACATCTTGGTAAGGGATTGAAGCCTCCCTAAAGGAGCCAATATGGAGACTGCACAATAGCACTCTCCAGCTTCAACATACAGTATGTACAGTAGGTTGTGGTTGTCATACTTCTAATGAAATCACACTCTCAGCTCTGATTGGCACCACCTATAACAGAGGAGTGGAGTCTAACATTCTGGTGGGAATCACCAGATATATGATTTAGCTGTGCCCAGCGCTCAGGTTACTCAGGTCTCTGCCTCTGGTATTGTTTGAGCAGCTGCGGCTCCTACTTACATTTGGTAGGGGGGTTGCCGCTACCCCTGTGGATGGACAGGAGAGGAGACAGTCAGTTCCTGGATCCCAATACTTGCGCAATGGATCCAGCAGGTGCCGGGACCAGCACATGCGCAGACCTGCAGTGCAACTGCGTATACGCAAACTTCTAGCTTCTATGGACTACACAGACTGCAGCCCACAGGAAGCCAGCTCTCTACTTATCGCAGCCCGGTCTGGCAGTCCTGGAGGGAGGTAACACCCTCCAGGAGTGCCTTGTGTGTCTGTGACTGACAGGTAGAACTTCCAATAGGAGGTTACTGACAGTCACATCTGACACACTGATGCTAAGCTGGGTGGCGGATTTTACCTGGGGAGGGGGATGCAGTCCTGCAGCCTGTAGGTAAAATCCGCCACTGGTTCTGAGCATGAAAGTATAGAGTAGTCAGCAAGCCAGGTCTGATAAGGAAGAAGGAAAGACAAAAGGATATTACATTTGATGAATCAGGTCATAAGCCATTATCAAAAAAAGCAGACAGATGGACATGTGAGGAAAAAGCTGCTGGGCCAAGGGACATTTGTGGTAAAAGCAGGCAGGCCAGGGACATGGGATAAAAGGCAGTGGCTATAATACTTACTGTACTGTAGACAAGGGACTCAATCAAATGATCGCAAAATGTATCTTTGCATCTGATTTACTCCATTGGACGTTCCTGAGGGCTGGGGCTGCTGAGACAATTGGCCTATAGTATTGTGTCTTAGGCCTGTGGTAAGTGGGGTTGATTTTAACCATTTTTGTTATGTGTTTGCCAGGTAAAGAAGATAGTCCAGGGACTGTGGTGCAGGCAGGCACATGCGCTGTCCAGGATCGTAATGATCAGATCTTTATGGCAATTCCCAGCATTGTAAAGTAAGGGCCAGTGCTATAATAACTGCCCACTGTACTCAGGAAAAGGAGTAAATGGAGTCACACCCTCAGGAAGTGGGCAAATGTAGGCAGTGCGAGTGGTGCCCTGGAGACTTGCTTAATTGACCAGAAATCCAGGAGAGCCACCCGATATTTGGGAGTATCCCGGAAATTAGAGAATAGATAAACATACTGTAATTCAGGGCCTGATGCAAGGTGAGTACAATGCCAGTCAGTGAAGAATTTCATGTATCAAATCGCTCTGCAAATGCCCAGAAAGGTAAGTGTAGGCATATGTGGCTCTGCAGAATTGCAAAATTCTGGTATCTTCACCAGCATGTGTCTAGAGAGGGGGGATGGGGAGTGTGGTGTAACATAGGCTAAGTACAGTTAAGGGTGAGTTTGCAAACACTTTCAGACCATCACAAACATACCTACATGTAGTTAGGTGAAAATAACGGATGATGATGATGATGCCTGTTATTGGCTGGTTATGAATGCCCCACTGTCACTGTTTGGTGCTTTGTTCTCTATATGGCCATATATTATGCTGTTGTATGCATGTTTAAGCATATTTGTTTTATGTTGTGGTGTTTTTTCTCGTATATGAGGCAGGTAGCGGTCTCTGATGTATTAGAGAAGTACAGTATTTGAAGCTTTATTTATGTGTAATAGTGAATTATTTTCTGCAAACAAATTGAATAAATTGGTTGCAAGTTTATGTGATAAATGCCTGGTTTAAAGTTCAATCTAACGTATAATTATATATTCTATAGGAGACTATAATATATATTGTCATTACCCTTTCATCTTAGATACAGGTATCAGGTCTACAGCCATTATCTTCCTACCAAATGCAAGAAAAAATAAATATTAAAGGCATCATTTTTGTATCCAAATCTGGAAGGAGGCAAATATTTTGTGGAACAGTTTTGAATATTTCTGTCATGCTTAGTATGAATTGTTCTTGTTCAAAGTAAACTTTTCCATGTACATCTTTATTTACTTACTCTCACTCACGTAATATTCTCCCCCCACAGTGCAGGACAGCTCCCTTGGTTACTCCACAGGGTATGCTCTGCAGCTGAACATCTTCTGTACCTTCTAACGGAGAACTCAAAACCCATCTTCCCATCAATGATTTCCTCTTCACTGGTTTTTATTTCAACTTGTGTGTAAGTGATAGTTGTGTCCCGGGGAGAGCTGATAATCTGTGATCAGAAATGGCTTAGAGGCTTTAACTAATAAAATGCTTTATATTTTACTCCTCTTTAATACTACCATCTAGCTCCAGTACCCATCGGGATTAGGGAAAAGCAGATAGAGTAACAAATAGAGAAAATACAAGTGATCACAAGAATTCAAATCACAGACTGGATAGAGCAGTGCCCACATTGAGCCTTTGGTTTTCAGACAGTTGGAGTTCAATAAAGACCTGCTCTGATTAGGCTCCGTTCCCCGCAACACCCACCCAGCACTAGATAAGTCCAAAAGTTTAAAATGCTTTAATAACAGTCTGATTAAAAGCAAAATCTTCAATTTTTGTAACCAACAAGTTGTTTTTTGCACAATTGAACATACAGTATTTAATAATTGAAAGATGTTTATCTGGAGTAAAAGAGATAGGAAAATAAAGCAAATACAGTGGCTGCTGGGCACAAATGATCTACTGTAAATACTGTACTGTTTATATGGTTCCATGTCCTCACTGATAAAGCATAATATCTACACCAACGCAACATAGAAATTCCTGTCTTGATTGTATATAGGGTGGTGTTCAACAGTAGGTTTTCACCTGGGAAACATAAGTTTATACGTAATTAAACATAGATGAAAAACGTCAATTGTAATTTGCAGGCATTATTAAGCTACGAAAAAAACTGACACCTATAGTAGGGATTGTGTTCATTTGAGTGTGACAAGGTTACTTTGAGTTGACCTTAGTTGCTGTCACCAGCACCTGGAGAACATGCAGCAAGGTCAAAACACTTGTCTGCCATTTTTTCTCATTACCTTATTATTGTTTTTAGGTTTAATCATATGATTTTATCAGTAAAGGGTAAATGCTTAATACAGTGAGCAGGCTGACCAACAATAAGAAAGTTTGTTTAGTGTGTCTGGGCTGTAGCAACGGCATCTTGTATCTTGTATCATCATCATCATCCGTACCCCCACCACCACCTCCCCAGTTGACCGTATCTCCTCCTGCCTCCTCCGCTACCTCTCTTTTTCTGCCTGTTCCCATCTTGCCCACCTTCTCAATCTCTCCCTCTCATCAGGCACTGTCCCCTCTGCCTTCAAGCATGCTCTTGTCTCCCCTATTCTTAAAGAAACCTGCTATTGATCTAAACACCCTCTCCAACTATCGACCCATCTCTCTCCTCCCTTTTGCCTCCAAACACCTTGAGTGTATTGTCTACAATGGCCTTACTGCCTTTCTTTCCCCAACTCACTGCTTGACCCATTCCAGTCTGGTTTCCGTTCTCCCCACTCCACTGAAACTGCCCTCACAAAAGTCTGCAATGACCTCCATGCAGCCAAATTTAAGGGCCACTACTCTGCTTATTCATCTTGACCTCTCTGCTACTTTTGACACTGTGGACCACCCTCTCCTTCTGCAAATCCTTCACTCCCTTGGTCTGCTTGATACTGCCCTCTCCTGGCTGTCCTCTTAACATTGCTTCTGTCTCCCCTCATGACGTCACCTCCCCCCCCCCCACCACTTCCACTAGCTATCAGTGTCTCTATATATCCTCTTTAGGCAAACTTTTCAGCTCTTTTAACTCCCAATATCATCTCTATGCTGATAACATTCAAACCTACCCTTCCACCCAAAACCTCTCCCCTGCTCTCCTCACTCGTATCTCCAACTGCCTCTCTGCTATCTCTTCTTGAATGTCCCAGCACTTTCTTAAACTCAACATGTCTAAGACTGAGCTGATCATCTTCCCACCCTCCCGCACAACCTCACCTCCCACAATTTCATTATCTATTGATTACATGACTATCTCCTCTAGACCCCAAGTGTGCTGTCTTGGAGTAATCCTTAACTCCTCCCTCTCCTTCAAACCACACATTGAGCACCTCTCACAAACCTGCCATTTTCAGCTCAAAAATATTTCCAGGATTAGCGGTTTCTGAAGCTGAGGAGTTGTGACCAGTGCTGTGTGGGTACGGTCAGTGCTGTGTGCAGTCATTCTCAATGTCTCCCTAAATACATACAAATAGAAAAATTGCAGACTTTTATGAAAAGACTAGAAATACAATATTAATACTCATTATATATGAGTGACCATGTGGCCAGGCAACTGGTCATCATCATACTGTCTTAATGAGGGGCCTAATTTTTTTGTGGAGGCCTGGAGTTGCAGCTCCATCTACCTCATTGTTAATCTGGTCCTATACAGAGCATACATCCGAGTCGCACAACACATGCATCCTGATTGTCTGCACACAGAGAAGCAGCACAGAATTGTTTGAAAATCGACAGCGGCATTAGCAAAATAAGCAGCCGCATCTGCATCCATCTCCGAATCAGGCCCAATATGTATGATAGTGTGCTGCTCTGTGATACTGGTGTCTCCATAGATTGTGAAGACCTTCTCGTCAATCACAGTCTTTGGGTGGTATAGACTCTTTACTCTCCTGTCTAGTTGTAAGACTCTCACATTCTCAATATTCACTCGGACTATGTTTTCTGACTTCCCCAGCAAATATAGTAGACAACTGATGTGTGGGATCTCTGATCCTCTAACCCAGTGGTTCTCAAATTTTTTTGAATCACGGCGCACTAGAGTATCAGAATTTTTACCACGACAACCCTAGGCCAAAAGTTTCTCACTGAGAAATTTAGAAAGAAATATTAAATTAAGCAAATTGTGTTTATATGTCATCCTTAGGTTCATTTATGTGGTGAGGGACAAGATTTGCTTCTGTTTGTCCACATATTTTATGATTGACAGCCACCAGCACTGGTTTAGCCTATTAATTGACCATAAATAATTTGAATTGGTCCTGGACAACAAATCCAAGGCACCTCTGCAAGAGTCCTGATGCACCTCAGGCTGCCACGGCACACAGTTTAAGAACCACTGCTCTAACCAGTTTGAGGACTCATCAAAACATGCAGCATCCACACTTGATCTGTGTCATTGTTCTTTGTTCAATGCAAGCTCAACAGACTTGCACTTTTTGCTAGGCAGATAAGGTCCCTCGCTGCATGCTTGCAGACCCAGTACATTCTCCCATGTACTGTATCTCCTTCCTTTCCTGTCAATCTGGCAACTTGTTGACTCAGGATGTGATATACTGGCATAGTGTATTGTAAAATGGCAGTTGCCAATGGTTTCTTTTGTTGGAGGTTTGATGATGCTTTTGCCTTACAGTGGTAACACACCTTTCCCACAACCGTCTAAAATCATTATTCCACTATCTTATCTATCAATTGTTCCCCTCCTCTCATGCTGTAAGGTATGTTACACAGGGCAATATTAACCTTCTGTTTCATCCCATTGTATGTTATTTATAAGTTTTATGATCCGCTCAATGTACAACACTGTGTAATATGTTAGCGCTTATTAAACAATAATAATAATAATAATGACTTAACTAACAGTGAGCACCTCCTTTCCAGTCTGTGAACACACATCACTATCATACTGAGAAAAAATGTCCGTATTTGCTAGAGATCCTCTTTCAAGGTACAGAATAAGTCAGTCAGTGCCAGTGCACACCAGACTGATGGGTGCATGGCCACTGTATTGGGCATAGCTATGTCACTTCATAAACATGCTCCATTCTGTTTAACCACTTAACTGACAATTTTTTTCCTAAAAAACCTCTCCGAAATTGTCAGGGTTTTTTTTATGAGTGAATTAGGTGAAGAACATGAATTTAACCCTATCCAAAATTATTTTAGTAAAAAAAATATGTTGTTTTTTTAAATTAATCTTTTCTCTTCAAACATCGAAACATCGATCGGGAACATCGTGAACATCAGAAACATTGCGACCATCGCGGCTTTCATTTTGAAAGCCGGGACAGCCTCCAGGTGCACAGGGGGCCTTGGGGGGGGGGGGGGTTTAATTTACACTCCCTATAGGCCGCTATTGCCTGCAGCCACTGGAGGATGAGGGGGTCCTGCCATAGTTACCGGTCAGCAGTGATCGGCTGCATGGCATTCAGTAGGGGAGAGTGCAGGGGGGCAGAGAGACCGCAGCAGCGGAGGGAAGTTTCCCTTCCCTGCCACTACTGACACTTTTTACCTGAGTGGTTACATCCTGTGCGACCAGGACAAATAAAGCACTTGCAGGCATGGTCGCATCTGCTGCGACCATGCCAGGCAAGTGGTTAATCCCGGCCAACAGCTGCCATGCACTACACCAAGTGGCTCTCAT
Organism: Pseudophryne corroboree; assembly: GCF_028390025.1. NCBI lineage: Eukaryota > Metazoa > Chordata > Amphibia > Anura > Myobatrachidae > Pseudophryne > Pseudophryne corroboree. The sequence continues at coordinate 165,427,026 of NC_086447.1, read as the reverse complement.
TGGAGGCACAACCTCCTACATGCACCTTCTGTGCATGCGTGGCTCACTGCCATGTCATTTCTGCATTCCGTGCCACTGAAACAAAGAGGAGAGCAAAGAGGAGGATGCAGGCTGTCAAAGAAGAATCTAAATTGGAGGGAACCAGAGAAGGGGTTGGCTCCTGAGGTGACACAGAAGGCTAGAAAGACAGGAGACTGGATTGACAGGGGGCAGGATGCTTGAGTGACTGTGCAGAAGGCTGCAAAGACTGGAATCTGGAATGAGAGGGGGCAGGAGTTTGGAGTGACAGGGGGCAAGAAGCTGGAAATACAGGAAACTGGAGTGATTTCGAGTTGAAGGCTGGAAAGACAGTGATGGGACGAAAGGCTAGAAAGACAGGAGACTGGATTGACAGGGGGCAGGATGCTTGAGTGACTGTGCAGGAGGCTGGAGTGACTGTGCAGGAGGCTGCAAAGACATGAATCTGGAATGAGAGGGGGCAGGAGGTTGGAGTGGCAGGGGGCAAGAAGCTGGAAATACAGGAAACTGGAGTGATTTTGAGTTGAAGGCTGGAAAGACAGCGTGATGGGACAAAAGGCTAGAAAAACAGGAGACTTTAGTGACAGGGTGCAGGAGGCTGGAAAGACAGGAGGCTGGAGTGACAGGTGGCAGGAGGCTTGAAAGGCATCGGGCAGGAGGCTGGATTCACAGAGAGCAGGAGGTTGGATTTAAAGGAGACTGGTGTGACAAAGGCCAGGAGACTTGTGAGACATGGGGCAAAAATTTGGAAAGACTACAGCCCTCTCTCACCGTAAGTATATATGTTTTATATGTCATGATTGGATGCCATTCTGATGCCAGAATGTGCATAACTGCAAATAATATTGTATTGATCAATCTCTGCAAATGCCTTTTGTGTGGTTATGTATAAATCCTGTGTGAAAAGGTCATTCTAACAGCCCAATTCACAGCAGGAACTCTGCTATGTGTCAAAGTAGCTAAACTCTGTGACAAGTCAAGCAGAGAAGGCTTCAGGGAAGCATATTGTAGCACCTTCTTATCTGTATCCATAAAAACTATATTAAGTATGTGATCTAATGTATTGTATGTGTTGTTAAGGCCCATATAGACGGGCCGATGCAGAAGAGATGTGTGCTCCTGCCGCTCAGCACAGCGCGATCTGTGCTGAGCGTGCGGGGGTACACAAGGAGCGATCATGCTGAAATTCTAAGCAATCTAGTCAGATTGTTTAGAATATCGCTCCGTGAGTACCCCCCTTAAGTGTCTTCTCTATTATCTCGTTACAGACACAGAACTTCAAAAGAGAGTCTGATGAGACCCTTATCAGAACTGAGATCTTAAAGTAAACGCAGGTCAGGACTGAAATGTGTTTTCTCAAATGGTTTATCTCCCAACAGGTTGTTTACTGACTCCAGGGGGTCACCAGAGAGACCAGAAAAGACATGCTGGCTAGGGAAGGCGATAAAACTTCCCTCAGCTAGCTATAATGGTGTCTTAGTATGATTGATAAATCTGATTGCACAGCTTCAAAAGGAATAGGAAAAATAATTAGCCAGCCCCTGCGTATATGACCAAGAAACCCCATGTTACAGTTGGGTTTACACAATTAACTCTGATCTGGAAAGGGTTAAGGAACCCCGAGGTGGGGGCTGCGAGAGAGGGCAGTTTGAGCTCTTAAATACACCACTGCAAGTTGTCCATTATCAAAGAAGCAAGTCAGGAGAAGAATCCTGGCTCTGTATTGTCCCAATAATATCTGAAGAGGCTTCACTTCATCCCATCATTCCACTCTGCATGTGTTAGGATCGGTGGGTTTTATCTCCCTGTTTTTATTTTTCTTGAAACAGTCTTTACTCGTGTGACTTTGAGTTTTTATCATTATATCTTGTAACTTTCTTTTCTGTAACATAAGCTTTGAAGTGTTTTACTTAAATTAAATAATCTAATTTTAGCACTGGTTTCTGTTGTGTATCAAACCCAGCTCTCTGAAAGAGGCGTTACCAAATAACAATAATTATGGGTGCAGGCAAAAGCCATAAGTTTGCCTTGGGCCATACCCTAAACGTTTGTACTTTGGCTGGTGGCAGTGACCGAGTTGAAATTAACGCACATGATTAGGTATCCAGTAACGGTGTAACGTGGCAGGGATTCACAGACTGGCGTATCGCATGCCTAGGATTGTGACAGTTATACCCCTTTTCCACTTAAAGCACGGGTCGCAGCCGTGTCGCCTGACACGGCTGCGACCCGTGCTACAGCCCCTAATGACAGCGCTCACCAACCCGGCATATTGCCGGGTTGGTGACGCTGCTAGTGACGCGGCAGGGGCGGCGCCGAGAGATCACATGGTCTCCCAGCGCCGCCCTCCCTATACACAGTGAACGGGAGCCGTGTCGCCTCGACACGGCACCCATTCACACTAGACAGCTAGCCTGGCTGAACACGTGTTCAACCCGGCTAGCTACCCGGGTAGGATTCTCGGATCACTTGATCCTGGAATTTGCCGGGGGACCCGTTTCCACTAGGGAAAAACACGGGTAAATGCGCGCCCCCGCGCATTTACCCGTGTTTTAAGGAGCTAGTGGAAAAGGGGTATAAATAATTCTCATTTTCTACTATATTAACCCCTGACCTTCACCCTTCATGGGGGAACACTGTTTTTGCGCAAAGGTCCAATAAATTCCTAAAAATATCTGCCCTACTTACATCTCTTCAAACATTTACCATCTGGTAATCCTCTCATAATCCGCTCCTCTACTCTAATGTCCCTCCCATGCACAGCTAATGAATGCATTTTTTTCAGGCCCTCTCTCTGGGGTAAATTTACTAAGATGGGAGTTCTATTTAAGATGGGATGTTGCCCATAGCAACCAATCAGATTCCAGGTATTATCTTCTAGAAGGTGCTAGATAAATGAGAAATAGATTCTGATTGGTTGCTATGGGCAACATCATTTCTTAAATAGAACTCCCATCTTAGTAAATTTACCCCTCTGTCGGAGTTGAAGCCAGGCTATACTCTCTGCAACCTAAAGTTGGTCCAAAGCTTTCTTAGTGGCAACAAACAACATGATCAAGTTTATAGATGCTCAGCTCTGAACATATCCTGATGTGACCAAAGCATGTCAGACATCCTCATCAACTTGATGATCACTGACATTTCTTTAGTTTCTAAAAGTAGATGCGTTAAATTAAATACTAAGGACTAGTGTTATATCCTGGACTGGTGATCAGTAAATCATTACAATATGCCTGTACTACCACATAGTATATTTCCTATTTGCAAACATCTACATAAAGTAGTGCAATATAATTATATGTACAGTTATGTATTGCAGTATTTTACACCTTTATTCTTTCCAGCTCTCTGTACCCTAGGAATAAATCACTATAAAGATATCAAGTCCTGAAAAACAGATTAACCCAAGACGGGCAGCGGACAGGAGTGGGGGAATATGATGAGTACAGAGACAGGGTAGGGTGTGTGTATGTGTATTCACTACAGCAGAACACCCTTAAGGTGGTGATAAATTATCCCATCCCAGACACACTTTTATGGTACCTGTCTCTGTATCCTTCCACCTCCTCTGATGATATATAGGAATATGTCCAAGGCAATATGAAAGACTGTATGTGTGATATAAAGAACAAGCTCACAGAGTACTCTATGTACAAAGCCAAGATACATTAATGAAGATTATTTATTACCTTTGGTCCTTTGCACGTGGAATATTTACAGGAAATTCTGGTCTATTTTATGGCACATGGGGAAATGTGTGCAAGACTGTCTCGAAGAGAAGGGGTTACACTTGTTGTGTGCGCCCATCGTGGAAGATAGGAGAAGACAGAAAATTAATGAGGACAGGAGTCAGGCATAAGAGTCATAAAGAGCCAGAAAATTAATGAGTGCATAAAACGGAGAATTAATTGCACAACAAGGCAACAAGAGAGCAAGAGAGAGGGAGCTCTAGAAAGGACTGACAAAGGGAAATAGAGAAATAAAAGAGATTAACCGCTAATTCCCTTTGCAGTTCCCTAATCCTTTACAAAGTGCCAAAGTTTTTTTTTTCTTTTTTTTCTTCTTCTTCTTCGTTTTTCTTGCTACTGTAAGGGCCAATAACAGAAATGACTGCAGAATGCACCTGAATAGAGAAGGGAAAATTAACACAAGTGATCTGCAGTCTCACAAGCACACCTCAATCTTCAGAAGTTTTACTATCAGGGTCATCTTTGAACTTGAAAGCATTAAGAATATGCATTAACTGCACAGATATGTTCCATGTGCTTTAGTCGTTTGAAGAGGCATTTGTAATGCAGCACCCCTCATTCACACTATACAAAAAGTAAACCTTCATTGTGCCCAGTACAGTAGATGTGATTGCACGAGGGAGCAAGTGTACTATAAAACACTTGTACTTCCTGTGGATGGCAGGTAAATGTTTGTACCATGTAGGGGGAGGGGGCTCAGAGAGACCATCAAAGTCTTCCAAATCTGACCTATTTGGTAGAACTGTATGCACAAGCAACAGTCAGGAAATATGTCTTACGTCATGCTTTGTCCCAATCTTATCCATCCAGCAGTTCTTATCCTTGGTACCCTGTTCAAGCGGGGTCAGAGTACAGCTCTTCAATACGTTGCATTAGTGCTAACTGCTGTACACTGATGTCTCACATGGAGAAGAAGTAGGAGGGTCTGTGAAAACCAGAGCCTACCTCCACAGCAGGTGAATATGTCCCATCCCCACCCCCTCCTTCTATTTTTGTGACATGCAATATGACCAGCATCCTCCCTGGGTTAGCAGAAGTTCTACACACAGGAGCACTAAATACCTAGGACTTCTCTGCTCCACTTAACGTTCTTCAAACTAGTACTTTCTGGTTTTCCTCTTAATTGCTCCAGATTCAGAGGGCCTTGCTGCCATCAAATAGCATCACTACTGAATAGTTTCCTTTCCGGGCTCATCGCTGTTGGTGCCTGGCGGTATTCTGTAGGTACTCCCCATAAAAACAACCCCAGAAAAACAGTGGAAAAGCATTGTGTTGTATTTTGCATAGACATATCTATATGTGTCCAGATTCATACATTGGTGTGCATTCTAAGTCTTCTCTTATACATCCTCTCAGACTGGAGTGGATTGGCCATAGACTTCACCAGGAGATTCCCCGGTTGGCCAACCAATCATGGGACCACTGAAAGGATTTATTTCTATATTAAATGTATTATTTCTTACAAATTATTTTTCTAAGGAAATGATTCTGACTATTTAACATCGGTCCAGGGCTTGTAGAAACCAGTGCAACATTGTTTAGCTTCCATGTAGCTGGGCCCTTCCCAATGACCAGCCTCTCTACATCTGTACCCAGATGCATCCCTTCCTCCCCCTCAGTTCTTACTCCCTGATAGCCGTCGTCCCCCCCACCTGCAATGTGCGCACTGTGCACTGGAGCAAGTGAACTCCTGAGACTCAGTCAATTGCAAAACTTTAAGACTTAGGGGTCTATTTATGAAGCAGTGAAAACAGCAGAGAACAGACCAGTGGAGAAGTTGCCAGTGGCAACCAATCAGCATCTCCCTTAAATTTTATAGAAAGTAGTTTATAAAGGCTTCCTTCAAAGCTGATTGGTTGCCATGGGCAACTTCTACACTGGTCCTATTCTCCACTCTTTTCACTGCTTCATTAATAGACCCCACAGTCTCCTCCAGAAGGGTAAAGGGTAGTGATGGCTGTCATATTCAGGTGAGTATGTCAAACGCCCATGTGTACTTAGTCTGTGCATCCTCTGGTAGTCCTAACTATACAAAGGGAGGTGGCAGTGGCAGAACTACCTGCAGTGCAGCCGGTGTGATGTACCGGGGCCCCTGGTGACTAAGGGGCCCGCGGCTACGATCTGTCTCTCACTCCTACTCTGATGACTCAGTTTGCCTCGTGGGTTTACCAGCCATTCCAGCCTGGCTGCACTAGAGTTGGTATGCGCTGGGCCCCTGTCTCTCCCTTCCCCTCCTGTGATTGACAACTTCTGCCAGCAGCAGAAGAGAGAGCCTGGAGGCTGCCCAGCAACTTGGAGAGTACTGGGCACAACCCCCCTCCCCCCAGTGACACCTCCCTTCCCTTAGGCTCCGCTCCTTTTGTGGGCATACCTTCTCCTTCAGTGTGTACAGGGTCCCACTCCACTGACCACCAATGTTGGGACGTATGTATCACCCGCTGCATCTCCCTGTCACCCACTGCCTTTTTCTTACACCCACATGCTATCTCTGTCACCCACTGCCTCCATCTGTTATCCTCTGCCGTCCCAGCGACTGACTGCCTCTCCCTGTCACACTCTGCCTCCCCGGGCACCCACTGCCTTTCCCTGTTGTGCAGAGGAGGGGGAGCCCACAACATATTTTTACACCTGGGCCCACCACACTCCTCTGGGAGGTGTAATATACAACTAACCTTAATGCATCACTTGCTGTGTACAGACTTCTGAATTCTTCTCTTTTATTATGCAGGTTTTATCACTATGTGCACCATTAATTAATTTAACAGGTAAATTTCAAAATGATGAAGTTGTAATTTCAGTGGTAGACCAATGGGTCAGTAAATAGTTACATTTGTGAACGGCCATATTGTTATGATTCCCGTACTCCAGACCAGAGGAGATCTTTATGACAGAGGTCTGAGTACTGGAAGGATATGCTGGTACGGGAGCAGGAAAGCCTAGTAACCCCTGGCGCCCTAACTCCGTTGTCTCGCCCGTGTTATCAGAAATCCCCTGCGTGACTATGGTTGCTTGAGCCCATGGCAGCCGCGTTCGAAGGGCGGATTATGTCTGCCCAACCCCGATGCCCCCTCAGGTCTTAATGGGAGACAAAGGGAAATCCGAGACAGGGTGATAACAAGGGGCCCTCTGACTAAGCAACCAGGCCAGGGGTTACAAGCTATCTAACTTAAACCAAAAGTATGTGCGGACAAACCGCCAGGGAAAAGGACAACCAAAGATCCACTGATCCGTTACTCCTATCCAGCACCGCTGGATACCAGAGTGGATTTGTGGGAGCGGAATCCTCCGCAAAAGCTCCAGAACACAATAAACTAAATAATAAATAGTAAGCGGTCAAGCCGCAACACACGGCTACGCCGCGACTCACGAACACCACAGGATGTTAAAGGTGCTCGGTCGGACTCCAGGAATAGATGACAAATTCCGAGTACTGGATCACTGAGGACAGGAACAACCGGGTAGAGCAGGACTGGAAACTCTCTGTAACTGACACAGCAAACAGGAAGCTATCACCGGCGTCTGTGAGAAGTCCTGAGAGTGCTTAAATTTGGGAGCCCTCTAATCATGATCCAGACAGGGTAATCACATAATGATGCCGTGCAGCTGCATGCTGCACGGCCAGAATACACAAGCACTGATTAATTAAGACCCAGCAACGGGGAACGCGGTCTGACCGTGGCGTCCCCGTTGCTAGGGTCTGAGCGGCTCCGTGCGCCCGGCGTCTAGCGTTGCTAGGGAGCCGGCGGCTGTCTGCCTGCGGCGTCCCTAGTTGCTAGGCGCCGGGCCGCACTGACGGGCGGACCCTCGGCGCCTAACAGTACCCCCCCCTTGAGGAGGGGTCAAGGAACCCCTAAGGCCAGGTTTCTGAGGAAATTCTCGAAAAAATGCCCTTTTGAGCCTCGGGGCATGGAGATCCTCATCCAGGACCCAAGACCTTTCTTCTGGACCATAACCTCTCCAATGTACCAAAAAATAAAGCCGACCCCGGGACAACTTGGAATCGAGAACCTTCTCCACTAAGAACTCCTGCTGACCCTGTACATCTATTGGTGATTTCTCCTGAGAGATCTTGCGAGGAAATCTACTGGACGAAACATATGGTTTTAACAAGGAGCAATGGAAGGTATTTCCGATCCGTAAAGTTTTTGGTAAACGTAACCGGAAAGCCGCTGGATTGACTTTTTTGATAATATGAAATGGTCCAATAAATTTAGGACCCAATCTGGCTGAGGTTTGTCGAAGTTTAATGTTGCGAGTCGACAACCATACCCTATCTCCAACTTTAAAAGTGCACGGCCGCCGGAGCCTGTCAGAAAATTTTTTCTCCCGAAATGCCGCTTTTCTGAGAGCCAGGTGCACTTTTCTCCAAATGAGTTTGAGATGAGAGGTCAAGGTCAGTGAGGAGACAGAAGAATGTTGAAAAAAGGAATTAGCTCTGGGGTGAAAACCAAAAACTGTAAAAAATGGAGATACATTGGTGGAGGAATGACAGGCATTGTTGTAAGCAAACTCTGCAAAGGGAAGAAACTCAGACCAGTCATTTTGGAGTTTGGCCGAGTACAAACGCAAATATTGTTTTAATGATTGATTAACTCGATCAGTCTGCCCGTTGGATTGGGGATGGTAGCCAGACGTTAAAGATAATTTCATCTTTAATGAGGCACAAAAAGACTTCCAAAATTGTGCAATGAATTGTGGACCCCGATCAGAAACAATATCAGTGGGTAACCAATGGAGTCTGAAAACATGGCGGAGGAACAAGACTGCCAATCCCTGGGCAGATGGCAATCGGGGAAGAGCAATGAAATGGGCCATTTTGCTAAAACGGTCCACTACCACCCATATGACTCGGCATCCGGCTGACAGAGGGAGGTCCACCACAAAATCCATGGAAATATGAGACCATGGCCTAAGAGGAACATTCAAGGGCATAAGTTGACCGATAGGCAAGGAACGGGGAACCTTATGCTGTGCACAGACCTGACAAGAAAAAACAAACTCCTTAATGTCTTTGGAAAGACCAGGCCACCATACCGAGCGGGAAACTAATTCAAAAGTTTTAGCGATCCCCGGATGCCCGGCAACCTTGCTATCATGAAACTCCATAAAAACCGTTGCTCTCAAAAACTCGGGGACAAAAAGACGACCAGCAGGAGTATTTCCAGGAGCTTGATGTTGAAGCTGCTTTAACTGGGTAAATAAATCTTGTGTGAGACCTGCCCGAATGACTGAAGACGGAAGTATGGGAGTAACAGGACTGTTGTCTTGAACTGGAAGAAAACTGCGTGACAGGGCATCTGCCTTGGTATTCTTGGAACCTGGCCTGAAGGTGATAATGAACTTGAAACGAGTAAAAAATAAAGCCCAACGAGCTTGCCGGGCATTCAGCCGTTTAGCTGATTCAATGTATTGAAGATTTTTGTGATCAGTCAAAACTGAAATGGTATGAGTGGCTCCTTCAAGCCAATGCCTCCACTCCTCAAAAGCCCATTTAATAGCCAGTAATTCCTGGTTACCAACATCGTAGTTGGATTCAGCAGATGAGAATTTCCTGGACATGAAGGCACAAGGATGTAATTCCAGGGAATCTGGATCCTTCTGAGATAGGATAGCCCCTACTCCAACCTCCGAGGCATCAACCTCAACAATGAAAGGCAATTCTGGGTTGGGATGTCTGAGGACCGGGGCTGAGACAAAGGCTTGTTTCAAGGCCTGAAAAGATAACTCCGCTTCACGTGACCAGTTGGTAGGATCTGCTCCCTTTTTAGTCAGTGCCACAATGGGAGCAACTAGGTCAGAGAAAGAGTGAATAAATCTTCTATAGTAATTCGCAAACCCTAAAAAGCGCTGAATTGCTTTTAAATTGGTGGGTTGCGCCCAACTAAGGATGGCTTGGAGCTTCTTTGGTTCCATACAGAATCCCCGAGGGGAAATAATGTACCCTAAAAAGGATACCTCCGTGACATGAAATTCACACTTCTCCAGCTTGGCATATAGGTGATTTTCACGTAATTTTTTTAGAACCTGACGCACCTGGGTAACATGTTGTTCAATAGAGTCAGAATATATCAAAATATCGTCTAAGTAGACTACAAGGAATCTTCCAAGAAATTCACGGAGCACATCGTTAATGAGATCCTGGAAAACTGCCGGAGCGTAGGACAGGCCGAATGGCATAACCAGATACTCATAGTGGCCTGATTGAGTACTGAATGCCGTTTTCCACTCATCCCCTGACTTGATTCTGATGAGGTTATATGCTCCTCTCAGGTCAATCTTAGAAAAAATCACAGCCGAACGTAGCTGATCAAAGAGGACAGAAATAAGCGGCAAAGGGTAAGTATTCTTTACTGAGATTTTATTCAAGGCTCTAAAGTCAATGCAAGGTCTGAGTGATCCATCCTTCTTCTCCACGAAGAAGAAGCCTGCACTTAAAGGGGATTTAGATGGCCTGATAAATCCTTTCCCTAGGCTTTCTTTAACATACTCATTCATGGCCACAGTTTCAGGTCCGGACAATGCATATAACCTTCCCTTAGGCAAAGTGGCACCAGGAATTAACTCGATAGCACAATCATAAGGCCTATGGGGAGGCAGAATATCCGCATTGCCCTTGGAAAATACATCAACAAAATCCTGGTATTCCACAGGAATGGGTGCGGGAATGACAGCAGCTATTCTGATGGGAAGCGTAATACATTCCTTATTACAGATGGTACCCCATTGTAAGATCTCCCCCGACTGCCAATCAATGATGGGATTATGAAAGGCCAGCCAAGGGTGACCCAGAACCACAGGAACTGCTGGACAATGGGTAAGGAAAAACTCAATCTTTTCAGAATGCAGAGCTCCTACCGAAAGTAGAACAGGAGGTGTACAGAGAGAAATAACCCCATTGGACAAGGGACTCCCATCTAAACCATGCATGGTGATACACCTACCCAAGGCTAACTGAGGAATACCTAAGGCCTTAGCCCATGTTAAATCCATAAAGTTCCCTGCAGCTCCACTGTCCACAAAAGCCGAGATCGAGGAACAGAGGCTGCCAAAGGAAACTTTAGCTGGAACCAACAGTGAATTATTTGAGGAGATAAGCTGCAGACCAAAGTGAACCCCCTCACAACTCACTTGGTCGAGGCGTTTCCCGACTTGTTCGGACAACTACGGGCAAAATGTCCCTTACCCCCACAGTATAAACAAAGACCAGAATTTTGCCTTCTGATTCTTTCTTCAGGAGACAGTTTGGAGAGGCCTATCTGCATGGGCTCCTCTATGTCCACAGGAATGGAAAAAACACAAGGAGAAGACCCAACAGATGCTCCTTTTTCAGCCCTCCGCTCTCTGAGACGACGATCAATCTTAATAGAGAGCTCCATGAGTTTATCGAGAGTCTCAGGAGCGGGATACTGAAGGAGACTGTCTTTTATAGACTCGGATAAGCCGAGGCGAAACTGACTGCGCAGGGCTGGATCATTCCATCCACAGTCGTTCGACCAACGGCGAAACTCCGTACAATAAATCTCTGCGGGATTCCTACCCTGTCTGAGAGCATGCAACTGACTCTCGGCGGATGCCTCTCTATCAGGGTCGTCATACAATAGCCCTAAAGACCCCAGAAAGGCGTCTACAGACAATAAAGCCGGATCGTCTGTCTTTAAGCCAAAAGCCCAGGTCTGAGGATCCCCCTGTAGCAAAGAAATAATAATTCCTACCCGCTGAGATTCCGTACCTGAGGAGACTGGTCTTAAACGAAAATACAGTTTACAAGACTCTTTAAAATTAAAAAAACTGCTTTCTATCCCCAGAAAAACGGTCAGGCAGATGCATTTTTGGTTCAGGAATGACCCTCGGGGAAGTCCGTAACAGATCTTCCTGTGACCTCACCCGAAGGGACAGATCTTGAACCATCTGAGTAAGCTCTTGAATCTGGCTAACTAAAAGCTGGCCAGGATTTGGCCCAACACCGGAGGGATTCATGAGGCTGACAAATCTCCCAACAGAATAAGGGAAAAAAAATTAACTCCTGTTTAATTTTTTTAAATTTTAGTTGGGCCGGTGATAATGTTATGATTCCCGTACTCCAGACCAGAGGAGATCTTTATGACAGAGGTCTGAGTACTGGAAGGATATGCTGGTACGGGAGCAAGAAATTGGAGAAAATGACTTAGCCGGCGCTGTCAGATTGTTGTTCTCATCGTATTATGCCGTCAAACTCCCACTTGCACGGTATTAAGTTTCACCATGGGGAAATGAAACAAAAATGGCAATAGTGAAGCTTGTTTAATACATGTGGAGAACAATACAAAACATTACATATATGTGTCAATGACCACCAAATGGCTTCTGATGACTTTAAAAATGCAGGGTAATTACCAGGGTAATTACCAGAAAACAATGGAACCGTGGCCAAACAGTTCCAAATAGCGCATGAAGAAATGCTGTAAGCTGAAACAGTTTACATCAGAAAGTCCACGCTAGTTACCAGCAATCGTCCTAGCATTCCCCAGGGGGCAGCTGAGACGACAAGGAATGCTAGGACGATTGCTGGTAACTAGCGTGGACTTTCTGATGTAAACTGTTTCAGCTTACAGCATTTCTTCATGCGCTATTTGGAACTGTTTGGCCACGGTTCCATTGTTTTCTGGTAATTACCCTGCATTTTTAAAGTCATCAGAAGCCATTTGGTGGTCATTGACACATATATGTAATGTTTTGTATTGTTCTCCACATGTATTAAACAAGCTTCACTATTGCCATTTTTGTTTCATTTCCCCATGGTGAAACTTAATACCGTGCAAGTGGGAGTTTGACGGCATAATACGATGAGAACAACAATCTGACAGCGCCGGCTAAGTCATTTTCTCCAATTTTATTCTTTGTATTGTATCACGTTGGTGAGGGGTGAAGGGACCTCGTGTGAGTCTTTGAGAGCCGGCAGCAGTACAGTGCGCACAGAGCTTTTGTTTAAAACTATTCTTTTTTGCACGGGAGCAAGAAAGCCTAGTAACCCCTGGCGCCCTAACTCCGTTGTCTCGCCCGTGTTATCAGAAATCCCCTGCGAGACTATGGTTGCTTGAGCCCATGGCAGCCGCGTTCGAAGGGCGGATTATGTCTGCCCAACCCCGATGCCCCCTCAGGTCTTAATGGGAGACAAAGGGAAATCCGAGACAGGGTGATAACAAGGGGCCCTCTGACTAAGCAACCAGGCCAGGGGTTACAAGCTATCTAACTTAAACCAAAAGTATGTGCGGACAAACCGCCAGGGAAAAGGACAACCAAAGATCCACTGATCCGTTACTCCTATCCAGCACCGCTGGATACCAGAGTGGATTTGTGGGAGCGGAATCCTCCGCAAAAGCTCCAGAACACAATAAACTAAATAATAAATAGTAAGCGGTCAAGCCGCAACACACGGCTACGCCGCGACTCACGAACACCACAGGATGTTAAAGGTGCTCGGTCGGACTCCAGGAATAGATGACAAATTCCGAGTACTGGATCACTGAGGACAGGAACAACCGGGTAGAGCAGGACTGGAATCTCTCTGTAACTGACACAGCAAACAGGAAGCTATCACCGGCGTCTGTGAGAAGTCCTGAGAGTGCTTAAATTTGGGAGCCCTCCAATCATGATCCAGACAGGGTAATCACATAATGATGCCGTGCAGCTGCATGCTGCACGGCCAGAATACACAAGCACTGATTAATTAAGACCCAGCAACGGGGAACGCGGTCTGACCGTGGCGTCCCCGTTGCTAGGGTCTGAGCGGCTCCGTGCGCCCGGCGTCTAGCGTTGCTAGGGAGCCGGCGGCTGTCTGCCTGCGGCGTCCCTAGTTGCTAGGCGCCGGGCCGCACTGACGGGCGTACCCTCTGCGCCTAACACATATTGCATCTAAATGAATAGTAATATTAGACATCAGAGAAACATTATGTCCTGTTCCATTTACATATTGCTAAGGCACCTTGTGTCTCGGGATGTTACTCGCTGCCTGTAAATTGATATACTGCATTATAGATTTCTGATTGTGTTCTCATATATTTTATTGTTTGGCATTTGTAGTTGGTTATAGTAAGCTGTGGGTCATGACATGTGTGATTTTTATTCTTGACAGTTCTTCATTTTCTATCTATCTATCTATCTATCTATCTATCTATCTATCTATCTATCTCTCTATCTATCTACAGTATGTCACATGTACATTTAAATATCAAGAGTTTCCAGGAAGCTACCCAACATCTACACAGATAATAAATTATAAGAGGTCCAAAGCCACTACAGGTATATAGCCTAAGTGCAGCAGATTTAGTGTTGTCAATCAGCAATATACTGTATTGCTGGCTACATATAGAATAATAAGGATTCTGAAAAAATGTGGTCAGAATATGACCATTATCACCCTCTTTATCTTATCACTCACAATAAGACCAGAAGTGATATGTACACTAAACCAACAAATGATTGGCAAGATATTAGCCGACATGGACCTCTATGTGATGGTGGAAGGCCATGTGTAACTCTGTAACCTCTGTAATGCCATCTCTCTCCATAATGGAGACTCTCAAGCGCACATCCTCTATCTACAGAGGACAGTGCTGAAGACTTGTGGTGTGGCCATACATGCACAGTAACTCACAAGGGTCAGAGGTCATGGGTCCTAGTACTGCCAGATAGGGCCCCCGATAGAGACATTGCAGGGCACTCTTTCTCTACAGTATTAGTTCAACTAGACGTGCGCAGCCCCCTGTGTTTTGGTTCTAAATCATCTGTAGATTTTTTCCTAGGTAGATAGATATTTATGATTTTCATCTCTAGATTGCTCAGCTCACAGGGAACAATACTATCCAGTGGCAAATGCAGGATTTCTAGAGGGGGGTTTCCAAATACAATCCACAATGTTCCATTGTGTAGATCATTGGAGCAAGCGGTAGAAGGACCAAGTACCAACCCTGGACATTAATGTACACATTGGTCCTTTTATACACTGGATACTGTGTTGAACACAGTATTAATATTTAACACTATAGATGGTCTATATCTTAGGCTCTATCAAACATATTTAACTAATATAAATAAAATAAGTGGCCAGGTAAAGGTTAAACATCTGATAATGAATAAATACACAAACATTACAGAACCAATAGAAGACAGAACTGTAATTTCTCAGCACACATTCTCCCACCTCATGGTAAGGCTCCTGTCTCTTCTTCCTGGCAGCTACTCTCTTGACCACTGCAGTGACTGAGGGTTCAGATCCACACACACACAGCAAACATGGTAGGATAAGCTATTACCACTGGGCATGTGCAGCAGCTCTACCCCTTTAAACTGCAGGTTGTGGCGACAGCTCTCGTAAGCTAATTATATTCTATTGCTATTGTTATAATCTGAGTCGCTGGCCAAGAGGAGAGGGGTTTTCAGGCAACCAGAAACACCCCCCCCCCCCCCCTGCGTTTGCCTATGCTATCAATGCATTTTGGTAAAGCTACATCAGCTATTTAGCCAAACAAGACAGATGCATAGGGCAGCACTCAGCATCTCAAAACCATTGCTTGGTGTATCGTTATTCTTTTTATGTTCTTGCTACTTGATCTATACTAACAACGGGATCAGTATGGTATCCCGCTGCACGTGATGCCGACGGTCAGTATACCGACATCGTCATCCGGAGCGGTGGAATGCCGGCAGGGGGGCTCGCCATGCTGCGGGCTTAGTGGCGAGCTACGCTCGCCACAGGTTCTATTCTCCCTTTATGGGTGTTGTGGACATCTATAGAGGGGGATTCACATACCTCACTAGTACACCAGCGGCGGTATGATACCCGAGTCGGGATCCCGGCATCGGTATTGTGACAGCTGGGATCCCGACGAGCAGTATGCTGACCACACACCCTGACAACTTATTTTTCATAATAAAAATAATTGATGATGGTGGTGTTGGATACAGGGATTTTAGATCTGATATATAGTTGAGCGTGCTCCTGTTTTTGTGTGTTTTCATAATGCTGACGTGATGTGGGTAGTGATCATGGGGTTAGACAACGGTGCGGGACTCACATGGGACAACAAGGGCATAGCCAATATCGCCGCATTGCCATGGTGACTAACCCTAGCGAGCGCGGTGCGATGGGCGCTGCTGGCTCTAGAATTTAGGCTGCATGAAGTTTCATATATAAATACAAGGTGTGCTTTAATATAATTAATTTAATTATCGATTTCATCAAAAGCTATATAATAATGTATTATCATTTCTCTACGCTGATACAAGAGACTCACTCCGGTCATGTGACTTATTATCACATGATCTACAGATCCATCACAAATGATGTCCCTTTCAACCTATGGAACATATCAGGAACTGTTTCCTGGGTAATACCAGGATAAACAAAATCAATGATTGGTTGGAATTATATCTCATTTTATGTGAAACACACATGTAACAAAGAAGTATTAATTTGTTTATGTCCTTCTATAGAGATTGGTCTGTCTCCTGTCTATTTTTGTACTGTTTTTATGCATTCTATATTTGATTGATTGATTGATTGATTGATTGATTGATTGATTTAATGAACTATCCAGGTGCCAATTAAGCCACCATATTGCTTAGGGTATATAAACCCCAAACTGAGATGGCACAGTATGCCTTCGAAAAAGCTGCAGGCTATATGCAGTGAAACGCGTCAGTGTTGCCTATTTGGTCAGGATATTTCACACACTTGAAGCCGAGCCAGCCCTTGGTAATTGCCTTTTCATCAGAAGAGACTCAGGGGGACATTTACTAAGCAGTGATAAGAGCGGAGAAGTAAGCCAGTGGAGAAGTTGTCCATGGCAACCAATCAGCACTGAAGTAACATCTAAAATTTGCATATTCTAAAATGATTCAGAGCTGCTGATTGGTTGATGGGGCAACTTCTCCACTGGCTCACTTCTCCGCTCTTATCACTGCTTAGTAAATGTCCCCCTCAGAGAGGATTCCGGTTTATCACAGACACCATATTGCATGAGGAACCCATCTACAAAACTAGACAATTCCAAGCTGCCATCTCCTCAAACAGTGAAATGAATACTACATTATTAACTGGACTCTTTTCACATCTAAAGAGACTCTTGCTGTATTGGACCATATTTCCAACAAGAGTAACCTTAGAACAGACTCTGGCATATTTCCTGACCCGATAACCAGGGTAATATTGTTTTAATGCTCTACATGAATTCATGTTACCACAGTGTTGTTTGTATGCATTTGTTGTTTTTATTAAAATGTTATTTTTTCATAATGCGCATGTTCCAGAGCCAATCATACCCAAGTACGAGTGTTGTAGAGGTGTACGTATTTAGAACTGATGGAGTACTAGGCTATAATGGGATGGCATGTCCATGGTCTCCTAGGCTGTGCAGAGTTTGATGGAAACATCCAGGAGTATCTCACCCTCTTCTCACCTCTATCTCACCCCGTCCTTACAGATTTAAGTATGCAGCACCAAGTCTGGGAATAATTACTGTATATGTGCGCACCTAACCGAATCGATCCTTAAATGTACGGATAATAAATGGGTGAGATGCAGAGATGCCTGCAATTCTGCATCTGAGCGAACATACAACTGCAATGAGGGAGCAACTGTGGGCAACTTGAGTTCATCTCAGCATTAGACTATGATTTATAGAATGGGCTATCACTGATGTAGGCTCTATTTACTCAAAATGCCTAGTAAAGTGTTGTCTCCTACATTTTTCCTCATACATTTCCTTTCAGCGTGTACTTTTACATATAATGAATTTGTGATATTTTATTCTAATTAGCATACAGTGAAAATCTATGGGGTTGGCTTGAAAGAGTTGCTTCCAAGGAGAGGTGACAGAGTGCAAGACGGTAAAGAAGTTTGGAGCTTTCAGGGGTAGACACGAGGGACTGTCACAGCAGAGCCTGGGGTGCACTGTGAGAAGTCTTCGTCTTAATTCAGCAGATGCAATGACCCTGGGGAATCAATGACTGCATACAGCATTGTATCTGATTATGTATTAAGCCCTAAGGTTGCTGTGGCAACTTTATTTCTCTTCTAACTGATTTTATGCATTTTGCAACTGTCACATTCCTGAAAATCCACAAAAAAATCAGAGGAGAAGTTACAAGATTCTCTGCAGCTTATCATTCCTAAATAATGAATTCACACTTAATCCGGGCTTAGTCCACTTGTTTTGCAGTTAAACTGACAAAAAGACCTGGTTTCCTACAGTAAGCCAAAACCAAACCCACACAGGATTCTTGCCAGTATCATCAGGCATACTTTCAGTGGGTTCAGTATGATATACCGATGGACGAGACGCCAGCGTTCAGTATACCGACAGCAGCATCCTGTCCATCAGAATGCCCCCATTAAGCCCCATAACCCTTACCTTTTCCTTACCCTAACCCTCCCTTGTCGGTGGCTAACCCTAACCCTCCCCGCTTGGTGTCGAACCCTAACCCTCCATTCCCTGCTACCTGAACCTAACCCTCACCGCTGGGTGCCTAACCCTAACCTCCCCTTTTATGTGCCTAACCCTAACCTTCCGTCCCTGGTCCCCAACCCTAACCTTCCTGTGGCTGCACCCTAACCCCCCTTCTGCTTGCTAAACCCCCCCCCCTCCTTCCCCCAGCCCCCCTCACCCCTCCGCATCAGGACGGCAGCGCATTCCCTGTCCGAACAATCATGATACCGTTTGTCTGTATTTTGATGCCAGCATTCCGCCTGGTGTGGCTATATCAACGCCGGGTTTGTGTCCTCCCTACCTGTATATCGACAGCCAGGATCCTTTTCTTCGGGAAGGTAACTGCTTCCCCTTTCAGTATCCACTCCCCACCACTCAAAGGTGATGATCAGAGGCTTACCCCTTTCTCCAGTGGTAATATGCAACATCACAGCAGGATTGCTCATGTTAGGAGAACAGAAGACTGATGTGGATTGAAACATGCGGCAGGGAGCTGTATGTTTAGGAGGTCACTTGTTTAGTGTTAACAGGGCTGGACTAGCCAACTGGCATTTCTGACAAATGCCAGAAGGGCTGATGGGCCGGTCTGGTCACACAGTGACCGGGGCCGGCCAAGCAGAGCATCCTCCCAGCACTCTGCTCAGACGCCCGGCATACAGAAACACAGGGGCATGCTGCAAACCGCACCAACCATGAGCTGTGGCCAAGCCCATTATAGAGGCCTAATCCATCTCTGAGTGCCCATACACTTGTCTGGGCACTCAGGGACGGATTTTAAAAACACATGCAATCGCACTGCGATTCGATAAATATTAAGTGCAGCACATACTATCTTGAAACGTGAGATTCGAATGGCGTGCCCCGCGCATCGCGTCGAAAGGTACCTAAAATGTGCATACAATTCTTTGATTTCTCTCACAGATGCGGTCGAAATCGAAGGTTAGCACCGATTATCTCACAAGTGTATGGGCACCATTAAGCTGGGTACACACTGGTAGATATATCTGCAGTTCAATTGATCAGCAGATATATCTGCCGGTGGTGGTTGTTCATACACACAGAAAGATGCCCCAATATATCTTAAAGCTATATCTGCTGTTCAATCTATCTGCAGCTATATATGCAGATGGGAGTTGTTCATACACACAGAAAGATGCGCCAATCAGGGGTGTATCTAGGGGTCTGAGTGCCCCTGGCAAAGTAAGGGGCTGGCACCCGCACCCCACCCCACCCCCTACACACATTTGAATTAAGGTGTGAGTACTGGAAATGGGGCATGGTCTTGTGGGGGAAGGGCATGTACACAATAGTACTTCCAATTCAAATTATGCCACACAGTAGAGTCCCTTATTTACATTACACCGCACAGTAGTGTCTCATATTCACGTTACACCATCCCCCCCAAAACCCTAACCCACCTTTCCCACAGCCTGACCCTAACCCCCCCCCCCCCCCCAGCCTCTTCAGTGGTGCCTAACCCACCCTTCCTAATCTCCCTCCCTGCAGCCTATCCCTAACCCTCCCACCCTCGCAGCCTAACCCTCCCACGCGGCTAGCCAGTGGCGACTTAGGCACCAACTCGATCTGGATTTTGGCTTTCAGCATCGCTATCTATGTTGGGATGCCAGCATCAGCAGTATGAGCAGATTCGGGATGCTGGCGTCAGCTTTCCGACTGCCGGGATGCCAAACGCCTTAATGTCTCTTATGTCACCCCTGCCTGAACTTCCTCCTTTCTTTACTTACCCTCTTGCACCTCTCATGCCCTCTGTTCCTCTTTAGCCCTGGAGTTTTCAGTCCCGCATTCCATCTCTCAGTCTCACCAGTGCACCTCTCACTCCCTCTATCACCCATGTACCCAGTGTCGGACTGGAGCATGAAGGGCCCACCGGGGGTATGCACTGGTAGGGACCCATGATTAGAGGTGTGGCCAGCCTCCAAAGGGGGTGTGGCCAGCCACCACAGAGGCTTCGCTAACCATTATAGAGTACCTGGTCTGGACTCCTTGATAATTTATATAGTAATTAATGCTAGTGCATGCATGCTAATGTGCCAGATTAATGACAGCAATGTACTGTAGAGAATACATTATAATCCTGTGCAGTATAAGGTAACATATGTATAATATATAATTCAAGTGCACAGTCTAGAACCTTATCTCTAGAGGAGGAGGGGCCCCCCAGGCAGTGGGGCCTACCGGTGGTTTCCCCTGTACCCCTGTGGGCCAGTCCGAGCCTGCATGTACCTCGCTCCCTCCTTCCATCTCTCACATCACACCTGTACCTCACTCCCTCCTTCCATCTCTCACATCTCCCCAGTACCTCACTTCCACCTTCCATCTCTCACACCTCTTCTTCACTCCCACCTTCTGTCTCCCCTGCACCTCGCTCCCACCTTCCGTCTCCTCTGCACCTCACTCCCACCTTCTATCTCCCCTGCACCTCGCTCCCACCTTCTTCTCTCACACCTCTTCTTCACTCCCACCTTCTGTCTCCCCTGCACCTCGCTCCCACCTTCCGTCTCCTCTGCACCTCACTCCCACCTTCTGTCTCCCCTGCACCTCGCTCCCACCTTCTTCTCTCACACCTCTTCTTCACTCCCACCTTCCGTCTCCCCTGCACGTCGCTCCCACCTTCCATGTCTCACACCTCTTCTTCACTCCCACCTTCCGTCTCCCCTGCACGTCGCTCCCACCTTCCATGTCTCACACCTCTTCTTCACTCCCACCTTCCATGTCTCCCCTGCACCGTGCTCCCACCTTCCATCTCCCCTGCACCTCGCTCCCACCTTCCACCTCCCCTGCACCTCGCTCCCACCTTCCATGTCTCACACCTGTACCTTGGTCCCATCTTCCATCTCCCATGCACCTCACTCCCACTTTCCATCTCTCACACCTGCACCTTGCTCCCTCAGATTATTACCCCGTAGTCCAGGGATCCCCCTTCCTCTCAGACACATTATCTCCCTTAGCACAGAATAGCCCCCACCTCCCAATATAGAAGATTCCCCCATCCCCCTGAGACAGATCTCCCCTACCAGCCAGTACAGTTCACACACAGAACCTTCTCCTGGTATGCTGTGTCCGCTCCATTGGCAGGTTAGGAGTAACGGAGGACAGTGTCACAATGGGAGCCGGGAAGAGATGGTACCCGCACAGTGTGACTGCATAGTGTGTATTATGTGTAATTAGTCAGCAAATGCTGGCCAGGGCTGGTTCTATATTAAATATTTGTGCAGTGTCTGACTAGGCATGTGGGGGGTGCCCAACATCCGGGTGTGCCTGTGCACACATGCCACCCACCATGTGCACGCCTATGCCCCCTCCCCCATAGCAGAGAAATTAGCCCCCTGAGCCCCCCTCTCCATGTGTCTCTGCCTCATGCCCTACCCCCTAATAGCAGTGTTATCAGCTGATCCTACACCCTCATGTCTCCCCCCAATAACAGTGTCACATTCCCCTGTGCACCCACTTTCCATAGTTCTCCTCCACATAGCAGTGTCATTACCCCTCTTCCCCCACTCCCCATAGGTCCCCCACTCCCACATAACAGTGTCATTACCCCCCTTCCCCCACTCCTCATAGGTCTCCCACTCCCACATAGCAGTGTCATTACCCCTCTTCCCCCACTCCCCATAGGTCTCCCACTCCCACATAGCAGTGTCATTACCCCCCTTCCCCCACTCCTCATAGGTCTCCCACTCCCACATAGCAGTGTCATTACCCCCCTTCCCCCACTCCCCATAGGTCTCCCACTCCCACATAGCAGTGTCATTACCCCCCTTCCCCCACTCCTCATAGGTCTCCCACTCCCACATAGCAGTGTCATTACCCCTCTTCCCCCACTCCCCATAGGTCCCCCACTCCCACATAACAGTGTCATTACCCCCTTTCCCCACTCCCCATAGGTCTCCCACTCCCACATAGCAGTGTCATTACCCCTCTTCCCCCACTCCCCATAGGTCCCCCACTCCCACATAACAGTGTCATTACCCCCCTTCCCCCACTCCTCATAGGTCTCCCACTCCCACATAGCAGTGTCATCATTACCCCCCTTCCCCCACTCCCCATAGGTCTCCCACTCCCACATAGCAGTGTCATTACCCCCCTTCCCCCACTCCTCATAGGTCTCCCACTCCCACATAGCAGTGTCATTACCCCTCTTCCCCCACTCCCCATAGGTCTCCCACTCCCACATAGCAGTGTCATTACCCCCCTTCCCCCACTCCCCATAGGTCTCCCACTCCCACATAGCAGTGTCATTACCCCTCTTCCCCCACTCCCCATAGGTCTCCCACTCCCACATAGCAGTGTCATTACCCCCCTTCCCCCACTCCCCATAGGTCTCCCACTCCCACATAGCAGTGTCATTACCCCTCTTCCCCCACTCCTCATAGGTCTCCCACTCCCACATAGCAGTGTCATTACCCCTCTTCCCCCACTCCCCATAGGTCTCCCACTCCCACATAGCAGTGTCATTACCCCCCTTCCCCCACTCCTCATAGGTCTCCCACTCCCACATAGCAGTGTCATTACCCCTCTTCCCCCACTCCCCATAGGTCTCCCACTCCCACATAGCAGTGTCATTACCCCCCTTCCCCCACTCCTCATAGGTCTCCCACTCCCACATAGCAGTGTCATTACCCCCCTTCCCCCACTCCTCATAGGTCTCCCACTCCCACATAGCAGTGTCATTACCCCCCTTCCCCCACTCCTCATAGGACTCCTTCCCCCATAGCAGTGTTATTAGCCACCTTCCTCTCCCCATAAGTCCCCCGTTACCCCATCCATATCTTACCTTTGTGCTGTGATGCTGCAGTGCTGGGGCAGGGTTCTGGCTCCGCAGGCTCAGTGCCTGGATTCCTCTGCAGCTGCCGTCTGTGCTCAGCCACAGGGCAGGCAGAAAGTGAAAGTAAAGTCGCTTCCTACCTGTGTGAGCAGAGATACGGCTCTGTGTGCTGCTGCTGCAGCCTCCGTCCTAAAGGGCCCCATACACTAGAACGATAATGCCCGATTTCACCCCAATTCGGGACGATATATTTAGTGAAATCGGGCATTTTCGTTGTGCTTTACACCCGACCTGATCCGATGCGCGTTCCCGTGAGCATCGGATCGGATCACCCTAGATCAGACATATCACGAGTGCTGCACTTGTGATATGTCGGATCCCGCAGGAATGGCTGGGATAGTAAAAGATACATCATATACAAAAGGACCGCATACAATGTATCTTTTACTATCCTGCTGCCTGGGAGGCTGCCAGGAGGTTGAAGGGAAATCCTAGACGAAATGACGGACCGTCATGTCGTATAAGTGTATGGGGCCCTTAACTCTCCTCTCTCCTCCTGGCTGGCTGTGATAACAGAGCTGGCCCTAGCCTTGGGAACGGATGCCCCTGGGCATTCCATGTGCCCTAGACATTTGCCTATAATGCCTATTGGCTAGGGCCAGCTCTGGGTGAGAGTGTGTTACTGCCGATGTCCGTCAGCACCGCACTGCACTAGTGATCAGACTAGTGTCCGGCAGCAGCGCACTTGTAATCAGACTCAAAATAAACTACAGCTCCCAGCAGCCCTTGCTGTCGGGAGCTCCTAGCAAAAAGGGCTGCTGGGAGCTGTAGTTTATTTTGAGTCTGATTACAAGTGCAGTGCTGCCGGACGCTAGTCTGATCACTAGTGCAGTGCGGTGCTGACGGACACCGGCACCGTGCCTGCAGTAACAGGCTCTCACCAGGTACAATATGACAGTACTACTCTTCTGCCCTTTGGACGCAGGAGGCACCGACAGGCGGCGCCCCCTCCTTGCCTGGCGCCCCTGACGAGTGCCATCCTGGCCAATGGGTAGATACACCCCTGGCACCAATATATCTGCAGATATATTGGCCATCTGCTGTGTTGCACAGCAGATGCAATATATCTGTGAAAGACGTCTTTCACAGACATATTGCTTGTACACACCTGCGCAGATCGGCAAAAGATACATTGGCCGACCAATTGATTGGCCAATATATCTGCCAGTGTGTACCCAACATTAGTTGTTATTATTATGGTAGTTATTATGGTTGGGTGTGGTTTGAGCACAGTTTTCTTAAGACATTATATGGCAGATGTACTAACCCTTGGAGAGTGCTAAAGTGGAGATAGGTAAAGTACCAACCAATCAGCTCCAAACTGTCATTTTTCAAACAGTCTGTGACATGGCAGTTAGGAGCTGTTTGGCTGCTACTTTATTTCTCTCCACTTTATTTCTCTCCAAGGCTTAGTTCATCTCCCCCTATGTCACATGTTTCAAGCCTGCATGTGTTGTGTTTCAGTTAGTGCATTGATGGGCTGCGCTGATTACTGACTCTCTTTTCTATGCCACCATAAGCTTGTCCTATGTTACACTATTCAATAACTAGCTGACCTTTTAAATGCCATTTCTAGTTCATTATTTTAGGTTGAAAGGGTTCTGTGACCCGCACACAAGACGCACATCAGCCCAGCGGCATATCTAGGATGGGTGCAGGGTGTGCCCCCTCCTCTCTTAACACTCCCTTGCATCACCAACTTAAAACGCTGGAAGTTAAGTGTTAAAAATGTCAGGTTTATATATTACAGGACTCTGGCTGAGATTTGACGGTAGAATATTATATATTGTCGTATTTCAACTTCCAATAACACAGTCGACCTCTCAAAATATTTAACAGTCTCACGGTAAAACTCACACACCAAGAAAAGAATCTGCCAGATCAGAAGCAGTGTGATCTTTAGACATCTGTGTCCTTTCTGCATCATTAAACATGTTTATTTCTCTCTCTACTGAGCTATCATTTATAGGAAAAGGCTATTGCCTTTGGCTTTATCACTCTCCATTCTCTCATTTCCTGCCCATTGCTCTCTTGTGATCCTTTCTCTCACATGGAACTTCCGGGATTTTTCAGTTTTATGTGTCCACCAGTTACCTATACTTTGATGCGTTATTTTGTCTTTTTTTCTAAAGCCCTTTGTCATGCTCCAGTATTTCTATATTATTATTTTTTATTATTATTATTATCAGCTTTAATTAGGTTAAAGCAAAATTGTACGCCATTTTCTAATGTGCATTTAATTTGATCTTCATCCATAGATTTACATGAGTTCAAGGACTTCTTAAAATAAAGGTTCCTTTTGTGACCTGATACAGATTTCCCAGAACATCAGAGGTACTCCCAAATTTTTAGGGAGTCCAACTCCCAAAAATGTCCTATTCCCAGAGAACTGGGTAATTTTGAAGGACCCTCACCCCTGTATAGACAGCAATTCACTGCATTAGGGGGGTCATTCTGACCCATTCGCACACAGCATTTTGGCGCTGCGGTGCGAACGGGTCCAGAATGCGCATGCGCGGTGGCCGCACTGCGAGTGCGCGAAGTTACCCGGCGACAGGGGTCACCGGGTTACGTCGCATCCTACGAAGAAAGAGGTGGCAGAGCCGACCGCAAGAAGATTGACAGAAAGAAGGCGTATTTAGGCGGATCCGGACTGTTGGAGATCGTTTTCGGGGAGTAGGGAAAACGTAGGCGTGTCCAGCAGAACGGAGGGCGGATGTCTGGCGTCAAAGCCGGCCCCAGCATCGCAGAGATCGTCGCACAGGGTAAGTATGTCCAGGCCTAGTCTTCTTTTGCTTTACATTTTTTTGTGCTTAGCAGGGCTGCACAAGCGATTGCAGCCCTGCTAAGATAAAATACACTCCCCCATAGGTGTGGACTAGTTGATCGCAGCGGCAGCTAAAAAGTTGCTGGCTGCAATCAACTCGGAATGACCACCCATGACCCCATACAGCAACCAGCTATATCTACGCCCCAGTAACTCTCGCAGAGGGGAATCTCTAAAAGTTGAAAGGGATTTTATTTTAAAACAGTAAAAATATTTGCTGATGCTTTTATCAGCATCTTCATTATATGATTATCTTCTGCATCTATAGGCTATATCATCGGGTGTGGTTCATTAGATAATTAGGTTGACAGTCAATATTTTGACCATGTGGTCTACTACATGCATAAGGTCACCATGGTCAAAAGGTCAAAATGAAAAAGACAGACAGTACAAAAGGTCAAGAGGGTCAAAAGGTTGACATGGAAATGGTCAACACAAAGATGGTCGACACAGGGTTTTTAAGTGTCATTTTGTATGTTTAACCAAATGTAAGCCAAAATAGTGGAAACGTGTACCCTCGCAGGCTAGCTTTGCTCGCTACGCTTTGGGCAATGTGCCTCGCTGTGCTCGGCACAGGTTACTATTCCCAATCGGAGTCCACTTGGATGGTAAATGATGAAAAAGCTATAAAACAAATGGAAAAAAAAGAAAAAACTTGTGTCAGCCATATTTGTGTCATACATTGTCATGTTGACCTTTTGACCATATCAACGTTTTATACCTGTCGACCTATTTACAGTTGACCTATTGACTGTCGATCTATCATCCAAAACCCATGTTGCCAGAGGGCATGTTACACTTACACATACATGTCCTTACTCTACTGAACGTGGATTTGTGAGCTTAGGGTGGTGGAGCCTGTTACAAAATAATACCCAGGCCTGTCTAGGGGCTTGGGTGTGCACGGACCATGCTGCAATGTCCCCGTGAATTTGACTGCACATTCACAATACAACAAAATGGATTTTCGCCCTGATACACACGAGTCAGGCCTTTTATAAATTACTTTTGCCATTGCTGTCGTTGGTGCCCTTATAGGATCTAAAAATGTGCCTCTTTCATGGACCCATTTACAGCCACTCAGAGCTCTTTATAAACAACAATCTCAATAATATTACAGCCTCTCAATGTGTATCTTTTTACCCTGCTATACCCACAGAGTATGACTAGAGCAGCACAGTCTGGAAAAAAGTGGCTATGTAAAGCTATAGGACATGAGCCTATGCTACAGTGGGTGCAGGGGTGCGGCTGCTATGGGGCCCAGTCCTCCCCCTGCACCGCATCAATAATATTGTGTAGGGCAGATGCTCCCCTCCAGATCCTCATGGGTAACTTCACATTTCCAAGCAGTGTACTGCTGCACGGTGCTGTCCCATATTGTGTAGGGCAGATGCTCCCCTCCAGATCCTCATGGGTAACTTCACATTTCCAAGCAGTGTACTGCTGCACGGGGCTGTCCCATCTTCTGTCCTAGTTGGCTCTATCTCTCTTCACTGATGCATTACTGGGAGGAGGTGTGGTCATGCAGAGCCTGCTTGGACATCCCAGGACCACAGTCACGTCTAATCCCAGTAATGGCATGCATTAGTGAGGAGAGACAGAGCCAACCGGGACAGAAGATGGGACAGCATCCTACAGCAGCACACTGCTAGGAAAGGTGAAGCTTCCCACAGGGATCAGCAGGAAAGCACTCACTCTACACTGAGTAGTGACTTTTTCAGACTCATTTGGCTCTAAAGTTGAGAGTCCGATAAAAAGTCAGATCCAGATGTTTTGCTCATGTTAAGTATACAACTCGGCCAATGGGGGTCATTCCGAGTTGTTCGCTCGTTGCCGATATTCGCTATACTGCGATTTGTTGCTAATTGCACATGTGCAAGGCACGCAGGGCGCATGCGCTTAGTTATTTAACTAAAAACTTAGCAGATTTGCTGTGGATTCTGCGGCGCTTTTCAGTCGCTCTGCTGATCGGTGAGTGATTGACAGGAAAGGGGCATTTCTGGGTGGTAACTGAGCGTTTCCGGGAGTGTGCTAAAAAACGCAGGCGTGTCAGGGAAAAACGTGGGAGTGTCTGGAGAAACGGGGGAGTGGCTGGAGATACGGGGGAGTGGCTAGTCGAATTCAGGGTGTGTTTGTGACGTCAAACCAGGAACTAAACGGACTGAGCTGATCGCAATCTGTGAGTAGGTCTGGAGCTACTCAGAAACTGCAAGGAATTATTTAGTAGCAATTCTGCTAATCTTTCATTCTGCTAAGCTAAGATACACTCCCAGAGGGCGGCGGCCTAGCGTGTGCAATGCTGCTAAAAGCTGCTAGCGAGCGAACAACTCGGAATGAAGGCCCATGTAATGAAGTCCGATATTGCAAGTCGGATTTAAAACAGCTCTAAAACTCTCAAAGAATTTAGAGGTTTTTTTTGGCTGAGTTTATTATGAAAATGTTAGAAATCAATTATAAATACACGTTTCAAGCACATGTGCAATAAATAAACACTTTGCAATACATTTTGTCACTTTAAAAAAAAAACTGATTTAATTTTTACATTATTTTCCCCAGGAAATGTGTATTACAGGCATATAAATGTACTAAGTCGCACAAGCAGTTCCAGTTGAATCCAGTGATATGTGACATGTCTATATTTTGTGTGTAATTTCCAAATATTCCACATATTGTACTTTTTTTTTTTTACATACAAATGCGTCATAGACGCAAATTAATGTACTGAATTACACAAGTAGTTTATGCTAATTTCAATTATATGCGACATGGCTATATTCAGTGTGTAATTGTGACTGTATCTAATTATGTTACAGTGTTTTGAATGCACTGTAGAATAACATTTTGTATGCAGATACAGTTGCTATTACACATGGAATATAGGCATGCTACATATAATTTTAAACAGCAGATGCTGCTTGTGCATCCTGGAGGACTGGGGTATATTTTGGGTGTGTATTGCTTAATCATGGGACTTTTGCGGGACAATGGGTGACTTTCTCGGACACTGTGGTCCTCCTATACTAAAAGACACATTTCAGTTGGTTCAAAAATATCGGACATTTTCTAGTCTAAATACGGTGATACCTTGGATCCGAGATGCTGAAGACAGGAAATACTCACACACCATTACATTGCCTGAGTTCCGGAAAATAGACACACATTTGTAATGTCCAATGTGATGGGTAAATTTCTCGGGCGGCATTATGGGCTCCCATTACATCCCGGCCTATGACTATTAGTGTTTGCCCCCTTATTTTACAGTGACTGGTAACAGATGAGAACAGTGGTGGCTTTACTCTATACCAGGGCCGCCATCAAGGAGGTGCCATGTGTACAGTTATCCCAGGCCCAGCCACTCTGACAGAGTGTAGGGCCCGGGCTGCTCAAACAGACAGGCGTGGCTATTCCCGGTGGGCCGATGAAACTGATTGCGGCTGCTAAAGACAGTTAAACAGCCCTCATTCCGTGATCATGGGCTGCTCCCCTCTGCCACCCACCCAATGCCGCTACCCCTGCCGCCGCACGCCGCTGGTCACAATCATTCATATTAAAAAAAAAATTATCTGGATGTGGCGTGGTGTGAAGAGGAGCCGCGAAGAGCTAGGGACAGGAGGCCAGGAGCAGACAGCATGGCAGAGAGGACTCTCAGGATGGATTTGGAAAGGTAAGTATGTGTTTATATTGTGTTTGTGACTCTGAGAAGGGGGCCCGGGGCTGGCTCAGCTGTCATGTGACATGTCATGCATGCAAAAAATATAATATAAAAGGCAAGTGAAGTGATTATTCTCTGTCTGTGCTCTACCTGGTGCAATGTGTCTCAGTGCTCTACCTGGTGCAATACATGGTGCAATACCCAGTGCAATGTGTCTCGGTGCTTTACCTGGTGCAATGTGTCTCAGTGCTTTACCTGGTGCAATGTGTCTCAGTGCTTTACCTGGTGCAATGTGTCTCAGTGCTGTATCTGGTACAATGTGTCTCAGTGCTTTACCTGGTGCAATGTGTCTCAGTGCTTTACCTGGTGCAATGTGTCTCAGTGCTGTATCTGGTACAATGTGTCTCAGTGCTTTACCTGGTGCAATGTGTCTCAGTGCTTTACCTGGTGCAATGTGTCTCAGTGCTTTACCTGGTGCAATGTGTCTCAGTGCTTTACCTGGTGCAATGTGTCTCAGTGCTCTACCTGGTGCAATGTGTCTCAGTGCTTTACCTGGTGCAATGTGTCTTAGTGCTGTATCTGGTACAATGTGTCTCAGTGCTTTACCTGGTGCAATGTGTCTCAGTGCTTTACCTGGTGCAATGTGTCTGTGCGCTACCTGGTGCAATGTGTCTCAGTGCTGTATCTGGTGCAATGTGTCTCAGTGCTTTACCTGGTGCAATGTGTCTCAGTGCTCTACCAGGTGCAATGTGTCTCAGTGCTTTACCTGGTGCAATGTGTCTCAGTGCTCTACCTGGTGCAATGTGTCTCAGTGCTCTACCTGGTGCAATGTGTCTCAGTGCTCTACCTGGCACAATGTGTATAATATGCTCTGCCTGGCGCAATGTGTATAACGTGCTCTGCCTGGCGCAATGTGTATAACGTGCTCTGCCTGACGCAATGTCTATAACGTGCTCTGCCTGACACAATGTCTATAACGTGCTCTGCCAGGTGCAAAGTGTACAATGTGCTCTGCCTGACGCAAAGTGTATAACATGCTCTGTCTGGCGCAATGTGTATAACGTGCTCTGCCTTACGCAATGTCTATAACGTGCTCTGCCAGGTGCAAAGTGTACAACGTGCTCTCCCTGACGCAATGTGTATAACGTGCTCTGCCTGGCGCAATGTGTATAACGTGCTCTGCCTGGCGCAATGTGTATAACGTGCTCTGCCTGGCCCAAAGTGTATAACGTGCCCTGCCTGGCGCAATGTGTATAACGTGCTCTGCCAGGTGCAAAGTGTACAACGTGCTCTGCCTGGCGCAAAGTGTATAACGTGCTCTGCCTGGCGCAAAGTGTATAACGTGCTCTGCCAGGTGCAAAGTGTATAACGTGCTCTGCCAGGTGCAAAGTGTATAACGTGCTCTGCCTGGTGCAAAGAGTATAACGTGTGTGTGTGTATTGGGGGGGGGATGCCTATTTTATCAGTCACGGGCCCCACAAATTCTGGTGGCAGCCCTGCTCTGTACACTGGAACTGCATGTGGCCCATGCTTAAACACAATGCTACCCTTTTTATTATTTGTTCAAAACATATAAATAAAACATTGTTTGGAAATCAATCTGTTGCTGGAGCAGTCTCTTCACTTTGGACACAAAAAAGTTCTATCTACGAAGGACCCCTTACACTAATATCCTTTGGGAATAATATTTGTATACTACTATTGATCCCTTCATCCAAAGAGTTAAGCCCTCATCTTCTATAGCGCATAGTAAAAGTTATAGGAATGATAGAGTATAGTAAGTGCCGAAAGAGCATCTGGAGGATGAAATCATATTATTTGTAGAGATACTTGAACTATTCAAGCAAGTCTAAAATTTAATCAAACTGTGTCAGTTTGATGGTTTCAAACTTGTTTGCAGTTTATTAACGGTTTGACCTAAATTTTAAAGTCTTCCTGCTACTGAATTTAATATGACAATTGTAAGTTTAAAGCATTCTCCAAACATACTAAGCAAGAAGCAAGCATGGTCATTGACTGTTTATTTATTTATTTTTTTGCATTTCCTTATATAGCACAGCAAATTTGTTTGTTATTATATGTCGTATGGCATTTTGACTGTGTTTGACAAACCTGTAACACATGAATGGAGTTGGGTACAGCATGCTGATGGTCAGAAATCTGCTGGTCTGAATTTCGGCAACGGGATTCCAACAGTGAAAATGCCGTCAATATTTGGTACGTATTTTAAGGCTAACCCCAACCCATCCCTGCCGCAGTCTAACACTAACGACATTTTTACTCATCGGGATCCCACCACTGGTGTTTTGAGCATCAGGATTCAGCACAACGGACACCAAACTCAATAATGAGATCCTTCAGTGAAGAGATGTGTGTTTTGGATTTGGTTTTAGTTCTAGATTATCATCATGTTTTAGTTTTGGTTTTAATGTTGCAAAACTATCTTTAAGTGTTTTGGGTTTGGTTGTTGGTTTCTTTAGAAATTGATAAAAACAGCTAACATCATGCAACTTGGGATTGATTTGTTCCTATAATATTAATATCAATATCATTAATTTCCAGTCATTTCCAGTCAATTCTGCCCACCTTACCATACAATCTCCTTAGTGAAATGGTACCTGAAATCATGCGGGAGGGACTTACAGTACACACTAATTCGAGTTCCGAACACGAGGAAAGGCCTGACTCTGGACTTGGTCCATTCAGATCCCCAAAAGTAATCCAAGCCAGGACTCGGTTCTACTCGAATCCTAAAGTTAGCTCATCTCTATTTCATAGTTGCAAAAGATCAAGAATTTTCACCAATTTTTGAAACTTCTAAATAGATTCAGTTAACGAGTTCTAGAATTGTTTCAAAACAGTTCAAACACCTCTAATTCTGTTGAGTTTTTAGATGGTGTTTACTATAAGGGAAAGCGTGGCACTGTCTACATCATGCCAGGATTAAACACTAAGATAACTCTGTCTTTCTTCTGGCTCAGAGTTGCTGCAAAGTTCAGTTTAACTTTCATGTTGTTTCAAAAGAGAAAGGATATCTAAATCAATAAAACATCTTAGGACGAAAAAAGGAATTTCTCCGATATACACAGATCAATAGAATAAGTAGGAGCTGCTAATAGCTGCCCCAGGCTCCCATACTGCTGTTCTGAGAATGAGGCAAGGGAAGCTAATTAATGAACCTCATTATTCTCTTTTGATTAATATTTTTTCCCCCTAGTAGTCTCTGAACTGTTTCAAGTCAATTTTACCACATCCTGGACTTTTCAGAATGAACATGTATATGATTTAACCCATTCTACTGTTTCGGCACTACAGTATAACGGTAAAGTCTGACAGCCGTGGTTTTATCAACAATGGTGGATAAAGGCCACAGTGGAGCCTAAGTTATTGTCTAATCATAGATCCCTGCCCACTGCTTACTCCTGTATAAATGTATTACTAGTAGCTAGCAATTTATAAATCACCTAGCTAGTCAATAGTCTGCATAAATGTAGAAACTTATTAATAACATCCATACACAAACTAACTTATATTTACAGGCTGGCCCAAATGACTGACTATTACCCCTCTCAGACCGCATTGCAGGGTCACACCCAGGAGCCGTACATGGGTACTTCTTGGGTGTGACCCTGCATGAGACCCCTTCAGACTGCGTCCCCATCCCAACATTATGCCGGTGCTGAGTTGGAGGCGGCGCTTGGAAATCAGATGAACACCAAACGCCGCCTGTTCCCATACAGTGAATGGGTAACGGGACAAATCGACCTACAGTAGCTTACCCGTTGTCACCACACAGCAATCCAGGTTGAACACAAGTTAAATCTTGGTCACTACCCGGGTTGGAATACCGGATCGCTCGACCTGGATTATTCCAACTGGGTCCTTTCAGACCGCACAGTAACCCGGGTTATGCATGCTCATGTGAAATAACCTGGGTTACAAGCTGGCGGTCTGAAAGGGGTACATGAGAATTTACCTGGCAGATTAGGGAAACAGGAGGCTGGTGACCATGGAAATCTTTAACAACCGCTGTAAAATAGGTGGTGAGTACTGAGCTGAGGTTGTGCAAGATGTAAAAGGATGTTTCCACTTTGATACAATCTCGGAGGACAAAGCATTCGTCACTGCAGCATACCAACTGCAAGCTTTAGTTTAGGCGCTGCAGTGATATCTGTCCTCCTGGGAAATAATACTGTTTTGTTTGGTTGCTCTGGGTAACAGACATATTTACTATACAGTCTGACATACCGCCGCGCAGCATGGTTGGGTAGCCCAGTGGTTGGGATGGTTGGATTGTCACACTGAATATCATTCCAATCATTGCACTATCTCTGTAAAGTTTTTGGGCCCTATTTAAAATGCAATACTGCCCTTAAAATATGCAGAAACTGCCATCTATTGATTCTGTGCAGGGTAAATACTGTCTGCTTTATTTTAACACTGCAATTTAGATTTCAGTTTGAACACACCACACCCAAATCTAACTCTCTCTGCACATGTTACATCTGCCCCTCCTGCACTGCACATGGGGGGTAATTCTGAGTTGATCGCAGCAGGATTTTTGTTAGCAATTGGGCAAAACCATGGTGATCATTCCGAGTTGTTCGCTCGGTAATTTTCTTCGCATCGCAGCGATTTTCCGCTAACTGCGCATGCGCAATGTTCGCACTGCGACTGCGCCAAGTAAATTTGCTATGCAGTTAGGTATTTTACTCACAGCATTACGAGGTTTTTTCTTCGTTCTGGAGATCGGAGTGTGATTGACAGGAAGTGGGTGTTTCTGGGCGGAAACTGGCAGTTTTATGGGAGTGTGTGAAAAAACGCTGCCGTTTCAGGGAAAAACGCGGGAGTGGCTGGAGAAACGGGGGAGTGTCTGGGCGAACGCTGGGTGTGTTTGTGACGTCAAACCAGGAACGACAAGCACTGAACTGATCGCACTGGAAGAGTAAGTCTCGAGCTACTCAGAAACTGCACAGAGAAGTCTTTTCGCAATTTTGAGAACCTTTCGTTCGCAATTTTGATAAGCTAAGATTCACTCCCAGTAGGCGGCGGCTTAGCGTGTGCAATGCTGCTAAAAGCAGCTTGCGAGCGAACAACTCGGAATGAGGGCCCATGTGCACTGCAGGGGAGGCAGATATAACATGTGCAGAGAGAGTTAGATTTGGGTGTGGTGTGTGTTCAATCTGCAATCTAAATTGCAGTGTAAAAATAAAGCAGCCAGTATTTACCCTGCACAGAAACAATATAACCCACCCAAATCTAACTCTCTCTGCAAATGTTATATCTGTCCTACCTGCAGTGCACATGGTTTTGCCCAACTGCTGAAAAAATTCCTGCTGCGATCAACTTGGAATTACCCCCATGGTTTTGCCCATTAGAGAAAAATGTTGTTTTGCAATCAACCTTGAATTAGGCCCTCTGTCTGTAATGCTGGACCATGTACCATCATCAGGAGGGGTGCCCAGGTCAGTTTCCCACTGGAGCTCATAATTTGGTCGCTGGGACAGTTTAGAGGAAAGTAGAATACTATAAAGCAGAAATGTAATTCCATTAGTCAAGTGTCTATGGCAGCAGCGGAATTCAAGGGATGTGAAAGTATGGAGCGTTGATGAGCAAGCCATAGACGTGACCAAGTGTTTCAGCTGCAGGTATATGTAATTATTTGCCTCAGGGAACACAAATCTAATATGAATATCTAGAAGGAGTATTAACAAGATATTAACTAAGACATCCAGTGCCAAATGGATACCTCAACTGAGCCAAAGGAGGGAGCGTATGGTGGACAAGTCAGGAGGAAAAAAGGATTATCTCAAAGAGGACTAAGCAAGCAATGGAGCAAAGGAAGCTTAAAGTGTCAAGTGCAATAATCACAGAGGTGAAAAGTGAAGCTTAGCACCAGATGTGAGTTAAGGAGGAGGGGGTGTACCTGTTGTTCTTAGGGGCGCCCTCACCCCTAAATCCGCCCCTGGGCGTCAGGCATCTTTTTTGACGAAAATGTGTCTTAGTTGCAATGTGATGCAACTAGGATACACCAGGGGACTGTGTGGATTAATTTGATATGCAACACTTGTATAATGAGTCTGAATACAGAGCACAAAGGAACTTGTATTGGAAAAAGGCTGCAACTGTTACATTGTAGCACTTGGTATACATATAGATTTAGAGACTCAGTCACATAGCGATATATAAGTGTTACAAACTAATCAGCACAGTCTCACGGTGCCACATTTTGTTGTGACTATGAAATTTTTTTTTTCCAAAACAAGCAAAAAGGACACCCAACGCTAGCAGAGTTTCACTGGACCTGGCGCGTCAAGAAGGGCTGTTTGGCGTGACTGTAGCAATGATATATGAGGACACATCTGTGGAATTGATGCCACATCAAGTTGCTGCATGGGCTAGAGGGGGTCCAACACAATAAGACACCTAACCTATGACTTCTTTTTTGAGAAGCTAAAAAGCAAAGCTGAGCTTTACGTACTTCTGTGAATCACTGTCCCCATACTACTGTATGGAGAACGCATCCTGACATGGACCTGGAGCACCTCTGGAGAAATCTTAGCCTTCTCCATGGTATACCCCTTCCCATAGCAAGATTAAGGGGGGGATCCAGGGCATACTGTACCCCGTGCCCCCCCTTCCCTCTTAATTTATGATTGTAATCATTTTTGTTGAAATACCTTTTTTATTAATTGAATAGTTCAACACATGTGATGCCAGTCATATATTAAAAGGGAAGTCCGGGTAGAGAGCATTTTGTACTTCCCAGGATGGGTCATATTGAGAGGTATGCACAATCTAATATACACCCTCCCCCTCCACCAGGGCCCCCCTGTCTTAAGTGCCCCAGGCCCCTCCCCAAGGCTTAATCTGGCCCTGCCCCTTCCTGAGTAAAACAAAACAGTGAAAAGCTCTGTTTTCATTGGATTTTTACTACTACATGAATAGATCCCTTGATCCGGTAATCACTTTTATATAGAAAACCAAAATAAGAAGGTAAGAATACTATGGCCCAAATGTAACAGCCCGCTATTTGCAGGCGCCATTGCGACTCTGGTGAGATAGTCATTAGATTTAAAGTGGCAATTAGTTTAAAAGCTAAAATCCAATGGTTCTTATTTTTTTGTGAGTTTTTATTCTATTTTCGTCTGGTAGCTGTGATCATTTTTTGCTCTTATTGAGTCACTATCCTGTGGATCAGCATCTTAGTTATCAATTTATGAAAAGGGCACTAAATGCCCCCCAAAAAATGTTTTTGCCAGAGATAGGGCTTCTCATTATTTATCAAGACCAATAATTAGCAATGGCTTTTGTCGGCTCCTGTGATAACTTTTCTTATGCACAGCCTACAGTACTTTATACTATACTGAAGTTTAAAATTACAAATAACCCGTTAGAACTTTATTTAAAAAAAAAAAAAAAAAAACAACAGCCAGGCCTGAACATAACACATGTGATGCAACATATACTTATTCCATAAAACAGAAAGTCATCTTCAGTGAAAGTGATGTTTTGCTGTCTATTCAGAGAACAATATTGCTATGTAATAACCCTTCCACCTGGAAAATGTAAGTTTAGAAAGGCATCTGCTGTGGCACACAGAATGAAGGCTAGCAAAAATAACAATTTCCAGCACTCGCAATGATGATCATGATAGCTTTTAGTATACACATTGTGACGGCCTGAATATTGCCATGCCACTGACCAAGGTGCTTCATTTTTTTAGGTTACTGTGAGCAACTAGAAATGTCAGTTTAATTTTTTTCTAGCAATATTGTGGGGAATATGTTTCATATAAATAAATGTGGACAATTGCCGCATTCTTTAGTATAGCTGCTTGGTAAATCAAGGCAGCACCAGAGCAGATATTGCAGATTTCCCATGTTAAGTAAAGTTGCATACACACGGTGAGATTTTGGCTATCTTTGATTTTGACTATGCGATATGGACTCTGCGATATTATCTATGTGTGCTTGTGACGTTGGCTATGTTCGATTTCTACTATACTTTGTATTAGATAGGCAAGATTGACTTGCTTGCACAGTCTATCTAGCCTTGCGATACCGACCCCGTGGGAGTGTGCATCGGGATCGAATCATTATCGCAAAGGTTGCTAACACTTTGCGATTTGCTTTAGCTTTCCTTGCGATTTTTACTATATAGTCAAAATCTAAAGGTAATATCTCACCATGTGTACACACCTTTACACAAAAGAAGTCCACATATAGCTGTCTATAGGACTGTGTAAAAGTCCCATTACCAAGCTCCAGAAAGCTGAGCTAACGTTAGCTATAGCCAGGAGTAAATTGATCATGCCCTGTGATAAAGTAGACAGGTAAAGCCCCATACACACGGGGAGAGATGTGTGCTGAGCGATCTAGCACAGACCGCCCAGCACACATCTCTCCCCTGCTCAGCGCACAGCGCAATGTGTGCTGAACGAGGGGGGGGGGGTGCTCATTTCACCCAGCAGTGAGATGAGCGACCTGCTAGACTGTTGTTAGGGTCTCCTGCTCTGTGCTGCCACGTCGTCATGGCAACCGGGAGACAAGTGCTAGCGGAGTAACCTGAGCGTAGCTGATACTCCGGTTTGGGTCTTTTGCTGTGCAGTGGTTACAGGCTCTGTGCACGGCAGGGGATCCGGTGCTGGTTTTTGTGCTCACAGTCTGCGAGGTCTAAGTGGGGCGTGGACAGCACCTGCTATATAAACCCTCTTCTCAGGTTAGGCAGATGCTGCTGAATCTTTGTTGGTTAGTCAGTTCCTAAAAGCTAGCTAGTACTGTGTAAACTTTGTATTTGTTTGTTGCTTACTGCAAATAGGCCTTGGGATTTGGTATTACACTCTGCCAATCCAGACCTAGCAGTAAGACTGGAGTCAGTCGTTTAACCTGCTGGGGTTCTTTTGCTACTCTGTGAACCTAGCAAGTTTGCGGCTGTATTCTCAGACTTGCCTGCCAAAATCCTTTCTCACTGTGCAAGGTGTTCAGGTGTCAGTTTAGTGGCAGTAAGCTGAACTAGTGCACTGCAAGTGAGGACTAGGATTGTGGAGACTCTCCTTGTGTCTATTATTCCATCTCTGACCAAGGAGTTTACCGCCACACCCGTTGGTAACCCTTTAGGGTTTTGCTGTTGCCCTTAGCAACAGCATTTCGGGTTCTCTACGTATTAAATCACTACATCTTGCTTCTTTCCATCTGAGCATTCCTAATATTAGGGAGACACCCAGTTTCTTAGCCTTTGGGCTTCTCTGTTCACTTTGTGTTTATTTTGTTACCCTATCACCTTCTGTGTATGTAATGTTATATTCCCCAGTCTGTCTGTGAGTTCATTTGTTTTGCATCCCTCACCGTTCAGACACCAGTACATTCCTGCTGGCACTGGTGTGCATAACATATTCAGCAGCCTAATACTCCTGTTGAAATTTTGTGGGAATATGGAGCATACCCCTCAAAATACTTTGCAATAGGTGGTCGATCAGGTGCAGGTCCTGACTCGACAATTTAATGATTTGTCCATTAAAATGCACACCTCGCAGGCCGCTGGCGGAGCTCCCGCAGCAGCAGTACCTTCAGGGGTTAAGGAGCCGAAAGTAAATCTCCCGGATCGTTTTTCTGGAGATCGCTCGCAGTTCTTTTGTTTCAAGGAGAGCTGCGAGCTATATTTCCAGCTTAGGCCTCAGTCTTCTGGGTCAGAGATTCAGCGGGTGGGCATAGTGATTTCCCTGCTACAAGGAGACCCACAGGTCTGGGCATATGGGTTGCAGCATGACTGTCCGTCGCTTAAAAGTGTTGATGCTTTTTTTACGGCACTGGGCATGTTGTATGATGACCCTGACAAGACGGCCTCAGCCGAGGCTCAGATTTCGATCCTTAAGCAAGGGCGAAGGCCAGTTGAGGTTTATTGTATGGAGTTTCGGAGGTTGGCCCATGATACCCAGTGGAATGACCCAGCCCTGAGACACCAGTACCGAAGAGGTCTTTCTAACCAGTTAAAAGACCAACTGGTACAATATCCCTTGCCTGATAGCTTGGATCAGCTCATGCAGTTATCCATTCGGGTGGATAGACGGCTGAGAGAGCGCAGGCTTGAAAGGGAGACCGAGGTTTCCTTCTTTACCAAGGGAACCTCAGACTCTGAGGAATTTTCCGAGGAGCCTATGCAGATTGGGGCTACCCGCCTCTCCTCGCGTGAGAAGACGCGGAGGAGACAGCAGGGGTTATGTTTGTACTGTGGGAATAAAGGTCATCTGGTAGTATCATGCCCAGAATAGCCGGAAAACTTCAGGGCCTGAGGGTGATGGGAAATATCCTGTCAGGCCAGAAGTCAGAATTTCCCAAGAAGACGTTTATCATTCCAGTGACCTTGAAGATCCTCGGTCAAACTGTCAAGACTGAGGCATTTGTGGACAGTGGGGCCGACGGGGTTTTTATGGACCGCCAATTCGCCCTGAAACACTCTGTTCCCTTAGTACCCTTGGCATCGGAAATTGAGATTTGTGGGTTAAACGGGGAACCATTATCCCAGGGTAAAATTACCTCTTGCACTAGCCAGATTTCTTTGTCTATTGGAGCCATACACTCTGAAAAATTGTCCTTTTATGTGACTGTCTGTACTTTTGCCCCATTGGTGTTGGGGTTACCCTGGTTAAGGGTCCACAATCCTCAATTTGACTTGGTCTCTGGGGAGATTCTTAGTTGGGGTACTGATTGTTTCAGGAGTTGCTTGAGCCTTCCAGTCAGGCTTTCGCAGCTAAGTTTGCCAGGATTGCCAGGATGTTATGCAGATTTTGCGGACGTGTTCTCCAAAAGAGTTGCAGAGGTACTACCTCCCCATCGCCCCTATGACTGTGCCATTGATTTGTTGCCGAATGCTAAGCTTCCCAAGAGCAGGTTGTACTCCCTGTCACGTCCTGAGACTCAGGCTATGGCAGAGTACATTCAGGAGAACTTGGCTAAGGGATTTATCAGACCTTCACAGTCTCCAGTTGGGTCGGGGTTCTTCTTCATGGGTAAAAAGGATGGTTCGTTGCGACCCTGCATCGACTTCAGGGAATTGAACCGTATCACGATTAAAAACTCATACCCACTGCCTCTCATTTCGGTCTTGTTTGACCAGCTTCGTATTGCCACCATTTTTTCTAAGATTGACCTACGCGGTGCGTACAATCTAATCCGAATAAGAGAGAGGGATGGATGGAAGACTGCCTTTAATACCCACTCAGGGCATTATGAATATTTGGTGATGCCTTTTGGGCTCTGTAATGCCCCGGCAGTCTTCCAGGACTTCATGAACGATGTGCTCAGGGAATATTTGGATAGATTCTTAGTTGTGTACTTAGATGACATCCTAATCTTCTCCCATTCCCTGGAGGAACATCGGAAGCATGTACGCTTAGTCCTCCAGAAACTCAGAGACCACCGGCTTGGGGCGAAGCTGGAGAAGTGCGAATTTGAAGTTCAGCAAATCGCATTTCTAGGATATATTATCTCCCCAGAAGGTTTCCAAATGGAGGGTTCCAAGGTACAGGCAGTCCTGGATTGGGTGCAGCCCACTAGTTTGAAGGCGCTTCAGCGTTTTCTGGGCTTTGCGAATTTTTATAGACGATTTATCGCTGGATTTTCGTCTATAGTGGCGCCCTTGGTGGCACTCACTAAGAAAGGGGCGGATGTTGCTCACTGGTCTTGTGAGGCCAAAGCGGCTTTTGCCCGTCTCAAAAGGGCATTTGTCTCGGCCAAGGTGCTGCGACACCCAGATCCAGAGCGTCCTTTTGTGGTGGAGGTGGATGCCTCTGAGATGGATATTGGGGCAGTGCTCTCTCAGATGGGGGTGTCTGATAATCGCCTTCATCCCTGTGCTTACTTTTCCCGTAAATTTTCGCCTGCCGAGATGAATTATGACGTGGGTAACCGGGAATTGTTGGCTATTAAGGATGCACTCGAGGAGTGGAGACACTGGCTTGAGGGGGCTAAGTTTATGGTCTCAATTCTCACCGACCATAAGAATTTGGCATATTTAGAGTCAGCGAAGCGCCTCGATGCCAGGCAGGCACGATGGGCTTTGTTTTTTGCTCGCTTTAATTTTTTGATAACATATCGCCCTGGGTCAAAAAACATCAAGGCTGATGCGCTCTCGCTGAGTTTTGCTCCAATCCAGGAGACCACCGAGGAGCCATTGCCCATTGTGTCCCCATCATGTATTAAAGTGGGCATTACCCAGGACCTCTTGTCATTAGTCCTTAGAGCACAGGAGCAGGCTCCTCCAGACCTTCCGGTAGGTCTTTTGTTTGTGCCTCCTAGGTTAAGACAGCGAGTGTTCCTGGAATTCCATGCCAAGAAGTCGGCAGGTCACCCGGGTATTGCCAGAACTCGGGAGTTGCTATCTAGGGCGGTGTGGTGGCCCTCGGTGGCTAGGGATGTGGATCAGTGGGTTCGGGCATGTGACATCGAAATAAGACTCCTAGAGGGGTTCCTGTTGGCCCATTACATCCACTCTCTATTCCATCTAAGCCATGGACCCACATTTCAATGGATTTTGTGGTGGACTTGCCCAAATCCTCGGGGATGACAGCCATCTGGGTTGTCGTTGACAGGTTTTCGAAGATGGCGCACTTCGTTCCATTGGTTAGACGCCTGTCTGAATTATTTATGCTGCATGTTGTGCGCCTCCACGGGTTGCCACTTGATGTGGTCTCTGACCGCGGATCCCAGTTTGTGGCCAAATTCTGGAGGGCATTTTGTTCCGATCTCCAGATTTCTGTCAGCTTGTCGTCAGGCTACCATCCGCAGTCTAATGGGCAGACTGAAAGGGTGAACCAGTCCTTGGAGCAGTTTCTCAGGTGTTATGTCTCCAAGTGTCAGACTGACTGGGTTGCTCATCTGTCCATGGCGGAGTTTGCCTATAACAACGCGGCTCACTCTGCTACAGGGATCTCTCCCTTCCTTTGTGTGTATGGGCATCATCCTAAGGCCAATTCTTTTGACCCCCTGGACTCCACGCCTGGTGGTTCCTCTGTGGTTTCGGTCCTTAGAGGTATTTGGAGGAAAGTGAAGAAAGCCCTTGTGTCTGTGTCATTAGTGACCAAAAGGGTTTTTGATAAGCGGAAAAGACCCTGCAGCTTCAAATTAGGGGACTTCGTCTGGTTGTCTACCAAGAATTTGAAGTTGAGACAGCCATCTCATAAGTTAGGCCCCCCGTTCATCGGTCCTTATAAGATCACTAGGGTTATCAATCCGGTGGCATTTCAGTTAGATCTACCCCGTTCTTTGGGTATCAATAAAACATTTCATTGTTCCCTTTCAAAACGGGCGATTAGTAATCCTTCTTCCAGTGGAAGACCTTCCCCTCTTCTGATACGTGGCCAGAGGGAGTTTGCTGTTGAAAGGATTCTTGACTCCAAGATGGTTCGGGGTCGGCTGTCATTTTTGGTGCACTGGAAGGGGTGTGGCCCGGAGGAGCGGTCGTGGGTGCGCAGTTGGGATCTTCATGCCCCCAGACTGTTACGCTCTTTCTTCTCGCAGTTCCCCGATAAACCCGGTGGTAGGGGTTCTTTGACCCCTCGTCAGAGGGGGGGTACTGTTAGGGTCTCCTGCTCTGTGCTGCCACGTCGTCATGGCAACCGGGAGACAAGTGCTAGCGGAGTAACCTGAGCATAGCTGATACTCCGGTTCGGGTCTTTTGCTGTGCAGTGGTTACAGGCTCTGTGCACGGCAGGGGATCCGGTGCTGGTTTTTGTGCTCACAGTCTGTGAGGTCTGAGTGGGGCATGGACAGCACCTGCTATATAAACCCTCTTCTCAGGTTAGGCAGATGCGGCTTGGTTAGTCAGTTCCTGAAAGCTAGCTAGTACTGTGTAAACTTTGTATTTGTTTGTTGCTTACTGCAAATAGGCCTTGGGATTTGGTATTACACTCTGCCGATCCAGACCTAGCAGTAAGACTGGAGTCAGTCGTTTAACCTGCTGGGGTTCTTTTGCTACTCTGTGAACCTAGCAAGTTTGCGGCTGTATTCTCAGTCTTGCCTGCCAAAATCCTTTCTCACTGTGCAAGGTGTTCAGGTGTCAGTTTAGTGGCAGTAAGATGAACCAGTGCACTGCAAGTGAGGACTAGGATTGTGGAGACTCTCCTTGTGTCTATTATTCCATCTCTGACCAAGGAGTTTACTGCCACACCCGTTGTTAACCCTTTAGGGTTTTGCTGTTGCCCTTAGCAACAGCATTTCGGGTTCTCTACATATTAAATCACAACATCTTGCTTCTTTCCATCTGAGCATTCCTAATATTAGGGAGACACCCAGTTTCTTAGCCTTTGGGCTTCTCTGTTCACTTTGTGTTTATTTTGTTACCCTATCACCTTCTGTGTATGTAATATCATATTCCCCAGTCTGTCTGTGAGTTCATTTGTTTTGCATCCCTCACCGTTCAGACACCAGTACATTCCTGCTGGCACTGGTGTGCATAACAACTGTGCCTGCATGCAGGTCAAACTAGCACCGGTGATAGCAACGCGTGGGGCCGCGCATCGAAATCACTGTGGGGCATATACACAAAGAGATCCGTGCTTAACTTCTAAGCAATCTAGTCAGATTGCTTAAAAATTAAGCATGGATCTCTCCGTGTGTACCCCCCTTAATAACTGTCTCCCATGTGATCAACACTCATCTGTAGTAAACATTTTGCTCTGTTTAGTTTTGTGTTTTTTTCTGGACAGATACAAATATTTTTACCACAATTGTCATGTAAATAGCATTACACAGGGAATAACAGGGAAAAATTAAAAACATAAAAATAAAGAGAAATTGTTTCATTATTTTTAACAAGACAACCTTCAGGAAATTACCTGAACCGACAAACAGTCCCCAACTTGATGCTGTGACTTCTATATTGTGTATGACAATAGAGATTTTGGGTTCATAGGATGGCCATAATAAAGTGTATAAAACAAAAATAGCCCTAGGCGCTAGAACCTGTCTATAGTCCAAGGTAGTGTTAATCAGTAGCAGCCTATGAAAGGGTTATGCCAACTCCCTTATAGTAAAACCATAGAAAAAGAGAACATAGGTTGCGCTCAATTAATACTCGTATATTTTTAATAAAATCTTTAAATGTATAATCACACATGTACATACAATTATTACCTCCCGGGGGGGCAACAATACTATATACTTATATAATAAATAATATTTAGTTAATAATTATGAACATTTTAATAAAATGACCACCTTAAAAAATGCATACAGTATATTGGATGTTTAGCAAAAGTAAGTAGTGACAGGTATTTGTAACAGTAACTATATGTATCGTAATCTAGATGTATACAAAGAGTAGCACAGATGACCTCCAGCACAGAGACTCTCAGATGAACAGTCAATCTCACAGTGACGTGGGGTCTTTTGATGTAAATTTAGTTATTATAACCTGTTAGAGGGCAATTTTATTC
Source organism: Pseudophryne corroboree (assembly GCF_028390025.1). Classification (NCBI taxonomy): domain Eukaryota; kingdom Metazoa; phylum Chordata; class Amphibia; order Anura; family Myobatrachidae; genus Pseudophryne; species Pseudophryne corroboree. The sequence goes on along the minus strand of NC_086447.1, from coordinate 165,382,036 downwards.
TCACCATACAGTATTACTGTATCTGTGATACTCTTTGGACACATTTGGATTATGATACATGTAGTAACTGTTACAAATACCTATCACTACTTACTTTTGCTAAACAACCAATATATGCACTGATAGGCACTGCAGCACTTTTTAAGGTGGTCATTTTATTTCAATTTTCATAATTAATAAATAAATATATAAATGTTATTTATTGTATAAGTATATACTATATATATATATATATATATATATATATATATTGTGTTTCCCCAGGAGGTAATTGTATGTACATGTGTGATTATACATTTTGATGATGTTATAAAAAATGTACGAGTGTAAACTGAGTGCAGCCTGTGTTCAGTTTCTCTATAATAAAGTGTATGCAGAAAATATATGTGTGGGGAAGGCTGGAGTTGGCCAAGGCACTCATGTCATTATGTTCTGATCCTATCATGGAAAAATGCTGTGAAGAACAATTCCATTGTCAGGAGGCATGATTTTCATCGTTTATCCCCACCTGCTCCATCCTGCCCACTTCACAAGGAAATGGGTGGGAAATGGGAGATCCACCCAATGGAGGTGTGTCCACGTGGGTAACTGAGCTGGGCTTGTACCAGAATTCCTGCCTGCGCCGCCGACTAAGCTCGCGGGTGACCAGCGTTCATGGTAATGAAAGGCACAGTGTAGGGAGGGTGGCACAGTTTAGAGAAGAGGAGGGATAGTGAGGTGGTGCCCTGGAGACTGGAGCAGAGACATCAATAGTGAGGAGGCACCCAGGAGCGGAATCACCCCCTGTGGCCTCTCCCAGCCCAGCACACAACAGAATGAGCTGGGCTGGGGAGGGAGGCTGATGTTCAGAAACTTCACCAGGATAGACCTTTAGTGCAAGGTCTGTCCCAGCAATTTATTTTTATACAGCCCCAAATAACGTTTGGAGATATGCCATGAAAACAAGCTTAATATTTCAACCTACAGTAGTAGCACTTTTTACTAAATAGAGCCCTTAATTATGTGTCAATGTTATCAATGCGTTCCTGACCTTCATGAAGACTTTTAATGACAATACTCCACAGTACTGCCGAGATACATTTAAATTCACAATTGAACTGTAAATTCAATTTCTCCTTTCATGTGTATACAACATTTAATCATGAAAAAAAATATATTGTTAAACGTACACTATATTGAAAACACCACTTTATAGATAGGTGGTTTATGCTTATATATCTAACACTTTTCCTTTGTTATATAATGTGTATCCTTGAAGTATTAATAACGTTTCAAGCAGAAAAGTTTATTTTGCAAATATATAACCTTGTTACTTCTAGTTACATTCTCCATCTAAATGCATAAATATATCCTATATGTATTGAATAGAACTAAAACAGAATCAATAATTTAAAAATATACTTATGTACTTACTATAAATTTGCATTTTTAATTGTGTGTTTGACCTTCATCTATACAAGAATGTTTTTTCGTATAAGCTTTTTTTTTAAAATTGTGTGGTTTGTCTTTGTGCATAAAAGCTTTTTAGTATTTTTTTCATATTCTATACAGTTATTATGTAATTTATCTTCTTTATAGATATATCTCAAAGAAAAAAAACATTGGTTTGTTGCACAGGTTCCCAAACTTTTCTGAATCACGGTGCCCTAGAGTATCCAAAAAAATTTCACAGCACTCCTAGGTCAAAAGTTTCTTATTGAAAAATTTAGAAAAAAATATGAAATTAAGTAAATTATGCTTACAGTATATGTCATACATACATTCAATTGTGTGGTGAGGGCAGGGGCGTAGGTAGGGTGGTTCCGGTGGAGCTCGAACTCCAGGCGCCCAAGACAGTAGAGGGCGCCGCAGCTCGACTCCATATATAAAAAACATAACATAAAGATACATAGATATGTACCATACTCCCTCTTGCCGCTACCAGCCAACAGTTGGGAAAATGAGTTTTGCAGAAATAACATTTCAGCTACAACTTTAGCAATCAATAAGAAGATCTCATTTATTGTAGCCTGATTCCAGATTCAGCATTAGTGGTGGAGAAACACACGCATGCAGATTAGAGGGACAAATCACGAGAACAAAGCAAAACTTAATCTCACATAATTTATTGAATTACCACTTATCAGGCACAAGGTGACTGAGGTTAATGAATCTTTTTGTTGAATATAATTTGTTTTAAAATTAACATAATAAAAAAAGTTGGTGTTCTTTATCTATCTAAATATTAATATCTTCATTTGTGCAAAAAATAGTGGTGTTTTTATTAGGCTACTATTTAAAAACTTAATTCTGGGAGAAATAAATAATAGTGTTGGCGCTAAGATTTGCATGTTTTGATTTTCTATTCTTCTTTAATGACTGTGATTCTTATACTGACAGTGGTGATCACTGCTCAGTTCTGGAGCCAGAAGATTTCTGTAAAACATACTGCTTTGTTTCTAGGGCTGTTGTATGGGGAGTGTGTGCAGGTACAGTACTGCCAGTCAGCATTAGTGCCAGCATAGAAGCCAGGGGCAGGGACGTATCTTCCCCTTGGCCAGGATGGAACTCGCCAGGGGTGCCTGCTGAGGAGGGGTGCCGCCCAGCGAGTCACCCACGGCCATGGGGTAAAATCAGTAACAGCAGAGGCAGTACCTGCACCGTTTACACACACAGCAATCTGTGTAACTAGCGCCTATGTCCGGTACCGCACTATAGTGAAACAGCTCTAAATAAAGCTACAGCTCCCAGCAGCCATTGCTGACGGCAGCAAGAACTGTTGGGAGCTGTAGTTTATTTAGAGCTGTTCCGCTGTAGTGCTGTGCGGCTATTGCCCCTACACTGCTGCCAACCTGCCTTTCATTATTTTTATTACTGCACATGTTAAACCAAACCTCCCAACTTTTGAATTAGTTTAAGTGTGATCTGCTGCGCCAAAGGGCAGCTCTCCCAATAAGACCTTTGCGGTACTAATTGCATATGTTAGTACATATGTGATTAGTGTCGGTGCGATGTGTGGCAAATGTACCACAAAAGGATATAGTGGCTTTATGTATGCTTATAATTAGCCAATCTGATGAACCTCTTTAGAATAAAGCCATAAGGAGAACAGATGACCCACTCTGGGTGTCCTTGGATTATTGTTCGTTGTTCTTCCCTGTACAGCCTCTCGTCGGTGCACATAAGTATATATGTGGTACGGAATATTCCTGTGTACTGAGATTCAGGAATGGCATTGCTGTCCCTGTTACTGTGGCCACTGCAACATTTTCTATTATACACTGGTTCTAGCAATATGGTGCTGCCTGTCATCTGTGCTGCGGTACAAGATAGCTCACTGTAACATATAGGTAATGGTCAATGAAGCTGCAGGACACTGTGTACCACCCAGATACAAACCTGTTCTGCACTTCTCTGTACAGGGACTTTCCTTGCTGTAGTGAATCAGCTCCTTAGTTTATGCAATCACTTTATCTGTGCAGGTCAGTTTCTTGGGGCACAGGGTATACTGGCTATGACTGCTGTAAAATGGTGTCAGTTCTACAATTGGTTACTCATTCTGTCCCTATGCAGCAATATCAGGTTCCCTTGTGCTGACAGCTCTAGTTGTCAGAATTTGCTGCAGGCTTTGGGGCCTATTTAATAAAATTATTTTTACAAAAAAAATGTGAAAAGGGGTGTTTTGTTTTCACACATTTTTCACATTATTTTAGTATCACTCAACTGTATTAAAGAGCTTTTGGAGCTGTTTTCGTGAAAAACTGCTCAAAACCCTTTACTTTACATTTTTTTTTAGTAGCCCACATCGCATTTCCCATACTTATAATGGTAAATGTGATATGGGCAAATTGACAAAAAATTTTTTTTTTAAAATACTGCATGTGCCCTGTGATAATAAAGCCATTTCTAGCTGGCAAAATCACAGGACAGAACTGCGATATGCAGTCTTTTAGTCTTTCCCACAGCTTTCTTGGCACCCTGGCAAAGAAAGCTGTGCGGGAACTGGGCTCCGGTGATCAGCTAGGTATGTCTGATGGGCACACAAGCTAATCACCTTTAAAAAAACACACAAAAAAAACATACTTACCTGTCCCAGGAACCGGGGATCGGTGTTCCGGTGAGTGCTGCCGGGTATCGGCAGAGCCGGATTAAGGGGGAGGCCCAGGGGGTACGTTACCCTGGGCCCCCCAAATCTCAAGGGCCCCCCTGGACCCATAGGAATCTTTCACTTTGGCCCCAAGAGCACACGGCTTTTACTGCTATATTGCTGCTGTCATCGGGGCCAGCACTCAGTGGGTTCAGCAGCCAGTCACAGCCTATCTGGTCATCTCTCACTGCCACCAATGGGCTGCGGTGAGGATGCCTCTACTCACTCCCCTCCCGGGTGAGACCACGCCCCTATTATCTGTGAAGCCCCGCCCCTTTCTCTCCACTATCTCTATGTCATTGTTTATCCTCCTGCCCTAGTCTCCACCCTTTCCCTCTTCTCTCTTCTCCCCTATCTGTGACTGTCTCTTCTTCTCCCCATGAGCTCCAGCTCCGCAGTCTGCTGAGACCAGGCAGCCTACTTCCTACCGAGGTAAGTATATGGGGAAGTGTAGGGGGGTATATTAATGCAGTCTGAGGTTGTATTAATGTTATTTGTAGGGGTTATGTTAAGAGGATGGGGGTGTATTAACATTATGGGGGTTATAGTACTGTTATTGGGGTGGGGGTGTATTAATATCATGGGGGTATTTTACTGTTATCTGGGTGGTGGGCTGGGGGGCGTATTAATATTATGGGGTTATATTACTGTTATCTGGGTGGTGTGCTGGGGGGCGTATTAATATTATAGCGGTATATTACTGCTATCTGGGTGGTGGGGTGGGGGTATATTAATATTATGAGGGTATATATTACTGTTATCTGGGTGGTGGGCTGGGGGGCGTATTGATATTATGGCGGTATATTACTGCTATCTGGGTGGTGCGCTGGGGGGGTATATTAATATTATGGGGGTATATTACTGCTATCTGGGTGGTGTGCTGGGGGGTATATTAATATTATGGGGGTATATTACTGCTATCTGGGTGGTGTGCTGGGGTGTATATTAATATTATGGGGGTATATTACTGCTATCTGGGTGGTGGGGTGCGGTTGTATTAATACTGAGCCTGATTTGGATGTGGGTGGATCTGCAGTAGCTGCAGCAGTTGCTACTACGTCTTTATGCTAATGCCGCAGTCGGTGGGTGCCCTTATGTGATGTCCACCAGCTGTAATGTGCACATGAAGACAGACCATCGATCAAACATCGGTTGCACCATCAGACATTATAGAATCCCTTTGGTGCTCCGACTGTCCATTTGATCGTGTCTGCCAGTGCCAGTGGAACTGCGTCTTTTGACAAAGTCCCTGACATTGACATGTCTACCGCCATTATCCACTCTCCAATCACCTCCCAGGAACGCCTATCGAAATTGCATTACTCGCCATGCAATGCAGATATGTGTCTCCTGGTGGTAACGACTTGGACATATTATATTGGCCCGACTTGAATTAGTGCTAGGGTTCCTACATTCATAGGATTCTGTACTTTTACATGTCTGCAGATTTGAAAGCTCGGACAGCGAAAACCAAGTATCTAGAAGAAGAGGCAGTGGATTGGAGCCGATGGCCTCAGTAAGTAGCTGTGACATGCACCCACCCACCCATTATAAAAAATACACACACACTCTCACACACACACACACACACACACACACACACACTCTCTCTCTCTCTCTCTCTCTCACACACACACACACACACACACACACACACTCTCTCTCTCTCACACACACACACACACACACACACACAGCCACACACATACACACACACACACACACACACAGATCACAGCAAGGTGTCTGGCTCTCCCTGTAGAAAAAAAGCCATCAGCCCAATCTGAATCACATATATCCCCACATAGTGCAGCACTCAAGGCGGCTGAAATAAACACTACAAAAGCGGCATATATTTGGCAACTTTTCAGTGCCTGACGAAAGTGCCACGTATAAGCGGCACTGAAACGTTACCAAATATATGCCGCTGTTATAGTATTTAATTCAGACACCTTGAGTGCTGCACCGTGTGGGTATATGTGTGTGTGTATTCGTCTGCCTGATCTTTATTAGAGGCCCCCCTGACTGAGTGCGCCCTGGGCCCCCCATAGCCTTAATCCGGCCCTGGGTATCGGGTCCTCCATGTGCTGTGCTGTGACCCCTGTGCAGTAAAGTGATCCTGCAAAGTGGCAGCTCACTTCACAGCACAGAAACAGGTTCCAGCGCCTGGCAGCCTCCTGGAGCAGCAGACACTGGCTCCTGGGACTGGTAAGTATAAATCCTCAATGGGGGGGCTTTTTGCAATGTGGGGGTAGTCGCGAAGAGGAGAGGATACTGGCAGTGGGACATCTGCGTATTTTTTATGGAAAATACCCTAATGATGCTGCGGAGAGGCTTCGCAGGGACAGAGCTTTCTCACAAGCTCTCTCCCTGCATGCGATGTACTCAATTATCGCATTGTGAGTTTGCCTGATATTATAACACTACAACCGTATCATTAGATGAGGATGGTGATAAATTGTCCCCGTTGTTCTCAGTCGACTCACAACACAGGCTCCTCTGTCTCTGGGGGTCTGTGTGAGGGTTGTGCCCTTGCCTGGCACATAGCTGCCGATCCCTCATCCCACTTTGAGTCACTGTGAGTTCTACAACACTGGAATCCTGCCAGAAATGCAGCCTCATCTCACATCATGCCTGTTCCTCTGTCTCCTGCAGAACTCTCTGGACTTCTAAAGATCCAGCTGCTCTGCTCAACTTTACTTCTTTTGGGAATAGCGCTATTGCAGTATTCCAATTTATTTTACTTTTTCTTTGCCTTTTGTTTTACATTTATATTCAGTCATGTTTTCCAACTTCAACAGCTGAAAGCTCTGGTCCACAGCCTTTTAAGGGGATCATCATTGGATTCTATCAAGAAACTTAGGCTATTGCCGAACACTATCAGCACTAAACTCATAACTTCATTGCTGAACACTCGTTCATCTGTCTTCAGTGGTCAGTGGTACTGCCTATTGAATCTATAGCAGTGGGTCTCAGACTCAGTCCTCAGGACCCCACACAGCTCATGGTTTCCAGGTCACCCGGCAGGTGCACTGTGTATCACGAACTATCACATTTTAAAAATCCACAGGTGACCTGGAAAACATGAGTTGTGTGGGGTCATGAGAACCACGTTTGAGAATCTGTGATCCATAGACTGCATTTTTTTCCTGAAAATTAGTTCATACCACATACTGAATGTATCCATTGCACGTATTTGATGGGTACACATTAAGATGTAACAATGAGAAGTATCCCAATGAAGAGGTCTGCAATTCTTCAACGTCTAAAGCAATGTATTGAATCTTCAATGGAAAGCTGTTCGCACTCTGAGTAGAGGTTAAGGATAAAATAAAGTGCTGTTAGTAAAACATTATAACTCAAACAATATACATATGAATAAAAAACAAACTATTAATTGTCTCAGTTGTACAAGCTGTACAATGCTAGTACTTAGGTAAAGGCAATTTAATTAAGTGGTTGTTCTAAAAGTATACCAGTACTATAAATAGTGCTTACCTATGACTTTGCACTAAGGGGGTCTATGTCAGAGCCGTAACTAGACTTTTTGGTGCCCTGCGCCAGTGAGAGAATTAGCGCCCCTTCCCCCCATTTTTCCAATAGTGACATAAGGCGCATACCTCTCTGGGAAGTGGAATGACTAGATTGATCCCAGAGAAAGGCCATGCTATGATTCCGCTTCCCATGATGGCCCTTCCCACATTTGATAGATAGATAGATAGATAGATAGATAGATAGATAGATAGATAGATAGATAGATAGATAGATAGAATACACACACTTTTACAGAACACTGCAAGAAACTGGATTCGGACACAAATTCTCTTTATATTACATTCATGCACTCTTAACTTGAGAGCTTGTTTTTATTCAGTTACAATACCCTGTATTAATACAGGTTGAGTATCCCATATCCAAATATTCCGAAATACGGAATATTCCGAAATACGGACTTTTTTGAGTGAGAGTGAGCTAGTGAAACCTTTGTTTTTTGATGGCTCAATGTACACAAACTTTGTTTAATACACAAAGTTATTAATAATATTGTATTAAATGACCTTCAGGCTGTGTATATAAGGTGTATATGAAACATAAATGAATTGTGTGAATGTAGACACACTTTGTTTAATGCACAAAGTTATAAAAAATATTGGCTAAAATTACTTTCAGGCTGTGTGTATAAGGTGTATATGTAACATAAATGCATTCTGTGCTTAGATTTAGGTCCCATCACCATGATATCTCATTATGGTATGCAATTATTCCAAAATACGGAAAAATCCGATATCCAAAATACCTCTGGTCCCAAGCATTTTGGATAAGGGATACTCAACCTGTAGCACATTTCAATATACTGTCATATCCAGGATTCAAACCTATAAACTGTTGAATTCTAATCAAACACTCTACTCACTGAGCTATTTGATCCTGCATAAACACTGTGAACACTACAAAACTACTGGTACATTGTAAAAAATAATCAGCATGGCAATTGCGCAGATCTATGTAGTGTGCAGCCAAACATTCAATCCCTTTCAGTCACACACTACATAGATCTGTTTAGCTGCAGTGCTGATCATTTTCTCACAAAGTACAAGGTAAGCTTCACATAGGTAGAATTCTCTAGCTTAGAATCATCTACCTTTCTATGCAAGGGCAGATAGCTTAATGAATAGAGTGTCTGACTGCAATGCCACAGGCAATGGGTTCGAATCCTGGGCATGCTAACATCTTGAAATGTAATAAAGGACAATGTGACTGAATAACAAATAAATCACAAGTTGAGTTCATAAATGTTGTATAGGTATTAGTGGCAGAAGGCGTCAGGGTAGGAGAAAGGTGGTCAGGAGATACTGGGTAATTAAAATAGATAATTGACAAGTGCCACCAACTGTGCCCCCTGCTCTGCAGCGCTATGTGCGGTGACCCCTCAGCACACACCTAGTTATAGTCCTAGTCTATGTACTAAGCCTTGAAGAGAGATAAAGTGGACGGAGATAAAGTACCAGCCAATCAGCTCCTAACTGTCACATCCTGTAACATGGCAGTTAGTAGCGGATTGGTTTTGTACTTTATCTCCATCCACTTTATCTCTCTCCAAAGCTTAGTACATAGACTCCTTAGAGTTCATGGTAGAAGCTCACAATCTACATGCAACATGGACAAATAACATTCTTAGGATACAGCAACTGTGTGTAGACTGCTATCTCTATATACCTATTATAAAATGTACTCTATACCATTACAGGGAATAATGGGCCTAATTCAGGTTGGATCGTAGTGTGCGATCCAACCAGAATTATTGAGAAAAAGATGCGGGAGCATGCGCAACGCCCGTCCTGCGCATGCACCCACATTTTTTGCAGGGGCCGCAGAAAAAGCGATCACCTCTGCCTGTCAATCAGGCAGAGGAGGTCGTGGGGCAGGGGGGTGCGCAATGTTTCGTTTCCAGGGAGGAGACGGAGCATTGCAGGATTGGAGTCAGATGAATGGGGGGGGGGCGGGGCGGCACGAATGGGAGCGTGATCATGGCGGCTACCATGATCGGGAAGATGCATCGGCTGGAGGCTTCCTCTATTATTGCTAACAAGCAGAAATTGTGATGTGATCGCAATTTCTGCTTGTTGAAGGGGGGGAGGCGGCTGGCAGCATCCTGGGTGGCCTTGCCCTGCAATGGGCGGCCCCAGCATGCGATCCAAAGGATAGCAAATTCTACTAATTAGCAGTATTTGCTATCCTTACTGAATCAGACCCTATAGCTCTTTACACTACAATGCATGCTAGGCCTACCAACAAGTTTTGGCCAGATCCAAGTTGAACTAAATTATAAGTAATTCAGTCAGAGTTTCCACACTATTATTGCTAGGCATTTTGCAAATGGGATGATTCTTACCTGCACATATCTTAACAAGATAATAACTCCCAAATTAGTATAATCATATTATTATGTATTATTATTAGAATTAGAACTTACCCTGATTGGCAAAGCTATGGGGACATCCCTGTGCCTCCCCTAGGGCCAATAAATCAGTGTGATTAGCATTGATGATGGCACAGGTAGTAGATGTGTAATCACCAGTAGAGTTCACACACCATGTAAGTCAGTTATGGGTCTTTGACTTAATCTTCACAGAGAGAAGAGCTGGACGGTCATGACACTCACTTGAGATATGCTACTATGTGAGAATTACTTATCACGTGCACTTAAAAGTTTCACTGACTGGGTATCACATATGAATCTAATTACAGTATAAACCTCAATAGACATGTATAAGAACTTAAAATAAAGGAGTTTTATTTTACTGGAATAACTCGGATTCGTTCACCTTCTTTGACAGCAGGGGCCAGAACAACCTAAATCGAAAGGTTAGTATAACGACATACTGCATATAGTTCTCAGAACAGTACAACATATAACAATATTCATAACAGTATATATCTACTATTGGTTAATGGTACCTTAAGGGTAGGGGTTCCCCTAACACTCTAACTTAGGCCGAGTACTGAATTCTCCATCTGAATTCTCACCTGTACCAATGTTATCTGTCTTTTTACACTATGAAAAGACATCCCCAATCTGCTCACTACAGCTCTCTCTTATGCAAACTCATGTATGTTTTTTGATGTAATGATTGGCTTGTAATTGGCATTGCATGTGTGGGGAAGTTGCACAGTGAAACATAGATTATTATTGCATGCTCTCTGGTGTTTAACTCCTTTGATCATTTGGTCATTGTGGTCAGGTGTACTATATCTTTACATTTAGGGAGGTGTATTGATGGTGTAAAGGACACAGTGTGATTCCAGACTAGTAAAATATATATATATATATATATATATATATATATATATCAAACACTGAGCAACATCCCCAAACAGGTCATTTCAACTTTAAACTTGTCATTTATTTTGTACAGTCTGGACATGGCTACTAATAACAAATGCACAGACGAAATTCTTAAAGCTATGTGTGCAAATGCTAGGAGCTTAGGAGACAAAATTCCAGAGCTAATTGCGATAATGACAAGGGATAACCTGGATTTTAGGGCAATTACAGAGTCATGGTGCAATGAAAATCATGACTGGGACATAGCTATACCAGAATACAATTTATTTAGGAAGGATAGAATAGGAAGAATAGGAGGAGGGGTAACAATGTATGTGAAAAAAAGCATAAATGCTACTTTAATACAAAATATTGAAGACAAAACTGAGGCCCTTTGGGTCACCATAGAAACCGGGGAGAAGGATGTTATTCGCATTGGGGTGATCTATAGACCACCAAGCCAGGGGCAGGATTTGGACAGGAACCTATTGTTGGACATCACTAAAATGGCTTTAAAGGGAGAAGTCATAATCATGGGAGACTTTAATTTACCTGATGTAAATTGGGAGGGGTCTTTTGCAAGTTCAGCTACAAGTGGCAAATTTCTACATTCCTTACAGGGAGCATCTCTCAAGCAATTGGTGATGGAGCCCACTCGCAAAGATTCAATATTAGATTTAATTCTTACAAATTGTGATAGGATATCCGACATATATGTGGGTGAGCACCTGGGATCCAGTGATCATCAAGCAGTATGGTTTAGTATAAAGACAGGATCCAACTCCTGTCACACAAAAAATAGGTGTTGGATTTTAGAAATGCTGATTTTGCAAAAATGGGGAGATGTTTAAGTGATTCACTGGTGGAACTTGGAAGGAGTGCAGGAAAGGTGGGAAAAACTGAAAAGTGCAATACTAAGTGCAACTGATCTTTGTATCAAAAGGGTTAGGAAAAGCACCAGGAAAAGGAAGCCAGTGTGGTTCACAAAAGAAGTATCAACTAGTGTGAAAGCAAAAAAGATGGCTTTTAGGAAATACAAACAGACTCAAAATAATAATGACAAAGTGGTATATCTTGACAGACGGAAGGATGCTAAGAAAGTGATCAGACGTGCAAAGGCAGAAGCTGAGGAAAAAATGGCCCAGTCAGTAGATAAAGGGGGCAAAACTTTTTTTTAAGTATATAAGTGAAAGGAGAAAATCAAATGGAGGAATAATAAGACTTAAGACAGAGAGTGAGCATTTGGTGGAGGGTGACAAGGCAATAGCAGATCACCTAAATAATTATTTTTGCTCAGTATTTACTACAGAAGAAGGGATGGGGCCACAGTTAAGTTGCAAGGACATTCATAAAAATAAGGTAGTTGAAAGTACATTTACAGAGGAGAAGGTCCTAACAGAACTTTCACAACTAAAAGTGGATAAATCAATGGGACCAGATGGGATACACCCAAGGATACTCAAAGAGCTAAAAGATGTGCTGGTTACACCGTTAACAGAATTATTTAACCAGTCACTAAATACAGGTGCTATTCCAGAGGACTGGAAAAGAGCAAATGTAGTTCCACTGCACAAAAGTGGAAGCAAGGAAGAAGCAAGTAACTACAGACCAGTAAGCCTTACATCAGTAGTGGGGAAAGTAATGGAAAAACTATTAAAAGAAAGAGTTGTGGAATATCTTAAATCAAACCACTTACAGGATCCAAAACAGCATGGATTTACTGGTGGTAGATCATGCCAAACAAATCTTATTGACTTTTTTGACTCTGTGACAAAAATAATAGATCAAGGGGGAGCTGTAGATGTAGCATATCTAGACTTTAGTAAGGCATTTGACACTGTCCCACATCGCAGACTGATAAATAAACTTGAAAGCGTGGGGGTGGATTATAAAACAGTTAAATGGATAAGAACCTGGTTTCAGGATAGGAAACAGACAGTTGTAGTTAATGGAGTGCAATCTATGGAGGGAAATGTTACCAGTGGAGTACCCCAGGGATCTGTACTTGGTCCAGTTCTCTTTAATATCTTTGTTGGTGACATTGCAGATGGTATTGAAGGGAAGGTATGCCTTTTGCAGATGATACAAAGATATGCAACAGGGTAGACACACCGGGAGGGGTAAAACAAATGATTGATGACCTAGGTAGGCTTGAGAAATGGTCAAGAACGTGGCAACTACAGTTTAATGCTAAAAAATGCAAAATCATGCACTTGGGTCTCAAAACCCAAAGGCTAAATATAGTATCAAGGGTACTATAATGGAAACTACTGAGGAGGAAAGGGATTTAGGAGTCACTATTTCAAGTGACTTGAAGGCAGGAAAGCAATGCAACAAAGCAATGAGAAAGGCAAGTCAGATGCTTGGTTGCATAGGGAGAGGAATCAGTAGTAGGAAAAAAGAAGTGATAATGCCACTGTATAGGTCATCTGGAATACTGTGTCCAGTTCTGGAGACCATATCTCCAGAAGGATTTAAATACATTAGAGAGTGTACAAAGAAGGGCAACTAAAATGGTGCATGGCCTACATCACAAAACGTACCCGGAAAGGCTGAAAGTTCTTAACATGTATAGTTTGGAGGAGAGAAGGGAAAGGGGGGACATGATAGAAACTTTCAAATATATCAAGGGTCTTAACAAAGTTCAGGAGGGAAACATTCTTCAAAGGAAGAGAAATATTAGAACTCAAGGACATACACTGAAACTGGAGGGGGGGAGGTACAGGGGAAATTTAAGGAAAAATTACTTCACAGAAAGGGTAGTGGATAAGTGGAATAGTCTCCCATCAGAGGTGGTTGAGGCTAAGACTGTAGAGCAATTTAAACATGCTTGGGATAGGCATATGAATATCCTTACAAAGAATTAAGGTTCAAAAAGAGTTGAGATTACCTAAAGGATAAAAAGAAAAGGGGCAGACTAGATGGGCCAAGTGGTTCTTATTTGCCGTCAAATTCTATGTTTCTATGTAACTCTTACTACCTCGTTGGTGCACGTAAGATGGAGATGTAGTTCTGGTACTAGCGAGATGAAAGTCACTCTCAATTATGCAGCTAAGCTATATCCTTCTGTTCCTATCTCAGAATTTAACCCCTGTGAGTCATCAACGGTAGCACTTGAATTTGATCCCAAATTCCTTACTTTCGATAATAACTTTTGAAGAGTAATAACGTCTTCCAGTGTCAATGACATGGCGTATTTGTAATCCTGTGCTATTCCTAAGAGCCTTCTGATAGCGGAAAAGGGAGAGCATGCAATTAGTAGCTGTCTAGCTGGCAATGAAGCAGTTAGTAGAGGCTTTGTAGACAGCAGTGTGATGCATAGGATAAAAGCATACAGGGAAGCTTGCAGTAGTATTTAAGCTGCCAGTGACATTCCATTAGGCACACATAACAAGTTTCATCCCTATCGCCTGTCAATAATCCTGCCTGCACTGTTTAGGGTTAATCATACTGGCACTAGGCTTCATAAGCATCAGTTCATTAAATGTTCACTGAGGTTGTCAGGACCTAATTGACAGTAACAATGTATTGAGGTGGTAATGTAACTCTGTATCTGGTGTCTGCTCAATATACTTGGCTGTTTCTGATAGGGACGCTGCTACTAGAGTTGAATAACAGGTACCTTACAGAGTGTTCCAGTCCCGCCTCTTGTAGCCACCCCCGGCCGCTATCTCCTCCCTGAGTGGGCTTAGTTTAAGTTGTAGCGCCGGCTGATGGAGGCTTTCAGGGCCACCTCCCGCTGCCACTCACCGCTCCTGGCCGCCCCCTCTGACCGTATCCTGTGAGGTGGCGCCACCTCGGGTCCGCCCAGCAGGATGTTTTGTTGCTAATTCTTGACCGATGTTGCCACCCACGGCCGCCTGGTGGGATGCTCCGGTCCGCCTCATCTGGCCACACATTCCTGAGGCCTCAGTGATGCCGCCACTCACAGCCGCGCTGAGCATCTCTTCAGGGATGTCTTCTCCGCTCCGTCCCACGGAAGATGCCGATGCCGGGTCCCGCAGCCGCTCACTGCCCGTGTCTCTGCCGAAGCCTCGTCACACCCGATGGCCACCGGAGGTTCCGTCCCCGCAGCCGAGTGCCATGGAATCCAGGTAGTCTTTTTCACTCCCCGTCACCGGAGCGCAGGTCCTTTTTCTTCTAATCTTTTCCACAGACGCCACCAACCATTCTTGGGCACACCTATATATACACTTTCTCAAGGTGCCCGTCACAGTCCCGCCAGACACATACCGCACACGCTGGCTACCATAATACTGGCCTCGTGTTAGCACCCCTTCAATTAAGGGACAGTGTAAAAGTCTCTCCAGTCGGCATACAGGTCGACAGTGCCAACTCCCCTCTGTGAGGGGGTTATTACCCAATAAAACTTCTCTCCATGAGAGGTATCATTAATTCATTATAATATTCCTCGGTGAGGACATTTATATATATATATATAGATGAAGCGTGAAGAAAAGCGGCACTCAAAGTCTAATGTAGAAGTCAAATGTATTTCACACGTAAAAGTGAACCGACGTTTCGGGGACCACACTCCCCTTTTTCAAGGTGAACAACAATGTGTATAAGAAAAAACATACCTTATAAAGCAGTAAAAGTGCCCGCCAAAGTGCTCCTAATCACGCCCGCCCGGCCGCTCGAGGTCCGTCTTCCGCTCCGGCCAGTGTAGATGACGTCATATCCAATGCGCCCTGCGTGCGCGTCGTTACCATGGTTACCCGGTGTAATCCTCGGCCGGGCTGCGGCGCTAGTAGAGAAAAGTGTATAAAGTTGTGCCATCAACATTTACAGGACCCACCACCACTACAATTTAATGTAATTATAGGTGATACTTGGGTAAATGGGTGTTGTATGCCAACCCCTGTGGTACATTTAAAACAAAAAAAAATGAATGAACAGTGAGTTACGATGGGGGATCCCGTGGCTATCTAAACCGAGCTCCTATAAAAGCTGACCGGTGTGAGATGAATAAACGGTGCCTTTGCTGTATATAACAGTGCGGCTGTAACCATGGGCAACCCCAAGCCTTAGAGGGGTGGAAGGGACTATAATAGTGGATATATCGCCCCCTGCTGGACCAGCTATCATATCTCCAGGTATCACCTTGATTTACTGTAAGGAGTAGATGCTTTATAAAAGTAAAATAAAGGAGAACAATGTTATACATAAGCAACATCAGTGAGATTATTATACTCTAAATAAATGGTTATGCTCTAAATGAAAGGCAATCACATCTTTAGAACCCTTGCCGACTAGATTTTAAAGTCTATGTCGTTGTTACTGAAAAATGTTCCAATTTAATCTCTCGTTCAAACCTAGCGGGTTGGTAGTTTTCAGTTCAAAAATCCACTTGGTTTCCAAACGTAAGAGTTTGCCATCTCTGTCTCCCCCTCTGATATGCTTGGGAACATGATCTATGATCATGTGTCTCAGGTCGTTCAAAGAGTGCTTAGCCATCGCAAAGTGTCTTGCCACCGGTTGTTCTGACTCTTTGCCTGTCAGAGCTTGCTTGATGGCTGACCGGTGGAGAGCCATCCTTTCCCTAAGGGTCCTGATAGATTTTCCCACATAATGGAGACCGCAAGGGCATTTAATGAGGTAGACTATATGGGTGGTAGTACATGTGAGTACATGGTTGATTCTGTATGTTTTGTCTCGATGAGGATTGTCGAAGCTGGAACCTGTTATCATGTTTTCACACGTAGTGCATTTGATGCACTTATAGCACCCGGGTTGTCTGGTCAAAAAGGATGTTGAAGACTGTTCCTGTCGTTGGAAGCCTGTAATGTCTGTGTGGACTATCACGTCCTTGATGTTTCTGCCTCTTGAGAAGCACATCATTGGTCGCGTTCCTCTGAGTGACGGTAATGACTGATCCGAGGAGATAATAGGCCAGAGGGCTCTGGTCGCTCTCTGCACTACCGGACTCGTTGTGTTGAACCTGGAGATGAAAGGAATGACCTGACTTTTTGTGCGTTTACTGGGTTGAAGAAGGGTCTCTCTGGGCAATTGCATCACCTCCTGCTTGTGTTTTGCCAGGAGTTGCCGGTTGTAACCCCGTTCCATAAATTTTTGGATCATCTTATCTAGCTCTTCCTCCAGTTTGTCTCGGTTGCTGATCAGGCGTGACACCCTGATCATTTGAGAGCGCGGCAGACCGTTCTTAAGGGCTTTCGGATGGTGGCTGTTGGCTCTCAACAGGGTATTTCTGTCCGTTGGCTTCGTGTAAACCCCTGTTTGCAATCTGCCCTCAGTGATGGAGATCTGTACGTCCAGGTAGTGGATGGAACTTGTGCTGGTTTGATAGGTATATTTAACGCCTTCCGTTCTAGAGTTGGTGAGATGCATCAACTGGACAAAACTTTCCAATCCCCCTGTCCACAAGAGGAAGAGGTCATCTATATATCGGGAAAAGAATAGGATGTGATGACTGACTGCTTGTTTAAAGAACACCTTCTCCTCTTCCTACGTGTGAAATACATTTGACTTCTACATTAGACTTTGAGTGCCGCTTTTCTTCACGCTTCATCTACTCATCCATACCTGAGATGGCACCTAAGCAGTTAAGTTGAGGAGGGGGAGTGCCAGTCCGAGCAGACTGTATATATATATATATATATACATGAACATATGGCTGCATTTATTTATAATTTTATACCTCATATATAATTAGCAGGGCATCACATACTACCCTGCTTGAAATGTGCGTATCCTCACGCATTTCTTTACCTCTTTAACAGGTTTCAACTCTAGTCTAACAATTTACTAAGTTACATTTGGTGTAACCTCTGTTACACATCTAGTAACTTTTAACATCTGTTTCTAAGTGGTAACACTCCCTTTGTACTCCTCTCTGATCTCATTTCAACTGGAGGGTTAACCACATCATGACTATACTCCTTTAGTGCATTTGACAACATTGTGTAAGAATCAGAAGTTTCATAACTTTCTCTTCTCATTATGTCGGGCTGTATTATTTCTGACGTAGGAGTAGCCTCCCCACTAGCGGGCCTACATTGAATTCCTACATTGTACAATACTGGCCAACACCATTGAAACACGTCCATAACGTTACTAAAATCTGGATCAGAAGGTGAAACCAATCTCTCTGCCTTTTCTTCCTGGTCATCGTGATCCAGCAAAATTGAGTTCAGACATTTTTTTAACTGATTCCTATGCACTACCAAGGAAGACTTGCCCTCATCCTTAGAGATCCTATATGTCGTTGTATTGGAACGTGGAATTTCAATGATTAGGTAGGGCGTTGATTCCCAATGACTGTCCAGTTTACTGGTACGCTGATTCTTCTTTCTCCACACCATATCACCCACTTTTAGCAACTCTGCGAAGGCTGTCGCATTGTAATATTCGGCTTGGTGCTGTCGTACATTCGGCTTGGTGCTGTCGTACATTCTCCATCCTTTGTTCCACTATAGTCTGTGTCTTCAGTCTCCGCTTGTGTTCTCTCACACAGTCACTCTGCGGGATTATCTCCTGAGCGATTTCCGGGGGCAGGTCCAATCTAAGATCCACAGGTAATTTACCTTCTCACCCAAACAACAAGTAGCAAGGAGTATACACGGTGGAACTATGTTCTGCATTGTTGTACAAATATGTAATTTCTGGGAGCAGTGTAGGTCATTCTTGCCGTTCCGGGGCCGGAATAGCTCTTAACATTTGGATTAAGGTTTGGTTCATACTTTCGCATAACCCGTTGCATTGTGGGTGGTATGCAGTGGTTCTTAACTTTTTGCACCCATACAGGTCACAGAGTTCTCTAAATAATCTGGATTCAAAAGCAGGGCCTTGATCTGTCAGGATGTTTTCCGGATAACCATAAGGCCGTACGAACGCTCTCCATAACAGTTCCGCAGTAGTCTTTGCTGACAGATCTCGCACCGGAAGAGCCGCCGTAAACTTGGTGTAGTGATCTATCATTGTGATGGCATGCTGATATCCAGTTCGGCTGGTTTCCAATTTCACATGGTCGATGGTAAGTATTTCCAGTGGATGATGACTAATAATGGGGTGAGGAAGTGCTTTCTGGTTGAAGGAGGCCTGCTTTCGAATGATGCAGCTTTGACAGTTGGTGTACCAATCCTCAATGTCCTTTCTCATATTGGTCCAGAAGAACCGCTACCTCAAGTGTGCCTCCAGTTTCTGAGTACTGAAATGTCCCGATTGATCATGGTACCCACATAAGAGAGAATGTTTGTCTTCTGAAGGTATCACAATCTGTGTAACAGGACAATGTGTTTTAGGATTAACTCTGCGACGGATGATGAGACCCTTCTGTATCTGGAGACGTTCCCTTTGTCTCCAGAGTTTAAGGAGTTCAGGATCAGCAACCTGTCGTTCCTCCTTGGTCAAGATCATCCCAGTGAGTAAAAGAGATTTTAATCGCCTTAGAACAGGGCTCTTTTCCTGTATCTGTCTCCAGTCTTCCTCCGGCTCATCTTCTCGTAAAACTCGTAGTTCTGTTTCGGATGCAACTTTAGCCCTGGTGGATAATGCTTGCTGGCGTATTAAAATGGCACGGAAGGCTGGCATCTCCACCTCCTCCCATCCTTCTTCATCAGGTCCACTGTCTGACTTTCTCTGCAACCGTGACAGCGCATCAGCATTCGTATTACTTTGACCACTCCGATACTTGATCGTGAATTGATAATTGGCCAACCGAGAAGCCCATCACTGTTCCAGTACTCCTAGATGAGCTGTCGGTAGATGGGATAAGGGATTGTTGTCAGTGAAAGCTACAAATGGCGTAGCAGCCAAATAGCTTTTGAATTTCTCCGTAACTGCCCACACTAAAGCTAAGAATTCCAATTTGAAGGCACTGTAATTGGCATCATTCCTTTCGGCTTTCTTCAAGCTTCGGCTAGCATAAGCAATGACACGTTCTTTTCCATCTTGATGTTGAGATAACACAGCCCCAAGGCCCTGATTACTGGCATCTGTATACAAACGGAAAGGCTGACTATAGTCTGGGTATGCTAGTATGGGCGCCTTAGCCAGCAAGCTTTTTAATTTATCGAAGGCAACTTGTTGCGTCTGAGTCCATTCTACTTGAATGTTTCTGCCATGTTGATTCTTAGATACCCCTCGAAGTAGGTTGTGCAAAGGGGCTGCCACATGAGCGAACTTTTCTCCGATAGTATCCAACAAATCCAAGGAATTGACGTACCTCCTTGATGGTGTCTGGAGTAGGCCAATCCTGCACGGCTGGGTTCTTTCCTGGATCTGGAATGATGCCCTTAGCACTCACAACATGCCCCAAGTAGTGTACACTCATCTTCAGCAGGTGGCATTTGGACGGCTTGACCTTCAGGCCATACTCAGCTAGTCACTTAAAAACGTATTGAAGGTGCTGTAAATGCTCTTCATAAGTACCAGAGTAAATGATGATGTCATCCAGATACAATAACACCATTTCAAAGTTTTTATGGCCTAAGCAGTGCTCCATGACCCTTTGTAATGTTCCCGGAGCATTACAGAGCCCGAAGGGCATGCGCTCAAACTCGTATAACCCCATGGTAGTTGTGAAGGCTGCTTTTTCTCTATCGCCAGGGGCCATTTGGATCTGCCAATACATGCTTGTTAGGTCCAGAGTTGAGAAATAAGTGGCAGATTTCAGAGACACTAACGACTCCTTGATTCTTGGTAGTGGATAGGCATCTTTGTGTGTTACCTGGTTCAATTTCCTATAGTCAACACAGAAACGTAAGTTGCCGTCTTTTTTCCGGACTATGACTATTGGTGCAGCCCAAGGACTGTGACTTTCACGAATCACACCAGATGCCTCCATCTCTTCCAGCATATGACGAACTGGTTGATACAACTTTGGTGCAAGCGGTCGGTATCGTTCTTTAATAGGTGGTGCACTTCCCGTAGGGATATAATGCTGAATCTGATCAACCTTCCCAAAGTCAGCTGGATTCTTGCTGAAGGTGGCAGCATTTTCCTGTACTACCCGCAGAACCCCTAATTTCAACTCGTCCGGGGTGTCTTTGTCTCCAATGTGGATTTCTTTCCACCAGCTGGATTGCTCTTCACCTCCCTGCATCTCGTTGGATAGCTGATCTGTTTGGGTATTCAAGGATGTAATGTCCACCACATCCTGAAAGGTTGCCCATAATAACTTAGCGACAACTTGATAACGGTATATTTTAACAGGATGATCGTGTGGATTGAGAATCCTTACAGGCACTCTTCCGCCTTCTACAGTTACTAGAGTTCATGCGACCACTATGTCATTCCTACTGGAAATGGGGCACGGCTCAACAATAGCATCATAATTATGTCCTTGAGGTCCGCACTTAGCTTTTCCACAAATTATAGTTTCCGAATTAGGTTGTATAATAATGGTCCTCCGGTCCACGGTTTTCAATTTGCCCACTTCTCCGCTAACACTAATAAATCGTTGGTGACCTTGGAGTGTTCTAATGGTCCTATGCAAAGCCCGTTGACAAGTGGATGGCATGTGGATTAGTTCTACTTGTAGAGCCACGATCAATTAATCCGGACATTGTTGTAACACATTCATTCCCACTATGATGGGAGGTACAGTGGGGTCCTCTATATCAGTGATGAGACATCCCTGTCTTGATAATCGGGCCTGTCCAATTTGAAAGTCCAATTCACAGTATCCCTGACAGGAGATACTTAGCCCATTGCTAGCATCAAGTCGTAGCCAAGCCGGTGGTGGTGGTGGTAATATTCCCAGTCTTCCCCAATACTGATGGAAAGTATTCTGCTGAATGGTGGTAACCTGGGAACCTGTATCCAAAGTAGCGGGTATTTGTACCCCGTCAATCCAAATGTTGACAACGGGGAGCTGCCCTATATATCGTGGGTACCATTCTTCTGGAGTAAGACCTATTCCGCATGTTCCCCCCAAGGGTTGGTCTCTGGCCTCGGGGCCTCGGCATTTAAAGGCTCTTCTTGCCAGCATACCCTCTCCACATGTCCACTCCGATTACACTTCCAACAACTGGGACGTCCTTGTGAGTCGAATCTGTCAGTGGGCCTACGGCCACTTCCTTTGCGATGGCTCCTACCAGTCATTTCTTGACCCTCGTCGACATCGTCCCCAGTTCGATTCAGTCCAAGTTGGTGGAGTCTGTTTGACGAGTCTCTGTAGTTCTCTGTTCACTGCAGCCATCCCAACTGTAACGTCTTCTATTTGGCCTTTCAATGTGAGGACCGGATCGGAAGTAGGAGTTTGCATACTCTGCAGTGTAGTCTTCTTTAGGTTTACTGCCTCAATGGGTGAGTGTCCAGAGGCGCCGGTCTCATCTGACTGTTCTTGATACCCCGGCATTTCTAGGAAGGACACCTCCTTGGGGGTTGTGGGACCAATCACCTTTATGGCCGCCTTCTTGAAATCCAGAAAAGAGGCAGTATTTTTCTGCATTCTCAAAAGATTAAGTTGCGTCCTGACACTTTCGTAATATACACGTCAATGAATTGATTCACCAAAACCTCATCGACTTCTTTTATTTCTGTAGTGTCCATTTCTTGAACATCTAGTAGTGCTTCTTGCAAAGTCTCGTAACGACTCCCCAGACAGCTGTTTATGCGAATAAAACCGTGATTTCAACTCCGAAAGGGTACTAATGTCGAACGTGGTTGCCAAACGCTGGAACACTTGATCTACAGTTTTCCGCTCTTCCGAGGGCCACGATAGTACCTCCCGTAAGGCTGACCCTTTCAGTTGACCAATCAAGATTTCTACTTGCTGCAGGTTGGTTAACGTATAAAGTCTTAACATAGCTTGTAGCTTCTTCTTGAATTCCGTTAACGTGTTTGGACTCTTTCCTGAATAAGTGGGCATCCACGGGGCCCCAAAATAGTAAGGGAGGATTTACATTGGACATGGCCGCTGGTGCGCTTGCTGCGCTTGATGTGCTGGTGCCGCTTGCCACGCTCGTTGTGCTGATGTTGGTTGCACTTGCTGTGCTGGTTGTCGCTGGTTCATTGTCCGTTGCACTTGCTGTGCTTGTTGTCGCTTGTTCGTTGTCCGACATGGTTTTTCCTGTTCGCGATCCTGTTCGTGATGCCAAAAATGTAATCACCAGTAGAGTTCACACACCAGGTAAGTCAGTTAATGGGTCTTTCACTTTTAATCTTCACAGAGAGAAGAGCTGGATGGTCACGACACTCACTTGAGATATGCTACTATGTGAGAATTACCAATCACGTGCACTTAAAAGTTTCACTGACTGGGTATCACATATGAATCTAATTACAGTATAAACCTCAATAGACATGTATAAGAACTTAAAATAAAGGAGTTTTATTTTACTGGAATAACTCGGACCCGTTCACCTTCTTTGACAGCAGGGGCCAGAACAACCTAAATCGAAAGGTTAGTATAACGACATACTGCATATAGTTCTCAGAACAGTACAACATATAACAATATTCATAACAGTATATATCTACTATTGGTTAATGGCACCTTAAGGGAAGGGGTTCCCCTAACACTCTGATAACTTAGTCCGAGCACTCTTACTACATCGTTGGTGCACGTAAGATGGAGATGTAGTTCTGGTACTAGCGAGATGAAAGTCACTCTCAATTATGCAGCTAAGCTATATCCTTCTGTTCCTATCTCAGAATTTAACCCCTGTGAGTCATCAACGGTAGCACTTGAATTTGATCCCAAATTCCTGTCTTTCTATAATAACTTTTGAAGAGTAATAACGTCTTTCAGTGTCAATGACATGGCGTATTTGTAATCCTGTGCTATTCCTAAGAGCCTTCTGATAGCGGAAAAGGGAGAGCATGCAATTAGTAACTGTCTAGCTGGCAATGAAGTAGTTAGTAGAGGCTTTGTAGACAGCAGTGTGATGCATAGGATAAAAGCATACAGGGAAGCTTGCAGTAGTATTTAAGCTGCCAGTGACATTCCATTAGGCACACATAACAAGTTTCATCCCTATCACCTGTCAATAATCCTGCCTGCACTGTTTAGGGTTAATCATACTGGCACTAGGCTTCATAAGCATCAGTTCATTAAATGTTCACTGAGGTTGTCAGGACCTGATTGACAGTAACAATGTATTGAGGTGGTAATGTAACACTGTATCTGGTGTCTGCTCAATATACTTGGCTGTTTCTGATAGGGACGCTGCTACTAGAGTTGAATAACAGGTACCTTACAGAGTGTTCCAGTCCCACCTCTTGTAGCCACCCACGGCCGCTATCTCCTCCCTGAGTGGGCTTAGTTTAAGTTGTAGCGCCAGCTGATAGAGGCTTTCAGGGCCACCTCCCGCTGCCACTCACCGATCCTGGCCGCCCCCTCTGACCGTGTCCTATAAGGTGGCGCCGCCTTGGGTCCGCCCAGCAGGATGTTTTGTTGCTAAGGCCCGACCGATGTTGCCGCCCACGGCCGCCTGGTGCGATGCTCTGGTACGCCTCGTCTGGCCACACACTCCTGAGGCCTCAGTGATGCCACCACTCACAGCCGTGCTGAGCATCTCTTCAGGCATGTCTTCTCCGCTCTGTCCTGCGGAAAATGCCGATGACAGGTCCCGCAGCCGCTCACTGCCTGTGTCTCTGCCGAAGCCTCGTCTCACCCGATGGCCACCGGAGGTTCCGTCCCCGCAGCCGAGTGCCACAGAATCCAGGTAGTCTTTTTCACTCCCCGTCACCGGAGCGCAGGTCCTTTTTCTTCTAATCTTTTCCACAGACGCCACCAACCGTTCTTTGGCACACCTATATATACGCTTTCTCAAGGTGCCCGGATCAGTCACGCCAGACACATACCGCACACGCTGGCTACCATAATACTGGCCTCGTGTTAGCACCCCTACAATTAAGGGACAGTGTAACAGTCTCTCCAGTTGGCATACAGGTCGACAGTGCCAACTCCCCTCTGTGAGGGGGTTATTACCCAATAAAACTTCTCTCCATGAGAGGTATCATTAATTCATTATAATATTCCTCTGTGAGGACATTTATATATATATATATATATATATATACATCAACTTATGGCTGCATTTATTTATACTTCATATATAATTAGCAGGGCATCACAGATGTCCTGCTTCTATAATGGAGAAGTGCATCTAGTTGCCGTGTTTGTGAGAGAGGGTCTTCCTAATATACTGTATCAGTGGAGAGAATTGGGAGTCCCTGAATGCTGCAGGGTTTACGTAGATAACTGCATCCCTACATATTAGATATATATGCATAAATATGAGATAAACAGGCGAGTTCTTATACAGTGCGTACCATAGTTAAGTTTTATTTTTCATTTTATCATTGAACTTTTGTTCCATTATTTTACTGTCACTGAAAACCTCTTTATTTTACTTTGTTAAGTGCATTAATGCATTTCAAAGTTTCTACTAAATCAATCTTCACTTCAAAAAGTATAATTATAAAGTCCTGAAACAGTGTCCTATAAATAATGCAGCTTGTCTCGTTGAGTGATCTTTTAACTAATTGTATGACAGCAAATTCTGTTACTCTGAGAAATAGAGCAGCTCAAGGTTAGACATTAATGAAATGCCCCAGCATTTAAACAAAGGGTTGAAACACTGGCATGGATCCCTGCATCTTTGCAACCTCTTCAGTTGGCATATCCCAAATTCATGTATACAGATTGTCACCGTACACCAGATAATGCAAATGAATGACAATTAATTTGTTTCATTAAGCACCGACAGCAGTTCTCCAATATTTTGCTGCTGAGACACATGCTCAATTGCCAGATGAAACTATTCCATAAGTTTAATCACAAAGACATTGGTTGAGCTTGGGCAGGTGACTGATAATTGTCACTAGCGTCATCTAGGCAATAACCTAATGTGGAAGGACACTTTGCGTAGGTGACAGTGATAAATGTGCTTTATAACTTGTTGTCTACAGGCAAATCTCTTCATCCTGCATAATTTCCTAACACGGTTTAATATTGTATGCGGGACATCATTCAGGAACATGGATATAATGATTCTTCTTGACCAAAAAGTGTGTTTTCATATGCTGCGTAGCCTGACTGAAACTCAATAGCTAGATAAAACATAGTAACATATATCCAGCTTGAATATCCCTCTGGGGATTTTCATAACCTGTTGTATATAAAACACGCTGTTAATATAGCAGAAAATCTTAAACTTCAATACATGAGTAAAAAGAATACAAATACTGTCATAAATACTATACATTTTCCACATGAACGTCAGCCGGTGGCTTATTTATAGTGATGCAATTTCTGCATATGTACAGTCAAAGGAGCTTTAAGAGAAGAGGGGACCTGTGTGCAATAGGGCCCCCTCCTCACCGGCGGTGCAGTAGATTCTGGCATTGTGTCTACTGCGCATGCGCAGGAATCCAGGAACATGGCTCCCATGCCGCATTTCTGGGGACATCTCTATTGTGCATGCGGGAATCATTGCGGTGGCCATTTTCTGAGTGATTTTTGCTGCTCTGCTGCCAGCCCCTGGCCGACGGAGAGGTGAGCATAGTTAAATGGGTGCAGGGTGTGCGGTGTGTGGGCCCCCTTCGGACCCAGGGGCCCGTGTGCACCTCACACTCATTATAGATATGCCAGTCTGTACAGTGAAGTGTACATATTAGCAAAGAAAAAAGGATTGTAGGGAACTTAAAATAAAATTATCTGCGCATTTTGAGATATTTCATTTATGCCGGGACAGACAATGCATTGCAGGACTTTACCGGTGGGGAGACACCTGCCATTACTAGCAACTTACACATATGCGAATGATCCATTGTGCATGTGTGTAGCGCTTATACACAAGGAACTCCCACAGTAGCTGCACTCTGGAGGAAGGCAGGAAAACTACTTTCTCTTCTTTGCTTTTCTCCAGGGAAAGCAGAAATAGCGCCATCCAGAGATGGAATTATGTTTTGAACAAAAGATAAAGGAAGTTTCTTTACAAATATCATTCATGTGAAGACCTCCCATAGCTTTCTATGGGGGCTGCAGGAATGTAACAGGAGACACTTAGCACTATACTAAACATGGGGAGCTGATATTTTAGGCTTTCTCCAGCTAAAATCCTGAGGAAAAGCCTCTTCTCAGCTTGCTAAAGCGACTCCTAAATCATGTGCAGCCCCTGTACTGCTGGAGACTCCAGGAAGGAGAGGGAGCCGGTGGTAAATTTCACAGATAGGTTAAGCTTGTCTCTTCTCCAGCACAGTAATAGTGACAGATTACTTTCAGAGTTCCGTGTGATGTCTTTTTTTTTCTGTTCTTCACCAAGATGCTTTCTTCCAAAGAATTACAGAAAATATCTATTATTAACAAAATAAAAAATATATCTAACATACAGTAGTGTAGTATACCCCATGTATTCAAAAACCTAAAACGTGAAATAAATAGTGAATCACAGTGCATCAGTTTCCTTATGTTTTTCCAAAGAAAGTCGAAAGACATCAACAGCATTAGGGAATCTTGGTTGATATACACATTCTAGCAGGATGTAGTTGGCATCCCGACGTATGGGATCAGAAGATCGGCACCGGAATCCTGACCGCTGTCAGAATGCCAACACTGGAATTTTGACAGCCGGAATTCTGAACGTAAGTATGCTGGGGAGGGTTAGGTGTAGGCTGCTGGCGGAGAGTTAGGGGTAGGCAGCAAGAAGGGAATGTTAAGGTTAGGCTGCCGGAAGGGAGGGTTAGGGTTAGTTTAGTTGCAGCCACCTGTCGGGCTTTTGGCAGATGGGATGCCGTTGTCAGTATTCTGACCGCCGGCATCCTTACTGCCGGTATTCCATACTCAACCCTTACTAGCTGCAGAAAATTTGTTAGTCCTTCAAAGTAATGTCGATATCATCCTTCCTCGGTATCCAAGGCTTAGTAAATAGGCTCCTTAAGTTATAACTCATACTTGGGCATCGTTACAGTGCCCCTAAACCTGAGAGTACTGTTTCTCCTTGTCGTTTCGATACTCTGTGCAGTTGTAGGATCCTACTCCTAACACCTTTTTACTGACCAATAATCAGTCTCTAGTTTCCAGCTTCCCATCCTCATATCCTCTGTGCACGGCAGATTTGGCACATACTGTACTTACACAGTCACACATCTAGACAGGTCACTGGCTAAAGATAAAGATTACCATCTGCTGAAATAGTATGTGCTGCTGTGAATATTCTGATTAATATGATCTCATGAAAATATATCCCACTTCAAATCTGGGGGCCTAATGGGGTAGACTCAATGAAGTGTGGCTGCTGGAAGAGTCATTTCTGGCAGCTTTGCAGATTGCCTCCTACTAGCTGATTTCTGCTGACAGCCAATAGAGGTCCGAGCACAAATCACTTACCTTGATGGGCTGATGAAAGTGCAATGTGAGTTGCCAGTTTGCCACTTAATTGAATCTGCCCAAATAAATGAGCATGAGATGAGAACTGAACACAAACAAGGTGCTCTGATCTTGTAGCACCGTACTTGAGACTGGGCCCTTGGTACCATGACCTACAGTAACAATGACCATTTTAGTTTAGCTGTTCAGTTTAACTTATATTATATAAAAGTCAAATAATTATGATGGAGGATGGGGTGCCAGGCAAGGATAGCTGTTCAATTTAACTTATATTGTATAACTCCAGCTGTATAAAAGTCAAAGTCAGTTTTATAGCTGGTATAGTTGAAAATATTCAAATATATACTTTGTTAGCTAATTCAACATGAGTTCGCTTAAAATAAAACATTATTAGAAAATGCAGTGAGAACCCAAGAATCTAAAATATGCTGTGCTAAAATATAATCCACTACTTCAACTATTTTAAGCAGTGCTTATGAACCCTACCCTAGCTTACTGTAATTACCTACTAGTGCTATTGCTGACATTCTACCTCCACAAATAAAAGGTAGATTAACACTCAGTTTCAAGGGCAGTCAGATACTAAATATATACCCCTAGAATGTTTTGTTTTGTTTTATCTTCAGTGAACTAATAGCTGCAACGCTTTGCCTAGTGGGAGTGCTTGAGCTTATCTTCATTTCAGTGTTTTGGACAGCAAATTAGCCTTTAAATGTCAATTTTAAAATTGAAATTAAAAACTGATTAAAAGAATGGAGGTCATACTACTCAAGTGGTAAATCTGCACTTACCAGAGGGCTGATGAAAGTTTGGATGGTGCGGCCAATGGTGGTGTCCAGTGGCGTAAGTTCATCCCCGTCGCCCTGAGGCAAGTTATAGTTCATCGTGCCCCCCCCCCCAACAATATATATATATATATATATTATATATATGTATATATAAAAATCAAAAACTCTGATGCCCGGCTCGCCTGTAGTGTAGTAAAGTAGTTGGGCTCCCACATATAGCAAAATACATACCAATCATCCAAGAATGCAGCACTCCAGATAAGACACTGTCACTGTGCCGCTAATTATGGCACTGTGACTGACTGTGTCTTATTTGGAGGGTTGCATTCTTGGATGATTGAATATATATACCATATAGTTTAAAAAAAATCATTTGTTTTTGTGTTTTCCCCCTCACATGTCCCCTCTCCCAATAGGACTTGCACTTACAGTGTAGTGCTGTATAGCGTTTCTAGAAGTCTGTACCGGCGGTACACAGTCCTCCTGACATTGACAGCACCGCTTCCCTGAACAGTGACTTTGTGTTCTGGCAGCTGCTCCGTGTCCTGGGCAGCGGCTCTGGGTTGCGATCGGATATCACGTGACATCCCTGACCAGAGCAAAGCAGCAGGAAGCAAGAGGAGGAGCGAGCGCCGCTGATGCTGATAGGCGCTGCGCTCGCTCGCCAGCTCATCTAGCAGCTCTGCACTACAGAAATGAATGTGTACTGGAGACGGAACGGGGGACAACGGAGCAGGTGCCGTGCCCCCCTCAGGGCCAGGAGCCCGGCAGCAACCGACTCCATTGTCTCCAGCAGTTCCGCCCCTGGTGGTGTCTAAAGACACACTAAGAGGTATTACAATGTTTGGAGATGCTTCATGTAGGCTTCTCAGTCTGAACACAGTTAGATGCCTGGCTGTACCCCAGGAGAAGGGCTGATACTAGTACTAGCATTTAGTTACAAATGCAACTGTGGTATAAGACGCTAAAGCAGTCGCTACAGGTTATATATTGTACACTTGAAGGTGAGGCTCCTTTATTCTGGTATTGGCACCCCTCCCATTCTCATGTACGTGTTTAATAAGCAGAGGTCCTACATTTCAGATCACACATCCATAAGGGCTCTATTTGAAGGTAAGACCTAGATAAATTTATATAATGTGATACTATTAGAGATGTTAGGGACCCGTGTGTAATGAAGTCACCTGGTCACGGTGCATGGGCCCACATATATGCGCAAATGTATGCTTGCTAGGAACTTCACGTATACTCCATGTTAAGGGTGAGGGTTTATTTAAATTATTTATACTATCAGTGTTCTTAGTACTAGTAGTGTGCATCATTATTTCTCTTCCTCCAGCATACTATTAGAAGTCTCAGCATTATAGCCTCTTAATATCTTAATATCTTCTTAATATCTTTAGTAATAGGGTGTGCAGTCCAGCTCCCTCCATTTTTTGCTACAGTGTGCCCCTTAGAATCAGCCCAAAAATATATATTAACTAAATATGTTAATTTTACCAGTACATCCTATTAAAAAAAGCCCTAAAAACAGCAATAATTGTAAGAAATGTAAATTATGCTTTCGGAACAAAGCAAAAACTAAAAATGGTGACACTGTAGGACACTTTGGGGGGAATGCTTGTCTCATTCATTAAGCCCCACCCCATTGTGGCAAAATAGCACAATTTGTGGATCTGCGGGGAGGGGCTAAATTATGCAAATTTATGTCATTTAGCCCTGCACCCTCTATGCAGAGTCAGAATCACAGGTACAGTATAATCTCATCCTGCCTGCTTCACTAAGAAGTGGACAGGATGCGGGAAATTCGTCACTCTTCTGTGGGTGCAGGGGACAGCCCCAAAAAATCAGACTCTCCCACAACTTGCGGGAGAGTAGGCAAATATGACATAGGGGCCCTTACAAACTTTTTCTTTGGTGCATACAATGAGGAAGATTCAATTGTTTGAAAAGTCAGTTGGGTGTCTGTTTTTTGTTATCTAATAGACAGGAAAAAACAGACACCCAACTGACTTTTCAAACATTTGATTTCCCCCCAATATGTCTAGTTATGTCCCAGAAGTGCACATTGTAATGTGTTATAAAATGAACTAGAAGGCATTATAATGTTACATAACAGGGCACTTTAACGTGTCACAATAAGCAGTGAAGGCACTATAGTGTGGCATAATATGAACTGGGGACACTGTAATGTAGCATATTGTAATATACTGTAAACTGGTGACACTATGTCATAATGTTAATTGGTGGGACTATGTTGCGTAATGTGTAATGGCGGCCCTACAATGTAGCATAATGGCAACTAGGGCACTACTAGGGTTCATAAAATAAACTATGGCACTACTATGGTTAAGAAAATTAACTAGGGCACTATTATGGGGAATAAAATTAACAACTGCTGTGGAGAGGTGTCTCTCTAAAAGACAAAATGTTGCTATGGGGCCCACAAAGTTCTGGCTGCGCCCCTGCTGATAGCTACTAAAAAAAATTGGAACCCATCCTGATTACCGGTGATCAAATATATTGCGGTTAGCAGTATACAAGGTGGAGCTCATTCTGTTAATTAGTATACAAGGTTGAGACCATTCTAGTGTGCAATATACAAAGCAGAGCCCTGTCTGGCTATGGTTAGCTGTTTAGAAAGTGGAGCTCATTCTTGTGAGCAGTATACAAAGCAGAGCCCATTCTGGTGAACAATATATACAAAGTGGTGTCGCTTCTGGTGAACAGTATACTAACCAGAGCCCATTCTGGTGAGCAGTATACAAAGCAAAGCCCATTCTGGTGAGCAATATACAAAGCAGAGCCCATTCTGGGGAACATTAAAAAAAAGTGTAACCCATTCTAGTGAACAATATACAAAGTGGTGCCCAGTCTGGTGAGCAATATAAAAAGCAAAGTCCTTTCTGGTGAGCAGTATATAAAGCAGATCCCATTATGGTGAGCAATATACACAGCAGAACCTTTTCTGGTGACCAGTATATAAAGCGGAGACCATTATGGTGAGTAATATACAAAGCGGACCCTGGGGTATATTTACAAAGATTTGTGTTTTTGCCGTTTTGAAGGGTGTTTGAACTCGAATGGTATCGGGTGCATTTTACTGCAACTTTTTGAATCCTGATACGATCATTCACTAAGCTGCCGAGTTTTGCACAATCGTTTTTTCCGATGTCGATGTGATTTGTAATATCAGGCAGTGTTTTACGGGAGTGATGAGTAAAACACTGCCTGACAAAACACAAGGAATCCCGGCCGGATCTGTGAGATCCGTGCAGGGCTTCATTGTGTACCTTAAAAAGTTGTTTAAAGTCTTAAAAAATCTGAAAAAAATTGCGTGGGGTCCACCCTCCTAAGCACAACAAGCCTCTGGCTCTTTGAGCCGGTCCTGGTTGAAAAAATATGGGGGGGAAATGAAAGGGGTTCCCCCATATTTAATCAACCAGCACCTGGCTCTGCGCCTGGTCCTGGTTCCAAAAATACGGGAGACAAAAAGCGTAGGGGTCCCCCGTATTTTTGAAACCAGCACCAGGCTCCACTAGCCAGGTACATAATGCCACAGCCGGGGGACACTTTTATACTGGTCCCTGCAGCCCTGGCATTTCATACCCAACTAGTCACCCCTGGCCGGGGTACCCTGGAGGAGTGGGAACCCCTTAAATCAAGGGGATCCCCCCTCCAGCCACCCAAGGGCCAGGGGTGAAGCCCGATGCTGTCCCCCCCATCCAAGGGTGGCGGATGGGGGGCTGATAGCCTTTAAAAAAATGTGAATATTGTTTTTAGTAGCAGTACTACAAGTCCCAGCAAGCCTCCCCCGCAAGCTGGTACTTGGAGAACCACAAGTACCAGCATGCGGTGGAAAACCGGGCCCGCTGGTACCTGTAGTACTACTACTAAAAAAAATACCCCCAAAAAAACAGGACACACACACCGTGAAAGTATAAATTTATTACATACATGCACACCTCCATACATACATACTTACCTATGTTCCCACGAGGCTCGGTCCTCTTCTCCATGTAGAATCCTTGGGGTACCTGTGAAAAAAATTATACTCACATAATCCAGTGTAGAATCAGACCTTTGTATAATCCACGTACTTGGCAAAATAATAAAATGGAAACCCGACCACGCACTGAAAGGGGCCCATGTTTACACATGGGACCCCTTTCCCCGACTGCCAGAACCCCCTCTGACTCCTGTCAAAGATGGTCCCTTCAGCCAATCAGGGAGCGCCACGCCGTGGCACTCTCCTGATTGGCTGTGTGCTCCTGTAGTGTTTGTGAGGCAGCACATGGCACAGACACAATGTAGCGCCTATACGCTCCATTGTAGCCAATGGTGGGAACTTTGCGGTCAGCGGTGAGGTTACTTTCGGTCAACCGCTGACCGCAAAGTTCGTATTCTATTCATTCGTATTTCGGAACTTTGCAAATCAAACCATTACAAATAGTCCAAACACTGCCGAGATTGGTGCTTAGGGAATTCCCGGATTGGAACTTAGAAAAAAAAACACAAATCGGACAAACTCGAATTCTTAGTAAATATTGGCCCCTGTCTTGTTAGCAGAATACAAAGAGGAGCCCATTCTGGTGAACAATATACAAAGCGGAGCCCTTTCTGATGAGCAGTATATAAAGCTGAGCCCATTATTGTAAGCAATATACAAAGCGGAACCCTGTCTTGTTAGCAGTATACAAAGCGATGAGCAGTGTACAAAGCGGAGCCCGTTCTGGTGAGCAGTGTACAAAGCGGAGCCCATTCTGAATGAGCAGTGTACAAATCAGAGCCCATTCTGAATGAGCAGTGTACAAATTAGAGCCCATGCTGGTGAGCAACATACACGTTGGAACCAATTCTGCAGAGAAGTATACAAAGTAGAGCCTATTCCGATGAACAGTAAGCAGAGCAGAGTAGGCAGCCTGGAACCAAAGGAGTAGGGTTCAGTCATGCAGTGGAGATATTGTGCTTGTTGTGTGTAGTTTGGACACAATCCTTGGCTTTGACACTACGTCATAATAAATATACGCATAACTTACAAATAAACACATCCTAATTATCAATAATTCATGTTGCAATTTCTGAGGACATTCCACAAAAAGAAATCAAGTCTTCAGTGTCACAGATCGTTATACAAGGAACACACATTTCTTCCCAAATTAAATAATAGTTACAGACTAAATATTTTAATAACAAAATATCTTCACTTCTCTCGGCCAATGTTTTATTGTTTAAAAAAAAGGCAATTGAAGAAGAGCCAGGAGGGAAAAAAAAGTTCAATTACAGTATGCTGTAACTTCATTTCTAAATTAATTACCCATATTATTTTCAGAAAAGATGTTTTTAGTTGGATTTCATTGCAGTTTAATTTGGAATGTGACAACTGGCACAAGTTCTGAAAATGCTGTGGTGTTTTTCTGATCTTCTCCTCTTAGTGTCTCTGTGTCAGGACGAGAGGATAATTAATACGCAATTTGCTGGATCTAGCGTGGCAGGAAATGTCCGTTTCCTCTTCAGCGAGAGGGAAAAGTCTGGCCTATGATTAATTGCATCTATTGTTATCATGCTTGATTAGCAGCCTCAAACACAGATTCATAGTCAAGTACAAAGGATGTTTGTTTTGGGGAGGCATTTGAGCTAAAGAACTCTAAAACTTTGTCATTAAGCATCAGGATGGGAGGTTTGGAAAATACGCTGTCAATAGTCTTTGTCTGTTGTCAAAGACTAGAGAAACAGTGTACAAGGTCAATGTAAAGAAAGTAAGCCTGCTTGAAAGAAAATGACTACAGTGCTTCTTAGATGTTATTTGCCATTGGTAACCACCACCAAAGACCTTTCTCTAACGTCCTAAGTGGATGCTGGGGACTCCGTAAGGACCATGGGGAATAGCGGCTCCGCAGGAGACTGGGCACATCTAAAGAAAGCTTTAGGACTATCTGGTGTGCACTGGCTCCTCCCCCTATGACCCTCCTCCAAGCCTCAGTTAGTTCTCTGTGCCCGAACGAGAAGGGTGCACACTAGGGGCTCTCCTGAGCTTCTTAGTGAAAGTTTTAGTTTAGGTTTTTTATTTTCAGTGAGACCTGCTGGCAACAGGCTCACTGCATCGAGGGACTAAGGGGAGAAGAAGCAAACTCACCTGCGTGCAGAGTGGATTGGGCTTCTTAGGCTACTGGACATTAGCTCCAGAGGGACGATCACAGGCCCAGCTTGGATGGGTCCCAGAGCCGCGCCGCCGGCCCCCTTACAGAGCCAGAAGGCAGAAGTGGTCCGGAAAATCGGCGGCAGAAGACGTCCTGTCTTCAACAAGGTAGCGCACAGCACTGCAGCTGTGCGCCATTGCTCTCAGCACACTTCACACTCCGGTCACTGAGGGTGCAGGGCGCTGGGGGGGGGGCGCCCTGAGACGCAATAAAAACACCTTGGATGGCAAAAAATGCATCACATATAGCTCCTGGGCTATATGGATGCATTTAACCCCTGCCAGAATCCATAAAAAAGCAGGAGAAAAGTCCGCGAAAAAGGGGCGGAGCCTATCTCCTCAGCACACTGGCGCCATTTTCCCTCACAGCTCCGTTGGAGGGAAGCTCCCTGGCTCTCCCCTGCAGTCACTACACTACAGAAAGGGTTAAAAAAGAGAGGGGGGCACTAATTAGGCGCAGTATTAACTATACAGCAGCTATAAGGGGAAAAACACTTATATAAGGTTATCCCTGTATATATATAGCGCTCTGGTGTGTGCTGGCAAACTCTCCCTCTGTCTCCCCAAAGGGCTAGTGGGGTCCTGTCCTCTATCAGAGCATTCCCTGTGTGTGTGCTGCATGTCGGTACTTTTGTGTCGACATGTATGAGGAGAAAAATGATGTGGAGACGGAGCAGATTGCCTGTAATAGTGATGTCACCCCCTAGGGGGTCGACACCTGAGTGGATGAACTGTTGGAAATTACGTGACAGTGTCAGCTCTGTATAAAAGACAGTGGTTGACATGAGACAGCCGGCTACTCAGCTTGTGCCTGTCCAGACGTCTCATAGGCCGTCAGGGGCTCTAAAGCGCCCGTTACCTCAGATGGCAGATATAGACGCCGACACAGATACTGACTCCAGTGTCGACGGTGAAGAGACAAATGTGACTTCCAGTAGGGCCACACGTTACATGATTGAGGCAATGAAAAATGTTTTACACATTCCTGATAATACGAGTACCACCAAAAAGGGGTATTATGTTCGGTGAGGAAAAACTACCTGTAGTTTTCCTGAATCTGAGAAATTAAATGAGGTGTGTGATGATGCGTGGGTTTCCCCCGATAACAACTGATAATTTCTATAATGTTATTGGCATTATATCCTTTCCCGCCAGAGGTTAGGGTGCGTTGGGAAACACCCCCTAGGGTGGATAAAGCGCTCACACGCTTGTAAGGGCTCTACCCTCTCCTGAGATGGCCGCCCTTAAGGATCCTGCTGATAGAAAGCAGGAGGGTATCCTAAAATGTATTTACACACATACTGGTGTTATACTGCGACCAGCAATCGCCTCAGCCTGGATGTGCAGTGCTGGGTTGGCGTGGTCGGATTCCCTGACTGAAAATATTGATACCCTAGATAGGGACAGTATATTTTTGCCTATAGAGCATTTAAAAGATGCATTTCTATACATGCGTGATGCACAGCGGAATATTTGCCGACTGGCATCAAGTCTAAGTGCGTTGTCCATTTCTACCAGTAGAGGGTTATGGACACGTCAGTGGTCAGGTGATGCGTATTCCAAACGGCATTTGGAAGTATTGCCTTATTAAGGGGAGGAGTTATTTGGGGTCGCTCTTTCAGACCTGGTGGCCACGGCAACAGCTGGGTAATCCACGTTTGTACCCCAGGTCGCCTCTCAACATGAGAAGACGCCGTATTATCAGGCGCAGTCTTTTCATGGACAAGCGGGCAAAAGGTTCCTCATTTCTGCCCCGTGACAGAGGGAGAGGAAAAAGGCTGCAGAAATCAGCCAGTTCCCAGGAACAGAAACCCTCTCCCGCCTCTGCCAAGCCCTCAGTATACGCTGGGGCTTTACAAGCAGAATCAGGCACGGTGGGGGGCCCGTCTCAATGAATTTCAGCGCGCAGTGGGCTCACTCGCAAGTAAACCCCTGGATCCTTCAGGTGATATCTCAGGGGTACAAATTAGAATTCGAGACGTCTCCCCCTCGCCGTTTCCTAAAGTCGGCTTTACCGATGTCTCCTTCTGACAGGGAGACAGTTTTGGAAGCCATTCACAAGCTGTATTCCCAGCAGGTGATAATCAAGATACCCCTCCTGCAACAGGGAACGGGGTATTATTCCACACTGTTGTGGTACCGAAGCCGGACGGCTCGGTGAGACCGATTCTAAATCTAAAATCTTTGAACACTTACATACAGAGGTTCAAATTCAAGATTGAGTCACTCAGAGCAGTGATTGCGAACCTGGAAGAAGGGGACTACATGATGTCTCGGGACATCAGGGATGCTTACCTTCATGTCAAAATTTACCCTTCTCACCAAGGGTACCTCAGGTTTATGGTACAGAACTGTCACTATCAGTTCAGACGCTGCCGTATGGATGGTCCACGGCACCCCGGGTCTTTACCAAGGTAATGGCCGAAATAATGATATTCCTTCGAAGGAAGGGAATTTTAGTTATCCCTTACTTGGACAATTCCCTGATAAGGGTAAGATCCAGGGAACAGTTGGAGGTCGGTGTAGCACTATCTCAGGTAGTGTTGCGGCAGCACGATTGGATTCTCAATATTCCAAAATCGCAGCTGGTTCCGACGACTTATCTTCTGTTCCTAGGGATGATCCTGGACACAGTCCAGAAAAAGGTGTTTCTCCCGGAGGAGAAAGCCAGGGAGTTATCCGAGCTAGTCAGGAACCTCCTAAAACCGAGCCAAGTCTCAGTGCATCAATGCACAAGGGTTCTGGGTAAAATGGTGGCTTCCTATGAAGCTATCCCATTCGGCAGATTCCACGCAAGAACTTTCCAGTGGGACCTGCTGGACAAATGGTCCGGGTCGCATCTTCAGATGCATCAGCGGATAACCCTGTCACCAAGGACAAGGGTGTCCCTCCTGTGGTGGTTGCAGAGTGCTCATCTTCTAGAGGGCCGCAGATTCGGCATTCAGGACTGGGTCCTGGTGACCACGGATGCCAGCCTGCGAGGCTGGGGAGCAGTCACACAGGGAAGGAATATCCAGTGCTTATGGTCAAGCCTGGAGACATCACTTCACAAAAATATCCTGAAGCTAAGGGACATTTACAATGCTCTAAGCTTAGCAAGACCTCTGCTTCAAGGTCAGCCGGTGTTGATCCAGTCGGACAACATCACGGCAGTCACCCACGTAAACAGACAGGGTGGCACAAGAAGCAGGAGGGCAATGGCAGAAGCTGCAAGGATTCTTCGCTGGGTGGAAAATCATGTGATAGCACTGTCAGCAGTATTCATTCCGGGAGTGGACAACTGGGAAGCAGACTTCCTCAGCACGACCTCCACCCGGGAGAGTGGGGACTTCACCCAGAAGTCTTCCACTTGTTTATAAACCGTTGGGAAAAACTCGACAGGTATTGCGCCAGGTCAAGGGACCCTCAGGCAATAGCTGTAGACGCTCTGGTAACACCGTGGGTGTACCAGTCAGTGTATGTGTTCCCTCCTCTGCCTCTCATACCCAAGGTACTGAGATTGATAAGATGGAGAGGAGTAAGCACTATATTCGTGGCTCCGGATTGGCCAAGAAGAACTTGGTAACCGGAACTTCAAGAGATGCTCACGGAGGATCCGTGGCCTCTACCTCTAAGAAGGGACCTGCTCCAGCAAGGACCCTGTCTGTTCCAAGACTTACCGCGGCTGCGTTTGACGGCATGGCGGTTGAACGCCGGATCCTGAAGGCAAAACGGCATTCCGGATGAAGTCATCCCTATCCTGATCAAAGCCAGGAAGGATGTAACCGAAAAACATTATCACCGCATTTTTCGAAAATATGTTGCGTGGTGCGAGGCCAGTAGGCCTGACGGAGGAATTTCAACTGGGTCGATTCCTACATTTCCTGCAAACAGGAGTGTCTATGGGCCTGAAATTGGGGTCCATTAAGGTTCAAATTTCGGCCCTGTCAATTTTCTTCCAAAAAGAACTAGCTTCAGTCCCTGAAGTTCAGACGTTTGTAAAAGGGGTACTGCATATACAGCCTCCTTTTGTGTGGGTGAAAGGATATATTGGTTTCCTATCTAATGCGCAGAAAGGTGCAGCCTATATCAAATTTTCACTAAAAAGGTGTCTCCTATGTCACCCTATAATAATACAATGCAAACAAAATTCTTTGAAAATGATATACGGCGCTCCTCTAGCTTAAGATGTTATAGGTTATTAAATAGTGAAATACAGCTCAACTGTGTACGTTCCTGTAAATCACTTGTATCGTCAGCATATAAGGAATCCTTCAAATTTCCTCAGGTCTCCTCCTCCACTCTTCCTCAGATATTCTCCCCCAGGATTATATTCATGTAATAGAGGAAATACGTATAGGATAGGATAGGATACGTATTTCCTCTATTACATGAATATAATCCTGGGGGAGAATATCTGAGGAAGAGTGGAGGAGGAGACCTGAGGAAATTTGAAGGATTCCTTATATGCTGACGATACAAGTGATTTACAGGAACGTACACAGTTGAGCCTCCTTTTGTGCCTCCAGTGGCACTTTGGGATCTCACTGTAGTTTTGGGTTCCAAAAGTCACATTGGTTTGAACCACTTAAATCTGTGGAGTTAAAATATCTCACATGGAAAGTGGTGATGCTGTTGGCCCTGGCCTGGGCCAGGCGCGTGTCAGAATTGGCGGCTTTATCCTGAAAAAGCCCTTATCTGATTTTCCATTCGGATAGGGCGGAATTGAGGACTCGTCCTCATTTTCTCCCTAAGGTGGTGTCAGCGTTTCACCTGAACCAACCTATTGTGGTGCCTGCGGCTACTAGGGACTTGGAGGATTCCAAGTTGCTAGACGTTGTCAGGGCCCTGAAAATATATGTTTCCAGGACGGCTGGAGTCAGGAAATCTGACTCGCTGTTTATCCTGTATGCACCCAACAAACTGGGTGCTCCTGCTTCTAAGCAGTCTATTGCTCGCTGGATTTGTAGTACAATTCAGCTTGCACATTCTGTGGCAGGCCTGCCACAGCCAAAAATCTGTAAATGCCCACTCCACAAGGAAGGTGGGCTCATCTTGGGCGGCTGCCCGAGGGGTCTCGGCTTTACAACTTTGCCGAGCAGCTACTTGGTCAGGAGCAAATACGTTTGTAAAATTCTACAAAATTGATATCCTGGCTGAGGAGGACCTGGAGTTCTCTCATTTGGTGCTGCAGAGTCATCCGCACTCTCCCGCCCGTTTGGGAGCTTTGGTATAATCCCCATGGTCCTTACTGAGTCCCCAGCATCCACTTAGGACGTTAGAGAAAATAAGAATTTACTTACCGATAATTCTATTTCTCATAGTCCGTAGTGGATGCTGGGCGCCCATCCCAAGTGCGGATTGTCTGCAATACTGGTACATAGTTATTGTTACCAAAAAATCGGGTTATTGCTGTAGTGAGCCATCTTTTCTAGAGGCTCCTCTGTTATCATGCTGTTAACTGGGTTCAGATCACAAGTTGTACGGTGTGATTGGTGTGGCTGGTATGAGTCTTACCCGGGATTCAAAATCCTTCCTTATTGTGTACGCTCGTCCGGGCACAGTATCCTAACTGAGGCTTGGAGGAGGGTCATAGGGGGAGGAGCCAGTGCACACCAGATAGTCCTAAAGCTTTCTTTAGATGTGCCCAGTCTCCTGCGGAGCCGCTATTCCCCGTGGTCCTTACGGAGTCCCCAGCATCCACTACGGACTATGAGAAATAGAATTATCGGTAAGTAAATTCTTATTATTTCTGGTATGTCTGTGAGTACTCTATAATAAAGGCTTACCTGCTCGCAAACCTTTGTTGTTCATATGGTCTACAGTAGGCTGTACAACATAAGATGCAACAGATCTAAATACTGTATATAAAGGAATATTATTATTATTATTATTATTATTATTATTATTATTATTATTATTATTAAAAAGCTCTTTCCTTGCTAGAGCTACCACCATGGATGAATCTGGTCCACACACATTGATTTTGCCATTTTGTCCCCAAATTCTCATCTGTCCATTTCACGCTAAGGTTCATTAGCCAGATCACTTCTGTTAACCATAGAGGCCTTTTAACTTGGTCAAAAAGCACCACTTGCAAAGTGAAGGACTAACTTGACTAACTAAAATGTCTACTCATCTGTGTCGCAATATCCTGACGTTCGTGTTCTGCACTTCTTGGCCACAATATTGTGCAGGCTCTGCGATGGAGCCCAGATCCAGGATCTTGGAGCAAAAAGGCAAAACTTAGATAGTTTGCAGTGATCCTTCCCCTCTGTCATCCAGCTACTGGCGCATCCTAAGTTTAAAATATGTAGGTGGTTCAGTTGGGTGGTGCCCTCTTACCCCTTGACTGACTTCTCCCCTAGACCAGTGTCCCTGGTAAGTGCCATCCAGGAATTACAGACCTGATGACCACACACACAGCACAGGATGATAATGGTCTTCTTACAACTGGATTTACAGTATGCAGAATGGTGAGTCAAGGTACTTTAATTTATTTATTGATTTGCATTGTGTTCCTTTTAGTGGATATACAGCTGGCAATAACTGACCAACCACTTATGTAAGAGGGGTGTGTCCAGCATAAGTTAGTTGATAAAAAAGAATCCGTTTCTGCTTCTCAAACATTATAGGGCTGATGATGAGCTGGATGGAGAGTTGACGCAGAAATAAATACTTACAGTGCATCCGGAAAGTATTCACAGCGCTTATCTTTTTTCCACATTTTGTTATGTTACAGCCTTATTCCAAAATGGAATAAATTAATTTTTTCCCTCAAAATTCCACACACACAAAACCCCATAATGACGTGAAAAAAGTTTTTGGGAGATTTTTGCAAATTTATTAAAAAATAAAAAACTAAGGAATCACATGTACATAAGTATTCACAACCTTTGCCATGAAGCTCAAAATTAAGCTCAGGTGCATCCCGTTTTCACTCATCATCCTTGAGATGTCCCTATAGCTTAATTGGAGTCCACCTGTGGTAAATTCAGTTGATTGGACATGATTTGGAAAGGGACACACCTGTCTATATTAGGTCCCACACTTGACAGTGCATGTCTGAGCACAAACCAAGCATCAAGTCAAAGGAATTGTCTGAAGACCTCCAAGACAGGATTGTCTCAAGGCACAAATCTGGGGAAGGGTACAGAAAATGATATGCTGCTTTGAAGGTCCCAATGATCACAGTGGCCTCCATCATCCATAAATGGAAAAAGTTTGGAACAACCAGGACTCTTCCTAGAGCTGGCCGGCCATCTAAACTGAGCGATCAGGGGAGAAGGGCCCTAGTCAAGGAGGAGACCAAAAACCCAATAGTCACTCTGTCAGAGCTACAGCATTCCACTGTGGAGAGAGGACAACCTTCCAGAAGGACAACCATTTCTGCAGCAATCCACCAATCAGGCCTGTATGGTAGAGTGGCCCGATGGAAGCCACTCCCTGGTAAAAAGCACATGGCAGCCCACCTGGAGTTTGCCAAAATGCACCTGAAGGACTCTCAGACCATGAGAAACAAACTTCTCTGGTCTGATGAGACAAGATTTAACTTCTTGGCATGAATGCCAGGCGTCATGTTTGGAGGAAATCAGGCACTGCTAATCACCAGGCCTACAGTGAAGCATGGTGGTGGCAGCATCATGCTCCGGGGGTGTTTTTCAGTGGCAAGAACTGGGAGACTAGTCAGGATAGAATGAAAGATGAATG
Source organism: Pseudophryne corroboree (assembly GCF_028390025.1). Classification (NCBI taxonomy): domain Eukaryota; kingdom Metazoa; phylum Chordata; class Amphibia; order Anura; family Myobatrachidae; genus Pseudophryne; species Pseudophryne corroboree. The sequence goes on along the minus strand of NC_086447.1, from coordinate 165,339,109 downwards.
CAGCAATGTACAGAGACATCCTGGATGAAAACCTGCTCCAGAGCGCTCTTGACCTCAGACTGGGGTGACGGTTCATCTTTCAGCAGAACAATGATCCTAAGCACACAGCCAAGATATCAAAGGAGTGGCTTTAGGACAACTCTGTGAATGTCCTTGAGTGTCCCAGCCTGAGCCCAGACTTGAATCCGAGTGAACATCTCTCGAGAGATCTGAAAATGGCTGTGCATCGATGCTTCCCATCCAATCTGATAGAGCTTAAGAGGTGCTGCAAAGAGGAATGGGAAAATCTGCCCACAGATAGGTGTGCCAAGCTTGTGGCATCATATTCAAAAATACTTGAGGCTGTAATTGCTGCCAAAGGTGCATCAACAGTATTGAGCAAAGGCTGTGAATATTTATGTACATGTGATTTGTTATATTTTTTTTTTATTTTTTTTTATAAATTTGCAAAAATCTCAAAAAACGTTTTCACATTGTCATTATGGAGTATTCTGTGTAGAATTTTGAGGGAAAAATTAATTTATTCCATTTTGGAATAAGGTTGTAACACAACAAAATGTAGTAAAAGTGAAGCGCTGTGAATACTTTCTAGATGCACTGTATATCGGGGGTAATTCTGAGTTGATCGCAGCAGGAAATATTTTAGTAGTTGGGCAAAATCATGTGCACTGCAGGGGGGGGGCAGATATAACATGTGCAGAGAGCGATAGATTTGGGTGTGGTGAGTTCAATCTGCAATCTAAATTGCAGTGTAAAAATAAAGCAGCCAGTATTTACCCTGCACAAAAACAAAATAACCCACCCAAATCTAACTCTCTCTGCAAATGTTATATCTGCCTCCCCTGCAGTGCACATGGTTTTGCCCAACTGCTAAAAAATCTCCTGCTGCGATCAACTTGGAATTACCCCCATAGTCTGCAGTGCATACAGAGTTGAACATATCATGTCCCCTTATCCATACTTTTAGTTTGATACTACTGATCATCATCTGCTGGAGAAAGGAATATTTATTTGTCCATTCAACTCTACTTGGCTTACATTTGCGTTGACATGTCATCACTGAACTTTGCCTATGTGAGACTATCCCATTACAGCCCATTACAACTGTAAGTGGAGATGTGCTTGAAATGTTCAAACTATGGGGAACATGTACTAAGCAGTGATAAAAGTGGAGAAGTGAGCAAGTGGAGAAGTTGCCCATAGCAACCAATCAACTGCTCTGTATACTTTTATAGTATGCAAATTATAAATGTTACGTCAATGCTGATTGGTTGCCATGGACAACTTCTCCACTGGCTCACTTCTCCATTTTTATCACTGCTTAGTACATGTCCCAGGCAGTGATAAAAGTGGAGAAGTGAGCAAGTGGAGAAGTTGCCCATAGCAACCAATCAGCTGCTCTGTATAATTTTAAAGTATGCAAATAATAAATGTTACGTCAATGCCAATTAGTTGCCATGGGCAACTTCTCCACTGGCTCACTTCTCCATTTTTATCACTGCTTAGTACATGTCCCCTCATAACTCTTGCATACAGATGCAGTACATGCTTATTGCAGAAATAATGCAAGATATGTTCTGCCAATAGTTGCACGTTCAACTCTGCATTAGCCCCTGAGATTGTAATTAAAAGATACAAATATTTCTTAGACCTCCTAACGACTGAGCATAACAGCAATACATTAAAACTTACACAGGCTGAGTATCCCATATCCAAATATTCCGAAATACAGAATATTTTGAGTGAGAGTGAGATAGTGAAACCTTTGTTTTCTGATGGCTCAATGTACAAAAACTTTGTTTAATACACAAATTTATTGAAAAATTGTATTAAATGACCTTCAGGCTGTGTGTATTAGGGGGGTAATTCCAAGTTGATCGCAGCAGGATTTTTTTTAGCAGTTGGGCAAAACCATGTGCACTGCAGGGGAGGCAGATATAACATGTGAATATATAGACATAATATAGACATAATGAATAAGATGCAAAATAATTTGCTTATATGAAAATTTCTTTGCCACTTAGCCCGTGATTGAAGATGATCTAGTGTATGCTCTATCTGCCTGCTTGGCTGACATATAAGAATGAGTGAATAGAGATTGGGATACGTAGTTGGTGTAATAAGCAAGAAAATATATCTTTCTAAAGAATTATATAGTTTCCTAAATTCTAAAGGTGTATCATATAATGTGCTCATAATATTTAATTTTATTTCCTTTTAACTTCCCCCTTGATGCTGGACATGCCCACTATCTGAAAAGTCTTGGGGGGAGGGTGCTGCTGCCATGGCCCATGGCTAGACCTTACACCTCTGGTGCTGCCCATGTGGGGCCACTAGTACAAATTTTTCCAGCGCCGCTTTTTGTTCCCAATCCGCCCCTGGGACCAGCAGTATTATATAGGAGGAGTACAGTGCAGAGTTTTGCTGACCAGTGACCACCAGTATTATACGTTCTCTGCCTGAAAAACGCTCCATATCTGTGCTGCATTGTAGTATATAGTAGGAGTACAGTGCATAATTTTGCTGACCACCAGTATATAATATATAGGAGTACGGTACAGAAGGCCACTGCTCTACCTACCTCTGTGTCGTCAGGGCCGGACTGGCCATCTGGCACTTCTGGCAAATGCCAGAAGGGCCGATGGCCACGTGGGCCGGTCCAGCGGTCACTGAGACGCGCTGCCGCTCAGTCCGGCGGCAGCGTGTCTCAGCTATCAGGATTGGAGAGCGCCCGCCGGGCTGTGAGGGACGGGGTGAGTGCACCGGGGGTGAGAGGGCTGTGAGGGACGGGGGTGAGTGCGCCGGGGGTGAGAACGCCGGGCACCCGCCAGCGCAGCTGTGTCTGGCGCGGTGCGTATAGCGGACTTCAAAGCAGCCGCCGGTTCGTGAGCCAATCAGAGCTCGCGGACCGGCAGCTAATCAGAAGCCGCCGGTCCGCGAGCTCTGATTGGCTCACGAACCGGCGGCTGGTTTGAACGCTATACGCCGCCGCGCCAGACACAGCTGCGCTGGCGGGCGCCCGGCGCTCTCACCCCCGGCGCACTCACCCCCGTCCCTCACAGCCCTCTCACCCCCGGCGCACTCACCCCGTCCCTCACAGCCCGGAGGAGGAGGACCAGCAGCAGCAGCAGCAGTGCAGCAGCGGTAAGCAGCTGCAGCACTGGCTGCAGTGGGGGGAATTGTATACCTGGCACTGTGGGGGCAATTGGTTGGCACTGTGGGGCATTTGTATACCTGGCACTGTGGGGGCAATTGGTTGGCACTGTGGGGCATTTGTATACCTGGCACTGTGGGGGCAATTGTTTACCTGGCACTGGGGGGCATCTGTATACATGGCACTGTGGGGGCATCTGTATACCTGGCACTGTGGAGGCATTTGTATACCTAGCACTGTGGGGGCATTTGTGGATCTGGCACTGTGGGGGCATTTGTATACCTGGCACTGTGGGGGCATTTGTATACCTGGCACTGTGGGGGCATTTGTATACCTGGCACTGCACTATCGGGGGCATATAATGTAAATTTCGGCTCATACCGGGTGCTGTAATGTGAATTTTGGCTCATACTGTGTGGTATAATGTGAAAGGGGCAGCAGTACTAGATAGTATAAGGGGTCCTACTATTGTGGTGCATAATGCGTATAAGGGGTGTATGGTGTGGTAAACTACACTGAATGACATGCCCCCTTTTGAGTGACCACGCCCCTTTGAGTGGCCACGCCCCCTTTTCCGGAGTGCGCGCACCGAAGGCGCGCGCTTAATTACAAACCTCACAATTCCATACCTTCACTTAAAAATTTCCACTTCAACCACTGGTTGTGTATATTTTAATAGAGAATGATATACGCTTGTATGTTGTTAGAATATTAATTATATTTGTAAGAACATAGACTAATAAGTGGGAGGAGTCAGGGATAGTAAGGGGAGGAGTCACAGAGGTGGGCCTGTGTGCTTCAAAAATGCCAGGGCCTATTTTTAGTCCCAGTCCGGCCCTGTGTGTCGTCAAGTATACTATCCATCCATACCTGTGGTGCATTTCAGTTTTGCACAGTTTGCTGACCACCAGTATATAATATATAGCAGTACGGTACAGTAGGCCACTGCTCTACCTACCTCTGTGTCGTCAAGTATACTATCCATCCATACCTGTGGTGCATTTCAGTTTTGCACAGTTTGCTGACCACCAGTATATAATATATAGCAGTACAGTACAGTAGGCCACTGCTCTACCTACCTCTGTGTCGTCAAGTATACTATCTATCCATACCTGTGGTGCATTTCAGTTTTGCACAGTTTGCTGACCACCAGTATATAATATATAGCAGTACGGTACAGTAGGCCACTGCTCTACCTACCTCTGTGTCGTCAAGTATACTGTGCATCCATACCTGTGGTGCATTTCAGTTTTGCACAGTTTGCTGACCACCAGTATATAATATATAGCAGTACGGTACAGTAGGCCACTGCTCTACCTACCTCTGTGTCGTCGAGTATAGCGGGATCCGGTCTGAAGATCGACAGTATCTAGGTCGACAATGTTTAGGTCGACCACTATAGGTCGACAGTCACTATGTCGACATGGATGGAAGGTCGACATGTGCTGGGTCGACAGGTCTAAAGATCGACATGAGTTTTTCACATATTTTTTTCTTTTTTTGAATTTTTTCATACTTAACGATCCACGTGGGCTACAATTGGAACGGTAATCTGTGCCGAGCGAAGCAAAGGCACCATGCCCGAAGCATCGCGAGCGAAGCGAGCCATGCGAGGGGACGCGGTGCACTAATTTGGGATCCCGGTCACTCTACGAAGAAAACGACAAAAAAAAAAAATCCTCATGTCGACCTTTAGACCTGTCGACCTAGCACATGTCGACCTAGAAACCCTGTCGACCTTCCATCCATGTCGACCTAGTGACTGTCAACCTATAGTGGTCGACCTAGATACTGTCGATTTGATGAACCACACCCAGTATACTATCCATCCATACCTGTGGTGCATTTCAGTTTTGCACAGTTTGCTGACCACCAGTATATAATATATAGCAGTACGGTACAGTAGGCCACTGCTCTACCTACCTCTGTGTCGTCAAGTTTGCTATCCATCCATACCTGTGGTGCATTTCAGTTTTGCACAGTTTGCTGACCACCAGTATATAATATATAGCAGTACGGTACAGTAGGCCACTGCTCTACCTACCTCTGTGTCGTCAAGTATACTATCCATCCATACCTGTGGTGCATTTCAGTCTTGCACAGTTTGCTGACCACCAGTATATAATATATAGCAGTACGGTACAGTAGGCAACTGCTCTACCTACCTCTGTGTCGTCAAGTATACTATCCATCCATACCTGTGGTGCATTTCAGCTTTGCACAGTTTGCTGACCACCAGTATATAATATATAGCAGTACGGTACAGTAGGCCACTGCTCTACCTACCTCTGTGTCGTCAAGTATACTATCCATCCATACCTGTGGTGCATTTCAGTTGTGTGCAGTATATATAGTAGTAGGCCATTGCTATTGATACTGGCATATAATTCCACACATTAAAAAATGGAGAACAAAAATGTGGAGGGTAAAATAGGGAAAGATCAAGATCCACTTCCACCTCGTGCTGAAGCTGCTGCCACTAGTCATGGCCGAGACGATTAAATGCCATCAACGTCGTCTGCCAAGGCCGATGCCCAATGTCATGGTAGAGAGCAAGTAAAATCCAAAACACAAAAGTTCAGTAAAATGACCCAAAAATCAAAATTAAAAGCGTCTGAGGAGAAGCGTAAACTTGCCAATATGTCATTTACGACACGGAGTGGCAAGGAACGGCTGAGGCCCTGGCCTATGTTCATGGCTAGTGGTTCAGCTTCACATGAGGATGGAAGCACTCATCCTCTCGCTAGAAAAATGAAAAGACTTAAGCTGGCAAAAGCACAGCAAAGAACTGTGCGTTCTTCTAAATCACAAATCCCCAAGGAGAGTCCAATTGTGTCGGCTGCGATGCCTGACCTTCCCAACACTGGACGGGAAGAGGTGGCGCCTTCCACCATTTGCACGCCCCCTGCAAGTGCTGGAAGAAGCACCCGCAGTCCAGTTCCTGATAGTAAAATTGAAGATGTCACTGTTGAAGTACACCAGGATGAGGATATGTGTGTTGCTGGCGCTGAGGAGGAAATTGACAAGGAGGATTCTGATGGTGAGGTGGTTTGTTTAAGTCAGGCACCCGGGGAGACACCTGTTGTCCGTTGGACGAATATGGCCATTGACATGCCTGGTCAAATTACAAAAAAATCACCTCTTCGGTGTGGAATTATTTTAACAGAAATGCGGACAACAGGTGTCAAGCCGTGTGTTGCCTTTGTCAAGCTGTAATAAATAGGGGTAAGGACGTTAACCACCTCGGAACATCCTCCCTTATACGTCACCTGCAGCGCATTCATCATAAGTCAGTGACAAGTTCAAAAACTTTGGATGACAGCGGAAGCAGTCCACTGACCACTAAATCCCTTCCTCTTGTAACCAAGCTCCTGCAAACCACACCACCAACTCCCTCAGTGTCAATTTTCTCCTTACACAGGAAAGCCAATAGTCCTGCAGGCCATGTCACTGGCAAGTCTGACGAGTCCTCTCCTGCCTGGGATTCCTCTGATGCATCCTTGAGTGTAACGCCTACTGCTGCTGGCGCTGCTGTTGTTGCTGCTGGGAGTCGATCGTCATCCCAGAGGGGAAGTCGGAAGACCACTTGTACTACTTCCAGTAAGCAATTGACCTTCCAACAGTCCTTTGCGAGGAAGATGAAATATCACAGCAGTCATCCTGCTGCAAAGCGGATAACTCAGGCCTTGGCGGTGAGAAACGTGTTTCCGTTATCCACCGTTAATTCACAGGCAACTACAGACTTGATTGAGGTACTGTGTCCCCGGTACCAAATACCATCTAGGTTCCATTTCTCTAGGCAGGCGATACCGAAAATGTACACAGACGTCAGAAAAAGAGTCACCAGTGTCCCAAAAAATGCAGTTGTACCCAATGTCCACTTAATCACGGACATGTGGACAAGTGGAGCAGGGCAGACTCAGGACTATATGACTGTGACAGCCCACTGGGTAGATGTATTGCCTCCCGCAGCAAGAACAGCAGCGGCGGCACCAGTAGCAGCATCTCGCAAACGCCAACTTGTTCCTAGGCAGCCTACACTTTGTATCACCGCTTTCCAGAAGAGGCACACAGCTGACAACCTCTTACGGAAACTGAGGAACTTCATCGCAGAATGGCTTACCCCAAATGGACTCTCCTGGGGATTTGTGACATCGGACAACGCCAGCAATATTGTGCGTGCATTACATCTGGGCAAATTCCAGCACGTCCCATGTTTTGCACATACATTGAATTTGGTGGTGCAGAATTATTTAAAAAACGACAGGGGCATGCAAGAGATGCTGTCGGTGGCCCGAAGAATTGCGGGCCACTTTCGGCATTCAGCCACCGCGTGCCGAAGACTGGAGCACCAGCAAACAGTCCTGAACCTGCCCTGCCATCATCTGAAGCAAGAGGTGATAACAAGGTGGAATTCAACCCTCTATATGCTTCAGAGGATGGAGGAGCAGCAAAAGGCCATTCAAGCCTATACATCTGCCTACGATATAGGCAAAGGAGGGGGAATGCACCTGACTCAAGCGCAGTGGAGAATGATTTCAACGTTGTGCAAGGTTCTGCAACCCTTTGAACTTGCCACACGTGAAGTCAGTTCAGACACTGCCAGCCTGAGTCAGGTCATTCCCCTCATCAGGCTTTTGCAGAAGAAGCTGGAGACATTGAAGGAGGAGCTAAAACAGAGCGATTCCACTAGGCATGTGGGACTTGTGGATGGAGCCCTTAATTCGCTTAACCAGGATTCACGGGTGGTCAATCTGTTGAAATCAGAGCACTACATTTTGGCCACCGTGCTCGATCCTAGATTTAAAACCTACGTTGGATCTCTCTTTCCGGCAGACACAAGTCTGCAGAGGTTCAAAGACCTGCTGGTGAGAAAATTGTCAAGTCAAGCGGAACGTGACCCGTCAACAGCTCCTCCTTCACATTCTCCCTCAACTGGGGGTGCGAGGAAAAGGTTAAGAATTCCGAGCCCACCCGCTGGCGGTGATGCAGGGCAGTCTGGAGCGAGTGCTGACAACTGGTCCGGACTGAAGGACCTGCCAATGATTACTGACATGTCGTCTACTGTCACTGCATATGATTCTCTCACCATTGAAAGAATGGTGGAGGATTATATGAGTGACCGCATCCAAGTAGGCACGTCAGACAGTTCGTACGTATACTGGCAGGAAAAAGAGGCAATTTGGAGGCCCTTGCAGAAACTGGCTTTATTTCACCTAAGTTGCCCACCCTCCAGTGTGTACTCCGAAAGAGTGTTTAGTGCAGCCGCTCACCTTGTCAGCAATCGGCATATGAGGTTACTTCCAGAAAATGTTGAGAAGATGATGTTCATCAAAATGAATTATAATCACTTCCTCCGTGGAGACATTCACCAGCAATTGCCTCCACAAAGTACACAGGGACCTGAGATGGTGGATTCCAGTGGGGACGAATTAATAATCTGTGAGGGGGGGGATGTACACAGTGAAAGGGGTGAGGAATCGGACGATGAGGAGGAGGTGGACATCTTGCCTCTGTAGAGCCAGTTTGTGCAAGGAGAGATTGATTGCTTCTTTTTTGGTGGGGGCCCAAACGAACCAGTCATTTCAGTCACAGTTGTGTGGCAGATCCTGTCGCTGAAATGATGGGTTTGTTAAAGTGTGCATGTCCTGTTTATACAACATAAGGGTGGGTGGGAGGGCCCAAGGACAATTCCATCTTGCACCTCTTTTTTCTTTCATTTTTCTTTGCATCATGTACTGTTTGGGGACTATTTTTTTGAAGTGCCATCCTGCCTGACACTGCAGTGCCACTCCTAGATGGGCCAGGTGTTTGTGTCGGCCACTTGGGTCGCTTAGCTTAGTCATCCAGCGACCTCAGTGCAAATTTTAGGACTAAAAATAATATTGTGAGGTGTGAGGTGTTCAGAATAGACTGAAAATGAGTGGAAATTATGGTTATTGAGGTTAATAATACTATGGGATTAAAATGACCCCCAAATTCTATGATTTAAGTTGTTTTTGAGGGGTTTTTGTAAAAAAAACACCCAAATCCAAAACACCCCTGAATCCGACAAAAAATTTTCAGGGAGGTTTTGGCAAAACGCGTCCGAATCCAAAACACGACAGCGGAACCGAATCCAAAACCAAAACACAAAACCCGAAAAATGTCCGGTGCACATCACTAAAAATTAAGCTAATAACTACAAAACCTGCAGTCAGTTTTAGATTAAGTATGAAAGTTAAAGAATCAGATGGTGGCCTGAAAAAGAATGGCTGAAATCCAAAGGTAATCCCCAAGCTAATCAAACTAACTCAATAACTAAAAACAATCTAACTACCAGCCAAACATAGGTATTCACTCAGACCTTCCACCTTGACTACCAACCCTGAAGGGGGCAACGAAGGTGAGCGCACCTAAAAAGTCAACGAAGGTGAGCGCACCTAAACAGCACCAAAACCAACTAAAACTGTAACTACTAACTCAAACACAGTGAACCTGCTGCTCTTTTCTGCCACTACAAATAGCTAATGAAAATAATCCATAACAACCATAAAACAAAAAAATAGACACAATTAGCTAGAACAAAGAAAAAAGGGGTTGGTTGGGTGGGAAGGCAAAGGAAAAGAGGCTGACTAACACCAGTAAAAACCAGAACTCACATCTAATATTACCCTCAAGCCTTCCTATTGGTATAACTACCCTGTCATGCCATAGTGATCTGCCCCCAGCACAGGAGGTTTAACTCCTTCCATTCCAAGCATTGTCATTACGTTCTCCTAAACCTCCTAACGGCTGAGGGCCGTACCCCACTGCATAACAGCACAACATCAAAACTTATACTATTAAAATAACAACACAGAGACTTGCATTTGTGGAAGAAAGCTGTAAGCTATTTATTAAAATTAAGCTAATAACTAGACAACCTGCAATCAAATGAAGATTAACTAAGAGAGCTAAAGTATGTTGGCAAGAAAAAGAATGGCTGAAATCCAAAGGTAATACCCCAGCTAATCAAACTAACCCAATAACTAAAAACAATCTAACCACCAGCCAAACATAGGTATCCACTCAGACCTTCTATCTTGACTACCAACCCTGAAGGATGATGATGCTGCCCCCTGTAGGGTGGACCAGCAGATATAACGGTCAACGAAGGTGAACGCACATAAACAGCACCAAAACTGACTAAAACTTCAACTACTAAATCAAACACAGCGAACCTGACACTCTTTTCCGCCAACAGTGAAGGCTCTGCTTACAGAGGCTTCACATCGCCACCATACCATCCCAAACTACCGTATCCAAAAAATAGATCCAGGCTTCCTCAGTACAGCATATTAGCAAAGGAAAATCCTTTATGTTTTAACCACTTGTGCGGCATTGTCACATGTGATGGGACCGGAACCAGGTGTACATTACCTGTCCAGGTCGCATCACAGGCGACACACTGGCCGCTGTGTGGCCCGTTGTATAGAATAGGAGATCCATTCTGCACAAGTGCAGAACGGATCTCGTCTGGCTTCCCGGATCCCCCAAGTGATGCAGCAGTTTCTGACTACTGACATCACTTTTGCGATCACACCCCAGAATGCAGTGCGGGCAGCATTCTAGATATGGGTTGGAGATGGTGGGGACCTGCAAAACACACCCTAGATATATATTTATTTAATTAAAATATTTTAATATATTATTAAAAATACTTTTGAAAATATAGCTTTTTGTTTTTTTTAAACGACAATTTCTGTAGGTGGTTAAAATATATGTCAATTTGGACTTAACACTGAATTAATATTAATCACTTTCAGGATCCCTAAAAACATGCACAATTTCCTACCTTTCACAATCAACAAACAAAAACTTAGTAACCTGGCTACAATGCTTACAATTTGCATTCAGGGGTGTAGCGAGGTAGAGAACAGGGCATGCCAGAAGCAAAAGCAGGAGCCACTGTCAACCGGAGCTCTGCCCGCCATCTTTATATGTCTCACTGTCAGCTTGTAGCTGTGCAGCAGGGTTACTTCTGTCCTGCAGCACCACTCTCTGCCCCCGCAGCTTCATCACCTCTCTTTTTCTGGAAGTTGCAGCACATGGCTCTACTTCAGATGCTGCAGCAGCTCTATCTGCCCTAGCTGCTGCAACACCTCTTTCTGACCCAGCTGGTTGATGCAGCACTTCTCTCTACATTGATGCTGCAGCACCTCTCTCTGCCCCAGCACCTCTCTCTGCATTAGAAGCTGCAGCAACTCACTCTGTCAGGCTCTCTCTCCCCCTCAGGCTGCTGCGGCACATCTCTCTCTGCCCACCAGGCAATTATGGGAAATTATTTTCATTTAATATAGTGGTATTATCAGGTCTGGGGTGGCAGTTTTAGGGTATTATTTTCACTGAGGCATTGGGTAATTATCAAATCGGGGAAGGGGGGGCAGGGGAAATTTTGGTGCATTATTTTAATTGAGAGTTGGGGGGTCTCATTTGGGCCATTATTTTCAATGAGGCATAGGGAGATTATCAGATCTGTGGGGGGGGGGGGAGTTTTGGGGAATTATTTTCATTCAGAAATTGGGGGGTTATCAGGTCTGTGGGGGGGTCATATTTGGGGCTTTATTTTCATTGGGAAATTGGGGGTTGTGAGGTCAGGTCAGTCGGGGTATATATAGTGTTATTAATTTATTTGACTCAAACAAGTAAATAGTTAAAAACAGCCACTTCCATAGCTCTACAATGTGTATATGGGGCTCAATCATTGTGTTACTTGTATAAGGGGCTCTACTGTGTTATGTAATGTGTATAAGGGGCTCTACTGTGTGGCATAACGTGTATAAGGAGTAGGACTAATGTGCGGTACAATGTGAATTGGTACTATTCCCCGCACCTTCCTAATGAAGGCATTGTTCATTTATTATTACCAGTTATTTACATAGTGCACACATATGCATGGGGAGAATATACAAACTCTACACAGTTAAGGCCATGGTGGAAATAGAACCCATGACCTCAGTGCTGTGAGGCAGTAATGCTAACCATTACACAGTCCATACTGCCATGCCCCTATATTGTTGTTGCAAGCCTTCGGCATGCACTGACATGATTTAAAACATTGGGGGCAGCCAAAGGAAACTGAACCGTCCCTGTCACCAATTTAGGATTTTAAAATAATGTTTATTTTCAAATATAATATGTCACCACATGTTAGCTAAGCACCCAATTCAGTGGAGGGGGCGCCAAAACATACCCTTGCTCTGGGCACCATGGGCCTAGCTACACCTCTGTTGGCATTCACATATTGCTGAGCTCGCTGCATTCAAGGACAAATACAGGAAATTTTTGGGCCTGGACCGTCCTCCTTCAGTTATCACAGTCTTAATCCATTGGTAACATGTTATCTTCTTTTTGTAGCCCCTGTAATGCTGGATACCTCAATACATCAAGGGAACTGAAGGTTTTTCAATTTATCAAATGCATTGCCTCCAATAGAGATGTGTTTTCTCTTTGGGGCAGGGCCGGATTAACAATGAGGTGACGGAAGCTACAGTTCCAGGTCTCCACATAAAAACAGGCCTATCATCAAGGCAGCATGACGACTTGATGTCTTGCTGGAAAACAGTCAGCCATAATCACAAGTATTAAAATTGTATTTATAGTTTTCTCACAAAATGACACATTTTTAGAAATATTTTTACATACTTAGGAAGACATTGTGACTGATAGTATAGGGGTGCACCCGCCCACATTGTTCTGGTCACACCCACATAACATTGTCACATACCTCCCAACACCTGATGTGCCCAAGCAGAGCCGGCCCTAACCAATATGATGGCATAAGCAAGATTTTGGCTGGTGCCCCCTAGCACAACCGCTGGTTCCACCTCTGACCTTGCACCTCTTTCGCAGCACCATCACCCCTCACCCAAAGCAGTCCTTATTTTGGTGTTTGTACCCCCTATATTTTAAATAGGAACAGTTCGCACATTTGGCGCACAGCCCAAAAAGGGGTGTGTTTTTGCTGGCAAGGGGCATGGCCACACAATAGTAACCCCAATTGCAATTACGCCACACAGTACTGCAACTTTATTCACATTTGATCATGCGATAGTGTCCATAATTCATATTACATCCCACAGTAGTATCACTTTACCTTATAAATGTTACTACTCACAGTAGAGCCCCTTATTCACATTACATCACACTGAATTGCTCCTTATTCACATTACACCACACCCTATTGCTCTTTATTCACATTAGACGACACAGTAGTGCCCTTTCTATATGCAACGCCACATAGTAGAGCACCTTATACACATAATGCCACACATTAGTAATGCATTTATACACATAATTCCACACAGTAATGCCCCTTACACATATGAGACACATTATTAATGTCCTTATAAACATAATGTGCCTTACACATGACAACCTTTATTGATGCCCTTTTACACATAATGTCCCTTACACATATGAAACACATTATTAATGCCATTATACACATAATGACACACATAGTTCCCCCTACACATTTGCTGCACATTATTAGTGCCCCTATACACATGACACACATACAGTAGTACCCTGTTACACATATGCCGCACATTATTAATGCCCTTATACACATAATGACACACATAGTGCCCCTTACACATATGTTGCACATTAATAATGCATTTTTACATGACACACATAATGCTCCTTACACATATTCCGAACACTACTGCACAACCAACCCACTCACATGCACACAGCATTCACACTGCCACTAACACTGTGACCTCTGCCTCTGCTTGGATACAGATGTGTCCTCATAAATCTTGCCTCAATGCTAACGTCGGGCACCTTTTTTATGAAAATGCATCTTATTTGCATTGCTATGTGGCTAGGATGCACAAGCAGCTTCTGCTGATTAAAATGATATGCAGCATGCCTATATACTGTGTGAGACTGTGTCTGTATCTGCATATGAAATGTTACACACAGAATATTGGCATGCTGCATATCATTTTAATCAGCCGAAGCTGCCGATGCCCCATGGCATATCAAATGCCTTAGGCAATTGCCCAGTTTGCCTATGCCTATGGCCGGCTCTGTGCCCAAGGAGAGACAGCAACGCATGCCAAAGGCGCGCCCCCGGATTTGGGGGCATGGCCTTGTGATAAGGGGGTATGGCCTTGTGATAGGGGGTGTGGCCTCGTGGCAAACGCCGCTATCGCAAACCACGCCCCCATTTTTGTCAGTGTGGGGGCATGGACAGCGCTCAGTGAGCTGCTGGGCATGCCCCCTGTCCCTCTCTGTCGGGGAATAGACGCTCAGAGCAGCGAGTGACAGGGGGGCTCTCCCAACTGCCCCCCCAGCCGCGAGACACTGTGACCCGATGGTGTGACAGTGAGACATACCATGAAAAATGGGACTGTCCCGCCAAAATAGGGACAGTTGGGAGGTATGTTGTCAGTAGGTCGACATGCACAAGGACGACATAGTAAAAAGGTCGATACAGAAAAGGTTGACACAGAAAGAGGTCAACCTGGTTTTTTTTAAATATTTTTGGGTGTAATTTTCTCCATAACATGACCGGAAATTCCAATTAGTGCACCGTGTCCCCTTGCATGACTCCGCTACAGCTGCGCTCTGCACAGGTTACTATTCCCAGGCGTAGTCCACATGGATGGTAAAGTATAAAAAAGTTTAAAATAAATCAAAATTGTAAAAAAAACTCATGTCGACATTTCCAATGTCGACCAATGTCAAGTTGACCTTTTAACAACGTTGACCTTTTGTCCATGTCGACCTAATGCATGTCCACCAATAGTGGTCGCCCTTATTACTGTTGACCTAACATCTGTTCTAACAATGACTAGTATGAGGAACATGGTAATAATGAAGTAGTATACAATGGTGTATCTATAGTTACATAGTTAGTAAGGTTGAAAGGAGTCAAAATGCCCATCGGGTTCAACCTGTATTCTGTGTTAAGCTGTTCATATTATAATGCACCTGCTGAAGTAATGGTTTAGTACCAATTGACAACTATGATTCTACCACTCCCAGATATTAATGGCACTATGCTAAATGCTATAACCCTGGATACATTTTCCAGTTAAAAATGTGTCCAATCCATTTTTAAATGCATTTACAGAGTCTGCCATTATTACCTTCTCCGGCAGGGAGTTCCAAATGTTTATTGCCCTTACCGTGAAGAATCCTTTCCTACGTTGTGTACAGAATTTTCTCTCCTCTAGCCTCAGCGAATGGCCACGTGTCCTATACAGAGTTCTTTTAATAAACAAATCCTCTGCTAACTCCTTGTAATGACCCTTTACATACCTGAAGATATTAATGTCTCCTCTTAGTTGCCTCTTTTCTGGTGTATACAAATTTAACCTAGTAAGCCTTTCCTCATACTCCAGTATCTCTAACCCTTTAATCAATTTAGTAGCTCGCCTTTGAACTCTTTATAGTTCCCTGATTTCTTTTTTATAATATGGCGCCCAAAACTGAACACAATATTCCAGGTGCGGACATACCAATGATTTGTACAGTGGCAGGATTACATCCTCGTCCCTTGTCTCATTGCCCCGTTTTATGCACGCAAGCACTTTACTTGCCTTTTTTGCTGCATTTTGACATTGGGTACTGTTATAAAGCCTATTATCTATGAGCACCCCCAAATCTTTTTCCACCACAGTTACCCCTATATTTTCCCCATTTAGAGTGTATGATGCATGTGTGTTTTTTGTCCAAAATGCATAACTTTGCATTTTCTATATTGAACCTCATTCCCCATTTAGACACCCAGGTTTGAAGTTTAAATAAGTCATTCTGTAGAGACTCCACATTGAATTAATTACCTTACACAGTTTAGTATCATCTGTAAAGATTGACTCTGTGCTTTCCAGGCCTATTCCTAGATCATTGATAAATATGTTGAACAGTAGCGAGTTAAGTACAGACCCTTGTGGTATTCCGCTGACTACTGTGGTATTCAGCTGGAGAACATCCCGTTGACCACTACTCATCGTACTCTGTTATCCAACCAATTACCTATCCATGTACAAATAGTATATCCGAGGCTAAGTTCCCTTAATTTGATGATCAGTCTCCTGTGAGGCATTGTATCGAAGGCTTTTGCAAAACTAAATACACCACATCCACTGCTTTTACATGGTCAAGATTCTCGCTCACTTCCTCGTAGAAGCTAATTAAGTTAGTTTGACATGATCTGTCCCTTACAAACCCATGCTGACTTTTGCTAATAATCTTAGTGGCCTGCAGATAAACCTCTATGCTATCGCTCAAAATACCTTCAAATATTATACCCACTATAGAGGTTAAACTAACTGGTCTATAGTTACCAGGATTGTATTTAGTTCCCTTTTTAAATAAAGGCACTACCTCAGCTATGCCCAAATACTTTGGTACCATGCCTGATCTAATTGAACTATGGAAAATCAAGTATAGGGCTAGTTGTGACCTAAGCTCCATAATAACCCTCTGATGAAAACCATCTGGGCCTGGTGATTTATTAATCTTAAAGTTGCTTAGTGTCTCCAGGACTACTTCCTCACTTAAACAAACATCAAGCCAAGAGTCATTACCTTCACTATGGTTATGCACTACTCTCACCGTCTGATCTTCCCTGGTGAATACTGAGGAAAAAAATTTGTTCAGTATTTCCGCTTTTATTTTATCATCATTTATCAAAGCTCCAAATTCATCTTTTAATGGGCCTACATTCTCCTTCTTTAACCTTTTACTGTTTATGTATTTATAAAACTTGTAGGATTGGTTTTACTATAGCGATTTGCATTTTGTTTACAATTTTAGCTGCTCTTATTACTTTTTTGCATTTTTATTGCATTCCTTATACTTGAATGACTCCTCCCCTCCATTAGATTTAAATGTTTTTAAAGCATGTCTCTCTTTAGCCATTGCTTCTTTGGCCTCCTTATTAAGCCACATTGGTTTGTGCTTAGTACTCCTGCATTTAATAAGTGCAGAGTATGCAATGCACACAGGCACCTGTTAAGGAGGGCCCACACTTGAAATCCTGCATACTGTACATTCAATATGCTTACCATCTGCAGCGGATGCAGTCTTCTCAGTAGAAATCTCCAGGAATATGTCACTGGAGCAATTCTCCCGGAGACATGCGCATGCACAATATAAGAATCTGAGACTACACTGCGCATGAACTGGCAAAGGGAAGGCATTCAGGCACTGCACTTGGCCCCCCTTCCTCCAGAAGATGTCTCGGATGTATTTATTAGTATTACACTAACACCAAGGAATATTGTTCATTGAACAATAATAAGTGTAGATAATTGAAGGGCTGGATTAAGGGGACGACGACCAGGGCATTCACTACAGGGACCCCACACACAGAGAGGCCCCCACATAGGATCGGTCTGACCCTGCAATTGCAGAAAACAGGGGCCATGTTGCAGGACGGGGGCTGTCGTGGTTCTGTGCATACAGTGCAGAGCATCTCCAGAGTTCCCTCATCATTGATGAGGGTACCCAGAGAGTGTATGCAGAACACAGAGCTGGAAGCATTCAATTGTAACTGTCCATGCCATGGGAGGTAACAACTCTGAGGCACAGAGGGGGTACACATTGTAGAATACAAGGGAGCACTGTGAGGCATATTGAGAGGGGCACTGTGGGACAGTGAAAGGGGCACAGTAACAGTGGGGTGTCAATTGAATTGGTGGGGACCCCCACAATTTAATTGCCCCAGGGTCACCACAAGCAGTAATCCTGCCCTGGATAAACGCAGTAGATTAGAGGTGGAGTAGTCCATTTGGTCAATAAGTACTGATAAATGCTAAGGATGAAAGGAGTGCCTTCAGGGTTAGGCAGTTCACGACCAAGTATCTAGCCCTGATTATAGTTGTGTATAGTGTATGGCAGGTTATTCATGCTTGCAGTAGAGACTAAACAGTTCTGGAAACCAGAAGGCTCTTTAAACACAGATTAATGATCTGAAAGCTTCCTCAGTCTGCTGTGCAAATAGATGGAACAATTACGGACTCAGTTCATAGATGAACTGGATGTGGACTCTCCCTGATCCTCTGTCCAGGTCCTGTTTTCTCTCTGTTCCTCTATAGTCTACACGGATACTTAAACTGTACTTAAACTCCCTTGGTACCTACCTATTTCTGGCAGATTGAGCAGAGTCCCTTGCAGTTTACGCTCTGGCAATGACAACCTCCCTTGTGAATTGGAAGTTCCCACTGCTTGTCTGACAGTTTTTTTTTCTACTATTTTTTTTTCTTTTTCATGAATGGCAGCCTGCCTTGTAATATTGGCAGCTTTTTCTGTCAAATATGCAGCCCTTTCGGTGATATGTGCAGCTTAATCTAAGAGTGGTGTGGATTCTGTTGTGTCCTTGACTTTCTTTGCAGCATTGTCCGCACTGTAATTGAAGTTGTAGTTCAAGGCTCAGTGCTTGTGACTGTCCTGCATTGTATCCAATCTTCTCCTCAGGGTCAAGGAATGGTGGTGTTTACATCACTTTGCCATCATTACTGCACTTCTCCTACTTCTCTCTGTACTTTGGCAACACACTCCCAATGTACGGTGTGCTATGATGTCACTTCCTCTGTCCTTGCACCACAGGCATACTAGTATGTGTGGATTGCCTTAACTGAGGCTATTCTGCCACCCCCTACCTTCTGCTGCTTGAGGATCCTCTTTCCCTGTAGATGAACTCTTGAAATATACCCTCTCTATACAGGTTATTATTGTCTGCATATTTACATTGTCTGAATATAGGAAGCCATCTATGGATTAAAGTTCTAGACCCAACTATGTAATACCTCTCTTGAGCAACCACCAATATTCTCAAACTGATATAGAGGTGTGCAGTGAGGATACTAAAAAGTGCATTGCTGGATGCCCATGTTGAAGATTAAGGAAACCTGTGCTTTTAGCGATAGTACCCTATCTCCCTACTCTATCTCTGTTTTTTTTATCTCTGTCTACATAGACATTGTTTTTGGTGTTTTTAAATGGTTATATTTGCTGATATGTGTGCACTACTATGTACTTTTTTGCACTGCACATGACTGTTAAATACTGTAGGAGACACCAGCGGAAAGATGTTTGGTACACACCAGCAGGACAGATGTAACCAATAGCTTGTATTTATTATTTGTAGTGCACAGTATCGGTACAGCTGTACTCACACTTATGTTTACAAGCAGTGTAGATGGAGGGGAGCATACAGCGTACCAGCTGATCATGCATATAGGCAGGGTCACAGGATTACGCAGGGTTCCCACATTCATGTACTGTTGGGGTGCACAAAGTGCCAAGGTGGTGCAGCGCATGTGCAGAATAAAGAGTGCCACAGAATAAAATCCCACATTTACTAAAAAACAATTTTTCATTCAATTTTCAAATCAATTTCGATTTTGATTCACGTTTAGAAGGAATTTTGTGTTTAGATTATGAAATCCCTTCCAAAATCAAACATCAAATCCCCATTAAAAATCCCTGCAAAATCGAACAGAACTTCCTCATTGCTTCCTATTGGTACAAATGCATCACATGCACACTAAAGGCAAAGCTCTCTCTTTACACTGTTTTATACATGAAAACCTAACTGATGATTAAAATTTAGTTTTTGTTTTGTTTTTTAAATACTTGTAGCTGAAATAGTTGGCAATAAGGTTAGCCCTAATCTGCCTTTCTGCTAGCCTTCAATTTTCTATGCTCACATAATCAGTTGTTGGTAACAAAACCTCTGCCTGCTCACTGTTTATTGCATATTCTGAGGGGAGTGGTTTATTTAATGAACGATTATGCAATAGACTACAGCAGAGCACAATATCAGACACTTTTGCCAATTGATATAATAATATGCCTCCCGAATTACCTATTTTTAGTAGACCAAAGGTGCATTCTGCCATGGATTGGGTGGCTATATGTGCCTCTTTATACTTTTGCTCAGCAGGAGTTTGATGATTTGCCAATGGAGTCAGAAGCCAGGAGCAACAACCATAGCCTAAATCACCGGTTGTGGTGGTAGAATTAGAACAATATAGAAACAAGTACTATTAGCTGTTCATTAACACATACTGGTATCTTACCCAACAACCTTCCCTCTGGCATTTGATTCACCTCAAATACTGCAGGCAGGGATGATTTGCTGAGGATGTAGGCATCATAGCATGAACCAGGATAGCTAGTACCAACACTCATGAATTTAAGTTTCATTATATCATCCAACAAAAGTGTCAGATATTGTGCTATGCTGCTATCTATTACACATTTTATGGATTAGATATGATGCCCATTTGTATAAAAATGTGCAGTATTCAACTCATGAAGCTGCTGATGTTGCTCTGATTAATGCTCCTGGCTGCTCTCAGCCAGGTGGTGATTTGCATACTGCAGGTAGGTGTACAACATACCATAACCTTGTACAGTCATTATTCCTACAGCCACACTGTTCCACATGTTTTTGGGTACTTTAAAAGTCATCACAATCAATTTTCTACCAATAAAATGGTGTTTAGAAGCACAAATTAAATGTCTAACATGATTCAGTTCATTTGGGAATTTGAAGTTCGATTTAGAGTTCGATTTCAAATGGATTTGCAAATAGAATTTTAGTAAATGAGGGGATCCTGTATACGACTGTGGGAAAACATTGATGTTTTTCATAAATTCGATTTGGAGTGGGATTTGAGTTGAATTTGGTTTTAGAATCGATTTAACAATAGATTTTGCCTTTAGTAAATCTCCTTAATCAAAATCGAATGAAAATCGAATGCCAAATCCCTAGAAAATCAAAATCGAACTTTAGTAAATATATCGCCAGATCACAAAATATGTAAATTGAGAGGATTAATCCGTAAGGACTTACTCTTTGTCCCTTTGGCAGCTCCAGTGCTGATCTACTTGTCCCAGTGAATTTGATGGTAAGGAAAGACACTAGGGGAGAGATATGTGGATAGATGTAATGTACCAAACAACCAATCAACTTCTACCTGTCATTTTTCTACCACATTCTGTAAAATGACAGAAGCTTGTTGGTTGGTACTTTCTCATACATATACATAGTACATAGTTTCTGAGGTTGAAAAAAGACAATTTGTCCATTGTGTTGAACCTGTTAGTGATCTCCTACACTGTATTTTTTTATGACTAATTTTAACTGCGGTGAATGCTTAGGCGTTATATCTATTCCTCTTTTTTTTATTACTATAGTGCGTTATTTAATCATAATAACCCTGGATATCCATATCCATTAGGAATTTATCTAGTCCATTCTTAAAAGCAATGACCGAGTCCGCCATTACTACTCTCTCAGGCAGGGAATTCCAGATACGTATTGTCCGTACTGTGAAGAAACCTCCACTTTATTTCTCAAAGATTTGATAAATCTCCCCCACAATCTGTTAATGGATAACTTTCACAGAGTGGTATGGCCTTGGTATAGTGTTGGGAACTCTTTCCCAAATTTTCGGAGGCTGCTTGTTGGTAGAAAGGTTTGACCTTGTTATGGTTAAATGTTCAAACTGGCTCCAAGACCATATTAATGCAGAAATACATCTATAAGCCTTAAAGTTATTCAACAGGCATTCACCAGAGTTAACATCACTCTTGAAGCTGTGTATAGTGAGATAATACAGCAGCCATGTGTGGAGGATAACTAGACTCTATATAGTAATTTTTTTTTATTTGTTTTTTGCTAAGTATCATCAAATTATGTGTTGGAGTACAAGTTATTAATTTGGGGAATAATCAGATGTGCAAATAAAACTATTTATGTGACCATTTACAGTATATGCATTAAAATACGCTTTCCAAAATTAGGACATGCCGGATTAGAATATAATCCCCACTGCTGATCTAACAGACACATAGGGGTATATTTACTAAGGTCCCGATTTTGACCGATTTGGTGTTTTTTCTTCAAAGTGTCATCTCTGGAATTTACTAAGCACAAAACTCGGCAGTGATGAGGGCATTCGTATTTTTATTACGGCTGTGTAGTAAAAATACGAATGAATACTCCATCGGTCAAACGCGGCTGTTTAGGTATAGAACTCGGTCATTTACTAAGCATTCGTATTTGAAATCTCTTCCGTGAAAATGCATGTGCGGCCGTGATAAAATACTAATCGTACAAAAAGCCTAAAAAAAAGTAGACCTGCTTTTGAGAAGCGTGTGTACATGTGTTGCCAATTCTACATTACTCACACCTGACTTTTTGGGCCTTTAAAAGGGGCCCAAACACATTTTTCTCCTCTCTCACTCTGAAATGGCTGCTACCATGTGTAGTACTGCTTTCTTGTTTGCTGGGGGATACCAGACAGTGCTCCATGAGGCTACAATAAACCAAGTCCAGGAAAATGAACATGGTCAGCAGGTTGTACAGGTTCCACGTAGGGTGGGCATGCCTGTTTTTTTAAGTGGTCGTTTAAACTTTAACAAATTGTCTGATGACCAGGTTATACAGATGGTCCGACTAAATGTAAATAACCTTTTCCGTCTGTATGACCTTGTCAAACTGAACCTAGACCCTGAGCCAGACCCTGGCTCAGGCCTGCACAAACTCCTGGCTGTATTGCACTTTATGGCTACTGGCAGCTTCCAGTCTGTGACTGGCGATGTTATTATTATCTCACAGGCCACCTTTTATAAATATTTAATTCAGGTGATTTAAAATATACATACACGTCTATGTCTAAGTTGTTTTTCTGTAATGTAATATAACACAGTATTGTATTGATTACAGGTCATGACACTCACCTTAAATTTAGGAATGTCCACTCAGGTTTTGGATGTCTTGGATGGACACATAGATGCCTCTCTCTGCTTCCCTACCCAGGAGTCTCAGTGGCATGCAGTCAGGGTAGCTTTATGTGATCTTGCGGCCATGCCCAATGTGCTGGGTGCCATAGATTACACACACGTTGAGCTAAGGCCACCTAGGGGCAGGCAATATATTTATACCAATACACATCTGGGCCTAGACACTAATGTACAGGTGGTTTCTGTAGCTAATTAAACAAGACACATATTCCGTGTGAGCAATTTATTACCTACAACAAAGGCATTTTTGCCACAACAAATCAACATAATATAATTTTGGAAAAAATAGCTGCAGGCCAGATTAATATTTTTTTTTTGTGTGTGCTGGGTGCCGAGGATTGTGCTGGCTCGTTGCTCCTGGTTCTACTGGAGCGTCTAACTGGGGATTGAACTGGGGTCTGGTTTGGTGTAGTTGTCCCCGAGCTAGAGCTGACTTGGTGTGATGCCAAAACATTAAGGCTTTGGCTGAGTATATTGAGGCTGGCAGTGAGTTGCGTATTAGCTGCAGTGTGGCTTGCTATTATTCGGGACATGTTGTCATTGATAATTTGGTTGTGTTGGATGATCTGAATTAGGGATTGTTGTTGGCGCTGTTGTTCATCCATGATGCGTACGAGATTTGCTTGCATTTGGCAGTTGTCTGCCCTCATCTGTTCCATTGAATTGGCTATTCTTCCCACTTGAACGATAAGTCTGCCTGAGTTTCGAGCCAGTCTAGGCAGATGATGGGGCAGACTTGCCAGGTATTGGCTGTGGGTGTTAAGTCACGCATAGTTTTGTGCCTGTTGTTTGGCCCAACCACTCCAAAACTCAGGGCTCATTGGTGTCTGGGCTGGTGTTGTGCTCAATTGGGGGCTGTGGGATGTTTGGGGTGGTTGGGGTATGTCCTGCGGCGTGGTTGTCTGGGTATCATCTATGGGTTGCAGGTGAAGAGTGTATGTATCCTGCTGGTCACTTTCCTGCTGGGCATCCTCGGGCATGATGGCTGGTTCTGTATGGGGTTGAAGACAGACAGTATTTAGTAACTTTTTAGCATTGGTCTTACTATAGCTTTACGTCAACATGCATTACTTCTTAATATTCATGTTTGAATTGATAAATAGATTGTAGCATAAACTTAACTATGTTGTTCACCTATTTGTATCAATATGTTGCTTCTAACCTTCACTACTCAGTTGTAAAAAGTTTGTTGGAATTGTTGGACTCTGAGCAGGCCCGGCGCTACCCGCTCAGCAAGGTCTGCAAAGCAGGGAGGCGCTGGGGTAGAGAGGCGCTGTCCCTGCTCCGCAACCATACTGATGCGCAGCGCCTGTCACACTGTATTGTAACTGGCTGCGGCGCCGCCAGCCGTACACAGAGGCTCTTAATCTTCTCCTGCGTTCGGGCCCTCCCCCCTTCCTGCTTGCTCCTCCCCACTGCACTTATATTGCCCACTTCTCTTCCCTCCCGTCTGTGATTGAAGACACAGCACAGTCTTCAGCACCGCCCACCTCTCTCCCCTCCCTGTCCGTCAGTGGTGGAATTTAGTATGGGCAGTGCAACCACTACACAGGAAGACGTGATACACACTGACCTGTGTGTACAGGAGGAGCAAGCAGCCATGAGAAGAAAAGCAGCACTAACAGCCAGCCACACGAGGAGCCAAGGCTCAGGTTAGTGCTGCTGCAGATAAACAAAGGGGGGAGAAACTGTCCTATTAATGTGTGCTTGGGAGTGGGAGGGGTGTTCTATTAACCTGTGCTTAGGAAGGGGGGAGGGGGGTGTCCTATTACTGTGTGCTGGGGAAGGGGGGAGGGGTGTCCTATTAACCTGTGCTTAGGAAGGGGGGGGGTGTCCTATTACTGTGTGCTGGGGAGGGGTGTCCTATTACTGTGTGCTGGGGAGGGGGAGTGTCCTATTAACCTGTGCTTGGCGAGGGGGGGTACTATTACTATGTGCTGGGGAGGGGTGTTCAATTAATCTGTGCTTGGGGGGGTGTCCTATTAACATGTGCTTGGAGAGGGGGGTCCTATTAATGTGTTCTGGGGAGGGGGAAGGTGTCCTATTAATCTGAGCTTGGGGAGGGGGGTCCTATTAATGTGGGAGGGGGAGGGGTGCCCTATTACTCTGTGCTGGGGAGGGGGGGTCCTATTACTGTGTGCTGGGGAGGGGGGGTCCTATTACTGTGTGCTGGGGAGGGGGGTGTCCTATTAACCTGTGCTTGGGAAGGGGGGGTCCTATTACTGTGTGCTGGGGAGGGGTGTTCAATTAATCTGTGCTTGGGGGGGGGTGTCCTATTAACCTGTGCTTGGGGAGGGGGGTCCTATTACTGTGGGAGGGGTGTCCTATTAATGTGTGCTTGGAGAGGGGGGTCCTATTAATGTGTTCTGGGGAGGGGGAAGGTGTCCTATTAATCTGAGCTTGGGGAGGGGGGTCCTATTAATGTGGGAGGGGGAGGGGTGCCCTATTACTCTGTGCTTGGGGATGGGGGTCATTAATGTTTGCTGGGGAAAGGGGTCATACTAATGTGTGCTGGGGAGGGGGGGGGTCTTATTAATGTGTGCTGGGGAGGGGGTGGTGTCCTATTAATGTGTGCTGGGGGAGAGGTGACATTGTAATGGGGAGGGGGTACATATTAATGTGTGCGGGGAGGGGGATACAAGCTAGCAGCGATGTAGTGTGTGGGGTGCAGGGTAGCGGTGGGAGTTTCATGTGTGAGGGGAGGGGGATGCGGGGTAGTGGCAATGTAGTGTGTGGGGAGTGTGGTTCAGAGTAACAGCTACAGTGTAATATGCGTTGAAGGGGGGCAGGCGTAGTACCAGGGCCGGCGCTACCCGCTCAGCAAGGTCTGCAATGCAGGGAAGCACCGTGCTGGATAGGCGCTCTCCCTGCTCTACAGACCTTGCTGATGTGCGATGGTGCTGCCTTTTGCCGCAGAACCTATCACTCTGTGTGACAGGCAGCGGCGCCGGCAGAATGGAGAGCGGCTCCCCTCCCTGCCTCTGGAGCCTTGCGTGAGGGCAGCTTCATGACATGCAGTGCAGTGGTAAGGAGGCAGGGAGGGGGAGCCGCTCTCCATTCTGCCGGTGGAGCCTTGCTTGAGGACAGGTTGCGCTGTCAACCAGACCCTAACAATCCGGCAGATGGGGGGGGGGCTGCTACACTCACAGCCGGGGTGCAACTGCTGGGGAACACAGGCACGGCGTCCCAGGGCTGCATCATGACAGGGTGCCTCAGGCTAATCATGCGGTGACACAGGGGGCTGATAAGGGGCTGAGTCTTGGGACAGATTATGGGATGACACAGGGGACAGATAATGAGGTAACACAGGGGACAGATAATGGGGTGACAGTGGGGACAAATAATCAGGTGGCACAAGCGCCAGGGCTGGTTACAGGTAATGTGGTAGCACAGGTGCCAGGACTGGGGACAGATAATATAATATTCTGTGGTCACGCCCCTTCCCATGAAGCCACGCCCCTAAATTTTCGGTGCGTGCCTGCGGCACGCATCTGTCCCTATTAGATATATGTGAGGAAGGGCGCAAATTAATTTTTTTGCAGGAGGGCGCCGAACACCCTAGCACCGGCCCTGACTCTGAGCCATAATTAATGTGCGACCACGAAGAACTCGAACAAATACAAATTACCACATTTACATATTGGGTATGAAGCTTCCTTTGGAACAACACACACAATACAATAAATGTGTTTACCAATACACTCATACATTGTTCAAGGCAGTCAGTGGTCTGCCCAAAACGTTATAAAAAAATTTGCTAGAAAATTTAAACATTAACAATGGGTGAAAAAGTCTTAAGGTGGCCTAAGTTTAGACCTGGTGATGTTGGCCCTGCAAAAATATTGGATGAGACTTAACATTTATGTTGGTGTTTTTCAAAAATATACAAAATATACATATTTGTTGCTATGGCCAACATGACATCTGACAATTAACCATCTAAAAAAACCTTACCACCATGTGCTTGCTGTTGGTGATTATTACAAGGATGACTGTTCACTTGTTTTTTAATTTTGCTGTGCACAAACAGTAGAGATGAGCGGGTTCGGTTTCTCTGAATCCGAACCCGCCAGAACTTCATGTTTTTTTTCACGGGTCCGAGCGACTCGGATCTTCCCGCCTTGCTCGGTTAACCCGAGCGCGCCCGAACGTCATCATGACGCTGTCGGATTCTCGCGAGGCTCGGATTCTATCGCGAGACTCGGATTCTATATAAGGAGCCGCGCGTCGCCGCCATTTTCACACGTGCATTGAGATTGATAGGGAGAGGACGTGGCTGGCGTCCTCTCCGTTTAGAATAGATTAGAGAGACACTTGATTTACTAATTTTGGGGAGCATTAGGAGTACTCAGTACAGTGCAGAGTTTTGCTGATAGTGACCAGTGACCACCAGTTTTATTTATAATCCGTTCTCTGCCTGAAAAAAGCGATACACAGCACACAGTGACTCAGTCACATACCATATCTGTGTGCACTGCTCAGGCTCAGGCCAGTGTGCTGCATCATCTATTATCTATATATAATATTATATATATCTGTCTGACTGCTCAGCTCACACAGCTTATAATTGTGGGGGAGACTGGGGAGCACTACTGCAGTGCCAGTTATAGGTTATAGCAGGAGCCAGGAGTACATAATATATTATATAGTGAGTGACCACCAGACACACAGTGCAGTTTATTTAATATATCCGTTCTCTGCCTGAAAAAAGCGATACACACAGTGACTCAGGGGCAGATTTATTAAGCTCGGTGAAGTGATAAAGTGGAAGGTGATAAAGGACCAGCCAGTCAGCTTCTAACTGACATTTTTCAAACCCAGCCTGTGGCGTGGCAGTTAGGATCTGATTGGCTGGTCCTTTATCATCTGCCACTTTATCACTTCACCGAGCTTAATAAATCTGCCCCTCAGTCAGTCACATACCATATCTGTGTGCACTGCTCAGGCTCAGGCCAGTGTGCTGCATCATCTATATATATTATATATCTGTCTGACTGCTCAGCTCACACAGCTTATAATTGTGGGGGAGACTGGGGAGCACTACTGCAGTGCCAGTTATAGGTTATAGCAGGAGCCAGGAGTACATAATATTATATTAAAATTAAACAGTGCACACTTTTGCTGCAGGAGTGCCACTGCCAGTGTGACTAGTGACCAGTGACCTGACCACCAGTATATATAATATTAGTAGTATACTATCTCTTTATCAACCAGTCTATATATTAGCAGCAGACACAGTACAGTGCGGTAGTTCACGGCTGTGGCTACCTCTGTGTCGGCACTCGGCAGCCCGTCCATAATTGTATATACCACCTAACCGTGGTTTTTTTTTCTTTCTTTATACATACATACTAGTTACGAGTATACTATCTCTTTATCAACCAGTCTATATATTAGCAGCAGACACAGTACAGTGCGGTAGTTCACGGCTGTGGCTACCTCTGTGTCGGCACTCGGCAGCCCGTCCATAATTGTATATACCACCTAACCGTGGTTTTTTTTTCTTTCTTTATACATACATACTAGTTACGAGTATACTATCTCTTTATCAACCAGTCTATATTAGCAGCAGACACAGTACAGTGCGGTAGTTCACGGCTGTGGCTACCTCTGTGTCGGCACTCGGCAGCCCGTCCATAATTGTATATACCACCTAACCGTGGTTTTTTTTTCTTTCTTTATACATACATACTAGTTACGAGTATACTATCTCTTTATCAACCAGTCTATATTAGCAGCAGACACAGTACAGTGCGGTAGTTCACGGCTGTGGCTACCTCTGTGTCGGCACTCGGCAGCCCGTCCATAATTGTATATACCACCTAACCGTGGTTTTTTTTTTCTTTCTTTATACATACATACTAGTTACGAGTATACTATCTCTTTATCAACCAGTCTATATATTAGCAGCAGACACAGTACAGTGCGGTAGTTCACGGCTGTGGCTACCTCTGTGTCGGCACTCGGCAGCCCGTCCATAATTGTATATACCACCTAACCGTGGTTTTTTTTTCTTTCTTTATACATACATACTAGTTATGAGTATACTATCTCTTTATCAACCAGTCTATATATTAGCAGCAGACACAGTACAGTGCGGTAGTTCACGGCTGTGGCTACCTCTGTGTCGGCACTCGGCAGCCCGTCCATAATTGTATATACCACCTAACCGTGTTTTTTTTTTCTTTCTTTATACATACATACTAGTTACGAGTATACTATCTCTTTATCAACCAGTCTATATATTAGCAGCAGACACAGTACAGTGCGGTAGTTCACGGCTGTGGCTACCTCTGTGTCGGCACTCGGCAGCCCGTCCATAATTGTATATACCACCTAACCGTGGTTTTTTTTCTTTCTTTATACATACATACTAGTTACGAGTATACTATCTCTTTATCAACCAGTCTATATATTAGCAGCAGACACAGTACAGTGCGGTAGTTCACGGCTGTGGCTACCTCTGTGTCGGCACTCGGCAGCCCGTCCATAATTGTATATACCACCTAACCGTGGTTTTTTTTTCTTTCTTTATACATACATACTAGTTACGAGTATACTATCTCTTTATCAACCAGTCTATATATTAGCAGCAGACACAGTACAGTGCGGTAGTTCACGGCTGTGGCTACCTCTGTGTCGGCACTCGGCAGCCCGTCCATAATTGTATATACCACCTAACCGTGGTTTTTTTTTCTTTCTTTATACATACATACTAGTTACGAGTATACTATCTCTTTATCAACCAGTCTATATATTAGCAGCAGACACAGTACAGTGCGGTAGTTCACGGCTGTGGCTACCTCTGTGTCGGCACCCGGCAGCCCGTCCATAATTGTATATACCACCTAACCGTGGTTTTTTTTCTTTCTTTATACATACATACTAGTTACGAGTATACTATCTCTTTATCAACCAGTCTATATATTAGCAGCAGACACAGTACAGTGCGGTAGTTCACGGCTGTGGCTACCTCTGTGTCGGCACTCGGCAGCCCGTCCATAATTGTATATACCACCTAACCGTGTTTTTTTTTTCTTTCTTTATACATACATACTAGTTACGAGTATACTATCTCTTTATCAACCAGTCTATATTAGCAGCAGACACAGTACAGTGCGGTAGTTCACGGCTGTGGCTACCTCTGTGTCGGCACTCGGCAGCCCGTCCATAATTGTATATACCACCTAACCGTGGTTTTTTTTTCTTTCTTTATACATACATACTAGTTACGAGTATACTATCTCTTTATCAACCAGTCTATATATTAGCAGCAGACACAGTACAGTGCGGTAGTTCACGGCTGTGGCTACCTCTGTGTCGGCACTCGGCAGCCCGTCCATAATTGTATATACCACCTAACCGTGGTTTTTTTTTCTTTCTTTATACATACATACTAGTTACGAGTATACTATCTCTTTATCAACCAGTCTATATATTAGCAGCAGACACAGTACAGTGCGGTAGTTCACGGCTGTGGCTACCTCTGTGTCGGCACTCGGCAGCCCGTCCATAATTGTATATACCACCTAACCGTGGTTTTTTTTTCTTTCTTTATACATACATACTAGTTACGAGTATACTATCTCTTTATCAACCAGTCTATATATTAGCAGCAGACACAGTACAGTGCGGTAGTTCACGGCTGTGGCTACCTCTGTGTCGGCACTCGGCAGCCCGTCCATAATTGTATATACCACCTAACCGTGGTTTTTTTTTCTTTCTTTATACATACATACTAGTTACGAGTATACTATCTCTTTATCAACCAGTCTATATTAGCAGCAGACACAGTATAGTGCGGTAGTTCACGGCTGTGGCTACCTCTGTGTCGGCACTCGGCAGCCCGTCCATAATTGTATATACCACCTAACCGTGGTTTTTTTTTCTTTCTTTATACATACATACTAGTTACGAGTATACTATCTCTTTATCAACCAGTCTATATATTAGCAGCAGACACAGTACAGTGCGGTAGTTCACGGCTGTGGCTACCTCTGTGTCGGCACTCGGCAGCCCATCCATAATTGTATATACCACCTAACCGTGGTTTTTTTTTCTTTCTTTATACATACAAACTAGTTACGAGTATACTATCTCTTTATCAACCAGTCTATATATTAGCAGCAGACACAGTACAGTGCGGTAGTTCACGGCTGTGGCTACCTCTGTGTCGGCACTCGGCAGCCCGTCCATAATTGTATATACCACCTAACCGTGGTTTTTTTTTCTTTCTTTATACATACATACTAGTTACGAGTATACTATCTCTTTATCAACCAGTCTATATATTAGCAGCAGACACAGTACAGTGCGGTAGTTCACGGCTGTGGCTACCTCTGTGTCGGCACTCGGCAGCCCGTCCATAATTGTATACTAGTATCCAATCCATCCATCTCCATTGTTTACCTGAGGTGCCTTTTAGTTGTGCCTATTAAAATATGGAGAACAAAAATGTTGAGGTTCCAAAATTAGGGAAAGATCAAGATCCACTTCCACCTCGTGCTGAAGCTGCTGCCACTAGTCATGGCCGAGACGATGAAATGCCAGCAACGTCGTCTGCCAAGGCCGATGCCCAATGTCATAGTACAGAGCATGTCAAATCCAAAACACCAAATATCAGTAAAAAAAGGACTCCAAAACCTAAAATAAAATTGTCGGAGGAGAAGCGTAAACTTGCCAATATGCCATTTACCACACGGAGTGGCAAGGAACGGCTGAGGCCCTGGCCTATGTTCATGGCTAGTGGTTCAGCTTCACATGAGGATGGAAGCACTCAGCCTCTCGCTAGAAAAATGAAAAGACTCAAGCTGGCAAAAGCAGCACAGCAAAGAACTGTGCATTCTTCGAAATCCCAAATCCACAAGGAGAGTCCAATTGTGTCGGTTGCGATGCCTGACCTTCCCAACACTGGACGTGAAGAGCATGCGCCTTCCACCATTTGCACGCCCCCTGCAAGTGCTGGAAGGAGCACCCGCAGTCCAGTTCCTGATAGTCAGATTGAAGATGTCAGTGTTGAAGTACACCAGGATGAGGAGGATATGGGTGTTGCTGGCGCTGGGGAGGAAATTGACCAGGAGGATTCTGATGGTGAGGTGGTTTGTTTAAGTCAGGCACCCGGGGAGACACCTGTTGTCCGTGGGAGGAATATGGCCGTTGACATGCCAGGTGAAAATACCAAAAAAATCAGCTCTTCGGTGTGGAGGTATTTCACCAGAAATGCGGACAACAGGTGTCAAGCCGTGTGTTCCCTTTGTCAAGCTGTAATAAGTAGGGGTAAGGACGTTAACCACCTCGGAACATCCTCCCTTATACGTCACCTGCAGCGCATTCATAATAAGTCAGTGACAAGTTCAAAAACTTTGGGTGACAGCGGAAGCAGTCCACTGACCAGTAAATCCCTTCCTCTTGTAACCAAGCTCACGCAAACCACCCCACCAACTCCCTCAGTGTCAATTTCCTCCTTCCCCAGGAATGCCAATAGTCCTGCAGGCCATGTCACTGGCAATTCTGACGAGTCCTCTCCTGCCTGGGATTCCTCCGATGCATCCTTGCGTGTAACGCCTAGTGCTGCTGGCGCTGCTGTTGTTGCCGCTGGGAGTCGATGGTCATCCCAGAGGGGAAGTCGTAAGCCCACTTGTACTACTTCCAGTAAGCAATTGACTGTTCAACAGTCCTTTGCGAGGAAGATGAAATATCACAGCAGTCATCCTACTGCAAAGCGGATAACTGAGTCCTTGACAACTATGTTGGTGTTAGACGTGCGTCCGGTATCCGCCGTTAGTTCACAGGGAACTAGACAATTTATTGAGGCAGTGTGCCCCCGTTACCAAATACCATCTAGGTTCCACTTCTCTAGGCAGGCGATACCGAGAATGTACACGGACGTCAGAAAAAGACTCACCAGTGTCCTAAAAAATGCAGTTGTACCCAATGTCCACTTAACCACGGACATGTGGACAAGTGGAGCAGGGCAGGGTCAGGACTATATGACTGTGACAGCCCACTGGGTAGATGTATGGACTCCCGCCGCAAGAACAGCAGCGGCGGCACCAGTAGCAGCATCTCGCAAACGCCAACTCTTTCCTAGGCAGGCTACGCTTTGTATCACCGCTTTCCAGAATACGCACACAGCTGAAAACCTCTTACGGCAACTGAGGAAGATCATCGCGGAATGGCTTACCCCAATTGGACTCTCCTGTGGATTTGTGGCATCGGACAACGCCAGCAATATTGTGTGTGCATTAAATATGGGCAAATTCCAGCACGTCCCATGTTTTGCACATACCTTGAATTTGGTGGTGCAGAATTTTTTAAAAAACGACAGGGGCGTGCAAGAGATGCTGTCGGTGGCCAGAAGAATTGCGGGACACTTTCGGCGTACAGGCACCACGTACAGAAGACTGGAGCACCACCAAAAACTACTGAACCTGCCCTGCCATCATCTGAAGCAAGAAGTGGTAACGAGGTGGAATTCAACCCTCTATATGCTTCAGAGGTTGGAGGAGCAGCAAAAGGCCATTCAAGCCTATACAATTGAGCACGATATAGTAGGTGGAATGCACCTGTCTCAGGCGCAGTGGAGAATGATTTCAACGTTGTGCAAGGTTCTGATGCCCTTTGAACTTGCCACACGTGAAGTCAGTTCAGACACTGCCAGCCTGAGTCAGGTCATTCCCCTCATCAGGCTTTTGCAGAAGAAGCTGGAGGCATTGAAGAAGGAGCTAAAAGGGAGCGATTCCGCTAGGCATGTGGGACTTGTGGATGCAGCCCTTAATTCGCTTAACAAGGATTCACGGGTGGTCAATCTGTTGAAATCAGAGCACTACATTTTGGCCACCGTGCTCGATCCTAGATTTAAAGCCTACCTTGGATCTCTCTTTCCGGCAGACACAGGTCTGCTGGGGTTGAAAGACCTGCTGGTGACAAAATTGTCAAGTCAAGCGGAACGCGACCTGTCAACATCTCCTCCTTCACATTCTCCCGCAACTGGGGGTGCGAGGAAAAGGCTCAGAATTCCGAGCCCACCCGCTGGCGGTGATGCAGGGCAGTCTGGAGCGACTGCTGATGCTGACATCTGGTCCGGACTGAAGGACCTGACAACGATTACGGACATGTCGTCTACTGTCACTGCATATGATTCTCTCAACATTGATAGAATGGTGGAGGATTATATGAGTGACCGCATCCAAGTAGGCACGTCACACAGTCCGTACTTATACTGGCAGGAAAAAGAGGCAATTTGGAGGCCCTTGCACAAACTGGCTTTATTCTACCTAAGTTGCCCTCCCACAAGTGTGTACTCCGAAAGAGTGTTTAGTGCCGCCGCTCACCTTGTCAGCAATCGGTGTACGAGGTTACATCCAGAAAATGTGGAGAAGATGATGTTCATTAAAATGAATTATAATCAATTCCTCCGCGGAGACATTGACCAGCAGCAATTGCCTCCACAAAGTACACAGGGAGCTGAGATGGTGGATTCCAGTGGGGACGAATTGATAATCTGTGAGGAGGGGGATGTACACGGTGATATATCGGAGGGTGAAGATGAGGTGGACATCTTGCCTCTGTAGAGCCAGTTTGTGCAAGGAGAGATTAATTGCTTCTTTTTTGGGGGGGGTCCAAACCAACCCGTCATATCAGTCACAGTCGTGTGGCAGACCCTGTCACTGAAATGATGGGTTGGTTAAAGTGTGCATGTCCTGTTTTGTTTATACAACATAAGGGTGGGTGGGAGGGCCCAAGGACAATTCCATCTTGCACCTCTTTTTTCTTTTCTTTTTCTTTGCATCATGAGCTGATTGGGGAGGGTTTTTTGGAAGGGACATCCTGCGTGACACTGCAGTGCCACTCCTAGATGGGCCCGGTGTTTGTGTCGGCCACTAGGGTCGCTAATCTTACTCACACAGTCAGCTACCTCATTGCGCCTCTTTTTTTCTTTGCGTCATGTGCTGTTTGGGGAGGGTTTTTTGGAAGGGACATCCTGCGTGACACTGCAGTGCCACTCCTAGATGGGCCCGGTGTTTGTGTCGGCCACTAGGGTCGCTAATCTTACTCACACAGCTACCTCATTGCGCCTCTTTTTTTCTTTGCGTCATGTGCTGTTTGGGGAGGGTTTTTTGGAAGGGACATCCTGCGTGACACTGCAGTGCCACTCCTAGATGGGCCCGGTGTTTGTGTCGGCCACTAGGGTCGCTAATCTTACTCACACAGCTACCTCATTGCGCCTCTTTTTTTCTTTGCGTCATGTGCTGTTTGGGGAGGGTTTTTTGGAAGGGCCATCCTGCGTGACACTGCAGTGCCACTCCTAGATGGGCCCGGTGTTTGTGTCGGCCACTAGGGTCGCTAATCTTACTCACACAGCTACCTCATTGCGCCTCTTTTTTTCTTTGCGTCATGTGCTGTTTGGGGAGGGTTTTTTGGAAGGGACATCCTGCGTGACACTGCAGTGCCACTCCTAGATGGGCCCGGTGTTTGTGTCGGCCACTAGGGTCGCTTATCTTACTCACACAGCGACCTCGGTGCAAATTTTAGGACTAAAAATAATATTGTGAGGTGTGAGGTATTCAGAATAGACTGAAAATGAGTGTAAATTATGGTTTTTGAGGTTAATAATACTTTGGGATCAAAATGACCCCCAAATTCTATGATTTAAGCTGTTTTTTAGTGTTTTTTGAAAAAAACACCCGAATCCAAAACACACCCGAATCCGACAAAAAAAATTCGGTGAGGTTTTGCCAAAACGCGTTCGAACCCAAAACACGGCCGCGGAACCGAACCCAAAACCAAAACACAAAACCCGAAAAATTTCAGGCGCTCATCTCTAACAAACAGTGGGGCAGATGTATAAACCTGGAGAAGGCATAAGGAAGTGATAAACCAGTGATATGTGCAAGGTGATAAAGGCACAAGGCAAACAGCTCCAATATGTAAATTAACAGTTATGATGTTTTTGTGCTGCTGCCTTTATTACCGTGCACATCTCACTGCCTTTTCACTTCCTTATGCCTTCTCCAGGTTAATACATCTACCCCACTGTTTTTATCCTTCCTTACAGGAAATTGTTATGTTTACTCACAGACAACTGAGGGGATTGTGGATCCTCACTTTGTGGGCTGGCCAAAATAGCTAGTGGTGGCAGGGCCGACACTGCGGAGATGCGCCGTTGGGGTTGTGATGCTGGTGCTGGGGATTCAGCCTGAAGACGGCGTCTCTTGGTTGGCATCCTAGTCACAGTAACCGAGCCCTGTGATGGGCGCTTTAGTGGAGGGGCGTTTG
Source organism: Pseudophryne corroboree (assembly GCF_028390025.1). Lineage (NCBI taxonomy): Eukaryota > Metazoa > Chordata > Amphibia > Anura > Myobatrachidae > Pseudophryne > Pseudophryne corroboree. Next base: position 165,302,877 of record NC_086447.1, on the reverse strand, counting down.
CAGAAGAAGAACCTATGTGATAAGATAAACATTAACATTTTGTTTTTCTATGTGTTTGCAGAATATGTGTTTACAGTAAAATCTTACCTGCATTGCCACCATCTGCATCTCTTGGCAGTGTGGGATGTGGCCTGGCTGTGCTGCTTCTATTGCGTACGGTAGAAATATGAAGATTGTTCTTATGAACATACTTTGTTTAAGAATATGTTTATGCAAATTCATTATTGTGATGTAAACATATGTGGAACCTGATGAGAAGTAAACTAAACGATGCTTATGCATTTCTGCGTGACTTAATTGGGTGTGTATACTTTAAATAATAAACAATTTTACCAAACAATACATACACAAAGGGACATAATGCACAATATTATAATACTTAAAACCCAAACGTCGTAGCTTGACACAACCACAATATTGCACGCTAAGTGACCAATTTTTAATGCTAACAAGAAAACAAATATGTGGCCAAATTGAAATCATCAAATCCAAATATGCATGCTAAATCACATCAACAACACAAATTTTAACCCAGAAAAACACACAATAAACATAAGTCCATTGAAATAAAAAAAATAAAAAAACATTAATCACACATCTTTAAAATACACCAACAAACATTTACTTTGGAAATAAGACACCAGAAAAAGGCCAAGGCAACCAGAAATTTTAACAATACAAAGGATTAAAACATACATAATTGAGATTAACACTACATCAGGCCTGGACAACCTGTGGCTCTCCAGATGTAGCGAAACTACACATCCCAGCATGCCCTGCCACAGTTTTAGCATTCTGTAATTGCAAAACTGTGGCAAGTCATGATGGGACTTGTAGTTTCACAACAGGTGGAGAGCCACAGGTTGGCCAGGCCTGCAATACATCACCAACACATTAGAAGAATGAACCAATTTACAATCACAATTAGCTAGAAGACATTTCAGACAACTAAGGACAAAGCACAGATGTTTAAATAAAAAAATAAAAAACTCACGATCCTGCCTTGGCCGATCCGAATCCCGGACATGAGTCGCACCAACCACTTCTGGCGGAATGAGAGTACGCACAGGCTCCTCCCAATCCCGATAAGACGCTCGGAAGGGGTGTCCACCCCCGGTTTGGCGGGCTGATTTAGCCTCCTTGGCCATCTTCGCCTTGACACGGCGCTTTATGTCGTAGAAACGCTTACGACACGTGTCCTCGGTCCGCCTCACCACACCCTCACTATTCACAGCCGCAACGACCTTCCCCCACAGAACAGTCTTCCTGCGTGATGACACCTTTGCAGCATCATGGCCAAACAACTGTCGATGATGCCTCATCAGCTCCCGCACCAAAGCCATATTCTCAGCGTAGCTGAATTTAACATTGCGGCCCGTCTTTGTAGTGGTGCGTGGCTGCGGAGCCACAGCACCATCACTATCACTATTACTGGAGGCCGCAGCAGCAACCTCCCCCTCCTCCTCACTAACCTCCTCCACCTCACTCACCTCCATCCTCTCACTCACCTCCTCCACCTCACTCACCTCCTCCACCTCCTCCACCACACTCACCTCTGACTGGGACATAATCAGGACAAACAACAAATAACACTGAGAAAAAAAAACAGTAAACACACTCCTCCACTACCACTTTACACCACACACCAAACACACACACACACACACACACACACACACACACACACACACACACACACACTCACAAACAATGACAATAGACTTTTTAAAAAAAAACAATGACAAACAAATAGACAGACTTTTAAATAACTACACAACAAGTATGACAAGACTACTTACACACACAGTACAGCACTCAACAATCGAAAATAACCTCCTCAAATCCTCCACAAACTCCAAACTACTCACCAACTCCTAACACACCTTCCTCTCACCTCTCCACTAGCTAAACCCATGAGGTGCGGACGGTTTGGGGCGTTTTTATAGTAATGAGCACAGACACGACTCAAACCAATCACGGACGAGTGACAAAAACGAAACTTAGAAAAAAAACGCGTCCGGGAACGGATAAACACTGCCGTACCCGAAATGTGACGCAGTCGTAAAAAAAAAACATAACACGTCCGCAAATCCGCAAAATCGGCCAGCATTCTACCTTACAAAACCACGAATGACATCGACATCGGAAAACACGAAAAATACAAATACGACAGCTTAGTAAATTAGGCGTAACAAATTCAAAAAGTTGCAAATTCATACATTCAATGTCATTCGTGATGAATCTCACTCCAAATCGGTACAAATACGAATTTTAGTAAATATACCCCATATTTTTTTCAGCTTCCCCCCACCATTACAAGCAATTACAATAAGAATAATATAGTGTCACATATCTGTATGGCATGCATTCCTTAGGTTCATGGTCACTTTTTCAACAGTGACGAGATTGACAGCAGAATTTTGGAAGCAATATCTTAACATGGTACAGTGCAGGCATTATAACTTTTGATATGCAAAAAAGCATGTTTAAAGTTCAAATGGCCACAAACAGTGAATGATCATCCATTAGGCTGATTAGGCTGCAGCCCAAGGTGCTACGACTTGGGGGAAGCCACACAGTTAGCATCCAGGAAATAAAATAAAGACCTAATTCATTCCATGTCGGGAGTGGCTTCACAGGTTATTTAGAAAAGCTTGTTGGTTATCCAGCCATACCAAGATGGAGTTGAGGTAAGTTCTTAAAGAGACCATCAGACAACTGCGACAATGCAACAATTACTTTAAGTACATTGACCTTCATTGAGAGCTGGGTACTCAAAGATCTGCCCAGAAGTCAAAGTTTCCTGTACACTCCACAAACAAATATAGATCATTATGTGCCAAGATAGCATCACATTCCTTACCTGCACATGTGCAGGATGAATGGAATTTTCCTGCTCAAACATAAGCACTATGCTCTGTATTTGGTAGCATTACAGGGGAGCTACTGTACAATTGTATTAGCCTAGAACCTTTAATCAGGTCCTGGCCACACATTAAAAATGCTGTATCATTTTTAGAATTACGGGATACTGGCGTTAGCATTCTGCTGTCGATGTCATCACTTTTGAAAAAGAGATCACTGACTTCCTAACTACAGTACATCCCATCTGTATAGTATATAGTGATGAGCGAGGTTCGGTTTTACTCGGTTTTACTCGGTTCTCAAAACGGCATCTTATTGGCTATCCAAAACACGTGACATCCGTGAGCCAATAAGATGCCGTTTTGAGAACCGAGTAAAACCGAGTAAAACCGAGTAAAACCGAATCCGCTCATCACTAAATTAGTATACATTGTATATATACTTATTTGTATGAGATATGCTTGCCTCCCAACCATTCCATTCCAGCGGAACAGACCGGCTTTGAGGACTCTGTCCTCAATTTGTATTATTATGTTCGGGACTTCATTGTCCTTATTGGCCGGGCAGTTTAGAGGTACAATACTGTATGTCCTATTCAGTGCTGCTTGCACTGAATAATAAGAGGAGAGTGTTGGTGTATAAAGGGTCGCCTAGCCCGAAAAGTGCTGCTCCCTCTTCCTCTTGTGATTATGGGCCTTATTCAGACCTGATCACAACAGCAAACTTTTTCTCTAAAGGGAAAAACTATGTGCAGTGCAGGTGGGGCAGATGTATCATGTGCAGAGAGAGTTAGATTTGGGTGCAGTGTGTTCAAACTGAAATCTAAATTGCAGTGTAAAAATAAAGCAGCCAGTAATTACCCTGTGCAGAAACAATATAACCCACCCAAATGTAACCCTCTCTGCACATGTTACATCTTCCGCATCTGTAGTGCATATGGTTTTGCCCATTAGAGAAAGATTTTGCTTTTGCGATCAGGCCTGAATTAGGCCCTATAACCCCTGCCCTGATGAGTATTTCTGCTCTGTTGAGAGCTACTGTATGGGCATGCTATTATATGTTATATGTTTTACCCCCATGAAACGTTAATGCTATTCAGATCACTTATTTCTGCAGTCTTGGGATTTTGGAGAAATATTGTAATTACTAGCAATCCTTGTTTGAGCCAGCTTTTTAGCATGATGTATTTCATATGACAATTTCTCACAGAATGTGTTTGTTTTTCCTCCACCTTCATTTCTCGCTATCTAGCAGGCCTGACCCGCACACCCCAGAGCAAAATTAAAGCCAATGAAAACATTATGGACATGAGAATTTATGGCGGGACCATCCAATGCTCCATGCCTGAAAGGAAGCCAGCGGAGATTTATTCTACATTATTAAGTGTTTGTGCCTTGTGCAAGATAAGCAACAAAGAGAGATTTATCAAAGGCTGACACCAGCTCTTCAGAGAGGAAAAACAGACTGCAGGATTTATCATATCACTGGTGCACATGCGTGGAGTGGAACGCAAGTACATTGTGAAGGATACAGGTTCTGGGCTGGCTGCATATAGCAGCGTATAAAAGGATTTAGGTTTGTGTTGGAAGATTATTGTGAAATACATATTTCCCAGTGGGAAGGAAGGATTTTGAAGTTCTTCAAATTCAGGTATTTTTCAGTTTTGCATACACATTGGGTCCAAAGTAGTTTTGAAATTTAAATGGGTGTACATTGCTCAAAAGGAAACTAGCATGTAACAATAGAGAATTTTCCCACATATGGAGACGTGTCAGCAGCATATGTGCCTGGTTTATTGAGAAAACTATGCACAGGACACGTGGATCACCCTCTGAGACTAGAGGAGAGAAAATATCGTACCCAACGTAGGAAAGGGTTCTTCACAGTAAGGGCCGTAAGCAGGGGTTAAAGTGAGCCTTAATGGGGCGGAACTGTGTTCCGTCAGTTCCGCCTCCTCCGTCTCAGATAACCCGATGTGTCCCCAGCGCTGCATAGGGAGATGACGGGCACCCGCTGAGATTGTGTTACCAGCGGGCGCCTGTCTCCCTCTCTACACCGAAAGCCGGAGGCAGGAGCTCAGTACTGAGCTCCGGCTTCCGGCGCTGTCACTGTGCGGCGTGTGCTACGGGAGAGACGTCAGTCATGACGTCTCTCTCATAGTCCTGAGAAGCGGACGCCAAGAGAGGAGGACTGCAGCGGTCTGGAAGCGGGAGCGGGGCTCGGTGAGTATGGTGTGTTTTTTGTTTTCTTCCTTAGTGCAGCGGCGCATCTACTGGGGGGACATTACTACTGAGGGGGCATCTACTGGGGGCAAACTACGGGTGGACATTACTACTGGGGGGCATCTACAAGGGGTTATTACTACTGGGGGGCATTACTGGGGGCAAACTACTGGAGGACATTATTACTGGGGGCCAACTACAAGGGGGCAAACTACTGGGTGGTAAGCTACAAGGGGGCAAACTACAAGGGGGCAAGCTACGGGGGGGCAAGCTGCAAGAGGGAAAGCTACTGGGGGCAAACTACAAGGGGGCAAACTACAAAAGGGCTAACTACTGAGGGCAAACTACAGGAGGGCATTGCTACTGGCGGTGTAACTACTTGGGGACTAAACTACTGGGGGCATAACTACAGGGGCCAAACTACTGGGGGCATTACTACTGGGGGCTAAACTACAAGGGGGGCATAACTACAGGGGCTAAACTACAAATGGGGCATAACTACAGGGGCTAAACTACTGGAGGCATAACTACAGGGGCTAAACTACAAGGGGCAAACTACAGGGGGGGCATTATTACTGGTGGCCAGGGCCGGCTCTACCATTAGGCAGCTTTAGGCGGCTGCCTATGGGCGCCAGCTCCTGGAGGGCGCCACTGAATTCATCTAGCAAAAAACTAAAGGATGACTCTGTATGCAGCCTCCTGCTTTAACACTGCGCTGGCTGCTGCTGCAGGTCTAATCAGGTACAGCTACTACTATCAGGCTGTACCACATAGTGCCTCAGCACTTGCTCTGTGCCGAAATGAGTAACATCAAGTCATGTGAAGGCACATAGGAGGCAGATGTAACTATGGTTCCAGAGGGGCGCCTCCACGGCTGATCCTCATAGCCCTGATGCACCTCCTGCAGAGGGGTTGCAGGTTAGGGGGCACCAGGTTGAAGCTTTCAAAAAAGAAAAGGTACAATCTCACTTTGTGCTCAATGTCCCAGAAATCCGGCTTTGTCCCAATGGACAGGTGTAATCAATCAATATGAAAAGAAAAATGAAAAACACAACATAGTGTAATACTGCAATGAAGATGAGTCTTTCACCGCTGTGTGATACGGAGAATGGAGGTGTTGGTATAGTCCCAGATAGAAAGTTCATATATCCACCTCCTTTCCAAAGGCACCCAACGTGGTATACAGGAATTATGGTGATGAACTCTTACATGTATGCTTACTTCTGTAAGGCGTGTTGAAAACTCATAAAGGTTTCTTTTGCGATACTTTTAACTCTCCTCACATAAATGGGTGACCCCGATAGCCCAAATTGGAAAAAGCAATTGTCATTGCATGAAGTCTCCACAGAAGTTCAGGATTGGCAATCCCAGGTGGAATCTCCGCTTCTGAGCTTTCATAGTAAGTGACGCCTGCTAAAGCTGACAATACTGGGTTAAGTTATTCAGAAGGTCCGTGTAGGTATTGACCTAAACTTTTAACGCTGGATTATTCAGTGTGCCATGAGTCCATGACCCAACTTCCCAAAGGTTGAAGCTTTGCCTATGGTGCATAGAGACCTTGCACCGGCCCTGCTGGTGGCTAAACAACAAGCAGGCAAACTACTGGGGGCATTACCACTGGGAGGCTAAACTAAAGGGGCGGTAAACTACTGAGGTCATAACTGCAGGGGCATTACCACTGGGGGCATAACTACTGGGGCTAAACTACAGGGGGATAAATGACTGGGGGCATTACTACAGGCAACATTACTACTGGGGGAAATACTACACACCGGCATTACCATTAAGTGCATTACTACTGGGGGCCCTACTAATGAGGGCATTGTAAAGGGGGCACTTCATAAGGGTCATCACTACTAGGGACATAAAGGGCACTACTATTGCGAGCATTGCATAAGGGGCACCACTGCTATGGGGTCTATATAAGGGGCACTACCACTGTGGGAACTATGAGTACAGTGGACAGTGCATAAGGAGCACTACTACTGTGGGCATTGTATTAGAAGCGCTACTATGGTAGGCATTATGTGTATTACAGGGTACTACTACTGTGGGCATTATTACTGTTGTGTGACCACGCTCCTTTCTTTTGGAGACCACGCCCCTTTTTACGGAGCGCACAATACCTTTATTTATTGAGCGCCGTGGGGAGGGGGGGTGAGTTCCACCACCTCTCTAGAACCACTTTAAGCACTGGCCGTAAGGATTTGGAACTCTCTGCCAGAGAAGCTAGTAATGCTGGACTCTGCAAATACATTTAAAAATGGTTTAGATAAATTTCTAACTGAAAAAGATATCCATGGATATAGTATTAAAAATAATTATACTGTATTTTAGTTAGAGCACAAATTATAGTTGATAATTAGTCTTAAAACATCACTTCATCTGGGACATTATAGTAAACTTTAGCTAAATACAGAAATAGGGTAAGAGTTATAATACAAGTTGAACTTAATGGGCAATTTGCCTTTTTTAACCTCATTAACTATGTTACTATTATCGTAATCAGTGTGTGCTTGCAGTGTGTGCTAGAACAGTCCTGTTCTAGGTGCAACTAGTCCCACTCCTACCAGGCATATATACACTTATGTGCTGGTCTGCATGGGCCACTTTTGCATAAATACACCATACCTGCCAACATTCTCAAGGTCCAAGTAGCGACTCTGTTATTCTTCTACGCGCCAAAGGCATGCCCATGCTCAAAAAGGGAACCTGGCCACAACCACATAGACTGCTATAGTGACTGCTGTTTATTTGCAAATTGGCAAATTGTGATAAACTATCCTTATTGCAGCTTGGGAAAGACAACCTAACGCCATCTTAGGATGGTGGTATACATACTAACCGGGTCACCGGAATTGCAAAGAATCTTCTCCTCCACTTCCAGGTAGACTTCATATATTCTTGTGTATTTTCCGTCTGTACAACAAATATATAAATTTCTCAATCAGTATACGTGGTCTTATCGGCTTGTGCATGAGTCATAAAACCGAATCTGGCTGGGGGATACGGAGGCGCTGCAGGTGGGATAGGGGCAGGGGTGCTGCGGGTGGGTAAGGGGCGGGTGCTGTGGGTGGTGTAGGGGGTTCAGAGGCGTTGCGGGTGGGGGAGGGGCATGTGCGGGGATGCGGCGGATGGGGGAGGGGTCCGGTGGCGCTGCGGGTGGCGGAGAGGCAGGTGCAAGGTTGCCGCAGGAGGGGTAGGGGGTCTGGAGGCACAGTGGGTGCAGTGGTTTTGTGGATGGGGGAGGGAGATGAACATATTGGCATCACAGTGTTCTCCTCCTCCGTGTTCTCCCCCGCCCCCTGCAATCTCTCTTATATCTACCACTCCCTGATGCACTCTCGGCTATTGGGAACATAATTGAAATATATACCTACACCCCTCCCTGGGCACCTCCCCACACACCCATCTGTATAATGTGCCTCCCCATTGGTCGCTCCCCTCACCCTCTCTCTTTCAGCGCTGAGCTAGCAGCAGGCGGTGACATCAGGGCCAGGCCTGGTAGGGAGGGTGCGTTGCGACCGGTCGGATTCGCTTTGTGGTGTGAGACCCACCGGGAGTGATGTCACTGTGCCCACCTTTACGCCAGCGGCCTCTACGGGGAGAGTCGGATTGCACGGTGCGTATCCAGCCACCATCCGTGGCACTCTGCTGCTCCCCCTCCCAACATGCTGACATCGGCACACTCCCCCCCCCCCCCCCAAAAAAGACAATCCAATCCTTTGTGACAACCACCCCACCCCCACTTCCAAACAGTGGGAAGCACAGCCTCTGCCTCCCTGACCACAGCTCACAGCCACGGATAGCACCCTGTCCACCCTCCAAGACAATGCTGGCATGGTGACACACTAACCCACCCCCGGCCAGCTGCCAGCTCCGCCTGTCTGAAGCCCTCTCTCCCCTCAGAATACTGCAGCAAATAGCAAAGTCTTAGCCCCTCCCCCGCAGCTGCAGTCAGCACAGCCCAGTCCTCACCCCACCACATGCTGCCCTCGGGACACTCTACTCTATTTCCCGGCAGCTGGTGGCACATTCTCCGCCCCCCAGCCGCGGATAGCACACTGAGAGGAACTCTCTCCCCATCTCCTGTAAGCTGCAGCCGTGGAAGGGAGGCTGTAATAGCTGCTGCAGGCGCTGGATGGGAAAGCGGGTCCCGGGAAGCTGCAGCCGTGGGTGAGTGAGCGGCGGGAGGGGCGGGGGAGCACCATGAGAGCCGCACAGTCGTCGGGCGGGTGAGTTCACATGGCACGCCGTAGAGGAAAATCCGGGACAGTGTGTGGGGGCCCTTAATGTGTGTGCCCCTGCTATAATCTGGCTCTGCCCTCCATAGAGTAGACTGTATGTGTAGTGTCACACACTGTACTCTGACTGCATTTAGGGGTTTGGCCAGATCTGTGACCCTGACTCCGCCCAGCGCTGTGACTCTGCCCAGACACACAGGCACAGAGTTACAGATCTGGGCTAATATATAGGAGATATACACACACATATATATATATATATATATATATATATATATATATATAAGTACAACCACACGATGAGGCTCCAGCTGGGGCTATGTTGCAGAAGAAACCAGCACTCCTTCAATATCCAAACGTTTTTATGCCATTTCAAGTAATGTGACAAACTTTTTTAGTGCAAAAAACAGCAGCTTGGAAACAAAGTTCCATCAATAATACAAGTCTCACATGTCCTGAGTCATGCTGGGGATATGGATCTAACCCAGCAGGGTCTCCCTACAGCCATTTCGGCTACCGCCGTCTTCAGGGGAGTAGTTCAAACCATTATGCCAAGCTCCTTCTATTCATACCCACTAAATGAACAAAGTGTGCTCACCTGTCCTAATCGTTTACCCGAGCTCCGCCAGGTGTTGTTAGGGGGCGCGTGTGTGAAGCTACCAGGACGCCTGGACGCCAGCCTGTGACGTCATCCAGCATCGCCACGCTCTTCACGAACGTCTCCCGGTCTTCCATCTGTTGCCATGGTAGCATCTGTCCCGCCTCTTCACGCCACGTGACCATGGCATGTGTACCGCGTCCCACACCCTCCAGGCAAACAGCGGTTCACCGATTGGCCTACTCGTCCGAGCGATCCGCCTGCCTGACATGACGTACCTCTGGTGGCTTCCTTGTCTCCTGGCAACCCAGCTACGTCACCTCCACTCACCTAAAGCGGCAAGATCGGGACAACAAACGTGTACAAAACTACTACACCTAAAACAAAATACAGTAAAATGACATCTATGCATATACAATGTGCCACAATTCCCATCAGGGACCTGTTACAACACTTATATAGATAACTATCATTACCCACAGCGCCCCCCACTAGCTGAACTAGTCACTAAAGTTATAACTCTGATTTAAATCGATACAGACATAACACCGGAGCTAACCATATATTGGTCATGTCATAGTGATGCTACCCTTGGCTGACACATCTACTTTGCACTAGATGTATATGCATATAAAACAACATACCCAAAACAGTACAACAAATAAATAATAAACAAGAACAGGAGCATCTGTGGAGGATGGCATCCATTATAAGACTACAATAAACTAAGAACAACAAGCCTGGTTCAAAACTATCTGTTTTCTATAGGAAACAGGAAAAGATCAGTTCCTCATTAAGCCCTAATGGGACCATAGCATTAAGTAAATATATCCATCGGCTTTCTTGTTTTAATAGCTGCTTGTTGCGATCGCCACCTCTCCTAAGCGGCGGCAATGATCCAAAGGCATGAATTTGAAGTCCCTTATTTTGTGACCACAATTTGCAAAATGTCTGGCCACCGGTGGGGTGCTAGGTTCCACTATCTGTAATGCTTTTTTAATTGATGAACGGTGCATGGATATTCGTTCTTTTAGCATCCGGATCGTTTTGCCCACGTATACTTTTTTACAGGGACATACAATGATATAAGGGTATCGCAAGTCATTCTGTGTCTCAACGTGTATTTATCTCCCAACATAGGGTGCACAAATTCTTTACCAGTCAGCATAAACATACAATTGGCACAGCTACCACATTTGAAAGCTCCCCTCTGAAGACTAAGCCAATTTGTGTTCACCATCACTCCAGGACTAATATCAGATTGTGAGATCCGTTCTTTGAGATTCTTGCTCCTCTTATAGCTAAAGAGGGGTGTATTAGCGCAGAATCTGCTTAATGCTGGGTCCGTCTGGACAATATGCCAATGCTTCAGTATTGACTTTTTGACTAAACCCGACGTGATAGAATAGGTACTTGTGAATACCAAACGTTCTGTTTCCGCACTTTTCATCTTTGGAACAAACAGGTCCCCCCGTTTTAGCCCCAGGCATTTTGTTGTCGCTTGTTTCACTTCCAATGGATCATAGCCCCGATCAATGAACTTCTGCCCCATGTTAGCTAGAGCCTCTGGCAGTTTAGTGTGGTCTGAGGTTATTCGCGTCACCCTTACTAATTGAGAGTAGGGAAGTCCCTTCTTTAAAGGTTGTGGGTGAAAGCTTGATGCAAGAAGAAGCGTATTTTAGTCTGTTGGTTTTCGAAAAATGCTAGTTGTGAAACATTCTTCCTCAATTCCTACCAACACATCTAAAAATTCCATCTTTACCCTATTATATCGGTAAGTGAATCTAATGGAACCAGGCTCTCAACAAATTAAATCAGAGTTATAACTTTAGTGACTAGTTCAGCTAGTGGGGTGCGTTGTGGGTAATGATAGCTATCTATATAAGTGTTGTAACAGGTCCCTGATGGGAATTGTGGCACATTGTATATGCATAGATGTTATTTTACTGTATTCTGGTTCAGGTGTAATAGTTTTGTGCACGTTTGTTGTCCCGATCTTGCCGCTTTAGGTGAGTGGAGGTGACGTAGCTGGGTTGCCAGGAGACAAGGAAGCCACCAGAGGTACGTCATGTCAGGCAGGCGGATCGCTCGGACGAGTAGGCCAATCGGTGAACCGCTGTTTGCCTGGAGGGTGTGGGACGCGGTACACACGTCACGGTCACGTGGCGTGAGGAGGCGGGACAGACGCTACCATGGCAACAGACGGGAGACCGGGAGACGCTCGTGAAGAGCGTGGCGATGCTGGATGACGTCACAGGCGGGCGTCCAGGCGTCCTGGTAGCTTCACACACGCGCCCCCTAACAACACCTGGCGGAGCTCGGGTAAACGATTAGGACAGGTGAGCACACTTTGTTCATTTAAGTGGGTATAAATAGAAGGAGCTTGGCATAATGGTTTGAACTACTCCCCTGAAGACGGCGGTAGCCGAAACGGCTGTAGGGAGACCCTGTTGGGTTAGATCCATATCCCCAGCATGACTCAGGACATGTGAGACTTGTATTATTGATGGAACTTTGTTTCCAAGCTGCTGTTTTTTGCACTAAAAAAGTTTGTCACATTACTTGAAATGGCATAAAAACGTTTGGATATTGAAGGAGTGCTGGTTTCTTCTGCAACAAAGCCCCAGCTGGAGCCTCATGGTGTGGTTGTACTTATATTGAATTACCCAAAACCGGGCACCCTGCATGAGATGATTACAGTGTTGTGCGGACCATGATGTACACTATATATATATATATATATATATATATATAAGGGAAAAAAATGCTGCGGCACTCGGAGACTGATGAAAAGAAGATGTATTCAACAATACATAATTTACATCAACGTTTCGGGGATTTTAACCCCTTTTTCAAGATGTACCTGTGTGAAACAAGAAGAACCCACTCACCTTTAAATAGAGACAGAAACCCGCCACAACACCCGTGCACCTGGAGTCCCGAGCGTCCCCGTCCGGCGTGTGCGGAGGCGCCAGGAGATGACGTGGCCCGACGTCCCAGCTGCGCTTGTCCGTCAGTTGCCCGGCAACGCCTGACGCTCAAACTCGCAGTCCGGAAGCTGGGGAGAGGGGACACAGAAAGCGCAGACACCAGTATTAAAAAAGCCCACAATACATGTAAATAGCAATAGAAAAAATAGACTTCCTATCAGCCTGGCATGCAAAGGAAAGGCACCATGTAAGTGTCTTCAGAGAAAGAGACCAATCAGTCCCCGTCATGCAAAAGGGTAGGGAAGAGGGCAAGTGGGTGTACATAGCCAGTTGTGCCAATGTGACCCGTAAAGTTAACAAATGCTGTAGGGTAAAGTAATTATGAAAAATAAACATGAAAATATAAAAAAATAATAAATGATAAAATATAAAAATAAACAAATAAAGAAATGAAAAAATATATAAGGAACAAGAAATAACAAATTAAAAATTAAATCACATGATGACAGGTCACTGGTCACAAAACCATCCAGGGGTCCCTCCCATGAAGTAGTTTTTGGTTATCCGAAGGTACTCCATATAATTCTTTCATTAAGGCCAGTTGGGTGGATGGTATTGAGCCTGAAGATCCAGGACGCCTCTTTGCGAAGGAGGGCTCCATCACGGTCACCCCCTCGGGCGGATTTTGGGATGTGATCAATGATGATATGTTTCAAATCACCCAACCGGTGTTTGGCCTCCTGAAAGTGCCTAGCTACTGGCTGGTCAGAAGGTGACCCCTATATGGCGGCCTTTATGGCTGACCGGTGGAGGGCCATGCGCTCCCTCAAAGTTCTGATCGTTTTCCCTACATAGCAAAGATTGCAGGGACAAACAATGAGGTATATAATATGTGTAGATGTACAGGAGACAACATGCCTGATGGTAATTCTCGTGCCCGTAGAGGGGATAGTAAAGGAGGATCCGGTGATCATATGGCTGCAGGTGGTGCACCCCAAACAGCGGTAGCATCCCGGTTTCTTTGACAAAAAAGTCCCTTTGGTTGAATTGGACAAATTTGAGATATCCGTACGGACCACTAGGTCCTTGATATTACGACCCCTCCTGTAGCACATCATGGGGGTAGAATGTTTAAATGGGAGGGAAGGGTCAGTGGACACTATAGGCCAAAGTGCACGACTTGCTCTATTCAACACGGGACTGGAGGTGTCGAATGTCGTAATCCATGGGATTCTGTCGCCCATGGATCTTGCCAAGGGACATAAGAGCTCATCTCGCTTCTGTGCCAAAACATCTTTTTTGGTGCTTACCAGGGCTGACTTGTCATATCCTCTTTCAGTGAATTTGATGACCATCTCGTCCAATTCGTCCTCAATCTTGTCTGGCTGATTACAGATGCGTGCCACCCTCAGCATCTGGGATTTGGGTAAACCCTGTTTCAAGGAACGGGGATGATGGCTATTAGCACGTAACAGGGTGTTTTTATCTGTTGGTTTACTGTAGATATTGGTCAGTACTTTCCCTGCATCCAAAGACACCAGGACATCTAAGTAGTTGATGGATGACGGGGAGCACTGATAAGTGATCCTAATGGGGGAGGCTCTGGTGTTAATAGACTCGAGAAGATGTATCAGAGCTTGTTCACCCCCGGTCCACAGGATGAAGATGTCATCAATATACCTGGTGAAGAGAGCAATGGACTGGGCAACCGTTGGGTCTTGAAAAAACATAAATTTTTCTTCTTGTAACATAAAGATGTTAGCATACGAGGGTGCTACGTTACTTCCCATAGCACAGCCCGATTTTTGTACAAAGAATCTGCCGTCGAACATGAAATAGTTCCTAGTTAAGGTTAACTCCAGCAAGGTCATAAAAAGGTCTAGGTCCACATCCTGCATGTCCTCCCTAAGTAAGAATGTTCTCATGGCACGCAGGCCTCCATCATGGGGGATGCTGGTATACAGACTGCAGATGTCGATCGTACATAGGAGGGTCCCATCGGGTACCCTCCCTATGGCATCCAACAGTAGCAAAAAGGACGTAGTGTCTTTTAGACAACTGGGTTGCCTTAAAACAAGTGGTTGTAGAACACAGTCCAAAAATTGGGACACAGGTTGATATAAGGATTGGCGTGCGGAGATAATTGGACGACCAGGAGGCTTACTGAGATCTTTATGTATTTTTGGGACCGTGAAAAAGATAGGGACCAGAGGAAAATCCTGTGTCAATGCCTTATGTATCTTGTCGGATATAAGGCCAGAGTCCTTGGCTTCGGCTAAAATCCCATCCAGCTCAAGTTTGTATTCTAAGGATGGGTCTGTGTCCAATTGGCCGTAAGTGTCAGGATCTGAAAGTTGAGCCAATATCTCCGTTCTATAATAGGCCAAGTCTAGGATGACGATCCCACCCCCCTTATCCGCGGGGCGGATAACAACATCGGTGTATGATCCTAGGTCCTTAAGAGCCGACAGCTGTTGTTTGGAAAGATTGTGATGGTGTATTTTGGATGCTTTAGTATATTTGTTCATTGATTCGTCCATCAATCTGATAAACGATTTGATGGACGAATTGGACGACTGGGGGTCGAACATAGAACTGCTTCTTTTGTTGAGAAAGGGTTGAAAAATAGTGGAGGTATTAGTGGCATTGGTAGAGGTAGGGTGCAATGAGAAGAATTCTTGTCTCCTCAGTTTGCGTGAAAATTGATATAGGTCGATCTTCCAGTCCAGCTCCTTGTGCTGGTTAGTGGGGACAAAAGAGAGTCCATGCCCCAAGACCTCCAATTCAGCTGGGGAGAAAATGCGCTTGGACAAGTTGTAAACTAGGCTTTGTTTTTCGCGGCCCGATCGAAGGAGTCGCGTGTTCTGACCGGCCCTGCGGGTGGTCGACCTCTTCCTTTTGGCACCGCAGCCGGTATGGTCCCCAAAGGGGCCGAGGAGCTGTCCAAAGCTCCATCCGAGTCTCCCATCGCAAATTCACTGTCACTATTGGAGGAGGCTCCAGATTTTTGCTTGTTCTCTCTTCGTCTCCGCCATCCTTGTCTTGATTTGGGTTGGGCTGTGTGTTGATTACCGGGGTTGCCCCCCATCAGCCAGCGATGTACCCTGTTGGTGTCATAATCCTCATGGACAGTGAGGAGCTTGTTTTTCTTGAATTTGATGAGGTCCCGGCGGTATGTGTCACACTGTGATTGCAATTTCTGCTGCAAACTGTGGAATCCCTCCTGTGATAGCGCAGCGGCATGGGTTGTTTCAAATGCGTAGATCTTCTCTTTGGTGGCCGTCAGTTCCTTACCAGCCTCCTCTATTACCAGCAACATGAGATCTAAACTGCATTTGTTAGTGATACCAATCCATTTCTTGCAGAACTCTGGATTGTATCTGCCAATAGTGGGGGTGTTCCTTACCCTGAATCCCCTAGGGATCATGCATTCCCGATGGTAGTCAGAGAGGGAAATGCCGTGAAGCATGAAGTCTATTTCCCTCCGCTTCAATTTGAATAACTGTTGAAAAAGATCCTCTGCACTGTATTGTTGGTCTGCAGATGACAACTGCTCTTTGAAACGTAGTCGATCAGCGTCATCATCTGTGAATCCAAACACTTCCCGTCTATTGATATTCAAATGTGCATATCCTTTAGTGCCATCAGAGGCAGAAGTGGAGGGATGGACATCCATATTCGTTGGCGCTGTGCTGCTGTGTCTCCCAAAAAAAAGTGCAAATGCTGAAGTGTGCAAAAACTGCAGAATAAAGTGCTGAGTGCTGGTGTGCTAAAATCAAAAAAAATGTCCCAAATGGAACACTGCAGTACAGTCCGGCTGGTACACTGTCTCCTTAAAGAAGGTTGAAAACAAAAGACCTGAGCCTGGAGAAATATGAAATTGAACAAAAGGGGTGCCCTGACTCAAGTAGGTGATGTCCAGATACGACAGCTCCTAAATGGATATTGCAACAAATAGCCCGGCACTCCCACGAAGGATGACGACTTGCCCCGGTGCCTTCAGAAACAACTGATAAGGGAAAAAAATGCTGCGGCACTCGGAGACTGATGAAAAGAAGATGTATTCAACAATACATAATTTACATCAACGTTTCGGGGATTTTAACCCCTTTTTCAAGATGTACCTGTGTGAAACAAGAAGAACCCACTCACCTTTAAATAGAGACAGAAACCCGCCACAACACCCGTGCACCTGGAGTCCCGAGCGTCCCCGTCCGGCGTGTGCGGAGGCGCCAGGAGATGACGTGGCCCGACGTCCCAGCAGCGCTTGTCCGTCAGTTGCCCGGCAACGCCTGACGCTCAAACCCGCAGTCCGGAAGCTGGGGAGAGGGGACACAGAAAGCGCAGACACCAGTATTAAAAAAGCCCACAATACATGTAAATAGCAATAGAAAAAATAGACTTCCTATCAGCCTGGCATGCAAAGGAAAGGCACCATGTAAGTGTCTTCAGAGAAAGAGACCAATCAGTCCCCGTCATGCAAAAGGGTAGGGAAGAGGGCAAGTGGGTGTACATAGCCAGTTGTGCCAATGTGACCCGTAAAGTTAACAAATGCTGTAGGGTAAAGTAATTATGAAAAATAAACATGAAAATATAAAAAAATAATAAATGATAAAATATAAAAATAAACAAATAAAGAAATGAAAAAATATATAAGGAACAAGAAACAACAAATTAAAAATTAAATCACATGATGACAGGTCACTGGTCACAAAACCATCCAGGGGTCCCTCCCATGAAGTAGTTTTTGGTTATCCGAAGGTACTCCATATAATTCTTTCATTAAGGCCAGTTGGGTGGATGGTATTGAGCCTGAAGATCCAGGACGCCTCTTTGCGAAGGAGGGCTCCATCACGGTCACCCCCTCGGGCGGATTTTGGGATGTGATCAATGATGATATGTTTCAAATCACCCAACCGGTGTTTGGCCTCCTGAAAGTGCCTAGCTACTGGCTGGTCAGAAGGTGACCCCGATATGGCGGCCTTTATGGCTGACCGGTGGAGGGCCATGCGCTCCCTCAAAGTTCTGATCGTTTTCCCTACATAGCAAAGATTGCAGGGACAAACAATGAGGTATATAATATGTGTAGATGTACAGGAGACAACATGCCTGATGGTAATTCTCGTGCCCGTAGAGGGGATAGTAAAGGAGGATCCGGTGATCATATGGCTGCAGGTGGTGCACCCCAAACAGCGGTAGCATCCCGGTTTCTTTGACAAAAAAGTCCCTTTGGTTGAATTGGACAAATTTGAGATATCCGTACGGACCACTAGGTCCTTGATATTACGACCCCTCCTGTAGCACATCATGGGGGTAGAATGTTTAAATGGGAGGGAAGGGTCAGTGGACACTATAGGCCAAAGTGCACGACTTGCTCTATTCAACACGGGACTGGAGGTGTCGAATGTCGTAATCCATGGGATTCTGACGCCCATGGATCTTGCCAAGGGACATAAGAGCTCATCTCGCTTCTGTGCCAAAACATCTTGTTTGGTGCTTACCAGGGCTGACTTGTCATATCCTCTTTCAGTGAATTTGATGACCATCTCGTCCAATTCGTCCTCAATCTTGTCTGGCTGATTACAGATGCGTGCCACCCTCAGCATCTGGGATTTGGGTAAACCCTGTTTCAAGGAACGGGGATGATGGCTATAAGCACGTAACAGGGTGTTTTTATCTGTTGGTTTACTGTAGATATTGGTCAGTAATTTCCCTGCATCCAAAGACACCAGGACATCTAAGTAGTTGATGGATGACGGGGACCACTGATAAGTGATCCTAATGGGGGAGGCTCTGGTGATATTGGCTCAACTTTCAGATCCTGACACTTACGGCCAATTGGACACAGACCCATCCTTAGAATACAAACTTGAGCAGGATGGGATTTTAGCCGAAGCCAAACTCTGGCCTTATATCCGACAAGATACATAAGGCATTGACACAGGATTTTCCTCTGGTCCCTATCTTTTTCACGGTCCCAAAAATACATAAAGATCTCAGTAAGCCTCCTGGTCGTCCAATTATCTCCGCACGCCAATCCTTATATCAACCTGTGTCCCAATTTTTGGACTGTGTTCTACAACCACTTGTTTTAAGGCAACCCAGTTGTCTAAAAGACACTACGTCCTTTTTGCTACTGTTGGATGCCATAGGGAGGGTACCCGATGGGACCCTCCTATGTACGATCGACATCTGCAGTCTGTATACCAGCATCCCCCATGATGGAGGCCTGCGTGCCATGAGAACATTCTTACTTAGGGAGGACATGCAGGATGTGGACCTAGACCTTTTTATGACCTTGCTGGAGTTAACCTTAACTAGGAACTATTTCATGTTCGACGGCAGATTCTTTGTACAAAAATCGGGCTGTGCTATGGGAAGTAACGTAGCACCCTCGTATGCTAACATCTTTATGTTACAAGACGAAAAATTGATGTTTTTTCAAGACCCAACGGTTGCCCAGTCCATTGCTCTCTTCACCAGGTATATTGATGACATCTTCATCCTGTGGACCGGGGGTGAACAAGCTCTGATACATCTTCTCGAGTCTATTAACACCAGAGCCTCCCCCATTAGGATCACTTATCAGTGGTCCCCGTCATCCATCAACTACTTAGATGTCCTGGTGTCTTTGGATGCAGGGAAATTACTGACCAATATCTACAGTAAACCAACAGATAAAAACACCCTGTTACGTGCTTATAGCCATCATCCCCGTTCCTTGAAACAGGGTTTACCCAAATCCCAGATGCTGAGGGTGGCACGCATCTGTAATCAGCCAGACAAGATTGAGGACGAATTGGACGAGATGGTCATCAAATTCACTGAAAGAGGATATGACAAGTCAGCCCTGGTAAGCACCAAAAAAGATGTTTTGGCACAGAAGCGAGATGAGCTCTTATGTCCCTTGGCAAGATCCATGGGCGACAGAATCCCATGGATTACGACATTCGACACCTCCAGTCCCGTGTTGAATAGAGCAAGTCGTGCACTTTGGCCTATAGTGTCCACTGACCCTTCCCTCCCATTTAAACATTCTACCCCCATGATGTGCTACAGGAGGGGTCGTAATATCAAGGACCTAGTGGTCCGTACGGATATCTCAAATTTGTCCAATTCAACCAAAGGGACTTTTTTGTCAAAGAAACCGGGATGCTACCGCTGTTTGGGGTGCACCACCTGCAGCCATATGATCACCGGATCCTCCTTTACTATCCCCTCTACGGGCACGAGAATTACCATCAGGCATGTTGTCTCCTGTACATCTACACATATTATATACCTCATTGTTTGTCCCTGCAATCTTTGCTATGTAGGGAAAACGATCAGAACTTTGAGGGAGCGCATGGCCCTCCACCGGTCAGCCATAAAGGCCGCCATATCGGGGTCACCTTCTGACCAGCCAGTAGCTAGGCACTTTCAGGAGGCCAAACACCGGTTGGGTGATTTGAAACATATCATCATTGATCACATCCCAAAATCCGCCCGAGGGGGTGACCGTGATGGAGCCCTCCTTCGCAAAGAGGCGTCCTGGATCTTCAGGCTCAATACCATCCACCCAACTGGCCTTAATGAAAGAATTATATGGAGTACCTTCGGATAACCAAAAACTACTTCATGGGAGGGACTCCTGGATGGTTTTGTGACCAGTGACCTGTCATCATGTGATTTAATTTTTAATTTGTTGTTTCTTGTTCCTTATATATTTTTTCATTTCTTTATTTGTTTATTTTTATATTTTATCATTTATTATTTTTTTTTATATTTTCATGTTTATTTTTCATAATTACTTTACCCTACAGCATTTGTTAACTTTACGGGTCACATTGGCACAACTGGCTATGTACACCCACTTGCCCTCTTCCCTACCCTTTTGCATGACGGGGACTGATTGGTCTCTTTCTCTGAAGACACTTACATGGCGCCTTTCCTTTGCATGCCAGGCTGATAGGAAGTCTATTTTTTCTATTGCTATTTACATGTATTGTGGGCTTTTTTAATACTGGTGTCTGCGCTTTCTGTGTCCCCTCTCCCCAGCTTCCGGACTGCGGGTTTGAGCGTCAGGCGTTGCCGGGCAACTGACGGACAAGCGCAGCTGGGACGTCGGGCCACGTCATCTCCTGGCGCCTCCGCACACGCCGGACGGGGACGCTCGGGACTCCAGGTGCACGGGTGTTGTGGCGGGTTTCTGTCTCTATTTAAAGGTGAGTGGGCTCTTCTTGTTTCACACAGGTACATCTTGAAAAAGGGGTTAAAATCCCCGAAACGTTGATGTAAATTATGTATTGTTGAATACATCTTCTTTTCATCAGTCTCCGAGTGCCGCAGCATTTTTTTCCCTTATCAGTTGTTTCTGAAGGCACCGGGGCAAGTCGTCATCCTTCGTGGGAGTGCCGGGCTATTTGTTGCAATATATATATATATATATATATATATATATATATATATACTGCTCAAAAAAATAAAGGGAACGCTAAAATAACACATCCTAGTTCTGAATGAATGAAATATTCTTATTAAATACTTTGTTCTTTACATAGTTGAATGTGCTGACAACAAAATCACACAAAAATTATCAATGGAAATCAAATTTATTAACCCATGGAGGTCTGGATTTGGAGTCACACTCAAAATTAAAGTGGAAAAACACACTACAGGCTGATCCAACTTTGATGTAATGTCCTTAAAACAAGTCAAAATGAGGCTCAGTAGTGTGTGTGGCCTCCACGTGCCTGTATGACCTCCCTACAACGCCTGGGCATGCTCCTGATGAGGTAGCGGATGGTCTCCTGAGGGATCTCCTCCCAGATCTGGACTAAAGCATCCGCCAACTCCTGGACAGTCTGTGGTGCAACGTGGCGTTGGTGGATGGAGCGAGACATGATGTCCCAGATGTGCTTAATTGGATTCAGGTCTGGGGAACGGGCGGGCCAGTCCATAGCATCAATGCCTTTGTCTTTCAGGAACTGCTGACACACTCCAGCCACATGAGGTCTAGCATTGTCTTGCATTAGGAGGAACCCAGGGCCAACCGCACCAGCATATGGTCTCACAAGGGGTCTGAGGATCTCATCTCGGTACCTAATGGCAGTCAAGCTACCTCTGGCGAGCACATGGAGGGCTGTGCGGCCCCCAAAAGAAATGCCACCCCACACCATTACTGACCCACTGCCAAACCGGTCATGCTGGAGGATGTTGCAGGCAGCAGAACGTTCTCCTTGGCGTCTCCAGACTCTGTCACGTCTGTCACATGTGCTCAGTGAGAACCTGATTTCATCTGGGAAAAGCACGGGGTGCCAGTGGCGAATTTGCCAATCTTGGTGTTCTCTGGCAAATGCCAAACTTCCTGCACGGTGTTGGGCTGTAAGCACAACCCCCACCTGTGGACGTCGGGCCCTCATACCACCCTCATGGAGTCTGTTTCTGATCGTTTGCGTAGACACATGCACATTTGTGGCTTGCTGGAGGTCATTTTGCAGGGCTCTGGCAGTGCTCCTCCTGTTCCTCCTTGCACAAAGGCGGAGGTAGCGGTCCTGCTGCTGGGTTGTTGCCCTCCTCCACGTCTCCTGATGTACTGGCCTGTCTCCTGGTAGCGCCTCCATGCTCTGGACACTACGCTGACAGACACAGCAAACCTTCTTGCCACACCTCGCATTGATGTGCCATCCTGGATGAGCTGCACTACCTGAGCCACTTGTGTGGGTTGTAGACTCCGTCTCATGCTACCACTAGAGTGAAAGCACCGCCAGCTTTCAAAAGTGACCAAAACATCAGCCAGAAAGCATAGGAGCTGAGAAGTGGTCTGTGGTCACCACCTGCAGAACAACTCTTTTATTGGGGGTGTCTTGCCAATTGCCTATAATTTCCACCTGTTGTCAATTCCATTTGCACAACAGCATGTGAAATTGATTGTCAATCAGTGTTGCTTCCTAAGTGGACAGTTTGATTTCACAGAAGTGTGATTGACTTGGAGTTACATTGTGTTGTTTAAGTGTTCCCTTTATTTTTTTTGTATATATATATATATATATATATATATATACATACATACAACTAGTTGGCATTCTGGTGCATCTATGGGTATGGTATAAGAAGGGGTCTAGGGGGTAATTCCAAGTTGATAGCAGCAGGAATTTTGTTAGCAGTTGGGCAAAACCATGTGCACTGCAGGGGAGGCAGATATAACCTGAAAAAAAAAAAAAAAAGAATACTTACTTTCCCCGCTCCTGATTCACGACCGCTGCAGACCTCCGCCGGTGCCGCTCCTCTCCTCGGATCTATGCGAGAGACATCATGATGTCTCTCCCATAGCACAGCATAGACACTAGAGGTCAATTATGACCCCTAGTGTCTGTGCCAGTCCCACAATTCTGTGCGGTGCGCGATGATGTCATCACGCACCTCACAGCAAAGGTCCTCTCCACGAAGGGAAACTAGACAGGTAGCGTCTAGTTCCCTTCACAGCGGGGGACACAGCGGCAGCGGGGGGCACAGTAGCGGATCTTTCCATGGTGCGGCGCCCTCTGGAAAGCGCCGTCACCGTCTGGAAGGCGCCGTCGCCGTCCGGAAGGCGGCGCCCCGGGCAAAAGTCCTGCTTGCCCATGGCAAGATCCGCTACTGACCCCCATTAGGCGAAAGAAAATACTAAACTTTGATGATAGATTAGTTGTATCTGATACTGTGTTGCTCTCAGAAAAAAAATGTTGGCCCAGTTGCTGTGTAATAAACTCCTTTGCAAAATATATATACAGTATATATAAGCTTGAATCATTTATAATAAATTGTTGTGTTGGAGACAGTAGAAATGCATTATCTGCCAATAGGAGAGGATACTAGTTAAATATTCATGCAACAAAAAAATATAGTAATAGAAGTTTCCAGATGCACTAAAAGTATTATATTTACCAACAAAATGAACATTAAATATTTTTCAAAGTATTTGCCAGAGTAATCTATGCAAACTTTCTTGCGGTCAAACAACTTTGTGAAGCAGCTGGGCCAGTCTAAAGCAGGTATGTCTTCTGCATGCTGGATGAAGGTCTCCACTGCAGCTTCCAGTGACTCAAAATGCATTGGCGTGTATATAATGGGTGCAAGGTGTGCGGTGCACACGGGTTCCTGGGTCCAGGGGATACACACACAGCACACGCTGTGCCCATTAAATTATACTTACCTCTCCCTTGCCCCGGCACTGGCTACAGAACTGCAAATATCCCTGGGAAAATGGCAGCTGTGGCCACATTCTGGTGATTCGCACATGCGCAATAGACATGTCCCTTGAAACGCAGCGCTACTGTATTTTCCCAGAAACCTGCACATGCACAGTAGACTCTACTGCACCGCTGGAGAGGAGAGGGCCCGATTGGAGGTATGATAGCTACATGACCAATCAAACCACAAAAACAGCCATCTGCTTGGCCATGCTGCGCTCACGTTGGAACTTCTTTGGCAGCACACCTCCACCTGGAGTCCACTGGACCAACTGTTGTCTGGTCTCAGGGTCGAAAACTGTAGATCCAAGATTCATCACTGTTGATGACCTCCCAGACAGAGTTGAGTGACCACCATCAAACCTGGCCATAATTTTGCGGTACCAAGTCAGCCAAGCCTCCTTCTGCTCTTGAGTCAGCTGATGGGGCATCCAGCGTGTAGAAACTTTGTTAGCAGAAATTAAAGATGCCTACCTGCAGCTGCGATCATGCCCCCAACACGCCCTCATTCGCAACTCCCCATGTTTGCCAGCCTCGGCTCCCGCAAAGCTCTGTTTCCATCCTGGAAACGGAGCATTGCCACCACACACACACACCCACCCAGCGACCACTTCTGCCTGATTGACAGGCAGAGGTGATCGCATTTCCTGCGGCCCCCCTAATTGACCCCCAAAGTTCAACCTGAATGACCCCCAAAGTTCAATTAATTTGCAAGCATCTGTGACAAGGAGCTGTGCAGTCCAAGGCACTGCAGTTTATACTTGCAGCAATGAAAGTTTAGCAGAAATGAAATCTTGATTAATGTCTACAAATCAGACATGATTCCACGGCTGTAAGCAGGCTACGAATGAAGGCAAAAAAATTTCAGATTTGTTTTGAAGCAATATACTGTGATCAAGACAAGAATATGTAGCTGTGAACAAGGTTAAATAAGACAAAACTATGAACAGGATACAAAGTCTATCGGTTAAACTGCCAGACAAGAGTTAATTAGACATTAGAATTTCAGACTTCCTCAGCCTGCACCAGAATGTCCTCAGAATTCAACAGAATATCACCAGCTTATAGCAGTGAGCGAAGCCACCCTTTAAAGGGCAAAATTGCCCCACCTGACTCACTCCCATGATTTACATATTCAGTTGATCACTCAGTGTTCCACAATGTCCCTAACAAAAGTTCCTGGTACTGTAACTATGGAATTAGAGTACACTGCACACAGGGGCTGCACAGTATGTAGAATCATGATGATATTCACTCGGCCACAGTATCAAGAATAATGCGGCCCTGCCCGTGGACACTAACACTTCATTTTACTTTTCTGACCTATTTTTCACTTTTACATTCATTATTTTTTATTTCCTATTAATACATTGTCTATATTCAGTGATTCTTTGTTTTTAACGTTTTTGCATTTTATTGTCTTTTATAGTGAAATCGGATCATTGGCGTTTCTATCATGGGTGCAGTGTGTGTGTGTGTGTGTGTGTGTGTGTGTGTGTGTGTGTGTGTGTGTGTGTGTGTGTGTGTGTGTGTGTGTGTGTGTGTGGTGGAGTCCCATGACGGGCACTGCGGCCGCAGCAAAAATCACATCAATAATGGCCACCATGCATGTGCAGTACAAAATTTGTCTTCGGACCATGGCGGGCGACATATATCCGGAGATCAGAGCATGCGCAGCAGACTGCGGAACAATGCCAGAGACTTTGACACAATGGAGATAAAGGGCCCACCCGGAGTCTGCACACGGGCCCCCTACTCTCTTAAAACGCCCCTGGTTGTTCAAAAATATATATATATTGGATCGTTAAAATATATATTCTGTGCACAGCTCTCCCTTGATGGCAGGGCGAGGCCACACCAAGAATGCCCATTTGTCCATGGCTACATCTGTAGCTCACTTTGGGGGTCATTCCGAGTTGTTCGCTCGCAAGCTGCTTTTAGCAGCTTTGCACACGCTAAGCCGCCACCTACTGGGAGTGAATCTTAGCTTATCAAAATTGCGAACGAAAGATTTGCAATATTGCGAAAAGACTTCTCTGCAGTTTCTGAGTAGCTCGAGACTTACTCTGCCAGTGCGATCAGTTCAGTGCTTGTCGTTCCTGGTTTGACGTCACAAACACACCCAGCGTTCGCCCAGACACTCCTCCGTTTCTCCAGCCACTCCCGCGTTTTTCCCAGAAACGGTAGCGTTTTTTCACACACTCCCATAAAACGGCCAGTTTCCACCCAGAAACACCCACTTCCTGTCAATCACATTACGATCACCAGAACGAAGAAAAAACCTTGTAATGCCGTGAGTAAAATACCTAACTGCATAGCAAATTTACTTGGCGCAGTCGCACTGCGGACATTGCGCATGCGCATTAGCGACTAATCGCTCCGTTGCGAGAAAAAAATAACGAGCGAACAACTCGGAATGACCCCCTTTTGCAACATCTTCTTTGTCCATTTATTAAAAAAGTATTTCCCTAAGATCAGTTGATTTTAACAATGAAACTTTCCATGTCATAAGACAATGAAAATGCCAGCTATTTGTACTAACCAACGTTTACACACAGTACAGTTGGGGACTACAGTTCTACCAAGTGAGATGTAAATAATACATGTCAAGATTCAGAGAAAACTGCACTTGTCATTATTTATTGCACAAGTCCCCTTATCTCTCACTTGCTTTATCTTATGAGACTTTTGACACAAAATTCTGGCTGCTCCAACTCCGCACAGATCCAGCTCTCTGCAGTGTGTGTCACTGATATAATTGCACTGAGCTGGAGTCTTTCCCAACCTTTCCTCACACTCCTTCCCAGTATTGCAAAAGAGAGCGGGTGAAAGAGCCAGCCTTGAAAGCTTGCAAATTGCCTAGATGTAAATGAGCCCGTATGCAAATGTGAATAATATGCAAATATGCCATGCCTAGAAATGATTGCTCTAACGAGAAGTACACCCCGTTTATTCATTAAGATAATTTCTGTTATACATTGTTTCACAGTACCTTGCATTGTCTCCGGTAATATGAATATTTAGCTTCATTAGGCAAAGCCTGATTTCCATTTTTTGGGCTGCTTTGTGATGATACAAACAATTAGAGTTAAATGATAATGTTAAAAGGTGTGTAGAGTTTATAAAAGCTTAATTTTTTTCTATCACCTATTATGCAGCTCCACTGTATTTCTCCCAGACTTCTTCTTGACTTGCTATAATTACTATAATAATTTATAAGGTGCTGAGCTACTGCGCTGGATAGGGTGCAAGACAGCCTTAGATATTAATACAGTAATGGATTCGTGAGTCATCTCATAAACTTCCATTGGTGGGTTTAACGACATAACCAGTCACAGTGTTTGAAGTGGGTGACCCCACTGTGAATCTCACCGTGTAAGCTTCTTGTGATGTTGAGTGCACACAACTTGCCGTATATTCAGGGGATTAGTGACTTTGTAAAATGATGAAAAAATAAAGGACTGTATTTTAATGGCTAAAAAATACATTTTAACTGTGTTACAGTGACTGTGAAATTAAGTTTGATGCCTAAAGGCTTTGTGCAAAAACCGATGCTATTTTATTGGAACGCCTCTATTAAATACTGATTGTGGAATCATGCTGTAAAATATGTTTCTTTAATGCTCGTTTTCAAATGACATTGTGCAGAAAAAGGTGGCTGGTGAAAGTAAATACTGATGTTAAACGACGTGGAGATACTGCTATTTGGAAGTGCCCCTTCCTGGTAAAAGTATGATAGTTCTCATCCCATGGAACTCCTTCCCAGGGCTGTCTTAACAGCAGTGTAGGTCCCTGGGCAGGGTAATGCACTGGGGCCCCAACTCATCCTCCAGTGGTAGGGGTGGGGGTGCGATCAGTGACAGCTTTGATGTCGCATGGGTGGTAGGGGGTGTTCTATCTTCCCCTCAGTATGTAGGACCTGGAGCAGTAGTTTCTGCTAATTACTCCTTTACTGCACAAATGGCGGGAGATGGGGTGGGAGGGAGAACACTAAACTGTAAAAGGGAGCATTGGGCTGAATGGCCCCCAGTACATGACTTCAAGGGTGGTATTGGGTGTTTAATACACAGGGGAGGGGTGGATAGTGGAGTGGGGTTAATATTCATCATTTTCCGGTAGGAGGGAAGCTTGCTTGATTGTAGATATCTCCAGCTCCTGTAAATATATTTCTCAGCTTCAATGGGATAAGAAACTCGAGAGTCTCACCTTTCAGGAGGTGCTGGAGACTTGGAGATCAGAGTTCAGGAGCCAGAGCAATCCACCGACAAAAATATAAAACTGCATCCCAGGCGTGAGTAGCTGGATCAGGGACCAGCTGCTAGAAGGCTGATATCTCTGGTGAGCATAGTGGATATAAGCTGCCAGTGTCTTCTATAAGGGGAAAGTCCCAGATTTTAGAGTATACCCTCAGAAAAACTCTTAGGGTGTATACACACGGTGAGATCCCTGCTATGTTCGATTTTGACTATGCGATTTAGCACTTAGCCAGTATCGCAAGCACATAATGAGTGTGCTTGCGATCCTGGTTCTGTGCGATTTTGGCTAAGTGTCAATCCTGACTATCTCTTCTATAGAGATAGTCAGGATTGACTTGCCTGCACAGCCTATTTTTTCGGCCGATGCCGACCGTGCGGGGCCGCGCATCGGCATCGGATCGGGATCGCAAGGTGACTGTCACCTTGCGATCTGCACTATCTTTTCTTCCGATTCTGACTATATAGTCAGAATCGGAAGAAAAGATATTACCGTGTGTACACACCTTTAGTGCCAAATTTGACTATACTTTGTACTAGATTGTACGCTAGATAGTCAAGATTGACTTGCCTGCACAGTCTATCTAGCCTTACGATATCGACCCCACGGGAGCGCGCATCGGGATCGAATCTGTATCTCAAGCTGCCTAGCACCATGAGATATGCACTAACTTTTCATAAGATTTTGACTATATAGTCAAAATCTCACATATTTATCTCACCGTGTGTACACACCCTTAGGGTGTGTACACACGGTGAGATCCTTGCTATGTCCTATTTTTACTTGCACACCCTTAGTCACACTGTGGGGCAGATTTATTAAGCTCGGCGAAGTGATAAATTGGAAGGTAATAAAGGACTAGCCAGTCAGTTCCTAACTGTCATTTTTCAAACCCAGCCTGTGACATGGCAGTTAGGATTTGATTGGCTGGTCCTTTATCACCTTCCACTTTATCACTTCACCGAGCTTAATAAATCTGCCCCTGAGATATCTGGTTTCACTACGATCTGCCGGCGGCCTGCCTCCTGGCGACCAGCATACCGACGCCGGGAGGCCGGCCGCCGGCTTACCGACAGTGTGGCGAGCGCAAATGAGCACCTTGCGGGCTCACTGCGCTCGCCACGCTACAGGCACGGTGGCGCGCTACGCGCACCACACTATTTTATTCTCCCTCCAGGGGGGTCGTGGACCCCCACGAGGGAGAATAAGTGTCGGTATGCCGGCTGTCGGGCTCCCGGCGCCGGTATGCTGGTCGCCGGGAGCCCGACCGCCGGCATACTGAAGACCACCCGAGATATCTGACTGGAAAGAGAAATTAACAGACTCGGATGGGGACCACTGCTTTGAAGTTGGATATCTCCGGTTCCCCAGGGCCGATTTTCGAAATTCTAATACCCCTGGAAAAAGGTGGCCCTCAGCTATCATCCTATGAGCCTTATACTCCTTGGGCCCTTGGGCAACTGCTCATTGAGTACTTATGAAAAGATGGCCCTGCTCCTTCCCAGTCTATGCAATAACCACTTGAACCGTCACAGGTAGAACCACTTTCAAACCACAGTTACTGGAGAAGTGGAGCACTGACACAGAATTATGAACCAGATGGATTGCCATGTGCACTTGTAAAACTAAAAGCTACTTTCTGAGCACAATAACAACTTTGGAATATTTTACCCAGTGTAATTTGGGTTCTTCTTTAAGACCACCTTTATGGCTGATGCTCAAGCCATGACCCCAACAAGAATGTTGGACTTCCTTATAAAATTTTCACAAATAACTTTAAAGTCATGTTCGATAGGTAACTATTTGTGGAGTTTTTGGGTACATAGTATTTTTTAAAATAACCCTAGCCTCGCTACTAAATAGAAAGTCAGAAACAAAACAACAACACGAAAAATAGCCACAACTATTGCAAAAATTCCAGTAAATAAATAAAAAATGAAAATCTGCGATAATAGGGTACATACACCACACAAACACAGACATTCTAGGTGGGATGTAATGAAGTCAGAGTTCTGCGGCCGTGTGGGATGCCGGCCAACTTGGACAATTTTTTAAAGGGACAATCATGTACAAGGTAGGGTTTAGCCTTGTACACGATTGCCCTTTTAAAAAAAAAAGTCCAAGTTTGTCTGGCATCTTGCACGGCTGCCGATCTCGTACTTCATTAAATACCTGCATCTGAGTTGTAATAAAAACTAATTCGGGGGGAGATAAACAGAATAAAGTCTTGGTGAAAGATGAAGTGGAATAGTTGCTCAAAGTAACCAACCAGTTTCTGTCATTAACCTAGCACAAGTTACAATTAATGATCTAAACAATTTGCACAAATAAAACCAGGTGGCCTATGGTAACATAGGAGAGCTTTCCCCAATCTCACCAATAATTATGTCATAAAATAAAAGACTATTCCAAAAAATGGCACCAAACCGCTTCCACACAGTCTCTCAATCCACACCAGAATATCTGTGTTCATTTCAGAGTTTCAATGATAACACTTTAATGGTAATTAAAGTTTCTTACAAAAAATGTTGCTGCAGTATTGCATCAGTTCCCCCTCACACAATGGGGGTCATTCCGAGTTTATCGCACGCTGACGATTTTCGCTGCGCTGTGATCAGGTCTCTACTGCGCATGCACCGCAATGCGCACGCGCGTCGTACAGGTACAATGCAGATCATTGCTGAGCTATGGATTTAACGAAGAATCCATACGCACAGCCGATCGCAAGAATATTGACAGAAAGAGGGCGTTTATGGGTGTCAATTGACCGTTTTCTCTGAGTGGTAGGGAAAACGCAGGCGTGTCCGGGCGTTTGGAGGGTGGGTGGGTGATGTCAATTCCGGCACCAAAAAGACCGAAGCGATCGCAAGGGCTGAGTAAGTTCAGACCTACTCTGAAACTGCACAGATTGTTTTTGCAGAGCTCAGCTGCACAGGCGTTCGCACACTTGCAAAGCGAAAATACACTCCCCTGTGGGCGGCGACTATGCATTTGCATGGCTGCTAAAAACAGCTAGCGAGCGATCAACTCGGAATGAGGGCCAATGGGACTAATTCTGAGTTGATCGCAGCAGCAAATTTGTTAGCTAATGGGCAAAACCATGTGCACTGAAGGGGGGACAGATATAACATGTGCAGAGAGTTAGATTTGGGTGGGGTGTATTCAAACTGAAATCTAAATTGCAGTGTAAAAATAAAGCAGCCAGTATTTACCCTGCACAGAAACAAAATAACCCACCCAAATCAGGGGCGTAAGTTATTATAAGACTCCCAGAGGCAAAAAAGTTTATATTGCCCCCCCCCCCCCACACACACACACACACACATTATACCACTTATACACACACAGCCAGATATATACACACACATAGCCACATATCTACATACTCACAGTCACATACACATCTATACAAAATACACACACACACACAGCCACGTTGACACACACACTGTCCCCCACCCTGACACTTTCCTCCATCAGATATCTCATCTCACCTGCCTCAGTGTCAGCATGCAGGAGCTGGGCAGCGGCGTTGTGCGTCAGGAGCTGTAGCCGGGAAGCTGTGCTGTGGTGGTGCAGGAGCCGGAGCCAGGTAGCGGCACTGTGGGGCGGGAGCCGGCCAGCCGTAATGTCATCAGGCTGAAGCCGGAGTTGGGTAGCTGCGCTATCGGGGGCGGGAGCTGAAGAGACGCGGTATCATCATCCTGTAGCCGGGCAGCCGCACTTCTCAGGGGGCGGGAGCCGGGTGTCATTCGGGAGACGGGAGCCACAGCCGGACAACCACACTGTCGGAGGCAATGGATAAGGTGCCCCCTTCATTGCTGGACCCCGGCGGCATCCGACTCTATTGCCTCCCAGACTTCCGCCACTGACCCAAATCTAACTCTCTCTGCACGTTATATCTCCCCCCTCCCCCTCCCCCCCCTGCAGTGCACATGGTTTTGCCCAATTGCTAACAAACTTGCTGCTGTGATCAACTCAGAATTACCCCCTATATCCGTTGCTTTTCCTCCTTTGGTATATTGATATACAGTAGGTGGTAAACTCTGCAGCTTTTTTCAGCCTTTTTTCACAAATCACACAACTTCTATAATAATTCTTTCTAGGATGGTACTGTACCTCGGAGTAACAGAAAACACCAGTAGTGCAACACTGGTTGTAAAAATGGTGACACTTTATTACTCCAGAACACTCACATTTAAAACAGATTTAAAAGCATATCAATCCCTACACAGACGAATAACCTCCTGAAATCACTTGTGTCTCTGGTGTAACCATATTTAACCTGGCCAGATGGTATAGATGTGCACACCTTAGGTCCAGCCGGCAGTGTCGCACTGGCCCACAGGGGTACAGGGGAAACCCCCAGTGGGCCCTACTGCCCAGGGGCCCACCTACTCTAGGGATCAGGTTCTATGAATTATACATTATACATATGTTACCTTGTACTGCACATGACTATGGTGTATTTTTTATTGTGCGTTGCTGCTATTAATCTGGTATAATATCATGCATGCACTAGCAGAATTTACTATATTAATATATCAAGGGGCACAGACCAAGCTCTCTCCGATGATTAGTCAAGCTTCTGTGGTATCTGCCCCCCCCCCTCCAACCGTCTGGAGAGTGGACACACCCCTAAACAGGGGCCCCTACCATTGCATCTCCCCGTTGGGCCCTTCATGCCTCAGTCCGACACTGGGTCCCGATAACCAATATGAGCATTCCCAGGCCAGTATGGGGATTCCTTTTAGCAGGCATCCAGAAGTAAAGCATCACCAGGCGTATGCATTTCAGACCTCCTGGTCCCTCCTAAGAGGCATAGTGACTGCACTGCTGTACGCCCTCTAAATAAAACAATTAACTAGGTGTGTGCTAGTGGTGCCTGGCACACAGCGCAGATGTGCTGGAGGCGCAGGACCACTAGCAACAGCTCGCCGCCCCTCCGCCCGCGTCTCCCCCCGCCGCCCACCCTCCCGCCGTCACCGGCCGGAATGCCACCTGGCTACGTCTCACATAGCTCCACAGCTCCCTCCCTTCCCTTGTGCTGAGAGAGATGACGTCTCTCCCAGCACGCCCCCAGCCCACCCACAATGCCCTGCACTGCGAAGTGCGAAGCATAGGGCATGCAGAGGAGAGGGAAGGCACATCTCTACCATGCCGGCTCATCATAGGTGAGTCTCTCTCTCTCTCTCTCTCCCGCGCCTGCCTTAATGTGTAAAAAAAGGGGACTGCCTGTCATACTGTGTAAAAAAGGGGGACTGCCTGTCACACTGTGTAAAAAAGGGGGACTGCCTGTCACACTGTGTAAAAAAGGGGGACTGCCTGCCTTAATGTGTAAAAAAGGGGGGCGGCCTGTCATACTGTGTAAAAAAGTGGGACTGCCTGCCTTAATTGTAAAAAAGGGGGACTGTCTGTCATACTGTGTAAAAAAGGGGGACTGTCATACTGTGTAGAAAAGGGGGACTGCCTGTCACAATGTGTAAAAAAGGGGAGTGCATGCCATATAGTGTAAAAAAGGGATACTGCCTGTCATACTGTGTAAAAAAGCTGGACTGCCTGCCATAATGTGTAAAAAAAGAGGGAGACTGACTGTCATAATGTGTAAAAAAAAAAAAAGTGGGACTGCTTGCCATACTGTGTAAAAAAGTGGAACTGCCTGACATAATGTGTAAAAAAGGGGGACTGCCTGCCATAATGTGTAAAAAAGGGGTACTTCCTGCCATAATGTGTAAAAAAGGGTGACTCTGCTGCCTAATGTGTAAAAAAGGGGGACTATGCCTGCCGTAATGTGTAAAAAAGGGTGACTCTGCTGCCTAATGTGTAAAATAGGGGGACTATGCCTGCCGTAATGTGTAAAAAAGGGGGACTGCCTGCCGTAATGTGTAAAAAGGGGAACTCTGCTGCATAATGTGTAAAAAGGGCACCTCTGCTGCTGTAATGTGTAAAAAGGGGGACTATGCTGCTGTAATGTGTAAAAAGGGGAACTCTGCCTGCTGTTATGTGTAAAAGGGAGCTATGCCTGCCATAATGTGTAAAAGGGAGATTTGTGGCAACACCCCTTCCCCATGAAGCCATGCCCCTATATTTTTGCCGCGTGCCTACAGCGCGCACTGGCCCTGATTTGTATATGGGGGGGGGGGGGGTGTCGATGCTGTTTCTTGCACACAGCGCTAAAATGTCTATTTACGGCACTGCTGAAATGTATAAAGATCTGCAATTCAGAGCTTGGTCCAAATGGATAACACCATATTCAGATGGCGTTAGCCCATAGTAGCCTCCAGACTACTGTTTGCTGCATTACCACATTGCAATTATGGGCAATATTTTCACATCACAAATGCATTAAAAGTGTGGAATGTGGTAGTTATGCCCCATACTGTAGACTTGAGCATGAAATTACAGTCAATCCCACCATATCTGCCCTCTGGCAGTGTGTGCAGGCCTTTGGGCTTATGGCTACCTAGGGACTGCCATTCCGGAGAGAAAAACTGTCCCCAGTACTAGTAGGAAAAGCTTCTGCATTATTGTTTATGTGATATACTGTAGGAAAAAAACAAGCACGTGATTTTTTGCATAATTTGAATCCCATGTATTTATTAATGTATAAGTACATGAATGTTTGAGTATCTGGTTGTAAACATTGATTTACATGAATTTTTTATTTTTTAGACCTGTGAAGTTCTGTTTGTACATATTCAGTGCATTTGTTTTTATCTTGGTCATTGCATAAATCAATCATATACCCCTCGTATCCTTTCTCAACAATTTACAAGTGTACATTTATCGAAAAGAATATGCAGCAAGGACTCTACCCGCTAACCATCATGAGGGCTCCCATCAGAAATTGTGGAGTCTGGTACTGACAAAACAGGCAGGGCCTGCTTCTGTATCACCAGTCAGCCCCCCTTCTATCTCACCATCCAGAAATACGTCCATCAACATGCCCCCATTAGTTAAGCTGAGGGGGCAGGACTGCCCCCAACAGTGATGCAGGTGGGGCCACGTTCCCTTTTCGAGCATGCGCTACTTGGCCGGTACCTCTGCTCCCTGACATAATCCTGGGGGGAACACTATATGTCTGTTATGACCCCCTTGTAGTGACCCTTGTTTGCCCAAATCTAGTTCTTTCTGATGAGAGTTATGGCCCCCATACATCAGTAGTAGATTGCTACAATTTCCCAATCCCCTGACAGCCAGGTCGGGGAATCAGGAATATTAAACATGTTTAAAAATCACGATTCCCCAATCCAGACCGGAAAAATGGGCAGGATTGCCATATTGTACTTTCTCGGATGGATCACCGGATCGGTGGTGCCCCCGGATCGAGGAAATGGAGTCCACATGTTTTGGGCCTTAACTCATGATGAGAGTAACTCACAACTTGAGCTTGAAACAGAATCTGCCACGTATTTATTATTATTATTATTATTATCCTTTATATGGCGCCACAAGGGTTCCGCAGCGCCCAATTACAGAGTACATAAACAAATAATCAAGCAGGACAACAGCAACTTACAGTTGACGACAATATAGGACAAGTACAGGGTAAATAAACATAGCTACATCAGCAGATGACACTGGAATTTGTATCAGGTGGCAGAAGACTGCTGGATTTGGTGCAGCTGAATATTATTAAAGAAAGAAAAGGATAAGCACATGAGGGAAGACGGCCCTGCTCGTGAGAGCTTACATTCTAAAGGGGAGGGGTAGACAGACAGGGGTGAGACAGATGGGGTACATAGAGAGCGTGGAACAGAGGTTTAGGGTGAGATTTGGCTGGGTTTGGTGAAGAAGTGGGTCTTGAGAGCCTATTTGAAGTTTTGTAGAGAGGTGGAGAGTCTGAGGGGGAGAGGTAGGGAATTCCAGAGAAGTGGTGCAGCTCGTGAAAAATCTTGGAGGTAGGAGTGGGAGGAAGTAATCCGTAGGCAGGAGAGTCAGCGTGCATTAGCAGAGCGAAGAGGACGGGTGGGAGTGTAAAGGGAGATAAGGTCAGAGATGTAGATGGGAGAGGAGTGGGTGAGGGCTTTGTAAGCAAGTGTGAGAAGCTTGAAATCGTAACTTACAGTACTGACATTTGAGCCTTTTATTGCATTAGTAATCCCTCAAGGATAATTCACTATTCCACTGTTTTCATCTTTTACTTCCATATTTAATGATTTGATACGGAGGCCTATGATTGTGAACACTGGGTATGAACCTATCCTAATTCATACAAAGTGGCTGTGTTTGTGTGAATCTACGGAAGCATAACTCATGCTAATGCAAGTTTCTGCAGGGCTAATGCGAGTTTACATACTGTATGGCTCCAATCGGGAAGCCACTTTGCCCACTGATTTTCCACCCACAGCCGCAATCGGCATTATTTGTACCAACTTTTACACTAGCCTCATGGAAGGTGCAAGAGAACCATCGGAAACAGGCTTCCCCCACACTCCCACCAGAAAGATCTCTTGATAGCGTTTGCATGGATGTCGCCCAGTGATACCCTTGCATGCAAATCAAGATACAGCAAAGATCTGTCCGAAATGCTCATCCTACTGTAGTTCAGTGGTTCTCAAACTGTGTGCCGTGGCACCCTTGTATTGGTGGTCCAGGTCCAGGTCCAATACAAATTATGTCTGGTCAGTGTAATCGGCAAAACCAGTGCTGGTGGCTGTCAATCATAAAATATGTGGACAAACAGAAACAAATCTTGTCCCTCACCACACAATTAAACCTAAGGATGATACATAAAAACAATGTACAAAATATAATATTTATTTTAAAAATTTTCAATAAAAAACTTTTGGCCTAGGGATGCCGTGAAAATAATTCTGATAGTCTAGAATGCACTGATTCAAAAAAGTTTGAGAATCACTGCTGTAGTTATTCAAAAATTTTTAATTTCTCTCCTGCTCATGCTCTGAATGGTAAAACTCATTATTTGCAATCATGAACACAGATGCAAATTAGAAACAAATTAGGTAGTGCTACATTTTTAACACCTTATACTCAAAGGCCCATACCCACTAGAATTTTTTTCCAGCAATTTGTGCGATAACGATGACTTTGAATGATCTATCATTTAAATCGTCTAGTGCAGTGGTTCCCAAACTTCATTGAATCACAGCGCACTAGAATATCAGAATATTTTTTCATGGCACCCCTAGGCCAAAAGTTTCCTATTGAGAAATTTTGAAAGAAATATTAAACGTAAGTAAATTGTGTTTTTATGCCATTCTTAGGTTCAATTGTGTGGTGAGGGACAAGATTTGTTTCTCTTTGTCAACATATTTATGACTGGCAGCCACAGGCACTAATTTTGCCTATTATAGTAACCATTAAAAAAAATGTGAATTGTTCCTGGACCCCCAACCCTAGGCACCCCTGCAAGTGTCCTAGGGCACCCCAGGGTGCATAAGCACACAGTTTAAGAACTACTGGTCTAGTGTGCACCCACGCTCATTTGAGGCTGGTAGTCGATCGTCCATGCATGCAGGTTAATCTTCACTATGTCGCTGGTGAAATAGCTTATATTGGCATGTGTGTACACGACGAACGAGCAATTTGACCAATTTGAAACATCTGGAACTGATGTGTGCACCATAAATAAGGCACCAAAACCAGCTTCACAAACGATTCCCAGCAGATTGTTCATCTTTCAGATCATTTGTAAAAACGCTCAGTGTGTACACTCAATATCGTTTGTCAGCAACTCCGGAAAATTCAAGGAAAATCGTTCATCTTCCAAATTGTTCATCTTTCAAGACTTCTATTGTGTATGAGCCTTAACTCCCGTGGTGGATTGTACCAATGGTTAAATTATAAGACCTTGTATACTACTTCTAAATGTTCAACATAGAGATAGCACCCATGTAGTACTATTTCTATTCTTATTTATAACGATATAATTTATGGTGTGGTGGCACCATTGTTTGTAGGCAGACCCTATCATAGATGTACGGAAAGGGTGTGTGGGAAAATAAGATTTTACTTACCGATAAATCTATTTCTCGTAGTCCGTAGTGGATGCTGGGGACTCCGTCAGGACCATGGGGATTAGCGGCTCCGCAGGAGACAGGGCACAAAACTAAAGCTTTAGGATCAGGTGGTGTGTACTGGCTCCTCCCCCTATGACCCTCCTCCAAGCCTCAGTTAGGATACTGTGCCCGGACGAGCGTACACAATAAGGAAGGATATTGAATCCCGGGTAAGACTCATACCAGCCACACCAATCACACCGTATAACTTGTGATCTAAACCCAGTTAACAGTATGACAAACGTAGGAGCCTCTGAACAGACGGCTCACAACAAATAACAACCCGATTTTTTTGTAACAATAACTATGTACAAGTATTGCAGACAATCCGCACTTGGGATGGGCGCCCAGCATCCACTACGGACTACGAGAAATAGATTTATCGGTAAGTAAAATCTTATTTTCTCTGACGTCCTAAGTGGATGCTGGGGACTCCGTCAGGACCATGGGGATTATACCAAAGCTCCCAAACGGGCGGGAGAGTGCGGATGACTCTGCAGCACCGAATGAGAGAACTCCTGGTCCTCTTTAGCCAGGGTATCAAATTTGTAGAATTTTACAAACGTGTTCTCCCCCGACCACGTAGCTGCTTGGCAGAGTTGTAATGCCGAGACCCCTCGGGCAGCCGCCCAGGATGAGCCCACCTTCCTTGTGGAATGGGCCTTGACAGATTTAGGCTGTGGCAGGCCTGCCACAGAATGTGCAAGTTGAATTGTGCTACAAATCCAACGAGCAATCGTCTGCTTAGAAGCAGGAGCACCCAGCTTGTTGGGTGCATACAGTATAAACAGCGAGTCAGATTTTCTGACTCCAGCCGTCCTTGAAATGTATATTTTCAATGCCCTGACAACGTCCAGCAACTTGGAATCTTCCAAATCGCTAGTAGCCGCAGGCACCACAATAGGCTGGTTCAGGTGAAACGCTGACACCACCTTAGGCAGAAACTGAGGACGCGTCCGCAGTTCTGCCCTGTCCGAATGGAAAATCAGATATGGGCTCTTATACGATAAAGCCGCCAATTCTGATACTCTCCTGGCTGAAGCCAGGGCCAGTAGCATGGTTACTTTCCATGTAAGATATTTCAAATCCACCGATTTGAGTGGCTCAAACCAATGGGATTTGAGAAAATCCAAAACTACATTCAGGTCCCACGGAGCCACTGGGGGCACAACCGGGGGCTGTATATGTAGTACTCCTTTTACAAAAGTCTGGACTTCAGGAACTGAAGCCAATTCTTTCTGGAAGAAAATCGACAGGGCCGAAATTTGAACCTTAATGGACCCCAATTTGAGGCCCATAGACAATCCTGTTTGCAGGAAATGTAGGAATCGACCCAGTTGAAATTCCTCCGTGGGGGCCTTCCTGGCCTCACACCACGCAACATATTTTCTCCAAATGCGGTGATAATGTTGTGCAGTCACCTCCTTCCTGGCTTTAACCAGTGTAGGAATGACCTCTTCTGGAATGCCTTTTTCCTTTAGAATTCGGCGTTCAACCGCCATGCCGTCAAACGCAGCCGCGGTAAGTCTTGGAATAGACACGGTCCCTGCTGAATCAGGTCCCGTCTTAGAGGTAGAGGCCACGGATTTTCCGTGAGCATCTCCTGAAGTTCCGGGTACCAAGTTCTTCTTGGCCAATCCGGAGCCACGAGTATCGTTCTTACTCCCCTTTGCCGTATAATTCTCAGTACTTTGGGTATGAGAGGCAGAGGAGGAAACACATACACTGACTGGTACACCCACGGTGTTACCAGAGCGTCCACAGCTATTGCCTGAGGGTCTCTTGACCTGGCGCAATACCTGTCCAGTTTTTTGTTGAGGCGAGACGCCATCATATCCACCTTTGGTTTTTCCCAACGGTTCACAATCATGTGGAAGACTTCAGGATGAAGTCCCCACTCTCCCGGGTGTAGATCGTGTCTGCTGAGGAAGTCTGCTTCCCAGTTGTCTACTCCCGGAATGAACACTGCTGACAGTGCTATCACATGATCTTCCGCCCAGCGAAGGATCCTTGCAGCTTCTGCCATTGCTCTCCTGCTTCTTGTGCCGCCCTGTCTGTTTACGTGGGCGACTGCCGTGATGTTGTCCGACTGGATCAACACCGGCTGACCCTGAAGCAGGGGTTTTGCCAGGCTTAGAGCATTGTAAATTGCTCTTAGCTCCAGTATATTTATATGAAGAGACATCTCCAGGCTTGACCATACTCCCTGGAAGTTTCTTCCCTGTGTGACCACTCCCCAGCCTCTCAGACTGGCATCCGTGGTCACCAGGACCCAGTCCTGTATGCCGAATCTGCGGCCCTCTAACAGATGAGCACTCTGCAACCACCACAGAAGAGACACCCTTGTCCGTGGCGATAAGGTTATCCGCTGATGCATCTGCAGATGCGATCCGGACCATTTGTCCAGCAGATCCCACTGAAAAGTTCGTGCGTGGAATCTCCCGAATGGAATTGCTTCGTAAGAAGCCACCATCTTTCCCAGGACTCTTGTGCATTGATGCACAGACACTTTTCCTGGTTTTAGGAGGTTCCTGACAAGTTCGGATAACTCCTTGGCTTTCTCCTCCGGAAGAAACACCTTTTTCTGAACCGTGTCCAGAATCATTCCCAGGAACAGCAGACGTGTTGTCGGGGTCAACTGAGATTTTGGAAAATTCAGAATCCACCCGTGTTGTTGCAGCACTACTTGGGTTAGTGCTACTCCGACCGCCAGCTGTTCTCTGGACCTTGCCCTTATCAGGAGATCGTCCAAGTAAGGGATAATTAATACGCCTCTTCTTCGCAGAAGAATCATCATTTCGGCCATTACCTTGGTAAAGACCCGAGGTGCCGTGGACAATCCAAACGGCAGCGTCTGAAACTGATAATGACAGTTTTGCACCACGAACCTGAGGTACCCTTGATGTGAAGGGCAAATTGGGACATGCAGGTAAGCATCCTTTATGTCCAGGGACACCATAAAGTCCCCTTCTTCCAGATTCGCTATCACTGCTCTGAGTGATTCCATCTTGAACTTGAATTTTTGTATGTACAGGTTCAAAGATTTCAGATTTAGAATAGGTCTTACCGAGCCGTCCGGCTTCGGTACCACAAATAGCGTGGAGTAATACCCCTTTCCCTGTTGTAGGAGGGGTACCTTGACTATCACCTGCTGAGAAAACAGCTTGTGAATGGCTTCCAATACCGTCGCCCTGTCTGAGGGAGACGTTGGCAAAGCAGACTTTAGGAACCGGCGAGGGGGAGACTTCTCGAATTCCAACCTGTAACCCTGAGATACTACCTGCAGGATCCAAGGGTCCACCTGTGAGCAAGCCCACTGTGCGCTGAAATTCCTGAGTCGACCCCCCACCGCTCCTGAGTCCGCTTGTACAGCCCCAGCGTCATGCTGAGGGCTTTGCAGAACCCTGGGAGGGCTTCTGTTCCTGGGCAGGGGCTGCTTGCTGCCCTCTCTTACCCCTTCCTCTGCCCCGGGGCAGATATGACTGTCCTTTTGCCCTCTTGTTCTTATAGGACCGAAAGGACTGCGGCTGAAAAGACGGTGTCTTTTTCTGTTGGGAGGGGGTCTGAGGTAAAAAGGTGGATTTTCCGGCAGTTGCCGTGGCCACCAGATCCGATAGACCTACGCCAAATAATTCTTCCCCTTTATACGGCAATACTTCCATATGTCGTTTGGAATCCGCATCACCTGACCACTGTCGCGTCCATAAACTTCTTCTGGCAGATATGGACATCGCACTTACTCTCGATGCCAGAGTGCAAATATCCCTCTGAGCATCTCGCATATAAAGAAAAGCATCCTTTAATTGCTCTATAGTCAATAAAATACTGTCCCTATCCAGGGTATCAATATTTTCAGTCAGGGAATCCGACCAGACCACCCCAGCACTGCACATCCAGGCTGAGGCGATGGCTGGTCGCAGTATAACACCAGTATGTGTGTATATACTCTTTAGGGTAGTTTCCAGCCTCCTATCAGCTGGATCCTTGAGGGCGGCCGTATCAGGAGACGGTAACGCCACTTGTTTTGATAAGCGTGTGAGCGCCTTATCCACCCTAGGGGGTGTTTCCCAGCGCGCCCTAACCTCTGGCGGGAAAGGGTATAATGCCAATAACTTTTTTGAAATTAGCACTTTTCTATCTGGGTTAACCCACGCTTCATCACATACATCATTCAATTCCTCTGATTCAGGAAAAACTACAGGTAGTTTTTTTCACCCCCCACATAATACCCCTTTTTGTGGTACTTGCAGTATCAGAGATATGCAAAGCCTCCTTCATTGCCGTGATCATATAACGTGTGGCTCTACTTGAAAATACGTTTGTTTCTTCACCGTCGACACTAGATTCAGTGTCCGTGTCTGGGTCTGTGTAATGTGCTGACATTATCACGTAATTCCATAAACAAAGCCATCCATTCCGGTGTCGACTCCCTGGGGGGTGACATCACCATTACCGGCAATTGCTCTGCCTCCACACCAACATCGTCCTCATACATGTCGACACACACGTACCGACACACAGCAGACACACAGGGAATGCTCTTATCGAAGACAGGACCCCACTAGCCCTTTGGGGAGACAGAGGGAGAGTTTGCCAGCACACACCCAAGCGCTATAATATATATATGGGAACAACCTTATATAAGTGTTGTATCCTTATAGCAGCTTAAATATATAAAATATCGCCATAAAAAGTGCCCCCCCTCTCTGTTTTACCCTGTTTCTGTAGTGCAGTGCAGGGGAGAGTCCTGGGAGCCTTCCTCACAGCGGAGCTGAGCAGGAAAATGGCGCTGTGTGCTGAGGAGAATAAGCCCCGCCCCCTATTCCGGCGGGCTTTTCTCCCGTAGTTTGTAATATCTGGCAGGGGTTAAATACATCCATATAGCCTCAAGGGCTATATGTGATGTATTTTTTAGCCATAAAAGGTATTTACATTGCTGCCCAGGGCGCCCCCAGCAGCGCCCTGCACCCTCCGTGACCGTTGGTGAGAAGTGTGTGACAAACAATGGCGCACAGCTGCAGTGCTGTGCGCTACCTTCAAGAAGACTGAAGAGCCTTCTGCCGCCGGTTTCTGGACCTTCAATCTTCAGCATCTGCAAGGGGGGTCGGCGGCGCGGCTCCGGGACGAACCCCAGGGTGAGACCTGTGTTCCGACTCCCTCTGGAGCTAATGGTGTCCAGTAGCCTAAGAAGCCAATCCATCCTGCACGCAGGTGAGTTGAACTTCTCTCCCCTAAGTCCCTCGATGCAGTGAGCCTGTTGCCAGCAGGACTCACTGAAAATAATAAACCTAAAAACTTTTTCTAAGCAGCTCCTTAAGAGAGCCACCTAGATTGCACCCTGCTCGGACGGGCACAAAAACCTAACTGAGGCTTGGAGGAGGGTCATAGGGGGAGGAGACAGTACACACCACCTGATCCTAAAGCTTTAGTTTTGTGCCCTGTCTCCTGCGGAGCCACTAATCCCCATGGTCCTGACGGAGTCCCCAGCATCCACTTAGGACGTCAGAGAAATACAGTTTTATGTTGGCAGGGGGGTAAATGGTGTGTGACTACAGCCAACACACTGGAGTAAGCATGGGCTGTACAGTGAAGCTTTGTCTAGAGCGCCAAGAAATCTAACGCTGAGCCTGACAACTGGCAGGAGACATCACAGAGAATTGGAACAAACATCTGTCCCATTCAATATATTGTAACGTTTTGATTGTGCTATTTACTGTATGAACTTTTAGTTCATTATCTAATGTGAACAGAGCTTTCAGAGCGTAAACAAGTTTTCATAGAAATCCATTGAAGTATCTCACACAGTGCGCATGTGTGGCCTAAGTTTGTGTGTCTAGCAGTGACGTCCGGTGAGGTGAGGCAGGTGAGGCAGAGCCTTTCGTGTCATACTAACATATATACCAGAGTTTTGAGTATATAAAGTATGTGAAAAATACAAAGAATATATTATAAATATCTTATTTGTATTATTTTAATAATTTTTTTAGTCAAAACTCTGAAGTAAAAAGTCTATGACAGGTGATGCTGCCTATCTTTTCCGCTCATCTCTGATCAAAACTCACCAGATTTCCTGCAGTATATCCTGCTGCACCTGTGTATACTGCCCATATGCA
The DNA here is from genome assembly GCF_028390025.1 of Pseudophryne corroboree. Lineage (NCBI taxonomy): Eukaryota > Metazoa > Chordata > Amphibia > Anura > Myobatrachidae > Pseudophryne > Pseudophryne corroboree. The sequence continues at coordinate 165,258,419 of NC_086447.1, read as the reverse complement.
CCCTGAGGCTCATATTTTGTGTGAACATCTGCTTTGGTACTAACCAGTGACTCCTCACTGCATGTCCCTGGTGTGTAGCAACACTTCTAGTGCAAAACCCAATCGTGTAAACTATTGCCAGTGCCAGCAGAAGGAAAGTGAAAACTTTTAACATTTGCTGGGACAGCTGCTTGCTATTGCAGCTGTCCTGGCATGAGCATAATGATAAATTACCCCAACACTAATTCCCAAATTGACGCGACTAGCAGTGACTTAAATATTTACTCTAAAGTACAACTTAGTAATCAAATATGTATGCATATTACATGACAATGGGGGTAATTCGAGTTCACTCGCTAGCAGATTTTAGCAGCATTGCACACGCTAGGCCGTCGCCCTCTGGGAGTGTATCTTAGCTTAGCAGAATTGCGAACAAAAGATTAACAGAATTGCGCATAGAAAATTCTTAGCAGTTTCTGAGTAGCTCGAGACTTACTCCTACACTGCGATCAGCTCAGCCCGTTTTGTTCCTGGTTTGACGTAACAAACACGCCCTGCATTCGGCCAGCCACTCCCCCGTTTCTCCAGACACACCCGCGTTTTATCCTGGCACGCCTGCATTTTTCCACACGCTCCCAGAAAACGGTCAGTTTCCGACCCAGAAACACCCACTTCATGTCAATCACACTCCGATCACTTCAACGATGGAAATTCTTTGTTCGGACGTGAGTAAATCTACTAAGTTTTGAGCTAAAATACTTAGCGCATGCACACTGCGAACCCCGCGCATGCGCATTTTCGCCTTAATCATAGCATAGCGAAAATCGTCAACGAGCGAACAACTCGGAATGAACCCCAATGTACTGTAGGTATGGGGTCGAATGGTCAATAGGAACCGAGTCAACGTTCAGAACGATCAGAACATTGACATTATTCACAACGTCGACATCAGAACATCAGCATGGATTAAACTTTTGACAGGTACCAGGCTGACAGCCTCAAACTGTCAACAAGTTCACAATGTCACCATGTTCAAATTAGACACCGCTGGGAGGGTTAGGGATAAGGGTTATGGATAGGGGTAGAAATACTCACCAGTAGTGAATCCAAACCTGTCTCATTTTTCCAAATCCAGGATTGAAAAAATCTCAATCCCAGTGTAACCCTACCCTCAATACCTTGAACGAGAGCTGTCTATGTATTCTATTAAGGGATGGTTACCTAATAGCTGTGCCTCCACTCAAGCTATGTGTAGTATTTAACTACCGTTAAGGTTTGCTTGAGTAAGCCTGATCTCTATCCTTAGGGGATGATTCCCTTATATCATAGATATATTATCTAATATACCTGTCTCTTTCTTCCAGGATCTTCAGATCAACTTCCAGACGGACCAGACACACATGGAAAGTATAACACTTTAATGACTAGTACCAAATGGATTAAGTATACATTAACATTTCATCAATTACACATTCCCCTTTAAGTCATTAATCCATGCTAACCCCCTGTCAGTTAGGCCTATACACAGTATCTGCATGCAATACAACAAATCCTTTTTCTTTTCAAGACACCCTTAGGTGTTAGAGTGACCCGGGTACTCTTAATATGATAGTGCACTATAAGGGCACATAAACTTCCTAAAAATAACAGCAGTTAATACAGAATGTCTGACACTATGTTTTAGTATCAACTATCAGTTCTCCCTTCAGTTAAAGAGAAAGGTGGTTTGGCTCAGTCTACTTATGGTAGCGATTACTTTCTCCTATAAGGTTACTTATAGTTCCTCCTTGGCAGATAACAGAAAGTATCTATTTAGCTCATAGATAGTAACATCAACAGTTGATTACCAAGGAATCTGTATCCTTTCCTCAGTAAAAATGTTACCGTAGTTGTCCAGTATTAAACTAAACTCCTAAGAAGCTGGTATGATAAACCTTTGTTATGCTGCGTCCTTGTGTCCATTTGAAGTAGCTGATGCTTTCTATATTTCAGAGCATATATAGCTTTTCGATTCCTGTATGCCTCAAATTATAGTTGTCTCTTAGGATGAGTCTATATTAAATATATCTGCAAGAGATGGTTTCTCTTATCATAGTCACAGCGAGCTCAAATCCTTTAACTTTAAAACTAATAGTCTCTTACGTGTCAGTCCTTCTTACGGGTTCACGAATATACATATAACACAGTTGTATTAAAGTGCCACAAGCTAGTCCTTGAATCGGGATGATATTCTAATCCTTTGTGGCTAAGAGGCTTTAACATCCATCCAATGTCACTGTAGTATGGCTACCTTTAATGTCCTTGACTCTAATTCTGCTAATTCAGGGGCATAAATACACACATTAGGTAGCAGCTTTTGGGTGTTACTTTCTATTTAGCGCTGCGGAACAATGTCTCTGGCTCTCCTTTGACTGATGTGATGCTGATATATGGGAGAGCTTTAAAACTATTTATGAAGCGTTAAACAGTTCAAGTTTCACTCCACTCCTCCTGTTACATATATATACCCAGTGCTTTCTACCTTCTCCTTAGCACTATGATTAAGCCATACATGGAACTGTAATTATAGGTCACTCTGACTACTGTGACCCATTACTATCCTCCTGCTTAATAGCCATTATTGCGGCCTAGCCCTGGAGTCCTTAGTCCCAATATGAAATTGACTATGTACCATAGTCACCTATGGCTTGCTGTGCTTAGTGTAGGGGTAATATAAATGGCTGGATTATACACTCACACTTCTACCATCTAGTGATGCTGCTGCAGGATGCTCCCCCGACTCCTCCCTTACACTTACAGCCACACAGAATGGAGCCTCTGCTGCTGGTCCTGGCTTCTTTGTTGTGGCTGTCAGAGTCTGTGCCGGTAATAGGTAGGAAGGAACCCTCTCTGTCTCCCTGTCATAGATGCGCCTTTCCAATACTGCTGGGTGAGTTGACTAGCGCTGATGCCGGGTTCTATGAACAGTGCTGAGTCTCAATGCTGCTGTCACCACCTTTACAGTAAGGAAGCCCTGTTCTGGCTACACACACTAAGCCCCCTCCGGCCGCCGCAATGTATACCGCTCAGCTCTAATGCGGGCGACGGCCGGAGCAGCAAAAAAACTATGTCCTCTCACCAAGGGATATGCAGTCTCTCCCTCAGCTACACTCACAGCACCTCTCCACCCCTCTCTAGTAGTCACATGACCCACTCTGAGGTGATGCCCCGCCCACTGGAAATCACCCCACTAGGTGATTGACAGTTAGGAGCACAAGGACATTAATCCTTTAGATACACTGTGAAACCATAAAATAAGCCTTAATTGTATTCACCACTACATTTACATCAATGTACATACAATTACATATATGTGAACTGTATTATTTACCTCAAAACATGCATACAGTATTACAACATCCATTAACTTTTATATGAATAATATATATGCTTATACTCCATTTTAGTCACCATATTATAACTACCTCAGTATAAGTGTTGTTTAAACCCTGATTCAGGGTTACACCAGGATTCCCGGGATTGATTTGTTCAGATAAACTATGATGTGTCAGCCGTCCATGTTCCTGTGTGGTGAGTCCATGTTCGGTTGAAGGAAGTGGTAGCTAGCCAAGCTCCTTTTATCTTCTGTGGGTAAATATATTAACAGCGGATAGTACCTGTGTGAAGGTGCCTCACCACCTGTGACCAGAGATGCCATCAAAAATGATGGGGTCCGATACTGACAAATTTGGCAGGCCCCCCACCACCACACACACTGCCCCATAGCTTACCATTGGAGGGCATCAGTGAGGATCGACGGGGGCCAGGCCACCTGCCTGGGCACTGGAAGGGCAGGCAGCCATATAGGGACAGAGCCACGGGATGGTAGAATTCTTTCCTATATTGCAATTCTGAAGGCAGGTCCTGATTGACTGCTGGTCCGCGAGCTCCGATTGTCTCATGGCCGGCTCTATAGAAAGAATACAGCTGCAGCTCAACCTCTGTCCCTCCATGGCTGCCTGCCCTGCCAGTGCACAGGCAGGTGGCCTGGCCCCCGTTGATCCTCACTTCTGCCACCAGGGCACTATCTCAGTCAGGGACTGGAGTCCCCACCATCCCCCCTTGATTGCGGGCCTGCCTGTGACCGCTGTATAAAGGTCCCCACTGTTAAGTGATTGCAGTTCTATGCTAGGGGCAGAAGGCAGCGGATATTGGGGCCGACTTCAGTGGCTGCATTAGGGTTGCTGTGTGACATTCGGCAGCAGAGTCCAGCACTTCACCTCCCTTGGCTGCAATGAACAGATCCCGTAGTGGGGTAATAGTAACTAGTCAATCGCTTTGCTCCAAATCTAATAAAAACAAAATGTATTGAGTGTTCTACAATGCATTCATCTAAACATTACTGTATCCCAGAAATTTACTGTATACCAAAAGTGTTAGAAAGAATTAGGCACCTCGAAGAAGACGCTGGAGCCACTGCTGCAGCCAGGAAAAGGTAAGACACTTCTAGACCACCAGGGAATGTTTGTCACCAGCTCATAGATTCGGCATATCATCCGAGTAGATGATTTCAGAGTATTGACATGATCATCACCAACATGTTTAGCATGACGACATGCTGCATGTCAACAGCTCAACCCTGACAACATTCTCATGTAGATCTGATGACTGTTGACAAGTCATCCCACATCCCACAATGTAAAGAGACAGAACTTCTAAACCCTTCCTTAGTTTTCTAATACTTCCCTGCCTATTAATGCAGCCTCATTACAGATACGCTAATGAGACGGGATGAACAGGAGCAGGATTGGTACAATATGGCGACTGTCAGGTAACCCACGGAACACAAAGCAAAAGTTGTAATATACAGTGAAAATCTGATGAAATATGCAATGAAACCATGAGCATGTCACATGTGCCTTGGGTTTACCTATGAGGTTAAATGTGCATAAGTAAGTAATGAAATGCATTTGTTGTGAGTTACTGCCAATCAAATTTATTTTCATTAGATCAATACACAGCAGTAGAGAGAGCCAGGGGAAGGAGCTGTGCACTATTTGGTAATGCATTATTTATCCAAGGTGGGTTCTTATCAGTATAATTGCAATTTCCACAGCCTACACTGAGAATTATATATGAGGAAGTACATAGCAGACTCCTTTAATATGGGCAGGCGCAGGATTTTAAAGTGGGGAGTGTATTCTCTATGTACTGTAATTAACAGACGGATAGGAATAGCAGAGTGGCTTACACCAGATATTGAAGTGCCCTACAAGATTGTTATCACTTTTACCATACAAAGTATTGCTGGCATTCTCAACACAATAATTCTGTTGCTGCAATCATTTTACCCTAATAGTTTGCACTTTATGGGGTGTTACCATAAGCAGATTGGGGATTTTGGCTAGTAATCTAAACCCCCTCCTGGTGAAGAGATAGCCTTCATGGGGTGTTCAGCACTTTTATCCGTGCAATAGAAGCCAATTTTTGATTTTTGCAGATGTCCTCCACTTGCTAAAACTGTTTTGTTTTTCAGATTTTCCTAAAAGCTTTTATTACATTATATACAGTGGGGCAAAAAAGTATTTGGACAGCCACCGATTGTGCAAGTTGACCCACTTACAAAGATGAGAGAGGTCTGTAATTTCTATCATAGGTACACTTCAACTGTGAGAGACAGAATCTGAAAAATAAAAACAGGAAATCACATTGTATGATTTTTAAACAATTTATTTGTATATTCTTAAATAAATATTTGGACAATCATAAAGTTTAACTCAATACTTTGTAATATAACCTCGGCTGGCAATTACAGAGGTCCAACGTTTCCTGTAGTTCTTGACCAGGTTTGCACACACTGTAACAGGTATTTTGGCCCACTCTTCCATACAGATCTTCTCTAGATCTGTCATGTTTTGGGGCTGTCGCTGGGCAACACGGACTTTCAACTCCCTTCACAGATTTTCTATTGGGTTGAGGTCTGGAGACTGGCTAGGCCACACCAGGACCTTGAAATGCTTCTTACGGAGCCACTTCTTAGTTGCCTGAGTGGTGTGTTTGGGGTCATTGTCATGCTGGAAGACCCAGCCACGTTCCATTTTCAATGCTCTTACTGAGGGAGGAAGGTTTTTGTCCAAAATCTCACGATACATGACCCCATTCATCCTCTGCTTAATACGGATCAGTCATCCTGTCCCCTTTGCAGAAAAGCATCCCCAAAGCATGATGTTTCCACAACCAGGCTTCACAGTGGGTACGGGGTTCTTGGGATGCCATTCACCATTCTTCTCCATCCAAACATGGCGAGTGTAGTTTATACCAAAAAGTTTGATTTTGCTCTCATCTGACCACATTACATTCTCCCAATCCTCCTCTAGATCATCCTCCTCTGGATCATCCAGATGGTCACTGGCAAACTTTAGACGGGCCTGGACATGTGATGGCTTAAGCAGGGGGACCTTTCGGGCGCTGCAGGATTTCAATCCATGATGACGTAGTGTGTTACTAATGGTTAACATTAGTAACACACTAGTGACTGTGGTCCCAGCTCTCTTGAGGTCATTGACCAGGTCCCCCCGTGTAGTTCTGGGCTGATTTCTCACCATTCTCAAGATCATTGATACCCCACGAGGTGAGTTCTTGCATGGAGCCCCAGGTCAAGGGAGATTGTATTTCTTACATTTTTTAATAATTGCCCCACCAGTTGATCTCTTCTCACCAAGCTGCTTGCCTATTGTCAAGTAGCTCATTCCAGCTTTGTGCAGCTTTTTGTCCCTGGTGTCCTTAGACAGCTCTCTGGTCTTGGCCATGGTGGAGAGGTAGCAGTCTGACTGTTTGAGGGTGTGGACAGGTGTCTTTTATACAGATAACCAGTTCAAACAGGTGCCATTAATACAGGTAATGAGTGGAGGATAGAAGAGCTTCTTAAAGAAGAAGTAACAGGTCTGTGAGAGCCAGAAATCTTGCTGCTTGGTAGGTGTCCAAATATTTATTTTCCACAAGAATATACAAGTAAATTGTTTAAAAATCATACAATGTGATTTCCTGTTCTGTTTTTTTTTTCAGATTCTGTCTCTCACAGTTGAAGTGTACCTATGATGGAAATTACAGACCTCTCTCATCTTTTTAAGTGGGTCAACTTGCACAATCGGTGGCTGTCCAAATACTTTTCTGCCCCACTGTATGTATATACATATATATATATATATATATATATATATATATATACACACACACACACACACACACACACACACACACAGGTTGAGTATCCCTTATTCAAAATCCCACATTTTTGGGTTCCCTACTAAGATAATGACATATATATTATATATTATGTGCATATATAAATATATTATGTAGATATATAATATACTATACATGTATATGTGTCATTATCTCAGTAGGGGAACCAGAAATGTGTGATTTTGAATAAGAGATACTCAACCTGGATAGATAGATAGATAGATAGATAGATAGATAGATAGATAGATAGATAGATAGATAGATAACTAAAGAGTCTCATACCATCCACACACATGTAAACAATTAATGACCGGGGTGCCAGGTACATATGTAAATAGTTATAATCCAGGAAAGAGATCTATGCATCACCAATAATATGAAAAAGAGTCCTTTATCAAACATGAATGTAAAAAACTATATAGATGTGTCCACTTACATCTTTGCTATTTGCTCAATTTGACACAACATGCAAGTGGATGGACTTAAACATTTTTGTTTGCCATAATAGAATATGTATAGAGTAACATACTAAAGAAACAAATGAAGAAAAGTCACGAGGCATGGTTAAATCTCTGAGTCTATGGCATGCAAAACCATGCCATACATGGCAGGATATAGCAAAGATGTATGTGGACACATGTAGTAAGTACAAAAAATGCATACAAATGACTGGAGGCATGAAAAACGATTGCAAATAGCCATAAAAAGACATAAGGGGTCATTCAGATCTGATCGCTGGGCTGCGTTTTTGCTGCCCTGCGATCGGATAGTCGCCACCGACAGGGGGAGGGGAAAATTGCTATGCAAGTGTGCGATCGCTTCGTTAGCAGAGCTGCACAAAAATCAGTTTGTGCCGTCTCTGCGCAGCCCAGGACTTACTCAGCTGCTGCGATTGATTCCTGCTGATCGGGGTCAGAGCTGATGTCAGACACTCCTCCTCAAAACGCCTGAGCCTGTCTGCATTTTTCCAGACGCTCCCGGAAAACAGTCAGTTGCCACCCACATATGGCCTCTTCCTGTCAATCTCCTTGTGAACGCCTGTGCGACTGGATCCTTCGCACCAAACCAGGGCGCCGATCCCCATAGCAGCCGTCCGTCACACCGGCGCAGTGCGGCTCAGATGCATGCGCAGTTCAGATCTGATCACACACGGTGCGAAAACGCACTGCAGCGATCTGATCTGAATTACCCCCAAGTGGTTCAGATACCAAGCTGGGTGGCCAAATCATACCAGTAGCAGCGTACCTCCAGGCATGTAATTGAATGGTCAACTATACGCCTGGAGGTACACTGCAACTGGTATGAATTGGCCACTCAGCTTGGTATCTGAACCACTATGTCTTTTTATGGCTATTTGCAATCGTTTTTTATGCCTCTAGTCATTTGTATGCATTTTTTGTACTTATGTCGTTTTTGACATCCACGTTTGATAAAGGATTCTTTTGCATATTATTGGTGGTGCTGGTTCTCTTTCCTGGATTATATATATATATATATATATATACACACACACACACACACACACATTTATATATATATATATATATATATATATACACACACACACACACATATATATATATTGCCAGCAAATGGTGCGGCACTCCCTGTGATTACCAGTAGCTGCGTTCAGTGCCTGATAGTGCAGACTGGATCCCGTTCAAGACCAGTGCAAAGTTCTCCTGCATACACAGCCAGATCTGCGTTCATCTCTGCACTTGCTGGAAGACACCCAGCAAAGGGCAAGGCAGCCAGCATGTGTGAAGTCCACCCCCTTGTCAGGGATGCAACTGCAATATGTATGGCCATGCAGCCACTGTGCCCCGCTGCTCCAGCGCAATTTGCCACCATTGGGTCTGAATGATCCTCTTAGATTGTTAAATGGTGCCTACATCCAGAAGAAGAAACATTCAGCTCATACAGGCTGGAACTACTGCTGCATTTAGCAGCTTTCTGCAATCACTGACCTTTATGTCTGAGTATTAAACAATCTGCACTTTGGGGGTAATTCAGAGTAGATCGCCCCAGCAAATTTGTTAGCAGATGGGCTAAACCATGTTCACTGCACGGGGGGGCAGATATAACATTTGCAGAGAGAGTTAGATTTGGGTGGGTTATTTTGTTTCTGTGCAGAGTAAATACTGGCTGCTTTATTTTTACACAGCAATCAGGTCTGAACTGTGCATGTGCAGGCACTGCAGTGCGCTAGCGCATGCCAGAGATGCGATCGACATCTCAGCCCAGCGATCGCCTCTGCCTGATTGACAGAGGTGTTCGCTTGGCGGGTGGAGGCAGGATGGCGGCATTGGACGAGGTCTGGGCAACACAGGTGTGCCTGGACTGTGCGGGGGGGGGGGGCGCAGCAGCTGCGTGGCATCACACGCAGCTGCTGCGACCTGGAGAGCGATGGGTAGCTCCCTGCCAGCGCGCAGGAGCTGCGCTGGTAGGGAGCTACTCAGCAGGTACAAAAGCATCACCGCCATGCGATGCTTTTGTACCTATGCTGGTGGGGGGGGCAGAGCCAGACATGCGGCGCACACTATCCCCGTGCTGGGCGTCCCCCCGCCTGTCTGTGAAAGTGATCATAGATGTGCAACATTTAGCACATCTACGATCAAGTCTAAATTACACCAATGGTTTTGCCCAACTGCTGACAAATTTGCGGCTGTGATCAACTCTGAATTAGGCCCTTTATATGAAACAGATTATAGCTTGTTAAATGCTAATTATGCCCTCTCCATGGTCTGACCACACTCATTGTAAGATCCGGTATTTGGAAACAACAGTAAAAAGCCTGCAATTGCCCCAGAGTAGATCTACAGTTACTAATTTCAACATTTCACATTATGGCCCTCATTCTGAGTTGTTCGATTGCTAGCTGCTTTTAGCAGCATTGCACACGCTAGGCCGCCACCCTCTGGGAGTGTAGCTTAGCTTAGCAGAATAGCGAACGAAAGATTAGCAGAACTGCTACTAAATAATTCCCTGCAGTTTCTGAGTAGCTCCAGACCTACTCACAGATTGCGATCAACTCAGTCCGTTTAGTTCCTGGTTTGACATCACAAACACGCCCTGCGTTCGGCCAGCCACTACCCCATTTCTCCAGCCACTGCGTTTTTTCCTGGCGCGCCTGCGTTTTTTTAGCACACTCCCTGAAAACGCTGAGTTTCCGCCCAGAAACACCCACTTCCTGTCAATCACACTACGATCACTCGAGCGACTGAAAAACGTCGCTCGAGCTTGTGTAAAACTACAAACTTTTGTGTGAAAGTACTTAGCGCATGCGCGCTGCGTACCATGCGCATGCGCAGAATTGCCGTTTTTTCACTTGATCGCTGCGCTGCGAAAATCTGCAACGAGCGATCAACTCGGAATGACCCCCCTATATTCTTTAGTGATTATGGTTTCAACACCTCTTATAGAGCAGTCCTCGTTATTCATGGGCAAACAGATGGTATGCAGTACTTATTTCAATCTCAGAATAATATAAATTGCAAGCTTTGGGTTTATTTGATGTCTTATCCTCGTACTTTGTATCCTATGAGGACTGCATTCAAAAGATAGAATACAGGATTTCACACTTCCACAGATGTATCTACTCATAGCGCTAATATTTAGCTACAAGTTACATGCCTCTGAAACATTAGCAACAGTGTGTATCTAGCAGCTGTGCAAAGACAAAGGTGATAACACAAAGTAAATAAAGCTGTGCAGAATCAATTCAGCCCCTAACCACACACAGTATAATGTACCTGGAACTCAACAAGGTGGATGAATTCAAATAAGTCCCAGCATTAATTCATTTCATAAATAAAGCTTCAGCATTCTATCACCACCTTAATATACATGTACCTTTCCCTATAAATACTGCTCAAGCTTCAGTGTGTGTGTGTGTGTGGGGGGGCACTGGGGTGTTTTAGAGCACCCCACTTTTTCCAATGTTAATGTCTTAATGTACTCTGACATGAAAGCATAGAACAAATAATTAATTATGCCAGAAGATATCATATGACGATGCAAAATGCTGTTGTGGCCTGATTGGTTCGGGTGCCAGCCACTATGTGCAAGACTCTGACGCAGGATTCTGCAAAAGAGCCCCAGACCATAACACCTACCCCTCCATGCAGGGTCGGACTGACCCACAGGGGTACAGGGGAAACCCCCGATGTGGCTCCCTCCTCTAGTGATAAGGTTCCAGACTGTGTTCTTGAATTATACATTATACCAGAGGTTCCCAAACTGTGTGCCGTGGCTCCCTGGCGTGCCTCGGGACACTTGCAGGGGTGCCCTGGGTTGGTGGTCCAGGACCGATTCAAATTATTCATGGTCAATATAATAGGCAAAACCAGTGCTGGTGGCTGCCAGTCATAAAACATGTGGCCAAACAGAAGCAAATCTTGTCCCTCACCACACAACTGACCCTAAGGATGACATATAAATGCGATCTACTTAATGTAATATATCTTTCTAAATTTCTCAATAAGAAATTTTTGGCCTAGGGGTGCCGTGAAAAAAATTCTGATATTCTAGGGCGCAGTGATTCAAAAAAGTTTGGAAACCACTGCCTTATACATATGTTACCTTATACTGCACAGCACTATGATGTATGCTCTAAAGTGCATTGCCAATATTTATCTGGTACGTTATCATGTACACACTAGCATTATTTATATACTTGTCAAGGAGCCCAGCTCATGCACACACTAAAGTAACGGCTGGCCACACCCCCTTTGGAGACTGACCACACTTCTAATCATGGGCCACTACCACTGCATTCACCAGTGGGTCCTTCATGCCCCATTCCGACACTGCCTCCATGTTTGACAGTTAGTGTCAAAGGGGTTTAATTACTAAGCAGCAACTTTTATTGGATCAATCTTTATCGAATAGAACAGATAACAAAATAAAAATAAGAAATATATGTGTAGCAGTGACATGTGGTGGGGTGAGGCGGGTGAGGCAGAGCCTTTCCTGTCATATTAACATTTGCGCCAGAGTTTTGACTGCATACAGTATATGATAAATACAAGGAATATGTTAGAAATATGTTATTTGTATTCTAATCATTTTTATAGCAAAAACTGGAGTAAAACGTTTATGGCAGATGGGGCAGTGCCTTCTCTGCCTATCTTTTTTGCACTTCTCTGATCAAAATTGCCCAAAGTTCCAGCAGTTTATACTGCTGCACCTGTGTATAATGCCCACATGCACCTTTGGCTCATATATTGTGTGTAAATCTGGCTCTGGTACTAGCCAGTGCCTCCTGAGCCATTTACCTCACCGCATGTCGCTGATGTGCAGGCTACAGGAATGGAAGGTAAGCCGAGACACAATTAAATAAATATCATTATTTTAACCCTGCTGCTCTGCTCGTATCTTCTATACTCATGTATTGTTCAGGTCAATATGACCCGTTTCATAAAATGACACTTTTCATTATTATTCAAACAAGGGATATCGAGGATATTGAGTATTCAAACAAGGGATATTGAGCAGGATGTCCAGGAGGATCAAGTTCACATTTTATTTGTTAATTTTTTTGAAAGAACATGTGGAGTTGTAGCAATAGTTTAATTTACAATGTCATCCCCATTTTGTGTGAAAACGTGAAAGATGACATAATCCAAATGTAAATGAACTGACACTGTATTCATAATTTTTATTGTTGAAGTAATGTGTTTCTAAACAATTACGGTCACTCACTAGTATATTGGGGGTAATTCAGACCTAATCGCAGCCGCAAATTTCTTAGCAGTTGGGCAAAACCATGGAGGTCATTCCGACCTGATCGCATGCTGCCGTCTTTCGCAGCACAGCGATCATGTCACTACTGCGCATGCGTATGCACCGCAATGCACAGGCGCGCTGTACGGGTACACAGCGGATCATTGCTGTGCGATGGATTTAACAAAGAATCCATTCACATGGCCGATCGCAAGGAGATTGACATTAAGAAGGAGTTTATGGGTGTCAACTGACTGTTTTCAGGGAGTGGTTGGAAAAACGCATGCGTGTCCAAGCGTTTGCAGGGCGGGTGTCTGACGTCAATTCCGGGACTGGACAGGCTGAAGTGATTGACGCGGCTGAGTCAGTTCAGACCTACTCTAAAACTGCACAAACTATTTTGTAGTGTTCGGCTGCACAGGTGTTCGCACACTTGCACAGCTAAAAAACACTCCCTGTGGGCAGCGACTATGCGTTTGCACAGCTGCAAAAAGTAGCTAGGAATGACCCCCCATGTGCACTGCAGTTGTGGCAGATATAACATGTGCAGAGAGAGTTAGATTTGGGTGGGTTATATTGTTTCTGTGCAGGGTAAATACTGGCTGCTTTATTTTTACACTGCAATTTAGATTTCAATTTGAACACACCCCACCCAAATCTAACTCTCTCTGCACATGTTATTTCTGGCCCCCCCTCACCCCCACCCCTGCAGTGCACATTGTGGGCGATTCAGAGTTGATCGTAGCTGTGCTAAATTTTAGGAGCACTGACATGCGGGGGGACGCCCAGCACAGGGCTAGTCCGCCCCGCATGTCAGTCCCTGCCCTGTCACAGAAGTACAAAAGCATCATACAGCGGTGATGCTTTTGTACTTCAGGAGTAGTTCTCGGCCAGCGCAGCTACTACGCGCTGGCCGGGAGCTACTCATTGCTGCCCGGGTCACATCGGCTGCGTGTGACGTCACGCAGCCGCCGCGGCCCTGCCCCCGGCACGGTTCAACAACGCCTTCGTTGGCCGGACTTCGCCCCTTAGACGGAAGCTTAACGCCGCCATCCCGTCCGACGACCGCCGCTGCCTGTCAATTAGACAGAGGTGATCGCAAGCTAAAGACAGCCTTCGGCTGTCTGGCATGCACTGTTCAGGCCTGATCACTGCTGTGTGAACACGCACAGCACCAATCAGGTCTGAATTAGCCCCATGGTTTTGCCCAACTGCTAACAAACTTGTTACTGCGATCAACTCTGAATTATGCCCAATATTCACAATGAGTCATATTGACCCAGACAGTACATTAGTACTAACTACTCATAACTTGCAAAAAATAATAAAAATATATATATATATTTTTTTTTTTATCATAACAACTATTTGGCAAAAAAATTAAAAGTTATAAAATATGGAAATCATAATACATTAATAACGAACCGACACCAACACAAATTTCATTTCAGGTCAAATTGACCCGAACAGTACAGCAAGGTTAATGAGCTAAAGTATCAGCATAGACAATAATATCGATGTTCATAAAAGAAATATAACCTGTGTAAAAAAAATCAATGGTACAGTATAATAAAACCACACTAATCTGAATTAATTAATTGCATATCAATATATACTGTGTGAGGATTGCAATATCAAGTAAAGGAATCAGACTTGAGGCACTACAAGTCCCAGGATGGATAAGTGATTCACTGGATTTATGTGCAAATAAATTTATTTATACCAAGTTCTCCCAAGAGACCAGCTGAATAGGAGCAAATTGGTAGGCGGATGACCCTGTGCCAGGCAAAATGTGCACTATGTGAGAATAAGAGCTGGCGAGGAGTCTGCAGACTGAGCGTCCATCCTCCGACAGCTCACCACTGTAGTGTCGCTCTCTCTTCCCGGCTTAAAAATGAGTGCAGCAGATATCTTTTAGCCCTTGGTAAATAACTGTATCTAAATGATTTTGGCCTTAAATATTTTCCATCACACCCTGCTCAGTATTACCTCCTTCTAATTGATTGTGATAATTCGCCATGTTACCCTGTTATTTTCAGCCCAGTTCCAAAGCCTTTGAGGCTCACTACACATGCTGTCTCTTATCCTTATACCCTATATGTCCTTCTACTGTGCTCAGGTGTGCCTGCAGACCCTGATATCCTACCTCAACTGACCCTGACATGCTATCTCTGGGTGGGGTTCTTGTTACCATCAGGGATGGTAGGAGCATTCCTCAATGACCACCTGCAGAGGCAACAGCCTCATATTATGCCATATACCCTGACCTTATTTTTCAGTGAGTGTCCTTTCCTTCTCTTGCACTCATCATTTCAACACCCTCCCTGATCTACATATAGAACTAGCTCAATTCTGTAATAACAGTGTGCAATTAGTGTCACTCCAATACACAACTCTCTTTCTATGGGGGTAATTCCAAGTTGATCGCAGCAGGATTTTTGATAGCAATTGGGCAAAACCATGTGCACTGCAGGGGGGGCAGATATAACATGTGCAGAGAGAGAAAGATTTGGGTGGGTTATTTTATTTCTGTGCAGGGTAAATACTGGCTGCTTTATTTTTACACTGCAAATTAGATTGCAGATTGAACACACCACACCCAAATCTAACTCTCTCTGCACATGTTATATCTGCCTCCCGTGCAGTGCACATGGTTTTGCCCAATTGCTAACAAAAATCCTTCTGCGATCAACTTGGAATTACCCCCTATATACAGTAGTATCTGTAATTCATAAGATAACATTGTATACTTTAAATGAGGTGCTGCACATGTAAGTAAGGCTACTGTGCCTCCTTCAGGCTGAAGGCCAAGAAGATGCCATCTCCAGGATAGGCATAAACAAACAGTGGTAACACATATTCTCTGATCTTTTTCCCATGCTGTTTGCAAATACTGCAGGGGTTTAAATTAAACTGGTTGCACATAAATGAATAAACTGGCCTGCTTCATAACTCGAATATCTGAAATATTAGTAGAACACCAAACAAAGAATAAGACAGCGATTTTAACTTTGTATAAAAAGACAATATTTTACTTTTATATTATAAAAGATACATATACAGATTTCCACCTATATGCACAGATAATACAATACAGATATCACACTACGATACCGGACAGTATCAATTTAATTTAAAAACAGCTCCACATCGGAAATAATTAATCCAAAGTTATTCAACTAGATTGGCACATGTACCATACAACCCTATCTCTCTCTTAATGAAGCTCTAATTTAGAGACTCTGTAAAAAATAACACAATTAGGTGTTTACATTTTTGGGTTGACTGGGATCAGCTTCCCAAGACTAGCTGCTTTCACATTGTAAGTGACAGCGCCAAGCAGGGGCGGATTGGGAACAAAAAGTGGCCCTGGAAAAATTTGTACTAGTGGCCCCACTTGGGCAGCACCAGAGGTGTAAGGTCTAGCCATGGGTCATGGCAGCAGCACCCTCCCCCCAAGACTTTCCAGATAGTGGGGATGTCCAGCATCAAGGGGAAGTTAAAAGGAAATAAATTAAATGTTATGAGCACATTATATGATACACCTTTAGAATTTAGGAAACTATATAATTCTCTAGAAAGACATATTTTCTTGCTTATTACACCAACCGTATCCCAATCACTATTCACTCAATCTTATATGCCAGCCAAGCAGGTAGACAGAGCATACACTAGATCATCTGCAATCACAGGCTAAGTGGCAAAGTCATTTTCATATACTGTATGCAAATTGTTTGGCATCTTATTCATTATAAATAGGACCACATGTCCTCAATCAAAACAGGCCCCACTGGTGCGTCGGCCCACCGGGAATCTTCCCTGTAGCCCCTATGGACATTACGCCTCTGGCGCCAAGTGGATATTTCTGTATTAGTAGAACACATTAGTCATCTTGGTATCAATGCTCTTCTGTAGACCATCAGTCATTGATATACTCCTGTAAGGTCTGGATTACCCTGGGCTCCCACAGGTTTTAAATCTGGTTTGGTTCCTTTGATCAGTCTATGTCCCCTAAAACTGAAATGGATGTATTCACAGCACTTTCTTCCTCTTGCTACTGAAATGGTCCCCTCCAGTCTGTTCTCAGCTAGCTGCCCCAATTCCTTTGCCACACTACTTAGAACACCTCTTCAACCTATCTCTCTTCCACTCCAACTTCTCAAGAAAATACTCTCTTTACCCTACCTCTCTCTCCAACTACACTCCATTTCGCTCACCTTTGCTTCCATACTTAAAAAAAAAAAGCTTTTCTACAACAGCCTGACCAACTTTCTTTCCACCTTCTTCTTCTTTCCTTTTATAGTAAGACTTCCCTCACTAAAGTGACCAAGGATCTAAAGCTAGTTAAGTTAAATTGTCATGTGTTCCTACTAATACTCCTTTCCGCTCTCTCACTTTCAACTCTGTGGACCAAGCACTATTATCCTTTCCATGCTTCACTCCCTTGGTCTTTGCAGTATTGATCCCTCCTGTTACATTGCTTACCTCTCTTAACGCTCTGTCTTTGTAACTCATGCTTTTCTACTCTTATTCTGTTCTTGTGGTCCCTCAGATTAGGTACTGTACTCAACCCTTTGTTTTTCTCTCTTTACCACTCTTTTATAGGTGAACTCATATGCTTCTTTGGACCCTCATACAGGGCCGGCAACAGAAATTTTGGGGCCCGGTACACTGATATCTCTGCGGGCCCCCCACCCCCAGGAAACAGGACAGGGACCCATATTATCTACAGGACACAAGTATATTAAAAACAAAATTATAGACTCTCTAACGTCTAGAAAACAAAACTTTAATGGAACAATACAATACCGATATAATGGGATCATCCCTTTCCAAAATTAAGATTCACAGACCCACAATGGTCAGGAATTTTGGAGTCTGTGCTGAGCAGCAACTGAGCCTGAATGACCAGTCACCACTACAGCACAGACATTCTGCTCTGTTGAGTCTGATCTCATCTGACACGCACATGCATGCATGCAGATGCATCTATGTGCAGAATGCAGATGCATGCATAATGTGCCTGCCTGCATCCCACCCCAAACTAATCCTAAAGCCCTAAACCAAACCCAAATCCCTTTCCCTATACATAAACATGTATTATGATTTATGAAATGCAAAAGCCTTACCCTGCTGGCTGCTGCAGCAACACACTGACACAGCCGCGCTAATTCACCAGTCTCGCCTCCCCAATTCCCACAAGCCGCAGTACTCTGTCTGTCCTGTGACTGTCTGTCCTGGCAGCTCCTGCTCTGCGCTCCGTGCCTCAGTCCAGCTCCTCACTCACCCAGCAGAGAGAGACAGGGAGGAAGCGTGCGGTGAGGACGCTGGAGGGGCGGTCCTGGCTGGGGACTGGCTGGCAGGATAACAGGTGACCTGTCCGGCCGAGCTTCCTGGCTGGGGACTGGTTGGCAGGATAACAGGTGACCTGGGGGCACTGAGGGGTGAACAGGGCACTGAGGGGTGAGCAGCACACAGGATCAATCACAGGGCACTGAGGGGTTGAACAGCACACGGGACTTAAATCACAGCGCAGCGGCCGGCTCGCGAATCCGCGATGCCGGGAGCAAACAGTTTTTTTTTGACAGTTGTGATGAACTGCAGCCGCTGCTGCCCGCTGCCTGGACCTTGGGGCCCCTAACAACGGCGGGGCCCGGGACGGGTGTCCCCTTTGACACCCCCTGTCGCCGGGCCTGACCTCATATCCCGCTCAGTTCTGCTGGCTGCTCTGCTTCTATTCCATCCTGTGTATCAAACTGTCTATCTGCCATTTCCACCTCTCCCTATACTACTGTACCTGAAACTTCATATGCCAAGAAGGGGTCATCATCTTTCCAATTCATATGGACACTATCCATCTCACCATCTCTCATTATGCTATTCCCTGTTTACACTGTCATCATAAAATCAGTCTCAGTTTCACTCCACACATACAGTCTTGTAACAATCTCCTTCCCAACATTACTTGAATATGTAATTTTCTCACTAACGGTCTAACCAATACCCTTGTCCTGTCTCTCAGTATATTCATTGTATCACTATAATAAACAGTATACCGATGACCAATAATCTACAGTTTTCTATGTTTTTATGTAAACCACAAAATCCAAGTCAATGTGCAATCAATCTCACAGTCCGGTCTAAGTTCACTTTAGTCAAACAAATATTATCTTGTAGATACCAGAGGCTAAATGTAATAGGGTGCGATTTTGCTAAAAATCGCAAGTTTTGAACATATACCAAAAATAGCAAATGAAAAATCGCATCCAGATATTTTCCCATTGAAAATAATGAAAATCGCAAATGTAATAGGATGCGATTTTTTCACTTGCACACAAAACCTTACCAAAAATCACCAGAATAATAGACCAGGATCAGACTGGTGATTTTTGGTGAAGCATGCACAGATCAAGGAGATCCATGCATGCTTCTGTATGGAACAATAAGGAAGGTGTTAAAATGTTTTTTTTTTTAAATGACGTGCAGGTCCCCCCCAAAAGCATAACCAGCCCCGGGTTCTTCGAGCCAGTCCTGGTTGCAAAAATATGGGAAAAAATTGACTGGGGTTCCCCCGTATTTAAACAACCATGACCGGACTCTTGGACCGGTCATGGTTCCAAAAATACGGGGAGTATTAAAATAGTAATAAAAACATGACCAAAACCCACATTTTTTTTTTGTAAAAATCGCATGTTTCCTTTACTAAAAATTGCCAATAATCGCATGTGAATTCCGTTTTAACTAGTGATGAGCGGGTTCGGTTTCTCAGAAACCGAACCCCCCCCCCCGGACTTCAGCCTTTTTACACGGGTCCGAGCCATACTCGGATTCTCCCGTATGGCTCGGGTAACCCGAGCGCACCCGAACGTCATCATCCCGCTGTCGGATTCTCGCGAGATTCGGATTTCATATAAGCAGCCGCGCGTCGCCGCCATTTTCACTCGTGCATTGGAAATGTTAGGGAGAGGACGTGGCTGGCGTCCTCTCCGTTATTGTTGAACTTGATTGTGCTGTGCACTATTGCTTAATTGTGGGGAGGGCTGGGGAGCAGCTGTATAATATAGGAGGAGTACAGTGCAGAGTTTTGCTGATCAGTGACCACCAGTTATCCGTTCTCTGCCTGAAAAAAAACGCTCCATATCTGTGCTCACAGTGTGCTGCATATATCTGTGCTCACACTGCTTAATTGTGGGGACTGGGGAGCAGCTGTATTATATAGCAGGAGTACAGTGCGGAGTTTTGCTGACAGTGACCACCAGTATACGTTGTCTGCCTGAAAAACACTCCATATCTGTGCTCAGTGTGCTGCTTTATTGTGGGGACTGGGGAACACCAGTATAATATTATATAGGAGGAGTACAGTGCAGAGTTTTGCTGACCAGTGACCACCAGTATATAATATATAGCATTACGGTACAGTAGGCCACTGCTGTACCTACCTCTGTGTCGTCATTAAGTATACTATCCATCTACATTCTATACCTGTGGTGCATTTTAGTTTTGCAGTTTGCTGACACAGTGACCACCAGTATACTATATATAGCAGTACGGAAGGCCACTGCTGTACCTACCTCTGTGTCGTTATTAAGTATACTATCCATCTACATGATTCTATACCTGTGGTGCATTTTAGTTTTGCAGTTTGCTGACACAGTGACCACCAGTATACTATATATAATAGCAGTACGGTACGGAAGGCCACTGCTGTACCTACCTCTGTGTCGTCATTAAGTATACTATCCATCTACATTCTATACCTGTGGTGCATTTTAGTTTTGCAGTTTGCTGACACAGTGACCACCAGTATACTATATATAGCAGTACGGAAGGCCACTGCTGTACCTACCTCTGTGTCGTCATTAAGTATACTATCCATCTACATTCTATACCTGTGGTGCATTTTAGTTTTGCAGTTTGCTGACACAGTGACCACCAGTATACTATATATAGCAGTACGGAAGGCCACTGCTGTACCTACCTCTGTGTCGTCATTAAGTATACTATCCATCTACATGATTCTATACCTGTGGTGCATTTTAGTTTTGCAGTTTGCTGACACAGTGACCACCAGTATACTATATATAATAGCAGTACGGTACGGAAGGCCACTGCTGTACCTACCTCTGTGTCGTCATTAAGTATACTATCCATCTACATTCTATACCTGTGGTGCATTTTAGTTTTGCAGTTTGCTGACACAGTGACCACCAGTATACTATATATAGCAGTACGGAAGGCCACTGCTGTACCTACCTCTGTGTCGTCATTAAGTATACTATCCATCTACATGATTCTATACCTGTGGTGCATTTTAGTTTTGCAGTTTGCTGACACAGTGACCACCAGTATACTATATATAGCAGTACGGAAGGCCACTGCTGTACCTACCTCTGTGTCGTCATTAAGTATACTATCCATCTACATGATTCTATACCTGTGGTGCATTTTAGTTTTGCAGTTTGCTGACACAGTGACCACCAGTATACTATATATAATAGCAGTACGGTACGGAAGGCCACTGCTGTACCTACCTCTGTGTCGTCATTAAGTATACTATCCATCTACATGATTCTATACCTGTGGTGCATTTTAGTTTTGCAGTTTGCTGACACAGTGACCACCAGTAAGCTATATACAGATGTGTCCACATACATCTTTGCTATATCCCGCCATGTATGGCACAGTTTTGCATGCCATAGACTCAGAGATTTAGCCATGCCTTATGATTTTTCTTAATTTGCTTCCTTAATATGTTACTTTATACATATTCTATTATGGCAAACAAAAATTTTGAAATTCATCCACTGCTACTCGTGAAAAACAGCTTAGCCGTGTTTTGCATGTTGTGCCAAATTTGTAAAAAAGCAAAGATGTAAGTGGACACATCTTTATAGCAGTACGGAAGGCCACTGCTGTACCTACCTCTGTGTCGTCATTAAGTATACTATCCATCTACATTCTATACCTGTGGTGCATTTTAGTTTTGCAGTTTGCTGACACAGTGACCACCAGTATACTATATATAGCAGTACGGAAGGCCACTGCTGTACCTACCTCTGTGTCGTCATTAAGTATACTATCCATCTACATTCTATACCTGTGGTGCATTTTAGTTTTGCAGTTTGCTGACACAGTGACCACCAGTATACTATATATAGCAGTACGGAAGGCCACTGCTGTACCTACCTCTGTGTCGTCATTAAGTATACTATCCATCTACATGATTCTATACCTGTGGTGCATTTTAGTTTTGCAGTTTGCTGACACAGTAACCACCAATATACTATACATAATAGCAGTACGGTACGGAAGGCCACTGCTGTACCTACCTCTGTGTCGTCATTAAGTATACTATCCATCTACATTCTATACCTGTGGTGCATTTTAGTTTTGCAGTTTGCTGACACAGTGACCACCAGTATACTATATATAATAGCAGTACGGTACGGAAGGCCACTGCTGTACCTACCTCTGTGTCGTCATTAAGTATACTATCCATCTACATTCTATACCTGTGGTGCATTTTAGTTTTGCAGTTTGCTGACACAGTGACCACCAGTATACTATATATAGCAGTATGGAAGGCCACTGCTGTACCTACCTCTGTGTCGTCATTAAGTATACTATCCATCTACATTCTATACCTGTGGTGCATTTTAGTTTTGCAGTTTGCTGACACAGTGACCACAAGTATACTATATATAGCAGTACGGTATGGAAGGCCACTGCTGTACCTACCTCTGTGTCGTCATTAAGTATACTATCCATCTACATTCTATACCTGTGGTGCATTTAAGTTTTGCAGTTTGCTGACACAGTGACCACCAGTATACTATATATAGCAGTACGGAAGGCCACTGCTGTACCTACCTCTGTGTCGTCATTAAGTATACTATCCATCTACATTCTATACCTGTGGTGCATTTTAGTTTTGCAGTTTGCTGACACAGTGACCACCAGTATACTATATATAGCAGTACGGAAGGCCACTGCTGTACCTACCTCTGTGTCGTCATTAAGTATACTATCCATCTACATGATTCTATACCTGTGGTGCATTTTAGTTTTGCAGTTTGCTGACACAGTGACCACCAGTATACTATATATAGCAGTACGGAAGGCCACTGCTGTACCTACCTCTGTGTCGTCATTAAGTATACTATCCATCTACATGATTCTATACCTGTGGTGCATTTTAGTTTTGCAGTTTGCTGACACAGTGACCACAAGTATACTATATATAGCAGTACGGAAGGCCACTGCTGTACCTACCTCTGTGTCGTCATTAAGTATACTATCCATCTACATTCTATACCTGTGGTGCATTTTAGTTTTGCAGTTTGCTGACACAGTGACCACCAGTATACTATATATAGCAGTACGGAAGGCCACTGCTGTACCTACCTCTGTGTCGTCATTAAGTATACTATCCATCTACATGATTCTATACCTGTGGTGCATTTTAGTTTTGCAGTTTGCTAACACAGTGACCACCAGTATACTATATATAATAGCAGTACGGTACGGAAGGCCACTGCTGTACCTATCTCTGTGTCGTCATTAAGTATACTATCCATCTACATTCTATACCTGTGGTGCATTTTAGTTTTGCAGTTTGCTGACACAGTGACCACCAGTATACTATATATAGCAGTACGGAAGGCCACTGCTGTACCTACCTCTGTGTCATCATTAAGTATACTATCCATCTACATGATTCTATACCTGTGGTGCATTTTAGTTTTGCAGTTTGCTGACACAGTGACCACCAGTATACTATATATAGCAGTACGGAAGGCCACTGCTGTACCTACCTCTGTGTCGTCATTAAGTATACTATCCTCTACATGATTCTATACCTGTGGTGCATTTTAGTTTTGCAGTTTGCTGACACAGTGACCAGCAGTATACTATATATAATAGCAGTGCGGTACGGAAGGCCACTGCTGTACCTACCTCTGTGTCATCATTAAGTATACTATCCATCTACATTCTATACCTGTGGTGCATTTTAGTTTTGCAGTTTGCTGACACAGTGACCACCAGTATACTATATATTGCAGTACGGAAGGCCACTGCTGTACCTACCTCTGTGTCGTCATTAAGTATACTATCCATCTACATTCTATACCTGTGGTGCATTTTAGTTTTGCAGTTTGCTGACACAGTGACCACAAGTATACTATATATAGCAGTACGGAAGGCCACTGCTGTACCCACCTCTGTGTCGTCATTAAGTATACTATCCATCTACATTCTATACCTGTGGTGCATTTTAGTTTTGCAGTTTGCTGACACAGTGACCACCAGTATACTATATATAGCAGTACGGAAGGCCACTGCTGTACCTACCTCTGTGTCGTCATTAAGTATACTATCCCTCTACATGATTCTATACCTGTGGTGCATTTTAGTTTTGCAGTTTGCTGACACAGTGACCACCAGTATACTATATATAATAGCAGTACGGTACGGAAGGCCACTGCTGTACCTACCTCTGTGTCGTCATTAAGTATACTATCCATCTACATTCTATACCTGTGGTGCATTTTAGTTTTGCAGTTTGCTGACACAGTGACCACCAGTATACTATATATAGCAGTACGGAAGGCTACTGCTGTACCTACCTCTGTGTCATCATTAAGTATACTATCCATCTACATTCTATACCTGTGGTGCATTTTAGTTTTGCAGTTTGCTGACACAGTGACCACCAGTGTACTATATATAGCAGTACGGAAGGCCACTGCTGTACCTACCTCTGTGTCGTCATTAAGTATACTATCCATCTACATTCTATACCTGTGGTGCATTTTAGTTTTGCAGTTTGCTGACACAGTGACCACCAGTATACTATATATAGCAGTACGGAAGGCCACTGCTGTACCTACCTCTGTGTCGTCATTAAGTATACTATCCATCAACATTCTATACCTGTGGTGCATTTTAGTTTTGCAGTTTGCTGACACAGTGACCACCAGTATACTATATATAATAGCAGTACGTTACGGAAGGCCACTGCTGTACCTACCTCTGTGTCGTCATTAAGTATACTATCCATCTACATTCTATACCTGTGGTGCATTTTAGTTTTGCAGTTTGCTGACACAGTGACCACCAGTATACTATATATAGCAGTACAGAAGGCCACTGCTGTACCTACCTCTGTGTCATCATTAAGTATACTATCCATCTACATTCTATACCTGTGGTGCATTTTAGTTTTGCAGTTTGCTGACACAGTGACCACCAGTATACTATATATAATAGCAGTACGGTACGTAAGGCCACTGCTGTACCTACCTCTGTGTCGTCATTAAGTATACTATCCATCTACATTCTATACCTGTGGTGCATTTTAGTTTTGCAGTTTGCTGACACAGTGACCACCAGTATATATAGCAGTACGGTACGGAAGGCCACTGCTCTACCTACCTCTGTGTCGTCAAGTATACTATCCATCCATACCTGTGGTGCATTTCAATTGTGCGCAGTATATATAGTAGTAGGCCATTGCTATTGATACTGGCATATAATTCCACACATTAAAAAATGGAGAACAAAAATGTGGAGGTTAAAATAGGGAAAGATCAAGATCCACTTCCACCTCGTGCTGAAGCTGCTGCCACTAGTCATGGCCGAGACGATGAAATGCCATCAACGTCGTCTGCCAAGGCCGATGCCCAATGTCATAGTAGAGAGCATGTAATATCCAAAAAACAAAAGTTCAGTAAAATGACCCAAAAATCAAAATGAAAAGCGTCTGAGGAGAAGCGTAAACTTGCCAATATGCAACTTACGACACGGAGTGGCAAGGAACGGCTGAGGCCCTGGCCTATGTTCATGGCTAGTGGTTCAGCTTCACATGAGGATGGAAGCACTCATCCTCTCGCTAGAAAAATGAAAAGACTTAAGCTGGCAAAAGCACAGCAAAGAACTGTGCGTTCTTCTAAATCATAAATCCCCAAGGAGAGTCCAATTGTGTCGGTTGCGATGCCTGACCTTCCCAACACTGGACGGGAAGAGCTTGCGCCTTCCACCATTTGCACGCCCCCTGCAAGTGCTGGAAGGAGCACCCGCAGTCCAGTTCCTGATAGTCAAATTGAAGATGTCACTGTTGAAGTACACCAGGATGAGGATATGGGTGTTGCTGGCGCTGGGGAGGAAATTGACAAGGAGGATTCTAATGGTGAGGTGGTTTGTTTAAGTCAGGCACCCGGGGAGACACCTGTTGTCCGTGGGACGGATATGGCCATTGACATGCCTGGTCAAAATACAAAAAAAATCAGCTCTTCGGTGTGGAATTATTTCAACACAAATGCGGACAACAGGTGTCAAGCCGTGTGTTGCCTTTGTCAAGCTGTAATAAGTAGGGGTAAGGACGTTAACCACCTCGGAACATCCTCCCTTATACATCACCTGCAGCTCATTCATCATAAGTCAGTGACATGTTCAAAAACTTTGGGTGACAGCGGAAGCAGTCCACTGACCACTAAAATCCCTTCATCTTGTAACCAAGCTCCTGCAAACCACACCACCAACTCCCTCAGTGTCAATTTCCTCCTTACCCAGGAAAGCCAATAGTCCTGCAGGCCATGTCACTGGCAAGTCTGACGAGTCCTCTCCTGCCTGGGATTCCTCCGATGCATCCTTGAGTGTAACGCCTACTGCTGCTGGTGCTGCTGTTGTAGCTGCTGGGAGTCGATCGTCATCCCAGAGGGGAAGTCGGAAGACCACTTGTACTACTTCCAGTAAGCAATTGACTGTCCAACAGTCCTTTGCGAGGAAGATGAAATATCACAGCAGTCATCCTGCTGCAAAGCAGATAACTCAGGCCTTGGCAGCCTGGGCGGTGAGAAACGTGGTTCCGGTATCCACCGTTAATTTAGAGCCAACTAGAGACTTGATTGAGGTACTGTGTCCCCGGTACCAAATACTATCTAGGTTCCATTTCTCTAGGCAGGCGATACCGAAAATGTACACAGACCTCAGAAAAAGACTCACCAGTGTCTTAAAAAATGCAGTTGTACCCAATGTCCACTTAACCACGGACATGTGGTCAAGTGGAGCAGGGCAGACTCAGGAATATATGACTGTGACAGCCCACTGGGTAGATGTATTGTCTCCCGCAGCAAGAACAGCAGCGGTGGCACCAGTAGCAGCATCTCGCAAACGCCAACTCGTTCCTAGGCAGGCTACGCTTTGTATCGCCGCTTTCCAGAATAGGCACACAGCTGACAACCTCTTACAGAAACTGAGGAAGATCATCGCAGAATGGCTTACCCCAATTGGACTCTCCTGGGGATTTGTGACATCGGACAACGCCAGCAATATTGTGCGTGCATTACTTCTGGGCAAATTCCAGCACGTCCCATGTTTTGCACATACATTGAATTTGGTGGTGCAGAATTATTTAAAAAACGACAGGGGTGTGCAAGAGATGCTGTCGGTGGCCCGAAGAATTGCGGGCCACTTTCGGCATTCAGCCACCGCGTACAGAAGACTGGAGCACCACCAAACATTTCTGAACCTGCCCTGCCATCATCTGAAGCAAGAGGTGGTAATGAGGTGGAATTCAACCCTCTATATGCTTCAGAGGATGGAGGAGCAGCAAAAGGCCATTCAAGCCTATACATCTGCCCACGATATAGGCAAAGGAGGGGGAATGCACCTGACTCAAGCGCAGTGGAGAATGATTTCAACGTTGTGCAAGGTTCTGCAACCCTTTGAACTTGCCACACTTGAAGTCAGTTCAGACACTGCCAGCCTGAGTCAGGTTATTCCCCTCATCAGGCTTTTGCAGAAGAAGCTGGAGACATTGAAGGAGGAGCTAAAACAGAGCGATTCCGCTAGGCATGTGGGACTTGTGGATGGAGCCCTTAATTCGCTTAACCAGGATTCACGGGTGGTCAATCTGTTGAAATCAGAGCACTACATTTTGGCCACCGTGCTCGATCCTAGGTTTAAAGCCTACGTTGTATCTCTCTTTCTGGCAGACACAAGTCTGCAGAGGTTCAAAGACCTGCTGGTGAGAAAATTGTCAAGTCAAGCGGAACGTGACCCGTCAACATCTCCTCCTTCACATTCTCCCGCAACTGGGGGTGCGAGGAAAAGGCTAAGAATTCCGAGCCCACCCGCTGGCGGTGATGCAGGGCAGTCTGGAGCGAGTGCTGACATCTGGTCCGGACTGAAGGAACTGCCAACGATTACTGACATGTCGTCTACTGTCACTTCATATGATTCTCTCACCATTGAAAGAATGGTGGAGGATTAGATGAGTGACCGCATCCAAGTAGGCACGTCAGACAGTCCGTACGTATACTGGCAGGAAAAAGAGGCAATTTGGAGGCCCTTGCACAAACTGGCTTTATTCTACCTAAGTTGCCCTCCCTCCAGTGTGTACTCCGAAAGAGTGTTTAGTGCAGCCGCTCACCTTGTCAGCAATCGGCGTACGAGGTTACTTCCAAAAATTGTGGAGAAGATGTTCATCAAAATGAATTATAATCAATTCCTCCGTGGAGACATTCACCAGCAGCAATTGCCTCCACAAAGTACACAGGGACCTGAGATGGTGGATTCCAGTGGGGACGACTTAATAATTTGTGAGGAGGGGGATGTACACAGTGAAAGGGGTGAGGAATCGGAGGATGATGATGAGGTGGACATCTTGCCTCTGTAGAGACAGTTTGTGCAAGGAGAGATTGATTGCGTCTTTTTTTGTTGGGGGCCCAAACCAACCAGTCATTTCAGTCACAGTCGTGTGGCAGACCCTGTCACTGAAATGATGGGTTCGTTAAAGTGTGCATGTCCTGTTTATACAACATAAGGGTGGGTGGGAGGGCCCAAGGACAATTCCATCTTGCACCTCTTTTTTCTTTCATTTTTCTTTGCATCATGTGCTGTTTGGGGACAATTTTTTTGAAGTGCCATCCTGCCTGACACTGCAGTGCCACTCCTAGATGGGCCAGGTGTTTGTGTCGGCCACTTGTGTCGCTTAGCTTAGTCACACAGCGACCTTGGTGCGCCTCTTTTTTTCTTTGCATCATGTGCTGTTTGGGGACTATTTTTTTGAAGTGCCATCCTGTCTGACACTGCAGTGCCACTCCTAGATGGGCCAGGTGTTTGTGTCGGCCACTTGTGTCGCTTAGCTTAGCCATCCAGCGACCTCGGTGCAAATTTTAGGACTAAAAATAATATTGTGAGGTGTTCAGAATAGACTGGAAATGAGTGGAAATTATGGTTATTGAGGTTAATAAAACTATGAGATCAAAATGACCCCCAAATTCTATGATTTAAGCAGTTTTTTAAGGTTTTTTGTAAAAAACACCCGAATCCAAAACACACCCGAATCCGACAAAAAATTTTCGGTGAGGTTTTGCCAAAACGCGTCCGAATCCAAAACACGGCCGCGGAACCGAATCCAAAACCAAAACACAAAACCCGAAAAATGTCCGGTGCACATCACTAGTTTTAACCTTAAAATTCGCACCCTATTACATTTGCGATTTTTTGTAAAAATTAACAAACGTGCGATTTGGTGCGATTTTTTAGAAACCTAAAAAATCGCACCCTATTACATCTAGCCCCAGATCTGTTGCTTCTTAACCTACAGTAAAAACTGAAATGTTGCAAGTAACATGACCAGTGACTATAGTATTTGTCTTGGTGCACAATCTACTGGATTGACATGTATACTGCAACTTCATTAGTCAAGATAAACTGTCTGATCAGTGCTTAAAATATAGTTGGATTTTCCTGCAAAATAGATCTTGCTATATACACAGTATATCCTTGGTCAGGGCGTGCAAAATATTTATATACATATTAGTGATGAGCGGGTTCGGTTTCTCGGAAACCGCACCCCCCCGAACTTCACCCTTTTTACACGGGTCCGAGCCATACTCGGATTCTCCCGTATGGCTCGGGTAACCCGAGCGCGCCCAAACGTCATCATCCTGCTGTCGGATTCTTGCGAGATTCGGATTCTATATAAGCAGCCGCGCGTCGCCGCCATTTTCACTCGTGCATTGGAAATGTTAGGGAGAGGACGTGGCTGGCGTCCTCTCCGTTATTGTTGAACTTGATTGTGCTGTGCACTATTGCTTAATTGTGGGGAGGGCTGGGGAGCAGCTGTATAATATAGGAGGATTACAGTGCAGAGTTTTGCTGATCAGTGACCACCAGTTATCCGTTCTCTGCCTGAAAAAAACGCTCCATATCTGTGCTCACAGTGTGCTGCATATATCTGTGCTCACACTGCTTAATTGTCGGGACTGGGGAGCAGCTGTATTATATAGCAGGAGTACAGTGCAGAGTTTTGCTGACAGTGACCACCAGTATACGTTGTCTGCCTGAAAAACACTCCATATCTGTGCTCAGTGTGCTGCTTTATTGTGGGGACTGGGGACCACCAGTATAATATTATATAGGAGGAGTACAGTGCAGAGTTTTGCTGACCAGTGACCACCAGTATATAATATATAGCATTACGGTACAGTAGGCCACTGCTGTACCTACCTCTGTGTCGTCATTAAGTATACTATCCATCTACATTCTATACCTGTGGTGCATTTTAGTTTTGCAGTTTGCTGACACAGTGACCACCAGTATACTATATATAGCAGTACGGAAGGCCACTGCTGTACCTACCTCTGTGTCGTCATTAAGTATACTATCCATCTAAATGATTCTATACCTGTGGTGCATTTTAGTTTTGCAGTTTGCTGACACAGTGACCACCAGTATACTACATATAATAGCAGTACGGTACGGAAGGCCACTGCTGTACCTACCTCTGTGTCGTCATTAAGTATACTATCCATCTACATTCTATACCTGTGGTGCATTTTAGTTTTGCAGTTTGCTGACACAGTGACCACCAGTATACTATATATAGCAGTACGGAAGGCCACTGCTGTACCTACCTCTGTGTCGTCATTAAGTATACTATCCATCTACATTCTATACCTGTGGTGCATTTTAGTTTTGCAGTTTGCTGACACAGTGACCACCAGTATACTATATATAATAGCAGTACGGTACGGAAGGCCACTGCTGTACCTACCTCTGTGTCGTCATTAAGTATACTATCCATCTACATTCTATACCTGTGGTGCATTTTAGTTTTGCAGTTTGCTGACACAGTGACCACCAGTATACTATATATAGCAGTACGGAAGGCCACTGCTGTACCTACCTCTGTGTCGTCATTAAGTATACTATCCATCTACATGATTCTATACCTGTGTTGCATTTTAGTTTTGCAGTTTGCTGACACCGTGACCACCAGTATACTATATATAATAGCAGTACGGTATGGAAGGCCACTGCTGTACCTACCTCTGTGTCGTCATTAAGTATACTATCCATCTACATTCTATACCTGTGGTGCATTTTAGTTTTGCAGTTTGCTGACACAGTGACCACCAGTATACTATATATAGCAGTACGGAAGGCCACTGCTGTAACTACCTCTGTGTCGTCATTAAGTATACTATCCATCTACATTCTATACCTGTGGTGCATTTTAGTTTTGCAGTTTGCTGACACAGTGACCACCAGTATACTATATATAGCAGTACGGAAGGCCACTGCTGTACCTACCTCTGTGTCGTCATTAAGTATACTATCCATCTACATGATTCTATACCTGTGGTGCATTTTAGTTTTGCAGTTTGCTGACACAGTGACCACCAGTATACTATATATAATAGCAGTACGGTACGGAAGGCCACTGCTGTACCTACCTCTGTGTCGTCATTAAGTATACAATCCATCTACATTCTATACCTGTGGTGCATTTTAGTTTTGCTGTTTGCTGACACAGTGACCACCAGTATATATAGCAGTACGGTACGGAAGGCCACTGCTCTACCTACCTCTGTGTTGTCAAGTATACCATCCATCCATACCTGTGGTGCATTTCAGTTGTGCGCAGTATATATAGTAGTAGGCCATTGCTATTGATACTGGCATATAATTCCACACATTAAAAAATGGAGAACAAAAATGTGGAGGTTAAAATAGGGAAAGATCAAGATCCACTTCCACCTCGTGCTGAAGCTGCTGCCACTAGTCATGGCCGAGACGATGAAATGCCATCAACGTCGTCTGCCAAGGCCGATGCCCAATGTCATAGTAGAGAGCATGTAAAATCCAAAAAACAAAAGTTCAGTAAAATGACCCAAAAATCAAAATTAAAAGCGTCTGAGGAGAAGCGTAAACTTGCCAATATGCCATTTACGACACGGAGTGGCAAGGAACGGCTGAGGCCCTGGCCTATGTTCA
This sequence comes from Pseudophryne corroboree, assembly GCF_028390025.1. Taxonomy (NCBI): domain Eukaryota; kingdom Metazoa; phylum Chordata; class Amphibia; order Anura; family Myobatrachidae; genus Pseudophryne; species Pseudophryne corroboree. The sequence goes on along the minus strand of NC_086447.1, from coordinate 165,226,205 downwards.
TGGCTAGTGGTTCAGCTTCACATGAGGATGGAAGCACTCATCCTCTCGCTAGTAAAATGAAAAGACTTAAGCTGGCAAAAGCACAGCAAAGAACTGTGCGTTCTTCTAAATCACAAATCCCCAAGGAGAGTCCAATTGTGTCGGTTGCGATGCCTGACCTTCCCAACACTGGATGGGAAGAGCTTGCGCCTTCCACCATTTGCATGCCCCCTGCAAGTGCTGGAAGGAGCACCCGCAGTCCAGTTCCTGATAGTCAAATTGAAGATGTCACTGTTGAAGTACACCAGGATGAGGATATGGGTGTTGCTGGCGCTGAGGAGGAAATTGACAAAGAGATTCTGATGGTGAGGTGGTTTGTTTAAGTCAGGCACCCGGGGACATGTGGACATCTGGAGCAGAGCAGACTCAGGACTATATGACTGTGACAGCCCACTGGGTAGATGTATTGCCTCCCGCAGCAAGAACAGCAGCGGCGGCACCAGTAGCAGCATCTCGCAAATGCCAACTCGTTCCTAGGCAGGCTACGCTTTGTATCACCGCTTTCCAGAAGAGGCACACAGCTGACAACCTCTTACGGAAACTGAGGAAGATCATCGCAGAATGGCTTACCCCAATTGGACTCTCCTGGGGATTTGTGACATCGGACAACGCCAGCAATATTGTGCGTGCATTACATCTGGGCAAATTCCAGCACGTCCCATGTTTTGCACATACATTGAATTTGGTGGTGCAGAATTATTTAAAAAACGACAGGGGCGTGCAAGAGATGCTGTCGGTGGCCCAAAGAATTGCGGGCCACTTTCGGCATTCAGCCACCGCGTACAGAAGACTGGAGCACCACCAAACATTCCTGAACCTGCCCTGCCATCATCTAAAGCAAGAGGTGGTAACGAGGTGGAATTCAACCCTCTATATGCTTCAGAGGATGGAGGAGCAGCAAAAGGCCATTCAAGCCTATACATCTGCCCACGATATAGGCAAAGGAGGGGGAATGCACCTGACTCAAGCGCAGTGGAGAATGATTTCAACGTTGTGCAAGGTTCTGCAACCCTTTGAACTTGCCACACGTGAAGTCAGTTCAGACACTGCCAGCCTGAGTCAGGTCATTCCCCTCATCAGGCTTTTGCAGAAGAAGCTGGAGACATTGAAGGAGGAGCTAAAACAGAGTGATTCCGCTAGGCATGTGGGACTTGTGGATGGAGCCCTTAATTCGCTTAACCAGGATTCACGGGTGGTCAATCTGTTGAAATCAGAGCACTACATTTTGGCCACCATGCTCGATCCTAGGTTTGAAGCCTACATTGTATCTGTCTTTCCGGCAGACACAAGTCTGCAGAGGTTCAAAGACCTGCTGGTGAGAAAATTGTCAAGTCAAGCGGAACGTGACCCGTCAACATCTCCTCCTTCACATTCTCCCGCAACTGCGGGTGCGAGGAAAAGGCTAAGAATTCCGAGCCCACCCGCTGGCGGTGATGCAGGGCAGTCTGGAGCGAGTGCTGACATCTGGTCCGGACTGAAGGAACTGCCAACGATTACTGGCATGTCGTCTACTGTCACTTCATATGATTCTCTCACCATTGAAAGAATGGTGGAGGATTATATGAGTGACCACATCCAAGTAGGCACGTCAGACAGTCCGTACGTATACTGGCAGGAAAAAGAGGCAATTTGGAGGCCCTTGCACAAACTGGCTTTATTCTACCTAAGTTGCCCTCCCTCCAGTGTGTACTCCGAAAGAGTGTTTAGTGCAGCCGCTCACCTTGTCAGCAATCGGCGTACGAGGTTACTTCCAGAAAATGTGGAGAAGATGATGTTCATCAAAATGAATTATAATCAATTCCTCCGTGGAGACATTCACCAGCAGCAATTGCCTCCACAAAGTACACAGGGACCTGAGATGGTGGATTCCAGTTGGGACGAATTAATAATCTGTGAGGGGGATGTACACAGTGAAAGGGGTGAGGAATCGGAGGATGATGATGAGGTGGACATCTTGCCTCTGTAGAGACAGTTTGTGCAAGGAGAGATTGATTGCTTCTGTTTGCTTCTTTTTTTGGTGGGGGCCCAAACCAACCAGTCATTTCAGTCACAGTCGTGTGGCAGACCCTGTCGCTGAAATGATGGGTTCGTTAAAGTGTGCATGTCCTGTTTATACAACATAAGAGTGGGTGGGAGGGCCCAAGGACAATTCCATCTTGCACCTCTTTTTTCTTTCATTTTTCTTTGCATCATGTGCTGTTTGGGGACAATTTTTTTGAAGTGCCATCCTGCCTGACACTGCAGTGCCACTCCTAGATGGGCCAGGTGTTTGTGTCGGCCACTTGTGTCGCTTAGCTTAGTCACACAGCGACCTTGGTGCGCCTCTTTTTTTCTTTGCATCATGTGCTGTTTGGGGACTATTTTTTTGAAGTGCCATCCTGCCTGACACTGCAGTGCCACTCAGCGACCTTGGTGCACCTCTTTTTTTCTTTGCATCATGTGCTGTTTGGGGACTATTTTTTTGAAGTGCCATCCTGCCTGACACTGCAGTGCCACTCCTAGATGGGCCAGGTGTTTGTGTCGGCCACTTGTGTCGCTTAGCTTAGTCACACAGCGACTTTGGTGCGCCTCTATTTTTCTTTGCATCATGTGCTGTTTGGTGACTATTTTTTTGAAGTGCTATCCTGCCTGACACTGCAGTGCCACTCCTAGATGGACCAGGTGTTTGTGTCGGCCACTTGTGTCGCTTAGCTTAGCCATCCAGCGACCTCGGTGCAAATTTTAGGACTAAAAATAATATTGTGAGGTGTGAGGTGTTCAGAATAGACTGGAAATTAGTGGAAATTATGGTTATTGAGGTTAATAAAACTATGGGATCAAAATGACCCCCAAATTCTATGATTTAAGCTGTTTTTTAGGGTTTTTTGTAAAAAACACCCGAATCCAAAACACACCCGAATCCGACTAAAAAGTTTCGGTGAGGTTTTGCCAGAACGCGTCCGAATCCAAAACACGGCCGCGGAACCGAATCCAAAACCAAAACACAAAATCCGAAAAATGTCCTGTGCACATCACTAATACATATAGGGGGGTATGGAATCAGCTCAGTTTTTTTCGCCTAAAATCTGAGTTTTTTGCTATTTTTAGGGTGAATGGGGATTGGCCCTAAGCAATAGCAGGGCTGGATTTTTGCCTAGGCAAAAAATGCGGTATGGGCGGAAAACACATGGATTGGCGAATCCACATGTTTTCCATCGAAGCACAGGACAATTTTACCAATTTTGAGGCATTTTTCGCCAATGCTTTTTCACTAAAAAAATAAAAGTGAAAAGGCATTGGCTAAAATACCTTTAAAACAGATGAAAATGGCCCTAATTGAATACTCATTGGGGCGAATTCATTAGCTCGGAAATGATCAGAGCTAATTGCATACCCCCCATAGTAATTTTGGACTTCAGGAGCCTGGATACATTCCAATATGTCTCCATAGTTCATGAACAGTCCCTAGAAGTATATTTGTTCCAAAAAAATTATATTTATATACAATATATACATGCACATGGCAAGTGTCAAGCGTCTGTTTTTTATCTTTATTGCTCCTTGTTACATCAAGCACCTAGATATAGCCCTGCACCTAGATATAGCCCTGCACCTAGCTATAGTGCTAGGGACCCCCAATATATACAGCAAGGCCTTGACGTGGCTTGGGGGCTTATACATACATTTGCGCAGATATATTATGTAACCAAGATCTTTGAATTCTAAGATATTGTATGGGATTTAAATCTGGTTACTGCTATTATTTAGGGTGCTTAGGGAAACAAAATGTGTTTTTTTTCCTGCTTAGAAAAACCCCTCCCTTTTCAAGCACCTGAATTATATCACTAAGCTATTTGAGCATCTGCCACTATATATACATCAAAATATAACTTACCTCAAACTTGTTCTAGGTCACTAAGCTATCCAGTAGTGAAAACACAATCCCAATTCATCCAGTAGTTTTTGTGTGATGTTGGATCGAAGAGACGAACAGACAAACAAATATTCCCCCCAAAAAATGTTGGTCCCCATACTTCTTACACTGTCCCAAGGAATATATTTCTCCAAAAACATTTCTACTCTATGTACAGACACAACCATTTATTTTAAGTATAGACGATAACTGCTGATTGGTTCCTGATCTTGTAGTCAGAGCAGGCAGTATTCATATTGCAATGTGCACAAGGCAAAGTGCTAAATTGCTTCTGCGTATACACAGTCAGAGCCTTGTTACATAGCGATGGTGCATAATATAAATTATTGCAGATCTGCTGTGTTGTGATATCACTGTTTAGCTCTCTTTCAATATTTTAGGCTTTGAATTTCCCCTTACTGCTGTTCTCAGAGAGAGTGATGTTGGCTGGGCTCTCTTCCAGATTAGTCTGCAACACGGCCCAAGCACACTGCAGGACAATCTGTATGAGAAAGTGGTTGACGGAGTAATTTATCTCTCCATCCAGTTTACAAGATTTCTTTCCTCTGCACCAAGTTTAGCTCTAAACAGCAGTTTATTCTTCCTGTCCCTGCTGCATATTGTGCTGTAGAAATATGCAAATCTAGAACTCTTTAATATAGAAGTGTTCTGTGTTATAGCACTATGTACTGTTCAATGGTACATCTACCCACAATGGCTGTAATACACAAAGTGCAGAATAGGAAAGCAAACACACTTTAGTGTGATTTTGTGCCTAAATTTGCACAAGTTTAATTGTTCTTGACATATTTATTGTGAAATACGAAGAAGTGTATAGTAGATGATATCATCTACAATAATATCAAACAATAATAGAAACAAAACCATAATTATTGAAAAAATCATTAAAATCTTGTTTTTTTTGTCTTCAAACTTAGTTTTGTCGCTTTTTGCTTATATGTTTTTCTGTGTTGTCTCTGTCTATCATGCAGCAGAAGTTGGCCATCATGCTGACGTCCCAACGATCCTGGTATCTTCTTTCTACATCTTTAACTTCTTGGTGGAACCGTTCACCCTGTTCTTCACTGTAGTCTCCGAGATTATTCTGGAAATGCTCAATATGGGAATTCAAAAAATGTACCTTTAAACTCATATTGCAGCCAAGGTTTCTGTAACTATTAAGCATTTCCCTGATTATTTCTTTGTAGTTTAGATCCTTGACATTGCCTAAAAATTTTGAAATCACTTGTTTGAACGAAGTCCACGCCGAAAGTTCCACAATATTCATCAAACGCCCGAAATGTCCATCTTTTATTAATTTCAAATGTCAGGGACTGTAAAAATGCTGTGTGTGTATATGTGGTGGTAGGCAAGGGTTAAATTGAGTCGGCACAGGACAAAACTGTGTTGCATCTGTTGTATTTGGTTCCACCTTCGCCAGCTCGCCTTGAAGTTGTAGTTGTAGTTGTGTGTGTGCAATGTTCCTTTAGACAGTACGGGGTTTAGACCCTTTGTAAATTTCAGCTCCAAGCCCTTGTGGACCTTAATCTGGCACTGGGCGGGGGAAAGATTTTGATGAGAACCGAATTGCAACGTTCTAAACTACCGACTGAATTCATTTACAACAGTTTTATAATAAATGTAGGCAGAATATATTTATTACTTTAATAAATATGAAAAAAATTACTTCATGAATACACGTTTTGCAGAAAGATGTGATGTGATATGTAAAATCGGGAGTCATTTTTCGTGTTCAGAAGCCAAAAATCTATAAGTATCACATAAATTTGTTTAAAAAAAATTAATCGCAGACATGTGTTATTATCATTATTATTGTTATTATTATTAATAATAATAATAATAATAATAATAATGTTATTTATATAACACATTTCTCCCAATATGACTCAAAGTGAGGTATCCAATTAGTTGTGATCTGTTTTCAGCTGATATAAATGTCCGGATATCACGTTTTTTTGACCGATGGACATTATAGCGGTACCTAATTAGAGGCCATTTTGATCGTCCAAAAATGGAACCGTAATCGTGCGATAACACATGGGATCCAGGATAAGCTCCCGATCCCATGTGTTATCATGGCTCCGGTGTCCAGTTATCGCGGATTATGCTTTTGGTGGGGAGCGCGCCACATCAGGGCTAATTGGATAGCCCCCGGCGATACAATTACACACGGTCATTGACTGCAACTTATTGGATACCCCCCAAAGAGCTTTACATCTGCATTTAAGACCACAAAATAAGCTTAACAGAAAAGAGAATTAAGCATTTGAGTTGTATTTTCAGGCACTGAAATGCAACAAGTATTCAACTATGGTTCAGGATAAATTAAAAACTAACTACAATTAAGCAAGATAGAATATAGAGAAATACCCAGACCTGCCATGTATACCTGCATTAATAGCAAATCATACAGTATATAACTGCACAGTATCCCCTAACACTCTGCAGTAATATATAATTAGATATTGCTGTGGACCCAAAGGGTAGAATAGAAATTGCATGGATAATGTACCTGTTATAGAGATGTACGTAAATATGAAGGAGAAATGCTTGGGTGAACAGGTAAGTCTCGAGTCTCTTTTTAAATGATTCTACAATGGAAGTCTCTTGAACTGTGCAGGGGAGTTCAATAGAGTCTGAGCAGCAAAGTTAAAAGCTTGACATCAAGATATATTAAGGGAGATTCTAGGTACTGCTAATGGTCCTTCATTTACAGACCGCAGTAACCCTGTGGAGCAGTATGGAATCAGAAGCTGCTTCAGATACCTTGGGCCTTGGTTAAGAAGGGCTTTGAAAGTCAGAATTTCAAACTTGAAATAGATTTGCTATCTTACAGCAGCCAGTGGAGGGAGCAAGAATGGGTGTTATGTAGCTGCAACAGGGCTGGTTACTTAACAGTCTGGCTGCTGCATTTTGTAGCCACACTCATCTGTAATTGAGCCCATGACTAACCGTACTGAGCTTCCGCATTTGCTGCTTTTATTCTTTTGCACACACCCCAATCATACACGTGGTTGCGCCAATCAAGGCACGATTCTGTAAGATGTAGCCATGATGAGCATGGCTAGAACTGTAGGTGATTAGTTCTGGCTATTTTCTACAGATGAAAGAATGAAGATTTGACTGTGGCAAGTGCGGTTGGTTGGCTATGCTTCAGTCTTGTTCTTTGATGGCAATATCCTATAATAAGCACTCTGTTTTTTTAGGATTCAGTCACAGCCAACTGGCACTCATCAACTCCTGGAGCTCAGCTAGATAGCCATTTAGGGTTGTCACTGGGTTCGCATTACCATGAGCAAATTCTGCAGAGAATTCCAGAAGCATTAGGATTGATCAGTTACCTCTGTCTCTTGCCATCAGAAGTTCATTAAGCACACATATCAGTACTGTTTTAGTGCCATGTCTTTTCCTGCATCCTGACTGGAATGGATCAAAAATATCATGCATTGACAGACGGGTTTCCAGTTGAGTTGCAGCCACTTTCTCAATAATTTTTCCTAGAAAATTAAGGTTTGGTACAGGTCTGTAGTTAGTTAATTTTAATGCAGACATTAAAATTATCTACATTAAGTTTTTTTAACTCCCTTTAGTGGTTCAGGAAAAATGTCTGTCTGCAAAAAGCATTGAACTATTTTTGCAAGTACTGGACCAATCACATCCATATACCCTATAAGAAGCTTGGTTGAGGCAGGGTCCAGATCAAAGGTAATGGGATGCATCATTCCGGTAATTTTAGAAATGTCTTTTACATCCATTGGATCAAAGATGGTCGATGAAGACTGGTGGGTTACAGTCGCAGGTTTGGAAACTTGGCACTCCTACATCGTCACTGTGGGGATCGGATGGAGGATACTCTATCAGTAAAGAAGTTTGCCACCTCATTGCATCTCAACTGGGAGAGGGTTTCATCAAGCTGCAGGCATGCTGGTTTGCAAAGTATCTCCACTGTATGGAAAATCTGAGCTGGCCTTATGTTTGCTGTCATGATCTCACTTGACAGGAACTCTATTTTCTTATGGACAATTGTAGATTGGTATTTCTTTAATATGCGTGATTAGTTTTATCTTATTCTCTACCAAGCTAGTCTTCCTTCATTGCCTTTCAAGTCTATGACTCCTTTTCTTGAGTTACCTAACAATGTTATCAAACTGTCAGGCTCCGGAGCCTTACCTCCGGCAGGTGCTCCCGGGGTTTGCCCTCCCACTGGTTGGTGCGGCTGTGGCGGCAGAGAGCTGCTGGCAGCGGGTCCTCCTGGACGGATGTGCGGCTGCCGAGGGCCGGGGGTCTGGAGAGCCACGTGCTGCGGCGGGGATTGCTGTGGTAAGGTCCTCTAGTGGTGACACAGTATAGTGTGTCAGAGACAGAAGCTGTCTAAAGCTGAGCTCCAGGTGCTAACGGCGGTTCTTGCAGATATCTTCATTTCTTCAAAGTCCAAGTTCTTCAGCCTCGTCTTTCAGTCACAAATCACAAGTCTTCATTTCTTCAAAGCCCAAGTTCTTCAGCCTCGTCCTTTAATCACAGTCTTCAGTTCCTCTTTACTGGAGTTCTTCAGCTTCACTCTTCAAGTCATTTAACCATAGACTCTAATTCTTCCAGTTTCGTCAATTTGTCCAATATTCGTGTACAGCCTGTTATTCATTAAAACTACAGTTATCTTCCAGCGGAGTCCTCTTTTTCTTTATGCCCTCCAGCCAACGTTAATACTTAGTTTGGCCTCCACCCCAAGAGGAGGAATTACATTCAGCCACCTCATTTACTCTCCTCACAGGCAGCTGTCCCTTCAGCCAAAACTCGGTTGTCGGAACCTCAACTTACTCCGAGCGTGACACAAACTATGGAGCTTGATGTTATGCTATGTGGGGTTATGTATGCACAGAGGAGAGCATATCCATTGCAACCATCAAATCCCTACTATAGTAGTGGAATAGGGCACAAGGATCTTCACAGGCACCCAATACTTTAGAGAGATCCAGATTTGCTGCAAGAGGTTGGAAAGTCTTACTCCTCCTTGGACAATACTTTGTCAACTCCATGGGGAAATATCTATTTTGAGGGGTTGCAACTTATTAAATTGTGGCCTGACCATTTTCCTGGGTTTATTTTTAGGTCAGAGACTTCTAGTCCAATCTAGCAGACAAGATCAAGAGTGTGATCACTTTTATGTGTAGCAGAAGGAAAACTTGTGTGAGCCCTAAATAATTTTTTCGTGCAAGAGGCCTTGGCCAAGGCATTAGAGCTTGTCATCAACCCATGCATTGAAATCCAGAAGGATGAGTTATCTTTGATGTTCCCAAAATAGTCTGCAATTTCTTGTAGAAATATCTCCAGGGGGTCGGTAAATGAAAAATACTATGAAACATAATCCTGTTGCACTCCAGACAGTGATGCACACAAATGAGCATGTCATTTCCATAAAAGGTAAAGTATTGTACATTAGATATGTGCTGTTCAGTTTAAATAAAACACTCGAGGTTGGATAAATTGAGTCCCAGTTCAGAATCACTTTGGGCTTCCGAGTGGAACCAAGTCCCAGCTTGGGTCTGTTGTGAGTTCATAACTCGGATAAAAAAATGGAACTCCGGTTTTGTATTATTATTATTATTACATTTTATTTATAAGGCGCCACATGTGTTTTGCAGCGCCGTACAAAGGACAGTACAGGGGACAAAACATTGCATTACAGTAAATAAATAACAGAAATAGAGTACAGGTAACAGAGCACCACACATTCTCAAGACATAATACATCTAAGATGTAAGTATTGAGGGAGTGATCATCGTACTACTAGAGGCTGGTGGCCATAGATGGAGATGAGCCTTTACTAGCAGGATAAAGATGGTCGTTGAGCAGGGGAGAGTTGTAAGTGAAATGTGTTGAGACGAGGGCTTAGATAACAAGAGGAAAGAGGGCCCTGCTCTGAAGAGCTAACAATCTATTGGGGAGGGGCGACAGACAGATGACAAGAGGTGCAGGCAAGTGGGAGGTAGCCTGATGGCAGTATGCAAGCAAAGCTGAGATGTTCACGGCATGAGGCAGGGGGGTGGAGGCGCGGCTTAAGCACTGGGTTATGCATCGGGATTGCATGTAAACAGGTCCAAATTACCTGATTTTACCTGTTGAATCGATTTAAATAGTTTTTTTTATCAATGTTTGTCAATTTTTATTGATTTTAAAGGAATCCAAAACTGTACCAAAAACCAAATCTGAACTAGAACACAATGATTATTTGTTAACAATTTCTTACAAAGCGCAGCAAATTCTATTGCAGTTTACAATTGGAAACAATAGTAAAACAAAACTGGGTAATAACAGACAGTCACAGAGGTAGTAAGACCTTACAATCTGTAGGGAAATAGACATTGATACACAAGGATAGGTGTTATTCACTGCATAATGGTCCACCAGCTTGCAATGGTTCTTGTTGGGCTGTATGATATGTTTGGGTTGTGAATTAGAACCAAAACATGGGGGTCTGCACACATCTCTAATATATACATATATATCTATATCTCAAACCAAAGAATGGGGGTATATGCAACCAATGGTGTCTCGGACCAACAAATAAATATAGTACTCAAGCAAAACAAGTAAGATAAATCTTATCTGCATTAGAGGTCAGTACAGGCTGCCCAACGCGTTTCATCACGCTGAATGACATTCACACCTTGCTTGAGTACTGTATTTTTATTAAGTCAGATATTTTTATATATATTTTTTTATAGACTTTTTTTCCCATTTTTGTATTAAATACTCCCCTTTTTTATATATACATTGTCTTCTGAAATAAACTGTCAAATATTTTTCTATATACTGGGTACCTTATGTTTATTTGTTGGTCCGAGACACTATTGTTCGCCTATACCCCCATTCTTTGGTTTGAGATTTAATTGTATAGAGATTTACCATCCCTTTTTCCTTGGGGAGCTGCAGACGCCCTATATTGGTTTTGGGGAGTGTCCATATAACAAATCTGTTATTTAATAGTATTTATATATAATATCCTCCTGAGATATTAATTCTTCTTTTGTCTGTGGCGCAGTATTGCTCAACTGTTCTTCTAGATATATATATATATATATATATATATATATTTATTTATTTATTAAGGGCTAGAAACAAAGCTAGAGATGCACTCACCAGATTCAAAGCAAGTTGATTCTGTTTCTGCAAGCATTTCAGATGACAGTTAATCCAATGTTTTGGTTCTACATGAACCTTTGTCAAGGCGTGTCTGTGTGTGGACTTGGCACAGAGGGGCCCTATTTCAGATGTAGTCACAAAGCGGTTATTGTATGCAAATCGGTCAATGTTTTCTTCATGCACATGCGTCTGAGCTGCAGTGCGCACGTGCAGCAGGTGAATTGCAATGTCGGTAGAATTAGTCGCAATGTGAGTGACAGGAAATCAGTATTTGAGTGTGGCAACAGGGAGTGGTCTGGTAAGCGCAGGTGTATCAGGGCCATTCAGATGCCGTTTTGTGGGCGTGCATACATTAGTAGTCGTGCTTTTACTTGGTACTGCAGAGTCCTCAGCAGCTCAGCCTGCGTGTCTACAGAGGCTCGCATACTCTGGACATGACCCAATTTGCAATGATTATACCACTGGATCAGCAATTATACGTCATCGGACGGAAATGATGCAACAGCATTTGGCATCCTTATGTTCAGGTTAGCTTCTGCCCATATTAGCATATAATCACAATTGCGTATGGCAACAGATACTATAGCAACATCAGTAAGAACAACCACACCTGGGGTGGTCTTCAGGCACCGGTATGCTGTGCGACAGAACCCCGACAGCCGACATACCATACTACACCCCCACACCTGAATTAGGCCCAGTATGCTTACTTCCATGCACGCCAAATATACTCTTTATATACTTTGTCTCCATGCACGCCAAATATACTCTTTATATACTTTGTATACTCTAATACTACTGGAAACATGATAAACTGTAAAGTACAGCATACTTTATTCATTGCTGGTGCATCTCTGCCTGACACCCTCTCTAGCTGCCTGTGGACTGCTGAAGTTGAGGGATATCTCTGGTGAACAGACACATTAGCAATTCATTTTATCAGCTGTCGAAGGTAGAAGCATTTTCCATACACCCTCCCACGTTTCAAGTTCCCTCTTAGATCCACATATATCCAGATATTAAATTATAGATAAAAGAACTTGTGTGGGTGCAGAGAGATGGAAGGAGTGATACGACAGCCATACAGGCAGATACTGCCACCTTAATGAGCTTCCTCTTGCAGCCAAGCTCACCTCTCTCTCTCTCTCTCTCTCTCTTCACATAAACACTGCTAAAATCTCATTTCATTGTCGTCTGGGAGTTGAATCCAGCTTTCCTTTCCCTTGTTCTGTTATTAACACGTAAAAGACTTTACGCTTTGTCTGTCTTATTATTTCTGCTGTAAGGATGTTTCTGTCACAATTACTTTAACTCCTTTAGTGCTAGGAAAATCCCTTCTCAATTCATTTCACATTTAGAGAAATTACATTGCGTTAAGCACAAGTGGGTAGTATGCAATTCTTGCCGTTCTATACTGTGATGTGCACAGCTCCAATTACCCTACCACAGTATAGTATGTGTGAATAATTTGTCCTATCACCTGCGATCCTGAGACTCTTTAATACCATTCTCCATTTAACCTTCCAGTTCATCTTTGTGTTTACTAGCATACAATAGCAGAACTCTGTGCTTACAGTAATATGCAATTAGATGTACTGTAGCAAATGTTTTCTTTCAGAAAAGGTGGAGCACCCTTCTTTGTGACTACTGTAACATTCAATTTCTGACTACCCTATGTATCACTCCTCACTGCGGACCTCTGTAACTATCCTCATCCAAATCCTCTCCATGAGAATGCCTTCCGTAGTTTTCATTTAGTTTGGTTCATACCACCATCGCCAGGTAATATAGGTCATTCAGGTTAGTGATATTCTTTTATCACTTATGACAAACCAGTCTTCAGTACAGTGAGGCCTATTATATAGCAGTGATGCGTAACAGGTGGGCCCAAGCAATTGGTACAAAAACTAATAAATATACTATATATATATATATATATATATATATATATATATAGTGCCTTGCTAAAGTATTCACCCCCCTATTCATTTTTCATGTTTTGTTGCCTCACAACCTGGAATTAAATTGGATTGTTTGAAGGTTTGCATCATTTCCTTCACAGAACATGCCTACAACTTTGAAGATTTAAAAAAAAATTTTTTTATTGTGAAGCAAACAACAAATAGGACAACATAACCTAAAACTTCAGCATGCATAACTATTCACCCCCCTAAAGTCAGTACTTTGTAGAGCCACCTTTTGCAGCAATTACAGCTGCAAGTCGCTTTGGATAAGTCTCTATGGGTGTAGTATGGTTTGCCAGCGGTCGGGGTCCTGGCGACCAGCATACCGGCGCCAGAATCCCGACCGCCGGCATACAGACAGCTGGGTGAGTGCAAATGACCAAGAGGGAGAAAAGATGTCGGTATGCCGGCGGTCGGGATTCCGGCGCCAGTATGCTGGTCACCGGGACCCCAACCGCCAGGAACCTGAAGACCACCGGTCTCTATGAGCTTGCCACATCTTGCCACTAGGATTTTTGCCCATTCCTCAAGGCAAAACTGCTACAGCTCCTTCATGTTTGATTGTTTCTGCTTGTTAACAGCAATCTTCAAGTCTGACAACAGATTATCAATTGGATTGAGATCTGGGCTTTGACTAGGCCATTCCAACACATTTAAATGTTTCCCCTTAAACCACTCGAGTGTTGCTTTAGCAGTATGCTTTGGGTCATTGTCCTGCTGGAAGGTGAACCTCCGTCCCAGTCTCAAATCACAGGCAGACTGAAACAGGTTTTGCTCAAGAATATCTCTGTATTTAGCACCATCCATCTTTCCCCCGACTCGAAACAGTTTCCCAGTCCCTGCTACTGAAAAACATCCCCACAGCATGATGCTGCCACCACCATGTTTTACTGTGGGGATGGTGTTCTTGGGGTGATGGGATGTGTTGGGTTTATGCCAAACATAGTGTTTTCCTTGGTGGCCGAATAGTTACATTTTAGTCTCATCTGACCAGAGCACCTTCCTCCATACATTTGGGGAGTCGTCTACATGACTTTTGGCAAACTCAAAACGTGCCTTCTTATTTTTAACACTAAATAGCTTTTTTCTGGCTACTCTTCCATAAAGCCCAGCTCTGTGGAGTGTACGGCGTGTTGTGGTCACATGCGCAGATACACCAGGTTCTGCTGTGGAACTCTGCAGATCCTTCAGGGTTACCTTTGGTCTCTGTGCTGCCTCTCTGATTAATGCCCTCCTTGCCCGGTCTGTGAGTTTTGGTGGCCTGCTCTCTCTTGGCAGGTTTGTTGTGGTACCATGTTCTTTCCATTTGAAGATGATAGATTTGATGGTGCTCCGGGAGATCATCAAAGATTTGGATATATTTTTTTGACTTGTACTTCTCAACAACTTTGTCCCTGACTTGTTTGGAGAGCTCATTGGTCTTCATGGTGTGATGCCTCTTGCTTAGTGGTGTTGCGGCCTCTGGGGCCTTTCAGAAAAGGTGTGTTTACACTAACAGATCATGTGACACTTAGATTACACACAGGTAGACTTAATTTCACTAATTATGTGACGTCTGAAGGTAACTGGTTGCACTAGAACTTTTGAGGGGCTTCATAGCAAAGGGGATGAATAAATGTGCACATGCCAATTTTCAAATTTTTATTTATAAAAATTATTTTTTATATACATTTTTCTCATTTCACTTCAACAACTTATACCGTGTTCACATTGCAATTGCCGGGTCGCACCCGGGAATTGGAAATGGATCAATCCCGGGTGCGATCGGGCATTGGACCCGTGCAGTGTGAACAGGGTGGCTTCCCGACCCGGAAATATGCCAGGTCGGGTTGCCATCCGGTGGTGGGGACCGAGGTGGCATAGGGGGCAGGTGCAAAGGCGGTGCTGGAGATAAGATCATCTCCAGCGCCGCCTCTCCCTATGCTGTGAATGGTACCGGGTCACATCGATCCGGGTAACACATTCACACTGTGCCTGACCCGGTAATAACCCGGGAATAACCCTTCTTTATTCCCGACTTGAAATACCGGGTCAGGCGACCCGGGAATTTGTCCTGGACCCCGTTCACACTGCACATAAACCCGGATTACTGCGCGTTCACGTGCAATAACCCGGATTTTTGATGGCAGTGTGAACGAGATATGTGACTATTTTGTGCAGATCCATCACATACAATTCAGATTAAAAAAATAATAATAATAATTAAAGGTTGTAATGTAACAAAATAGGTAAAAAGCTAAGGGGGGTGAATACCTTAGCAAGGCACTTGTATATAAAATGTAATTAAGATGTGAGGGTTCGGATTTACTCGGTTCTTAATGCCACAATTAACACAATTTCAGATTTATCTGGATTTTTCTTATTGCTATCCAAAACACGTGACATCGGAGAGCCATTAAGATGCCATTTTGAGAACTGGGTAAACCTGAACCCGCACATCTCTAAATGTAATACATCTCAAATAAGTTTTAGCATATGGAAAATCCAAGACAGTGCAGCTCACCTGTAAATCAAAGCAATGCAGAAATGACCTTACTGCTGGGCCTTTAATACAGCAGCTGTGTGCTTTTTCCAAATAGTTTCTTTTTTTTTTTTTTATTGTGTAGTCAAGGCATTTGTGTTCTCATCTCTAACTTCAGACATGTTGATTCTAAGCATGATAGTAATATTCCTTATCTGTCTAAGGGGTCTGTAAAGCCCCCAAAATTACAATCTATATAACCACACATTGCGGCGATTTGGCAATGTATATTAAGGGCCTTATTCAGTATGTGTCACATCTGAGATGCAATCGCATACTTCCAAATATCGGCTCTGGTGCACACGCACTGCTACCGGTGAGGAATTCCTGCAGTAGCCTATTGCACATTTACAGCCATTGGAAGAGTATTGGAGAGGGTTTCTGAGGATCACTCTCGGAAAAAAAATGCAGAATTGTAGTCCATAGGTTACATTAAATAAGTCTTGATGTAATCAGTTTAGTGTAAACAGATTAAGTAGGCCAGTACTATACAACTCGCTGCCATGCTGTTATTCTGCAACTACAAGATCAAGCATGTATGGTGGCTCCAGAACAGCTGGAGCATGCTGTGGTGCCGGATTGGAGGAGATTTCACTTTGGAAATATGTGGTCTGCAGGACCGGATTAACAACATCATGACGTCTCTCCCATAGATCCGAGGAGCGGCGCCGGCGGAGGTCTGCAGCGGAGGTCAGCAGCGGTCGGGAATCAGGAGCAGGGATAGTAAGTATTATTTTTATTTTTTTTAATGTAAGTGGCGCTACTCTACAGGGGCACAACTCTACAGGGGGCACAAATGGGGGCACAACTCTACAGGGGGCACAAATGGGGGCACAACTCTACAGGGGGCGTAACTGACCACGCCCCTGTATGAAGCCACTCCCCTATATTCGGGGCACCACAAGGGCTAGAGCTGGCCCTGACGGTAGCTATGCCCTCTACTGTGCTAGCCACACCCCACAGCATAGACCACACACCCTGTATAGGCCATACCTGGAAAACACTGGTCACCCTCCCCCATATCAGTAGTCATGCTGGTCACAACTGCTGAAGAGTAGATACAGTACAATAGGTCCTTCATAAAGTTCAGCTCCAGGTGGGAAGCAGTTAGTTTTCCTGCTGTCGGCTGATGATGAGTACTCTCAGCAGCAGCAGCAGCACTAGTCACAGCACAGATTCCTGATCCGCCCCCTGACATCACTAGCTACAGCCCCGGGTCAATGTCAGTGCAGCAGCAACAGCAGCATCCTGAGCAAGTATCTGGCTCTTCCTATGCTGTGAAAGTAACCGTTCATAATGCCTCTTAGCCCGTGTCATCCTGAGACCAACCCGGCTCGCTACCTTTGTTGGATTAACCCTTTCACGCCGAGAAGCAGAAGTATAAAACTGGTTTGGATGGATGCAGCAACACTGCCAAGCCTGTGCCATTTTTGGAGGTTTGGTCGCTTACCGCATATGCACCAAGCTCGCAAATGCTATACAATCTTGAGCTTGGATGCCGTGGATAACGCCACTTTACCCTATATAAGCCTAGCTGAAATATTCATACGTACAGTGCTAGTAAATGCCGATATACATGCGATGAGTGGTGATGCATCAAGCATCCCGCCCTATGTAAGACTCTGTGTGCCAGACAGCAGCTAAGAAATCATTTCTGCTTTTCTCCATTTGATACATAGAGCCCTATTTCGGTGGATCAAAGAAGGCAACAAAGAACAGAGTGCATGCATTCTGACATGCATGATCAGCAGGGGAAAGGGTCCCAGAGCACCACGAAGTCTTAATCTGGCTCTAGATGGAATAGAGAATGACAATTTGAAAAAAAAACTAGGATTTTAATTACCTACTGGTAAATCCTTTTCTCATAGCCCGTAGAGGATACTTGGAATCCATTTAGTACCATGGGGTATAGATGGGTCCACTAGGAGCCTTGGGCACTCTAAGAATTTGATAGTGTGCGCTGGCTCCTCCCTCTATGCCCCTCCTACCAGACTCAGTCTAGGAAACTGTGCCCAAGGAGACGGACATACTTTGAGAGGATAGATAAGGAAAATGGTGACAATAGGAACCAGTACACAGAACAATAGGAAAGCCATGCTAACCAAACTTGAAACATGAACAGTAACAGCTGAACCAACCATAATACTTAACCAAGTAACAGTGCAGGAAAAAAACGAAGCACCGGGTGGTAGTGATGTGCACCGGACATTTTTCGGGTTTTGTGTTTTGGTTTTGGATTCGGTTCCACGTCCGTGTTTTGGATTCGGACGCGTTTTGGCAAAACCTCCCTGAAAATTTTTTGTCGGATTCGGCTGTGTTTTGGATTTGGGTGTTTTTTTACAAAAAACCCTCAAAAACAGCTTATATCAAAGAATTTGGGGGTCATTTTGATCCCATAGTATTATTAATCTCAATAACCATAATTTCCACTCATTTCCAGTCTATTCTGAACACCTCACACTTCACAATATTATTTTTAGTCCTAAAATTTGCACTGAGGTCGCTGGATGACTAAACTAAGTGACACAAGTGGCCGACACAAACACCTGGCCCATCTAGGAGTGGCACTGCAGTGTCAGACAGGATGGCAGATTTAAAAAATAGTCCCCAAACAGCACATGATGCAAAGAAAAAAAGAGGTGCAATGAGGTAGCTGTGTGACTAAGCTAAGCAACCCAAGTGGCCGACACAAACACCTGGCCCATCTAGGAGTGGCACTGCAGTGTCAGACAGGATGGCAGATTTAAAAAATAGTCCCCAAACAGCACATGATGCAAAGAAAAAAAGAGGTGCAATGAGGTAGCTGTGTGACTAAGCTAAGCGACCTAAGTGGCCGACACAAACACCTGGCCCATCTAGGAGTGGCACTGCAGTGTCAGACAGGATGGCAGATTTAAAAAATAGTCCCCAAACAGCACATGATGCAAAGAAAAAAAGAGGTGCAATGAGGTAGCTGTGTGACTAAGCTAAGCGACCTAAGTGGCCGACACAAACACCTGGCCCATCTAGGAGTGGCACTGCAGTGTCAGACAGGATGGCAGATTTAAAAAATAGTCCCCAAACAGAACATGATGAAAAGAAAAAAAGAGGTGCACCAAGGTCGCTGGATGGCTAAGCTAAGCGACCCAAGTGGCCGACACAAACACCTGGCCCATCTAGGAGTGGCACTGCAGTGTCAGACAGGATGGCACTTAAAAAAACTAGTCCCCAAACAGAACATGATGCAAAGAAAAAAAGAGGTGACCCGCTAGATGGTTAAGCTAAGCGACCCAAGTGGCCGACACAAACACCTGGCCCATCTAGTAGTGGCACTGCAGTGTCAGACAGGATGGCACTTCAAAAAATAGTCCCCTGACAGCACATGATGCAAAGATAAATTAAAGAAAAAAGAGGTACAAGATGGAATGTTGTCCTTGGGCCCTCCCACCTACCGTTATTTTGTATAAACAGGACATGCACACTTTAACAAACCCATCATTTCAGCGACAGGGTCTGCCACACGACTGTGACTGAAATGACTGGTTGGTTTGGGCCCCCACCAAAAAAAGAAGCGATCAATCTCTCCTTGCACAAACTGGCTCTACAGAGACAAGATGTCTACCTCCTCCTCATCCTCCGATTCCTCACCCCCTTTCACTGTGTACATCCCCCTCCTCACAGATTATTAATTCGTCCCCACTGGAATCCACCATCTCAGGTCCCTGTGTACTTTCTGGAGGCAATTGCTGGTGAATGTCTCCACGGAGGAATTGATTATAATTCAT
The DNA here is from genome assembly GCF_028390025.1 of Pseudophryne corroboree. NCBI lineage: Eukaryota > Metazoa > Chordata > Amphibia > Anura > Myobatrachidae > Pseudophryne > Pseudophryne corroboree. The sequence goes on along the minus strand of NC_086447.1, from coordinate 165,206,864 downwards.
TTTGATGAACATCATCTTCTCCACATTTTCTGGAAGTAACCTCGTACGCTGATTGCTGACAAGGTGAGCGGCTGCACTAAACACTCTTTCGGAGTACACACTGGAGGTGGGGCAACTTAGGTAAAATAAAGCCAGTTTGTGCAAGGGCCTCCAAATTGCCTCTTTCTCCTGCCAGTATACGTACGGACTGTCTGACGTGCCTACTTGGATGCGGTCACTCATATAATCCTCCACCATTCTTTCAATGATGACTGAATCATATGCAGTGACAGTAGACGACATGTCAGTAATCTTTGGCAGGTCCTTCAGTCCGGACCAGATGTCAGCACTCGCTCCAGACTGCCCTGCATCACCGCCAGCGGGTGGGCTCGGAATTCTTAGCCTTTTCCTCGCAGCCCCAGAAGGAGGAGCTGTTGATGGGTCACGTTCCGCTTGACTTAACAAGTGACTCACCAGCAGGTCTTTGCACCTCTGCAGACTTGTGTCTGCCGGAAAGAGAGATACAACGTAGGCTTTAAACCTAGGATCGAGCACGGTGGCCAAAATGTAGATTGACCACCCGTGAATCCTGGTTAAGCGAATTAAGGGCTCCATCCACAAGTCCCACATGCCTAGCGGAATCGCTCCATTTTAGCTCCTCCTTCAATCTCTCCAGCTTCTTCTGCAAAAGCCTGATGAGGGGAATGACCTGACTCAGGCTGGCAGTGTCTGAACCGACTTCACGTGTGGCAAGTTCAAAGGGTTGCAGAACCTTGCACAACGTTGAAATCATTCTCCACTGCGCTTCAGTCAGGTGCATTCCCCCTCCTTTGCCTATATCGTAGGTAGCTGTATAGGCTTGAATGGCCTTTTGCTGCTCCTCCATCCTCTGAAGCATATAGAGGGTTGAATTCCACCTCGTTATCACCTCTTGATTCAGATGATGGCGGGGCAGGTTCAGGAGTGTTTGCTGCTGCTCCAGTCTTCGGCACGCTGTGGCTGAATGCTGAAAGTGGCCCGCAATTCTTCGGGCCACCGACAGCATCTCTTGCACGCCCCTGTCGTTTTTTTAAATAATACAGCACCACCAAATTCAATATATGTGCAAAACATGGGACGTGCTGAAATTTGCCCACATGTAATGCACGCACAATATTGGTGGCGTTGTCCAATGTCACAAATCCCCAGGATAGTCCAATTGGGGTAAGCCATTCTGTGATGATGTTCCTCAGCTTCCGTAAGAGGTTGTCAGCTGTGTGCCTCTTATGGAAGGCGGTGATACAAAGCGTAGCCTGCCTAGGAACGAGTTGGTGTTTGCGATATGCTGCTACTGGTGCCGCCGCTGCTGTTCTTGCTGCGGGAGGCAATACATCTACCCAGTGGGCTGTCACAGTCATATAGTCCTGAGTCTGCCCTGCTCCACTTGTCCACATGTCCGTGGTTAGGTGGACATTGGGTACAACTGCATTTTTTAGGACACTGGTGACTCTTTTTCTGACGTCTGTGTACATTCTCGGTATCGCCTGCCTAGAGAAATGGAACCTAGATGGTATTTGGTACCGGGGACACAGTACCTCAATCAATTCTATAGTTCCCTGTGAATTAACGGTGGATACCGGAAACACGTTAAACACCACCCAGGCTGCCAAGGCCTGAGTTATCCGCTTTGCAGCAGGATGACTGCTGTGATATTTCATCTTCCTCGCAAAGGACTGTTGGACAGTCAATTGCTTACTGGAAGCAGTACAAGTGGTCTTCCGACTTCCCCTCTGGGATGACGATTGACTCCTAGCAGCAACAACAGCAGCGCCAGCAGCAGTAGGCGTTACACTCAAGGATGCATCGGAGGAATCCCAAGCATGAGAGGACTCGACAGACTTGACAGTGACATGGCCTGCAGTACTATTGGCTTTCCTGTCTAAGGAGGAAATTGACACTGAGGGAGTTGGTGGTGTGGTTTGCAGGAGCTTGGTTACAAGAGGAAGGGATTTAGTTGTCAGTGGACTGCTTCCGCTGTCACCCAAAGTTTTTGAACTTGTCAATGACTTCTGATGAATTCGCTCCAAGTGACGTATAAGGGAGGATGTTCCTAGGTGGTTAACGTCCTTACCCCTACTTATTACAGCTTGACAAAGGCAACACACGGCTTGACAAATGTTGTCCGCATTTCTGTTAAAATAATTCCACACCGACGAGGTGATTTTTTTTGTAATTTGACCAGGCATGTCAATGGCCATATTCGTCCCACGGACAGCAGGTGTCTCCCCGGGTGCCTGACTTAAACAAACCACCTCACCATCAGAATCTCTTTGTCAATTTCCTCCTCAGCGCTAGCAACACCCATATCCTCATCCTGGTGTACTTCAACAGTGACATCTTCAATTTGACTATCAGGAACTGGACTGTGGGTGCTCCTTCCAGCACTTGCAGGGGGCATGCAAATGGTGGAAGGCGCCACCTCTTCCCGTCCAATGTTGGGAAGGTCAAGCATCGCAACCGACACAATTGGACTCTCCTTGGGGATTTGTGATTTAGAAGAACGCACAGTTCTTTGCTGTGCTTTTGCCAGCTTAAGTCTTTTCATTTTTCTAGCGAGAGGATGAGTGCTTCCATCCTCATGTGAATCTGAACCACTAGCCATGAACAGAGGCCAGGGCCTCAGCCGTTCCTTGCCACTCCGTGTCGTAAATGGCATATTGGCAAGTTTACGCTTCTCCTCAGACGCTTTTAATTTTGATTTTTGGGTCATTTTACTGAACTTTTGTTTTTTGGATTTTACATGCTCTCTACTATGACATTAGGCATCGGCCTTGGCAGACGATGTTGATGGCATTTCATCGTTTCGGCCATGACTAGTGGCAGCAGCTTCAGCACGAGGTGGAAGTGGATCTTGATCTTTCCCTATTTTACCCTCCACATTTTTGTTCTCCATTTTTTAATGTGTGGAATTATATGCCAGTAATATATCAATAGCAATGGCCTACTGTACCGTACAGCTATATATTATATACTGGTGGTCAGCAAAATTCTGCACTGTCCTCCTACTATATATACTGCGCACAACTAAAATGCACCACAGGTATGGATGGATAGTATACTTGACGACACAGAGGTAGGTAGAGCAGTGGACTACTGTACCGTACTGCTATATATTATATACTGGTGGTCAGCAAAATTCTGCACTGTCCTCCTACTATATATACTGCGCACAACTAAAATGCACCACAGGTATGGATGGATAGTATACTTGACGACACAGAGGTAGGTAGAGCAGTGGCCTACTGTACCGTACTGCTATATATTATATACTGGTGGTCAGCAAAATTCTGCAATGTCCTCCTACTATATATACTGCGCACAACTAAAATGCACCACAGGTATGGATGGATAGTATACTTGACGACACAGAGGTAGGTAGAGCAGTGGCTACTGTACCGTACTGCTATATATTATATACTGGTGGTCAGCAAAATTCTGCACTGTCCTCCTACTATATATACTGCGCACAGCTAAAATGCACCACAGGTATGGATGGATAGTATACTTGATGACACAAAGGTAGGTAGAGCAGTGGCCTACTGTACCGTACTGCTATATATTATATACTGGTGGTCAGCAAAATTCTGCACTGTCCTCCTACTATATATACTGCGCACAACTAAAATGCACCACAGGTATGGATGGATAGTATACTTGACGACACAGAGGTGGGTAGAGCAGTGGCCTACTGTACCGTACTGCTATATATTATATACTGGTGGTCAGCAAAATTCTGCACTGTCCTCCTACTATATATACTGCGCACAACTAAAATGCACCACATGTTTGGATGGATAGTATACTTGACGACACAGAGGTGGGTAGAGCAGTGGCCTACTGTACCGTAGTGATGAGCGGGTTCGGTTTCTCGGAAACCGTACCCCCCCCGAACTTCACGCTTTTTACACGGGTCCGAGGCAGACTCGGATCTTCCCGCCTTGCTCGGCTAACCCGAGCGCACCCGAACGTCATCATCCCGCTGTCGGATTCTCGCGAGGCTCGTATTCTATCGCGAGACTCGGATTCTATATAAGGAGCCGCGCGTCGCCGCCATTTTCACACGTGCATTGAGATTGATAGGGAGAGGACGTGGCTGGCGTCCTCTCCGTTTAGAATAGAAATAGATAGAGAGTGAGAGTGAGACACTTGATTTACTGGAGCTTAGGAGTACTCAGAGAGTGCAGAGTTTACTAGTGACTGACCAGTGACCACCAGTGCAGTTTTATTATTATTTAATATAATCCGTTCTCTGCCTGAAAAAAAACGATACACAGTGACACAGTATACCATATCTGTGCTCAGCCTCAGTGTGCTGCATCATCTATGTATATCTGACTGTGCTGAGTGCTCACTGCTCACACAGCTTAATTGTGGGGGAGACTGGGGAGCAGTTATAGCAGGAGTACATATATTTAACAGTGCACACTTTTGCTGCCAGAGTGCCACTGCCAGTGTGACTGACCAGTGACCAGTGACCACCAGTATATTGTGATTGTCTGCCTGAAAAAGTTAAACACTCGTCGTGTGGTGTTTTTATTCTATAAACGCATTCTGCTGACAGTGTCCAGCAGGTCCGTCATTATATAATATATACCTGTCCTGCAGTAGTGATATATATATATATTTTTTATATCATTATCATCCAGTCTATATTAGCAGCAGACGCAGTACGGTAGTCCACGGCTGTAGCTACCTCTGTGTCGGCAGTCGCTCGTCCATAATTGTATACCTACCTGTTGTGTTTTTTTTTTCTACCTTATTGATACTAGTAGCTTACTTTAGGAGTCTGCAGTGCTGACAGTGTCCAGCAGGTCCGTCATTATATAATATATACCTGTCCGGCTGCAGTAGTGATATATATATATTTTTTATATCATTATCATCCAGTCTATATTAGCAGCAGACGCAGTACGGTAGTCCACGGCTGTAGCTACCTCTGTGTCGGCAGTCGCTCGTCCATCCATAATTGTATACCACCTACCTGTGGTGTTTTTTTTTTTTCTATCTTCTTGATACTAGTAGCTTACTTTAGGAGTCTGCAGTGCTGACAGTGTCCAGCAGGTCCGTCATTATATAATATATACCTGTCCGGCTGCAGTAGTGATATATATATATTTTTATATCATTATCATCCAGTCTATATTAGCAGCAGACGCAGTACGGTAGTCCACGGCTGTAGCTACCTCTGTGTCGGCAGTCGCTCGTCCATCCATAATTGTATACCACCTACCTGTGGTGTTTTTTTTTTTCTATCTTCTTGATACTAGTAGCTTACTTTAGGAGTCTGCAGTGCTGACAGTGTCCAGCAGGTCCGTCATTATATAATATATACCTGTCCGGCTGCAGTAGTGATATATATATATTTTTTATATCATTATCATCCAGTCTATATTAGCAGCAGACGCAGTACGGTAGTCTACGGCTGTAGCTACCTCTGTGTCGGCAGTCGCTCGTCCATCCATAAGTATACTAGTATCCATCCATCTCCATTGTTTACCTGAGGTGCCTTTTAGTTGTGCCTATTAAAATATGGAGAACAAAAATGTTGAGGTTCCAAAAATAGGGAAAGATCAAGATCGACTTCCACCTCGTGCTGAAGCTGCTGCCACTAGTCATGGCCGAGACGATGAAATGCCATCAAAGTCGTCTGCCAAGGCCGATGCCCAATGTCATAGTACAGAGCATGTAAAATCCAAAACACCAAATATCAGTAAAAAAAGGACTCAAAAATCTAAAATAAAATTGTCGGAGGAGAAGCGTAAACTTGCCAATATGCCATTTACCACACGGAGTGGCAAGGAACGGCTGAGGCCCTGGCCTATGTTCATGGCTAGTGGTTCAGCTTCACATGAGGATGGAAGCACTCAGCCTCTCGCTAGAAAAATGAAAAGACTCAAGCTGGCAAAAGCACAGCAAAGAACTGTGCGTTTTTCCAAATCACAAATCCACAAGGAGAGTCCAATTGTGTCGTTTGCGATGCCTGACCTTCCCAACACTGGACGTGAAGAGCATGCGCCTTCCACCATTTGCACGCCCCCTGCAAGTGCTGGAAGGAGCACCCGCAGTCCAGTTCCTGATAGTCAGATTGAAGATGTCAGTGTTGAAGTACACCAGGATGAGGAGGATATGGGTGTTGCTGGCGCTGGGGAAGAAATTGACCAGGAGGATTCTGATGGTGAGGTGGTTTGTTTAAGTCAGGCACCCGGGGAGACACCTGTTGTCCGTGGGAGGAATAGGGCCATTGACATGCCTGGTGAAAATACTAAAAAAATCAGCTCTTCGGTGTGGAAGTATTTCAACAGAAATGCGGACAACATTTGTCAAGCCGTGTGTTGCCTTTGTCAAGCTGTAATAAGTAGGGGTAAGGACGTTAACCACCTCGGAACATCCTCCCTTATACGTCACCTGCAGCGCATTCATCATAAGTCAGTGACAAGTTCAAAAACTTTGGGCGACAGCGGAAGCAGTCCACTGACCAGTAAATCCCTTCCTCTTGTAACCAAGCTCACGCAAACCACCCCACCAACTCCCTCAGTGTAAATTTCCTCCTTCCCCAGGAATGCCAATAGTCCTGCAGGCCATGTCACTGGCAATTCTGACGAGTCCACTCCTGCCTGGGATTCCTCCGATGCATCCTTGCGTGTAACGCCTACTGCTGCTGGAGCTGCTGTTGTTGCTGCTGGGAGTCGATGGTCATCCCAGAGGGGAAGTCGTACTCGTAAGACCACTTTTACTACTTCCACCAAGCAATTGACTGTCCAACAGTCCTTTGCGAGGAAGATGAAATATCACAGCAGTCATCCTGCTGCAAAGCGGATAACTGAGGCCTTGGCATCCTGGGCGGTGAGAAACGTGGTTCCGGTATCCATCATTACTGCAGAGCCAACTAGAGACTTGTTGGAGGTACTGTGTCCCCGGTACCAAATACCATCTAGGTTCCATTTCTCTAGGCAGGCGATACCGAAAATGTACACAGACCTCAGAAAAAGACTCACCAGTGTCCTAAAAAATGCAGTTGTACCCAATGTCCACTTAACCACGGACATGTGGACAAGTGGAGCAGGGCAGGCTCAGGACTATATGACTGTGACAGCCCACTGGGTAGATGTATGGACTCCCGCCGCAAGAACAGCAGCGGCGGCACCAGTAGCAGCATCTTGCAAACACCAACTCTTTCCTAGGCAGGCTACGCTTTGTATCACCGCTTTCCAGAATACGCACACAGCTAAAAACCTCTTACGGCAACTGAGGAAGATCATCGCAGAATGGCTTACCCCAATTGGACTCTCCTGTGGATTTGTGGCATCGGACAACGCCAGCAATATTGTGTGTGCATTAAATATGGGCAAATTCCAGCACGTCACATGTTTTGCACATACCTTGAATTTGGTGGTGCAGAATTATTTAAAAAACGAGAGGGGCGTGCAAGAGATGCTGTCGGTGGCCAGAAGAATTGCGGGACACTTTCGGCGTACAGGCACCACGTACAGAAGACTGGAGCACCACCAAAAACGCCTGAACCTGCCCTGCCATCATCTGAAGCAAGAAGTGGTAACGAGGTGGAATTCAACCCTCTATATGCTTCAGAGGTTGGAGGAGCAGCAAAAGGCCATTCAAGCCTATACAACTGAGCACGATATAGGAGGTGGAATGCACCTGTCTCAAGCGCAGTGGAGAATGATTTCAACGTTGTGCAAGGTTCTGCAACCTTTTGAACTTACCACACGTGAAGTCAGTTCAGACACTGCCATCCTGAGTCAGGTCATTCCCCTCATCAGGCTTTTGCAGAAGAAGCTGGAGATATTGAAGGAGGAGCTAACACAGAGCGATTCCGCTAGGCATGTGGGACTTGTGGATGGAGCCCTTAATTCGCTTAACAAGGATTCACGGGTGGTCAATCTGTTGAAATCAGAGCACTACATTTTGTCCACCGTGCTCGATCCTAGATTTAAAACCTACCTTGGATCTCTCTTTTCGGCAGACACAAGTCTGCTGGGGTTCAAAGAACTGCTGGTGACAAAAATGTCAAGTCAAGCGGAACGCGACCTGTCAACATCTCCTCCTTCACATTCTCCCGCAACTGGGGGTGCGAGGAAAAGGCTCAGAATTCCGAGCCCACCCGCTGGCGGTGATGCAGGGCAGTCTGGAGCGACTGCTGATGCTGACATCTGGTCCGGACTGAAGGACCTGACAACGATTACGGACATGTCGTCTACTGTCACTGCATATGATTCTCTCCCCATTGAAAGAATGGTGGAGGATTATATGAGTGACCGCATCCAAGTAGGCACGTCAGACAGTCCGTACTTATACTGGCAGGAAAAAGAGGCAATTTGGAGGCCCTTGCACAAACTGGCTTTATTCTACCTAAGTTGCCCTCCCACAAGTGTGTACTCCGAAAGAGTGTTTAGTGCCGCCGCTCACCTTGTCAGCAATCGGCGTACGAGGTTACATCCAGAAAAATGTGGAGAAGATGATGTTCATTAAAATGAATTATAATCAATTCCTCCGTGGAGACATTGACCAGCAGCAATTGCCTCCACAATGTACACAGGGAGCTGAGATGGTGGATTCCAGTGGGGACGAATTGATAATCTGTGAGGAGGGGGATGTACACGGTGATATATCGGAGGATGATGATGAGGTGGACATCTTGCCTCTGTAGAGCCAGTTTGTGCAAGGAGAGATTAATTGCTTCTTTTTTGGTGGGGGTCCAAACCAACCCATCATTTCAGTCACAGTCGTGTGGCAGACCCTGTCACTGAAATGATGGGTTGGTTAAAGTGTGCATGTCCTGTTTATACAACATAAGGGTGGGTGGGAGGGCCGAAGGACAATTCCATCTTGCACCTCTTTTTTCTTTCATTTTTCTTTGCGTCATTGTTATGCACACCAGTGCCTGCAGGAAAGTACTGGTGTCAGAACTATTATGCACTCCAGTGCCTGCAGGAATGTACTGGTGTTTGAACTGTTATGCAAAACAAATGGACTCACAGACAGACTGGGGAATATGACATAACGTACACAGAAGGTGATAGGGTAACAAAATACACACAAAGTGAACAGAGAAGCCCAGAGGCTAAGGAACTGGGTATCTCCCTTGTATTAGAAATGCTCAGATGGGAAAAGCAAGATGTTGTGTTTTAATACGTAGAGAACCCGAAATGCTGTTGCTAAGGGCAACAGCAAAACCCTAAAGGGTTACCAACGGGTGTGGCAGTAAACTCCTTGGTCAGAGATGGAATGATAGACACAAGGAGAGTCTCCACAATCCTAATTCTCACTTGCAGTGCACAGGTTCAGCTTACTGCCACTAAACTGACCCCTGACACCTAGCACAGTGAGACAGGATTAGACAGGCAAGTCTTAGAATACAGCCGCAAACTTGCTAAGTTCACAGAGTAATAACAGAACCCCAGCAAGCTAAACGACTGACTCCAGTCTTACTGCTAGGTCTGGATTGGCAGAGTGTAATACCAAATCCCCAGGCCTATTTGCAGTAAGCAACAAACAAATACAAAGCTACACAGTACTGGTTAACTTTCAGGAACTGACTAACCAACAAAGATTCAGCAGCATCTGCTTACCCTGAGAAGAGGCCTTATAAAGCAGGTGCTGTCCACGCCCCACTCAGACCTCACAGACTGTGAGCACAAAAACCAGCACCGGATCCCCTGCCGTGCACAGAGCCTATAACCACTGCACAGCAAAAGACCCGAACCGGAGTATCAGCTGCGCTCAGGTTACTCCGCTAGCACTTGTCTCCCGGTTGCCATGACGACGTGGCAGCACAGGGCAGGAGACCCTAACAGTCATGTGCTGTTTGGGGAGTAGTTTTTGGAAGGGCCATCCTGCGTGACACTGCAGTGCCACTCCTAGATGGGCCAGGTGTTTGTGTCGGCCACTTGGGTCGCTTATCTTAGTCACACAGCTACCTCATTGCGCCTCTTTTTTTCTTTGCATCATGTGCTGTTTGGGGGGTGTTTTTTGGAAGACCCATCCTGCGTGACACTGCAGTGCTACTCCTAGATGGGCCAGGTGTTTGTGTCGGCCACTTGGGTCGCTTATCTTAGTCACACAGCTACCTCATTGCGCCTCTTTTTTTCTTTGCGTCATGTGCTGTTTGGGGGGTGTTTTTTGGAAGGGCCATCCTGCGTGACACTGCAGTGCCACTCCTAGATGGGCCAGGTGTTTGTGTCGGCCACTTGGGTCGCTTATCTTAGTCACACAGCTACCTCATTGCGCCTCTTTTTTCTTTGCGTCATGTGCTGTTTGGGGGGTGTTTTTTGGAAGGGCCATCCTGCGTGACACTGCAGTGCCACTCCTAGATGGGCCAGGTGTTTGTGTCGGCCACTAGGGTCGCTTATCTTAGTCACACAGCTACCTCATTGCGCCTCTTTTTTTTCTTCTTTGCGTCATGTGCTGTTTGGGGAGTAGTTTTTTGAAGGGCCATCCTGCGTGACACTGCAGTGCCACTCCTAGATGGGCCAGGTGTTTGTGTCGGCCACTTGGGTCGCTGAGCTTAGTCATCCAGCGACCTTGGTGCAAATTTTAGGACTAAAAATAATATTGTGAGGTGTGAGGTGTTCAGAATAGACTGAAAATGAGTGGAAATTATGGTTATTGAGGTTAATAATACTTTGGGATCAAAATGACCCCCAAATTCTATGATTTTTTAGGGTTTTTTGAAAAAAACACCCGAATCCAAAACACACCCGAATCCGACAAAAAAAATTTGGTGAGGTTTTGCCAAAACGCGTTCGAACCCAAAACACGGCCGCGGAACCGAACCCAAAACCAAAACACAAAACCCGAAAAATTTCCGGTGCTCATCACTACTGTACCGTACTGCTATATATTATATACTGGTGGTCAGCAAAATTCTGCACTGTCCTCCTACAATATATACTGTGCACCACTAAAATGCACCACAGGTATGGATGGATAGTATACTTGATGACACAGAGGTAGGTAGAGCAGTGGACTACTGTACCGTACTGCTATATATTATATACTGGTGGTCATCAAAATTCTGCACTGTCCTCCTACTATATATACTGCGCACAACTAAAATGCACCACAGGTATGGATGGATAGTATACTTGACGACACAGAGGTAGGTAGAGCAGTGGACTACTGTACCGTACTGCTATATATTATATACTGGTGGTCATCAAAATTCTGCACTGTCCTCCTACTATATATACTGCGCACAACTAAAATGCACCACAGGTATGGATGGATAGTATACTTGACGACACAGAGGTGGGTTGAGCCGTGGACTACTGTACCGTACTACTATATATTATATACTGGTGGTCAGCAAAATTTTGCACTGTCCCCCTACTATATATACTGCGCACAACGAAAATGCCCCACGGGTATGGATGGATAGTATACTTGACGACACAGAGGTAGGTAAAGCAGTGGGCTACTGTACCGTACTGCTATATATTATATACTGGTGGTCAGCAAAATTCTGCACTGTCCTCCTACTGTATATACTGTGCACAACTAAAATGCACCACAGGTATGGATGGATATTATACTTGATGACACAGAGGTAGGTAGAGCAGTTGCCTACTGTACCGAACTGCTATACATTATATACTGATGGTCAGCAAAATTGTGCACTGTCCTCCTACTATATATACTGCGCACAACTAAAATGCACCACAGGTATGGATGGATAGTATACTTGATGACACAGAGGTAGGTAGAGCAGTGGACTACTGTACCGTACTGCTATATATTATATACTGGTGGTCAGCAAAATTCTGCACTGTCCTCCTATTATATATACTGCGCACAACTAAAATGCACCACAGGTATGGATGGATAGTATACTTGACGACACAGAGGTAGGTAGAGCAGTGGCCTAATGTACCGTACTGCTATATATTATATACTGGTGGGAAGCAAAATTCTGCACTGTCCTCCTACTATATATACTGCACACAACTAAAATGCCAAACAGGTATGGATGGATAGAATACTTGACGACATAGAGGTATGTAGAGCAGTGGCCTACTGTACCTTACTGCTATATATTCTATACTGGTGGTCAGCAAGATTCAGCACTGTCCTCCTACTATATATACTCCGCACAGCTAAAATGCACCACAGGTATGGATGGATAGTATACTTGACAACACAGAGGTAGGTAGAGCAGTGGCCTACTGTACAGTACTGCTATATATTATATACTGGTGGTCAGAAAAATTCTGCACTGTCCTGCTACTATATATACTGCGCACAAAGAAATGCACCACAGGTATGGATGGATAGTATACTTGACAACACAGAGGTAGATAGAGCAGTGGCCTACTGTACCGTACTGCTATATATTATATACTGGTGGTCATCAAAATTCGGCACTGTCCTCCTACTATATATACTGCACAAAAGTAAAATGCACCACAGGTATGGATGGATAGTATACTTGACGACACAGAGGTAGGTAGAGCAGTGGACTACCGTACTGTACTGCTATATATTATATACTGGTGGTCAGCAAAATTCTGCACTGTCCTCCTACTATATATACTGCGCACAACTAAAATGCACCACAGGTATGGATGGATAGTATACTTGATGACACAGAGGTAGGTAGAGCAGTGGACTATTGTACCGTACTGCTATATATTATATACTGGTGGTCAACAAAATTCTGCACTGTCCTCCTACTATATATACTGCGCACAACTAAAATGCACCACAGGTATGGATGGATAGTATACTTGACGACACAGAGGTAGGTAGAGCAGTGGCCTACTGTACCGTACTGCTATGTATTATATACTGGTGGTCAGTAAAATTCTGCACTGTCCTCCTACTATATATACTGCGTACATCTAAAATGCACCACAGGTATGGATGGATAGTATACTTGATGACACAGAGGTAGGTAGAGCAGTGGCCTACTGTACCGTACTGCTATACATTATATACTGGTGGTCAGCAAAAATCTGCACTGTCCTCCTACTATATATACTGCGCACAACTAAAATGCACCACAGGTATGGATGGAGAGTATACTTGATGACACAGAGGCAGGTAGAGCAGTGGACTACTGTACCGTACTGCTATATATTATATACTGGTGGTCAGCAAAATTCTGCACTGTCCTCCTATTATATATACTGCGCACAACTAAAATGCACCACAGGTATAGATGGATAGTATACTTGACGACACAGTGGTAGGTAGAGCAGTGGCCTACTGTACCGTACTGCTATATATTATATACTGGTGGTCAGCAAAATTCTGCACTGTCCTCCTACTATATATACTGTGCACCACTAAAATGCACCACAGGTATGGATGGATAGTATACTTGATGACACAGAGGTAGGTAGAGCAGTGGACTACTGTACCGTACTGCTATATATTATATACTGGTGGTCAGCAAAATTCTGCACTGTCCTCCTACTATATATACTGCGCACAACTAAAATGCACCACAGGTATGGATGGATAGTATACTTGACAACACAGAGCTAGGTAGAGCTGTGGACTACTGTACCGTACTGCTATATATTATATACTGGTGGTCATCAAAATTCTGCACTGTCCTCCTACTTTATATACTGCGCACAACTAAAATGCACCACAGGTATGGATGGATAGTATACTTGACGACACAGAGGTAGGTAGAGCAGTGGACTATTGTACCGTACTGCTATATATTATATACTGGTGGTCATCAAAATTCTGCACTGTCCTCCTACTATATATACTGCGCACAACTAAAATGCACCACAGGTATGGATGGATAGTATACTTGACGACACAGAGGTGGGTTGAGCCGTGGACTACTGTACCGTATTACTATATATTATATACTGGTGGTCAGCAAAATTTTGCACTGTCCTCCTACTATATATACTGCGCACAACGAAAATGCCCCACAGGTATGGATGGATAGTATACTTGACGACACAGAGGTAGGTAAAGCAGTGGGCTACTGTACCGTACTGCTATATATTATATACTGGTGGTCAGCAAAATTTTGCACTGTCCTCCTACTGTATATACTGTGCACAACTAAAATGCACCACAGGTATGGATGGATATTATACTTGATGACACAGAGGTAGGTAGAGCAGTGGCCTACTGTACCGAACTGCTATACATTATATACTGATGGTCAGCAAAATTGTGCACTGTCCTCCTACTATATATACTGCGCACAACTAAAATGCACCACAGGTATGGATGGATAGTATACTTGATGACACAGAGGTAGGTAGAGCAGTGGACTACTGTACCGTTCTGCTATATATTATATACTGGTGGTCAGCAAAATTCTGCACTGTCCTCCTATTATATATACTGCGCACAACTAAAATGCACCACAGGTATGGATGGATAGTATACTTGACGACACAGAGGTAGGTAGAGCAGTGGCCTAATGTACCGTACTGCTATATATTATATACTGGTGGGAAGCAAAATTCTGCACTGTCCTCCTACTATATATACTGCACACAACTAAAATGCCAAACAGGTATGGATGGATAGAATACTTGACGACATAGAGGTATGTAGAGCAGTGGCCTACTGTACCTTACTGCTATATATTCTATACTGGTGGTCAGCAAGATTCTGCACTGTCCTCCTACTATATATACTCCGCACAGCTAAAATGCACCACAGGTATGGATGGATAGTATACTTGACGACACAGAGGTAGGTAGAGCAGTGGCCTACTGTACCGTACTGCTATATATTATATACTGGTGGTCAGCAAAATTTTGCACTGTCCTCCTACTATATATACTGCGCACAACGAAAATGCCCCACAGGTATGGATGGATAGTATACTTGACGACACAGAGGTAGGTAAAGCAGTGTGCTACTGTACCGTACTGCTATATATTATATACTGGTGGTCAGCAAAATTTAGCACTGTCCTCCTACTGTATATACTGTGCACAACTAAAATGCACCACAGGTATGGATGGATATTATACTTGATGACACAGAGGTAGGTAGAGCAGTGGCCTACTGTACCGAACTGCTATACATTATATACTGATGGTCAGCAAAATTGTGCACTGTCCTCCTACTATATATACTGCGCACAACTAAAATGCACCACAGGTAAGGATGGATAGTATACTTGATGACACAGAGGTAGGTAGAGCAGTGGACTACTGTACCGTACTGCTATATATTATATACTGGTGGTCAGCAAAATTCTGCACTGTCCTCCTATTATATATACTGCGCACAACTAAAATGCACCACAGGTATGGATGGATAGTATACTTGACGACACAGAGGTAGGTAGAGCAGTGGCCTAATGTACCGTACTGCTATATATTATATACTGGTGGGAAGCAAAATTCTGCACTGTCCTCCTACTATATATACTGCACACAACTAAAATGCCAAACAGGTATGGATGGATAGAATACTTGACGACATAGAGGTATGTAGAGCAGTGGCCTACTGTACCTTACTGCTATATATTCTATACTGGTGGTCAGCAAGATTCTGCACTGTCCTCCTACTATATATACTCCGCACAGCTAAAATGCACCACAGGTATGGATGGATAGTATACTTGACAACACAGAGGTAGGTAGAGCAGTGGCCTTCTGTACAGTACTGCTATATATTATATACTGGTGGTCAAAAAATTCTGCACTGTCCTGCTACTATATATACTGCGCACAAAGAAATGCACCACAGGTATGGATGGATAGTATACTTGACAACACAGAGGTAGAAAGAGCAGTGGCCTACTGTACCGTACTGCTATATATTATATACTGGTGGACAGCAAAATTCGGCACTGTCCTCCTACTATATATACTGCGCAAAAGTAAAATGCACCACATGTATGGATGGATAGTATACTTGACGACACAGAGGTAGGTAGAGCAGTGGACTACTGTACTGTACTGCTATATATTATATACTGGTGGTCAGCAAAATTCTGCACTGTCCTCCTACTATATATACTGCGCACAACTAAAATGCACCACAGGTATGGATGGATAGTATACTTGACGACACAGAGGTGGGTTGAGCCGTGGACTACTGTACCGTATTACTATATATTATATACTGGTGGTCAGCAAAATTTTGCACTGTCCTCCTACTATATATACTGCGCACAACGAAAATGCCCCACAGGTATGGATGGATAGTATACTTGACGACACAGAGGTAGGTAAAGCAGTGGGCTACTGTACCGTACTGCTATATATTATATACTGGTGGTCAGCAAAATTTTGCACTGTCCTCCTACTGTATATACTGTGCACAACTAAAATGCACCACAGGTATGGATGGATATTATACTTGATGACACAGAGGTAGGTAGAGCAGTGGCCTACTGTACCAAACTGCTATACATTATATACTGATGGTCAGCAAAATTGTGCACTGTCCTCCTACTATATATACTGCGCACAACTAAAATGCACCACAGGTATGGATGGATAGTATACTTGATGACACAGAGGTAGGTAGAGCAGTGGACTACTGTACCGTTCTGCTATATATTATATACTGGTGGTCAGCAAAATTCAGCACTGTCCTCCTATTATATATACTGCGCACAACTAAAATGCACCACAGGTATGGATGGATAGTATACTTGACGACACAGAGGTAGGTAGAGCAGTGGCCTAATGTACCGTACTGCTATATATTATATACTGGTGGGAAGCAAAATTCTGCACTGTCCTCCTACTATATATACTGCACACAACTAAAATGCCAAACAGGTATGGATGGATAGAATACTTGACGACATAGAGGTATGTAGAGCAGTGGCCTACTGTACCTTACTGCTATATATTCTATACTGGTGGTCAGCAAGATTCTGCACTGTCCTCCTACTATATATACTCCGCACAGCTAAAATGCACCACAGGTATGGATGGATAGTATACTTGACAACACAGAGGTAGGTAGAGCAGTGGCCTTCTGTACAGTACTGCTATATATTATATACTGGTGGTCAAAAAATTCTGCACTGTCCTGCTACTATATATACTGCGCACAAAGAAATGCACCACAGGTATGGATGGATAGTATACTTGACAACACAGAGGTAGATAGAGCAGTGGCCTACTGTACCGTACTGCTATATATTATATACTGGTGGACAGCAAAATTCGGCACTGTCCTCCTACTATATATACTGCGCAAAAGTAAAATGCACCACAGGTATGGATGGATAGTATACTTGACGACACAGAGGTAGGTAGAGCAGTGGCCTACTGTACCGTACTGCTATATATTATATACTGGTGGTCAGCAAAATTTTGCACTGTCCTCCTACTATATATACTGCGCACAACGAAAATGCCCCACAGGTATGGATGGATAGTATACTTGACGACACAGAGGTAGGTAAAGCAGTGTGCTACTGTACCGTACTGCTATATATTATATACTGGTGGTCAGCAAAATTTTGCACTGTCCTCCTACTGTATATACTGTGCACAACTAAAATGCACCACAGGTATGGATGGATATTATACTTGATGACACAGAGGTAGGTAGAGCAGTGGCCTACTGTACCGAACTGCTATACATTATATACTGATGGTCAGCAAAATTGTGCACTGTCCTCCTACTATATATACTGCGCACAACTAAAATGCACCACAGGTATGGATGGATAGTATACTTGATGACACAGAGGTAGGTAGAGCAGTGGACTACTGTACCGTACTGCTATATATTATATACTGGTGGTCAGCAAAATTCTGCACTGTCCTCCTATTATATATACTGCGCACAACTAAAATGCACCACAGGTATGGATGGATAGTATACTTGACGACACAGAGGTAGGTAGAGCAGTGGCCTAATGTACCGTACTGCTATATATTATATACTGGTGGGAAGCAAAATTCTGCACTGTCCTCCTACTATATATACTGCACACAACTAAAATGCCAAACAGGTATGGATGGATAGAATACTTGACGACATAGAGGTATGTAGAGCAGTGGCCTACTGTACCTAACTGCTATATATTCTATACTGGTGGTCAGCAAAATTCTGCACTGTCCTCCTACTATATATACTCCGCACAGCTAAAATGCACCACAGGTATGGATGGATAGTATACTTGACAACACAGAGGTAGGTAGAGCAGTGGCCTTCTGTACAGTACTGCTATATATTATATACTGGTGGTCAAAAAATTCTGCACTGTCCTGCTACTATATATACTGCACACAAAGAAATGCACCACAGGTATGGATGGATAGTATACTTGACGACACAGAGGTGGGTTGAGCCGTGGACTACTGTACCGTATTACTATATATTATATACTGGTGGTCAGCAAAATTTTGCACTGTCCTCCTACTATATATACTGCGCACAACGAAAATGCCCCACAGGTATGGATGGATAGTATACTTGACGACACAGAGGTAGGTAAAGCAGTGGGCTACTGTACCGTACTGCTATATATTATATACTGGTGGTCAGCAAAATTTTGCACTGTCCTCCTACTGTATATACTGTGCACAACTAAAATGCACCACAGGTATGGATGGATATTATACTTGATGACACAGAGGTAGGTAGAGCAGTGGCCTACTGTACCGAACTGCTATACATTATATACTGATGGTCAGCAAAATTGTGCACTGTCCTCCTACTATATATACTGCGCACAACTAAAATGCACCACAGGTATGGATGGATAGTATACTTGATGACACAGAGGTAGGTAGAGCAGTGGACTACTGTACCGTTCTGCTATATATTATATACTGGTGGTCAGCAAAATTCTGCACTGTCCTCCTATTATATATACTGCGCACAACTAAAATGCACCACAGGTATGGATGGATAGTATACTTGACGACACAGAGGTAGGTAGAGCAGTGGCCTAATGTACCGTACTGCTATATATTATATACTGGTGGGAAGCAAAATTCTGCACTGTCCTCCTACTATATATACTGCACACAACTAAAATGCCAAACAGGTATGGATGGATAGAATACTTGACGACATAGAGGTATGTAGAGCAGTGGCCTACTGTACCTTACTGCTATATATTCTATACTGGTGGTCAGCAAGATTCTGCACTGTCCTCCTACTATATATACTCCGCACAGCTAAAATGCACCACAGGTATGGATGGATAGTATACTTGACGACACAGAGGTAGGTAGAGCAGTGGCCTACTGTACCGTACTGCTATATATTATATACTGGTGGTCAGCAAAATTTTGCACTGTCCTCCTACTATATATACTGCGCACAACGAAAATGCCCCACAGGTATGGATGGATAGTATACTTGACGACACAGAGGTAGGTAAAGCAGTGTGCTACTGTACCGTACTGCTATATATTATATACTGGTGGTCAGCAAAATTTTGCACTGTCCTCCTACTGTATATACTGTGCACAACTAAAATGCACCACAGGTATGGATGGATATTATACTTGATGACACAGAGGTAGGTAGAGCAGTGGCCTACTGTACCGAACTGCTATACATTATATACTGATGGTCAGCAAAATTGTGCACTGTCCTCCTACTATATATACTGCGCACAACTAAAATGCACCACAGGTAAGGATGGATAGTATACTTGATGACACAGAGGTAGGTAGAGCAGTGGACTACTGTACCGTACTGCTATATATTATATACTGGTGGTCAGCAAAATTCTGCACTGTCCTCCTATTATATATACTGCGCACAACTAAAATGCACCACAGGTATGGATGGATAGTATACTTGACGACACAGAGGTAGGTAGAGCAGTGGCCTAATGTACCGTACTGCTATATATTATATACTGGTGGGAAGCAAAATTCTGCACTGTCCTCCTACTATATATACTGCACACAACTAAAATGCCAAACAGGTATGGATGGATAGAATACTTGACGACATAGAGGTATGTAGAGCAGTGGCCTACTGTACCTTACTGCTATATATTCTATACTGGTGGTCAGCAAGATTCTGCACTGTCCTCCTACTATATATACTCCGCACAGCTAAAATGCACCACAGGTATGGATGGATAGTATACTTGACAACACAGAGGTAGGTAGAGCAGTGGCCTTCTGTACAGTACTGCTATATATTATATACTGGTGGTCAAAAAATTCTGCACTGTCCTGCTACTATATATACTGCGCACAAAGAAATGCACCACAGGTATGGATGGATAGTATACTTGACAACACAGAGGTAGATAGAGCAGTGGCCTACTGTACCGTACTGCTATATATTATATACTGGTGGACAGCAAAATTCGGCACTGTCCTCCTACTATATATACTGCGCAAAAGTAAAATGCACCACATGTATGGATGGATAGTATACTTGACGACACAGAGGTAGGTAGAGCAGTGGACTACTGTACTGTACTGCTATATATTATATACTGGTGGTCAGCAAAATTCTGCACTGTCCTCCTACTATATATACTGCGCACAACTAAAATGCACCACAGGTATGGATGGATAGTATACTTGACGACACAGAGGTGGGTTGAGCCGTGGACTACTGTACCGTATTACTATATATTATATACTGGTGGTCAGCAAAATTTTGCACTGTCCTCCTACTATATATACTGCGCACAACGAAAATGCCCCACAGGTATGGATGGATAGTATACTTGACGACACAGAGGTAGGTAAAGCAGTGGGCTACTGTACCGTACTGCTATATATTATATACTGGTGGTCAGCAAAATTTTGCACTGTCCTCCTACTGTATATACTGTGCACAACTAAAATGCACCACAGGTATGGATGGATATTATACTTGATGACACAGAGGTAGGTAGAGCAGTGGCCTACTGTACCAAACTGATATACATTATATACTGATGGTCAGCAAAATTGTGCACTGTCCTCCTACTATATATACTGCGCACAACTAAAATGCACCACAGGTATGGATGGATAGTATACTTGATGACACAGAGGTAGGTAGAGCAGTGGACTACTGTACCGTTCTGCTATATATTATATACTGGTGGTCAGCAAAATTCAGCACTGTCCTCCTATTATATATACTGCGCACAACTAAAATGCACCACAGGTATGGATGGATAGTATACTTGACGACACAGAGGTAGGTAGAGCAGTGGCCTAATGTACCGTACTGCTATATATTATATACTGGTGGGAAGCAAAATTCTGCACTGTCCTCCTACTATATATACTGCACACAACTAAAATGCCAAACAGGTATGGATGGATAGAATACTTGACGACATAGAGGTATGTAGAGCAGTGGCCTACTGTACCTTACTGCTATATATTCTATACTGGTGGTCAGCAAGATTATGCACTGTCCTCCTACTATATATACTCCGCACAGCTAAAATGCACCACAGGTATGGATGGATAGTATACTTGACAACACAGAGGTAGGTAGAGCAGTGGCCTTCTGTACAGTACTGCTATATATTATATACTGGTGGTCAAAAAATTCTGCACTGTCCTGCTACTATATATACTGCGCACAAAGAAATGCACCACAGGTATGGATGGATAGTATACTTGACAACACAGAGGTAGATAGAGCAGTGGCCTACTGTACCGTACTGCTATATATTATATACTGGTGGACAGCAAAATTCGGCACTGTCCTCCTACTATATATACTGCGCAAAAGTAAAATGCACCACAGGTATGGATGGATAGTATACTTGACGACACAGAGGTAGGTAGAGCAGTGGCCTACTGTACCGTACTGCTATATATTATATACTGGTGGTCAGCAAAATTTTGCACTGTCCTCCTACTATATATACTGCGCACAACGAAAATGCCCCACAGGTATGGATGGATAGTATACTTGACGACACAGAGGTAGGTAAAGCAGTGTGCTACTGTACCGTACTGCTATATATTATATACTGGTGGTCAGCAAAATTTTGCACTGTCCTCCTACTGTATATACTGTGCACAACTAAAATGCACCACAGGTATGGATGGATATTATACTTGATGACACAGAGGTAGGTAGAGCAGTGGCCTACTGTACCGAACTGCTATACATTATATACTGATGGTCAGCAAAATTGTGCACTGTCCTCCTACTATATATACTGCGCACAACTAAAATGCACCACAGGTATGGATGGATAGTATACTTGATGACACAGAGGTAGGTAGAGCAGTGGACTACTGTACCGTACTGCTATATATTATATACTGGTGGTCAGCAAAATTCTGCACTGTCCTCCTATTATATATACTGCGCACAACTAAAATGCACCACAGGTATGGATGGATAGTATACTTGACGACACAGAGGTAGGTAGAGCAGTGGCCTAATGTACCGTACTGCTATATATTATATACTGGTGGGAAGCAAAATTCTGCACTGTCCTCCTACTATATATACTGCACACAACTAAAATGCCAAACAGGTATGGATGGATAGAATACTTGACGACATAGAGGTATGTAGAGCAGTGGCCTACTGTACCTAACTGCTATATATTCTATACTGGTGGTCAGCAAAATTCTGCACTGTCCTCCTACTATATATACTCCGCACAGCTAAAATGCACCACAGGTATGGATGGATAGTATACTTGACAACACAGAGGTAGGTAGAGCAGTGTCCTTCTGTACAGTACTGCTATATATTATATACTGGTGGTCAAAAAATTCTGCACTGTCCTGCTACTATATATACTGCACACAAAGAAATGCACCACAGGTATGGATGGATAGTATACTTGACGACACAGAGGTGGGTTGAGCCGTGGACTACTGTACCGTATTACTATATATTATATACTGGTGGTCAGCAAAATTTTGCACTGTCCTCCTACTATATATACTGCGCACAACGAAAATGCCCCACAGGTATGGATGGATAGTATACTTGACGACACAGAGGTAGGTAAAGCAGTGGGCTACTGTACCGTACTGCTATATATTATATACTGGTGGTCAGCAAAATTTTGCACTGTCCTCCTACTGTATATACTGTGCACAACTAAAATGCACCACAGGTATGGATGGATATTATACTTGATGACACAGAGGTAGGTAGAGCAGTGGCCTACTGTACCGAACTGCTATACATTATATACTGATGGTCAGCAAAATTGTGCACTGTCCTCCTACTATATATACTGCGCACAACTAAAATGCACCACAGGTATGGATGGATAGTATACTTGATGACACAGAGGTAGGTAGAGCAGTGGACTACTGTACCGTTCTGCTATATATTATATACTGGTGGTCAGCAAAATTCTGCACTGTCCTCCTATTATATATACTGCGCACAACTAAAATGCACCACAGGTATGGATGGATAATATACTTGACGACACAGAGGTAGGTAGAGCAGTGGCCTAATGTACCGTACTGCTATATATTATATACTGGTGGGAAGCAAAATTCTGCACTGTCCTCCTACTATATATACTGCACACAACTAAAATGCCAAACAGGTATGGATGGATAGAATACTTGACGACATAGAGGTATGTAGAGCAGTGGCCTACTGTACCTTACTGCTATATATTCTATACTGGTGGTCAGCAAGATTCTGCACTGTCCTCCTACTATATATACTCCGCACAGCTAAAATGCACCACAGGTATGGATGGATAGTATACTTGACGACACAGAGGTAGGTAGAGCAGTGGCCTACTGTACCGTACTGCTATATATTATATACTGGTGGTCAGCAAAATTTTGCACTGTCCTCCTACTATATATACTGCGCACAACGAAAATGCCCCACAGGTATGGATGGATAGTATACTTGACGACACAGAGGTAGGTAAAGCAGTGTGCTACTGTACCGTACTGCTATATATTATATACTGGTGGTCAGCAAAATTTTGCACTGTCCTCCTACTGTATATACTGTGCACAACTAAAATGCACCACAGGTATGGATGGATATTATACTTGATGACACAGAGGTAGGTAGAGCAGTGGCCTACTGTACCGAACTGCTATACATTATATACTGATGGTCAGCAAAATTGTGCACTGTCCTCCTACTATATATACTGCGCACAACTAAAATGCACCACAGGTAAGGATGGATAGTATACTTGATGACACAGAGGTAGGTAGAGCAGTGGACTACTGTACCGTACTGCTATATATTATATACTGGTGGTCAGCAAAATTCTGCACTGTCCTCCTATTATATATACTGCGCACAACTAAAATGCACCACAGGTATGGATGGATAGTATACTTGACGACACAGAGGTAGGTAGAGCAGTGGCCTAATGTACCGTACTGCTATATATTATATACTGGTGGGAAGCAAAATTCTGCACTGTCCTCCTACTATATATACTGCACACAACTAAAATGCCAAACAGGTATGGATGGATAGAATACTTGACGACATAGAGGTATGTA
This sequence comes from Pseudophryne corroboree, assembly GCF_028390025.1. NCBI lineage: Eukaryota > Metazoa > Chordata > Amphibia > Anura > Myobatrachidae > Pseudophryne > Pseudophryne corroboree. The sequence goes on along the minus strand of NC_086447.1, from coordinate 165,182,475 downwards.
GAGCAGTGGCCTACTGTACCTTACTGCTATATATTCTATACTGGTGGTCAGCAAGATTCTGCACTGTCCTCCTACTATATATACTCCGCACAGCTAAAATGCACCACAGGTATGGATGGATAGTATACTTGACAACACAGAGGTAGGTAGAGCAGTGGCCTTCTGTACAGTACTGCTATATATTATATACTGGTGGTCAAAAAATTCTGCACTGTCCTGCTACTATATATACTGCGCACAAAGAAATGCACCACAGGTATGGATGGATAGTATACTTGACAACACAGAGGTAGATAGAGCAGTGGCCTACTGTACCGTACTGCTATATATTATATACTGGTGGACAGCAAAATTCGGCACTGTCCTCCTACTATATATACTGCGCAAAAGTAAAATGCACCACATGTATGGATGGATAGTATACTTGACGACACAGAGGTAGGTAGAGCAGTGGCCTACTGTACCGAACTGCTATACATTATATACTGATGGTCAGCAAAATTGTGCACTGTCCTCCTACTATATATACTGCGCACAACGAAAATGCCCCACAGGTATGGATGGATAGTATACTTGACGACACAGAGGTAGGTAAAGCAGTGGGCTACTGTACCGTACTGCTATATATTATATACTGGTGGTCAGCAAAATTTTGCACTGTCCTCCTACTGTATATACTGTGCACAACTAAAATGCACCACAGGTATGGATGGATATTATACTTGATGACACAGAGGTAGGTAGAGCAGTGGCCTACTGTACCAAACTGCTATACATTATATACTGATGGTCAGCAAAATTGTGCACTGTCCTCCTACTATATATACTGCGCACAACTAAAATGCACCACAGGTATGGATGGATAGTATACTTGATGACACAGAGGTAGGTAGAGCAGTGGACTACTGTACCGTTCTGCTATATATTATATACTGGTGGTCAGCAAAATTCAGCACTGTCCTCCTATTATATATACTGCGCACAACTAAAATGCACCACAGGTATGGATGGATAGTATACTTGACGACACAGAGGTAGGTAGAGCAGTGGCCTAATGTACCGTACTGCTATATATTATATACTGGTGGGAAGCAAAATTCTGCACTGTCCTCCTACTATATATACTGCACACAACTAAAATGCCAAACAGGTATGGATGGATAGAATACTTGACGACATAGAGGTATGTAGAGCAGTGGCCTACTGTACCTTACTGCTATATATTCTATACTGGTGGTCAGCAAGATTCTGCACTGTCCTCCTACTATATATACTCCGCACAGCTAAAATGCACCACAGGTATGGATGGATAGTATACTTGACAACACAGAGGTAGGTAGAGCAGTGGCCTTCTGTACAGTACTGCTATATATTATATACTGGTGGTCAAAAAATTCTGCACTGTCCTGCTACTATATATACTGCGCACAAAGAAATGCACCACAGGTATGGATGGATAGTATACTTGACAACACAGAGGTAGATAGAGCAGTGGCCTACTGTACCGTACTGCTATATATTATATACTGGTGGACAGCAAAATTCGGCACTGTCCTCCTACTATATATACTGCGCAAAAGTAAAATGCACCACAGGTATGGATGGATAGTATACTTGACGACACAGAGGTAGGTAGAGCAGTGGCCTACTGTACCGTACTGCTATATATTATATACTGGTGGTCAGCAAAATTTTGCACTGTCCTCCTACTATATATACTGCGCACAACGAAAATGCCCCACAGGTATGGATGGATAGTATACTTGACGACACAGAGGTAGGTAAAGCAGTGTGCTACTGTACCGTACTGCTATATATTATATACTGGTGGTCAGCAAAATTTTGCACTGTCCTCCTACTGTATATACTGTGCACAACTAAAATGCACCACAGGTATGGATGGATATTATACTTGATGACACAGAGGTAGGTAGAGCAGTGGCCTACTGTACCGAACTGCTATACATTATATACTGATGGTCAGCAAAATTGTGCACTGTCCTCCTACTATATATACTGCGCACAACTAAAATGCACCACAGGTAAGGATGGATAGTATACTTGATGACACAGAGGTAGGTAGAGCAGTGGACTACTGTACCGTACTGCTATATATTATATACTGGTGGTCAGCAAAATTCTGCACTGTCCACCTATTATATATACTGCGCACAACTAAAATGCACCACAGGTATGGATGGATAGTATACTTGACGACACAGAGGTAGGTAGAGCAGTGGCCTAATGTACCGTACTGCTATATATTATATACTGGTGGGAAGCAAAATTCTGCACTGTCCTCCTACTATATATACTGCACACAACTAAAATGCCAAACAGGTATGGATGGATAGAATACTTGACGACATAGAGGTATGTAGAGCAGTGGCCTACTGTACCTAACTGCTATATATTCTATACTGGTGGTCAGCAAAATTCTGCACTGTCCTCCTACTATATATACTCCGCACAGCTAAAATGCACCACAGGTATGGATGGATAGTATACTTGACAACACAGAGGTAGGTAGAGCAGTGGCCTTCTGTACAGTACTGCTATATATTATATACTGGTGGTCAAAAAATTCTGCACTGTCCTGCTACTATATATACTGCACACAAAGAAATGCACCACAGGTATGGATGGATAGTATACTTGACAACACAGAGGTAGATAGAGCAGTGGCCTACTGTACCGTACTGCTATATATTATATACTGGTGGACAGCAAAATTCGGCACTGTCCTCCTACTATATATACTGCGCAAAAGTAAAATGCACCACATGTATGGATGGATAGTATACTTGACGACACAGAGGTAGGTAGAGCAGTGGACTACTGTACTGTACTGCTATATATTATATACTGGTGGTCAGCAAAATTCTGCACTGTCCTCCTACTATATATACTGCGCACAACTAAAATGCACCACAGGTATGGATGGATAGTATACTTGACGACACAGAGGTGGGTTGAGCCGTGGACTACTGTACCGTATTACTATATATTATATACTGGTGGTCAGCAAAATTTTGCACTGTCCTCCTACTATATATACTGCGCACAATGAAAATGCCCCACAGGTATGGATGGATAGTATACTTGACGACACAGAGGTAGGTAAAGCAGTGGGCTACTGTACCGTACTGCTATATATTATATACTGGTGGTCAGCAAAATTTTGCACTGTCCTCCTACTGTATATACTGTGCACAACTAAAATGCACCACAGGTATGGATGGATATTATACTTGATGACACAGAGGTAGGTAGAGCAGTGGCCTACTGTACCGAACTGCTATACATTATATACTGATGGTCAGCAAAATTGTGCACTGTCCTCCTACTATATATACTGCGCACAACTAAAATGCACCACAGGTATGGATGGATAGTATACTTGATGACACAGAGGTAGGTAGAGCAGTGGACTACTGTACCGTTCTGCTATATATTATATACTGGTGGTCAGCAAAATTCTGCACTGTCCTCCTATTATATATACTGCGCACAACTAAAATGCACCACAGGTATGGATGGATAGTATACTTGACGACACAGAGGTAGGTAGAGCAGTGGCCTAATGTACCGTACTGCTATATATTATATACTGGTGGGAAGCAAAATTCTGCACTGTCCTCCTACTATATATACTGCACACAACTAAAATGCCAAACAGGTATGGATGGATAGAATACTTGACGACATAGAGGTATGTAGAGCAGTGGCCTACTGTACCTTACTGCTATATATTCTATACTGGTGGTCAGCAAGATTCTGCACTGTCCTCCTACTATATATACTCCGCACAGCTAAAATGCACCACAGGTATGGATGGATAGTATACTTGACAACACAGAGGTAGGTAGAGCAGTGGCCTTCTGTACAGTACTGCTATATATTATATACTGGTGGTCAAAAAATTCTGCACTGTCCTGCTACTATATATACTGCGCACAAAGAAATGCACCACAGGTATGGATGGATAGTATACTTGACAACACAGAGGTAGATAGAGCAGTGGCCTACTGTACCGTACTGCTATATATTATATACTGGTGGACAGCAAAATTCGGCACTGTCCTCCTACTATATATACTGCGCAAAAGTAAAATGCACCACAGGTATGGATGGATAGTATACTTGACGACACAGAGGTAGGTAGAGCAGTGGCCTACTGTACCGTACTGCTATATATTATATACTGGTGGTCAGCAAAATTTTGCACTGTCCTCCTACTATATATACTGCGCACAACGAAAATGCCCCACAGGTATGGATGGATAGTATACTTGACGACACAGAGGTAGGTAAAGCAGTGTGCTACTGTACCGTACTGCTATATATTATATACTGGTGGTCAGCAAAATTTTGCACTGTCCTCCTACTGTATATACTGTGCACAACTAAAATGCACCACAGGTATGGATGGATATTATACTTGATGACACAGAGGTAGGTAGAGCAGTGGCCTACTGTACCGAACTGCTATACATTATATACTGATGGTCTGCAAAATTGTGCACTGTCCTCCTACTATATATACTGCGCACAACTAAAATGCACCACAGGTATGGATGGATAGTATACTTGATGACACAGAGGTAGGTAGAGCAGTGGACTACTGTACCGTACTGCTATATATTATATACTGGTGGTCAGCAAAATTCTGCACTGTCCTCCTATTATATATACTGCGCACAACTAAAATGCACCACAGGTATGGATGGATAGTATACTTGACGACACAGAGGTAGGTAGAGCAGTGGCCTAATGTACCGTACTGCTATATATTATATACTGGTGGGAAGCAAAATTCTGCACTGTCCTCCTACTATATATACTGCACACAACTAAAATGCCAAACAGGTATGGATGGATAGAATACTTGACGACATAGAGGTATGTAGAGCAGTGGCCTACTGTACCTTACTGCTATATATTCTATACTGGTGGTCAGCAAGATTCTGCACTGTCCTCCTACTATATATACTCCGCACAGCTAAAATGCACCACAGGTATGGATGGATAGTATACTTGACAACACAGAGGTAGGTAGAGCAGTGGCCTTCTGTACAGTACTGCTATATATTATATACTGGTGGTCAAAAAATTCTGCACTGTCCTGCTACTATATATACTGCGCACAAAGAAATGCACCACAGGTATGGATGGATAGTATACTTGACAACACAGAGGTAGATAGAGCAGTGGCCTACTGTACCGTACTGCTATATATTATATACTGGTGGACAGCAAAATTCGGCACTGTCCTCCTACTATATATACTGCGCAAAAGTAAAATGCACCACATGTATGGATGGATAGTATACTTGACGACACAGAGGTAGGTAGAGCAGTGGACTACTGTACTGTACTGCTATATATTATATACTGGTGGTCAGCAAAATTCTGCACTGTCCTCCTACTATATATACTGCGCACAACTAAAATGCACCACAGGTATGGATGGATAGTATACTTGATGACACAGAGGTAGGTAGAGAAGAGGACTACTGTAACGTACTGCTATATATTATATACTGGTGGTCAGCAAAATTCTGCACTGTCCTCCTACTATATATACTGCGCACAACTAAAATGCACCACAGGTATGGATGGATAGTATACTTGACGACACAGAGGTAGGTAGAGCAGTGGCCTACTGTACCGTACTGCTATGTATTATATACTGGTGGTCAGTAAAATTCTGCACTGTCCTCCTACTATAAATACTGCGTACATCTAAAATGCACCACAGGTATGGATGGATAGTATACTTGATGACACAGAGGTAGGTAGAGCAGTGGCCTACTGTACCGTACTGCTATACATTATATACTGGTGGTCAGCAAAATCCTGCACTGTCCTCCTACTATATATACTGCGCACAACTAAAATGCACCACAGGTATGGATGGAGAGTATACTTGATGACACAGAGGCAGGTAGAGCAGTGTACTACTGTACCGTACTGCTATATATTAAATACTGGTGGTCAGCAAAATTCTGCACTGTCCTCCTATTATATATACTGCGCACAACTAAAATGCACCACAGGTATGGATGGATAGTATACTTGACGACACAGTGGTAGGTAGAGCAGTGGCCTACTGTACCGTACTGCTATATATTATATACTGGTGGTCAGCAAAATTCTGCACTGTCCTCCTACTATATATACTGCGCACAACTAAAATGCACCACAGGTATGGATGGATAGTATACTTGACGACACTGATGTAGGTAGAGCAGTGGACTACTGTACTGTACTGCTATATATTATATACTGGTGGTAGCAAAATTCTGCACTGTCCTCCTACTATATATACTGCGCACAACTAAAATGCACCACAGGTATGGATGGATAGTATACTTGATGACACAGAGGTATGTAGAGCAGTGGCCTACTGTACCGTACTGCTATATATTATATACTGGTGGTCAGCAAAATTTGGCACTGTCCTCCTACTATATATACTGCGCACAACTAAAATGCACCACAGGTATGGATGGATAGTATATTGACGACACAGAGGTAGGTAGAGCAGTGGCCTACTGTACCGTACTGCTATATATTATATACTGGTGGTCAGCAAAATTCTGCACTGTCCTCCTACTATATATACTGCGCACAGCTAAAATGCACCACAGGTATGGATGGATAGTACACTTGATGACACAAAGGTAGATATAGCAGTGGCCTACTGTACCGTACTGCTATATATTATATACTGGTTGTCAGCAAAATTCTGCACTGTCCTCCTACTATATATACTGCGCACAACTAAAATGTACCACAGGTATGGATGGATAGTATACTTGATGACACAGAATTAGGTAGAGCAGTGGACTACTGTACCGTACTGCTATATATTATATACTGGTGGTCAGCAAAATTCTGCACTGTCCTCCTACTATATATACTGCGCACAACTAAAATGCACCACAGGTATGGATGGATAGTATACTTGACGACACAGTGGTAGGTAGAGCAGTGGCCTACTGTACCATACTGCTATATATTATATACTGGTGGTCAGCAAAATTCTGCACTGTCCTCCTACTATATATACTGCGCACAACTAAAATGCACCACAGGTATGGATGGATAGTATACTTGACGACACAGAGGTGGGTTGAGCCGTGGACTACTGTACCGTATTACTATATATTATATACTGGTGGTCAGCAAAATTTTGCACTGTCCTCCTACTATATATACTGCGCACAACGAAAATGCCCCACAGGTATGGGTAGATAGTATACTTGACGACACAGAGGTATGTAGAGCAGTGGCCTACTGTACAGTACTGCTATAAATTATATACTGGTGGTCAGAAAAATTCTGCACTGTCCTGCTACTATATATACTGCGCACAAAGAAATGCACCACAGGTATGGATGGATAGTATACTTGACAACACAGAGGTAGATAGAGCAGTGGCCTACTGTACCGTACTGCTATATATTATATACTGGTGGTCAGCAAAATTCGGCACTGTCCTCCTACTATATATACTGCGCAAAAGTAAAATGCACCACAGGTATGGATGGATAGTATACTTGACGACACAGAGGTAGGTAGAGCAGTGGCCTACTGTACCGTACTGCTATATATTATATACTGGTGGTCAGCAAAATTCTGCATTGTCCTCCTACTATATATACTGCACACAACTAAAATGCACCACATGTATGGATGGATAGTATACTTGACGACACAGAGGTAGGTAGAGCAGTGGCCTACTGTACCGTACTGCTATGTATTATATACTGGTGGTCAGTAAAATTCTGCACTGTCTTCCTACTATATATACTTCGTACATCTAAAATGCACCACAGGTATGGATGGATAGTATACTTGATGACACAGAGGTAGGTAGAGCAGTGGCCTACTGTACCGTACTGCTATACATTACATACTGGTGGTCAGCAAAATTCTGCACTGTCCTCCTACTATATATACTGCGCACAACTAAAATGCACCACAGGTATGGATGGAGAGTATACTTGATGACACAGAGGCAGGTAGAGCAGTGTACTTCTGTACCGTACTGCTATATATTAAATACTGGTGGTCAGCAAAATTCTGCACTGTCCTCCTATTATATATACTGCGCACAACTAAAATGCACCACAGGTATGGATGGATAGTATACTTGACGACACAATGGTAGGTAGAGCAGTGGCCTACTGTACCGTACTGCTATATATTATATACTGGTGGTCAGCAAAATTCTGCACTGTCCTCCTACTATATATACTGCGCACAACTAAAATGCACCACAGGTATGGATGGATAGTATACTTGACGACACTGATGTAGGTAGAGCAGTGGACTACTGTACTGTACTGCTATATATTATATACTGGTGGTCAGCAAAATTCTGCACTGTCCTCCTACTATATATACTGCGCACAACTAAAATGCACCACAGGTATGGATGGATAGTATACTTGATGACACAGAGGTATGTAGAGCAGTGGCCTACTGTACCGTACTGCTATATATTATATACTGGTGGTCAGCAAAATTTGGCACTGTCCTCCTACTATATATACTGCGCACAACTAAAATGCACCACAGGTATGGATGGATAGTATACTTGACGACACAGAGGTAGGTAGAGCAGTGGCCTACTGTACCGTACTGCTATATATTATATACTGGTGGTCAGCAAAATTCTGCACTGTCCTCCTACTATATATACTGCGCACAGCTAAAATGCACCACAGGTATGGATGGATAGTAAACTTGATGACACAAAGGTAGATATAGCAGTGGCCTACTGTACCGTACTGCTATATATTATATACTGGTGGTCAGCCAAATTCTGCACTGTCCTCCTACCATATATACTGCGCACAACTAAAATGCACCACAGGTATGGATGGATAGTATACTTGACGACACAGAGGTATGTAGAGCAGTGGCCTACTGTACCGTACTACTTTATATTATATACTGGTGGTTAGCAAAATTCTGCACTGTCCTCCTACTATATATACTGCGCACAACTAAAATGCACCACAGGTATGGATGGATAGTATACTTGACGACACAGAGGTAGGTAGAGCAGTGGCCTACTGTACCGTACTGCTATATATTATATACTGGTGGTCAGCAAAATTCTGCACTGTCCTCCTACTATATATACTGCGCACAACTAAAATGCACCACAGGTATGGATGGATAGTATACTTGACGACACAGAGGTGGGTTGAGCCGTGGACTACTGTACTGTACTGCTATATATTATATACTGGTGGTCAGCAAAATTCTGCACTGTCCTCCTACTATATATACTGTGCACAACTAAAATGCACCACAGGTATGGGCAGATAGTATACTTGACGACACAGAGGTATGTAGAGCAGTGGCCTACTGTACCGTACTACTTTATATTATATACTGGTGGTCAGCAAAATTCTGCACTGTCCTCCTACTATATATACTGCGCACAACTAAAATGCAAGACAGGTCTGGATGGATAGTATGCTTGACGACACAGAGGTAGGTAGAGCAGTGGCCTACTGTACCGTACTGCTATATATTATATACTGGTGGTCAGCAAAATTTGGCACTGTCCTCCTACTATATATACTGCGCACAACTAAAATGCACCACAGGTATGGATGGATAGTATACTTGATGACACAGAATTAGGTAGAGCAGTGGACTACTATACCGTACTGCTATATATTATATACTGGTGGTCAGCAAAATTCTGCACTGTCCTCCTACTATATATACTGCGCACAACTAAAATGCACCACAGGTATGGATGGATAGTATACTTGACGACACAGTGGTAGGTAGAGCAGTGGCCTACTGTACCATACTGCTATATATTATATACTGGTGGTCAGCAAAATTCTGCACTGTCCTCCTACTATATATACTGCGCACAACTAAAATGCACTACAGGTATGGGTAGATAGTATACTTGACGACACAGAGGTATGTAGAGCAGTGGCCTACTGTACAGTACTGCTATATATTATATACTGGTGGTCAGAAAAATTCTGCACTGTCCTGCTACTATATATACTGCGCACAAAGAAATGCACCACAGGTATGGATGGATAGTATACTTGACAACACAGAGGTAGATAGAGCAGTGGCCTACTGTACCGTACTGCTATATATTATATACTGGTGGTCAGCAAAATTCGGCACTGTCCTCCTACTATATATACTGCGCAAAAGTAAAATGCACCACAGGTATGGATGGATAGTATACTTGACGACACAGAGGTAGGTAGAGCAGTGGCCTACTGTACCGTACTGCTATATATTATATACTGGTGGTCAGCAAAATTCTGCATTGTCCTCCTACTATATATACTGCACACAACTAAAATGCACCACATGTATGGATGGATAGTATACTTGACGACACAGAGGTAGGTAGAGCAGTGGCCTACTGTACCGTACTGCTATGTATTATATACTGGTGGTCAGTAAAATTCTGCACTGTCTTCCTACTATATATACTTCGTACATCTAAAATGCACCACAGGTATGGATGGATAGTATACTTGATGACACAGAGGTAGGTAGAGCAGTGGCCTACTGTACCGTACTGCTATACATTACATACTGGTGGTCAGCAAAATTCTGCACTGTCCTCCTACTATATATACTGCGCACAACTAAAATGCACCACAGGTATGGATGGAGAGTATACTTGATGACACAGAGGCAGGTAGAGCAGTGTACTACTGTACCGTACTGCTATATATTAAATACTGGCGGTCAGCAAAATTCTGCACTGTCCTCCTACTATATATACTGCGCACAACTAAAATGCACCACAGGTATGGATGGATAGTATACTTGACGACACAATGGTAGGTAGAGCAGTGGCCTACTGTACCGTACTGCTATATATTATATACTGGTGGTCAGCAAAATTCTGCACTGTCCTCCTACTATATATACTGCGCACAACTAAAATGCACCACAGGTATGGATGGATAGTATACTTGACGACACTGATGTAGGTAGAGCAGTGGACTACTGTACTGTACTGCTATATATTATATACTGGTGGTCAGCAAAATTCTGCACTGTCCTCCTACTATATATACTGCGCACAACTAAAATGCACCACAGGTATGGATGGATAGTATACTTGATGACACAGAGGTATGTAGAGCAGTGGCCTACTGTACCGTACTGCTATATATTATATACTGGTGGTCAGCAAAATTTGGCACTGTCCTCCTACTATATATACTGCGCACAACTAAAATGCACCACAGGTATGGATGGATAGTATACTTGACGACACAGAGGTAGGTAGAGCAGTGGCCTACTGTACCGTACTGCTATATATTATATACTGGTGGTCAGCAAAATTCTGCACTGTCCTCCTACTATATATACTGCGCACAGCTAAAATGCACCACAGGTATGGATGGATAGTAAACTTGATGACACAAAGGTAGATATAGCAGTGGCCTACTGTACCGTACTGCTATATATTATATACTGGTGGTCAGCCAAATTCTGCACTGTCCTCCTACCATATATACTGCGCACAACTAAAATGCACCACAGGTATGGATGGATAGTATACTTGACGACACAGAGGTATGTAGAGCAGTGGCCTACTGTACCGTACTACTTTATATTATATACTGGTGGTTAGCAAAATTCTGCACTGTCCTCCTACTATATATACTGCGCACAACTAAAATGCACCACAGGTATGGATGGATAGTATACTTGACGACACAGAGGTAGGTAGAGCAGTGGCCTACTGTACCGTACTGCTATATATTATATACTGGTGGTCAGCAAAATTCTGCACTGTCCTCCTACTATATATACTGCGCACAACTAAAATGCACCACAGGTATGGATAGATAGTATACTTGACGACACAGAGGTGGGTTGAGCCGTGGACTACTGTACTGTACTGCTATATATTATATACTGGTGGTCAGCAAAATTCTGCACTGTCCTCCTACTATATATACTGTGCACAACTAAAATGCACCACAGGTATGGGCAGATAGTATACTTGACGACAAAGAGGTATGTAGAGCAGTGGCCTACTGTACCGTACTACTTTATATTATATACTGGTGGTCAGCAAAATTCTGCACTGTCCTCCTACTATATATACTGCGCACAACTAAAATGCAAGACAGGTATGGATGGATAGTATACTTGACGACACAGAGGTAGGTAGAGCAGTGGCCTACTGTACCGTACTGCTATATATTATATACTGGTGGTCAGCAAAATTTGGCACTGTCCTCCTACTATATATACTGCGCACAGCTAAAATGCACCACAAGTATGGATGGATAGTACACTTGATGACACAAAGGTAGGTATAGCAGTGGCCTACTGTACCGTACTGCTATATATTATATACTGGTGGTCAGCAAAATTCTGCACTGTCCTCCTACCATATATACTGCGCACAACTAAAATGCACCACAGGTATGGATGGATAGTATACTTGACGACACAGAGGTATGTAGAGCAGTGGCCTACTGTACCGTACTACTTTATATTATATACTGGTGGTCAGCAAAATTCTGCACTGTCCTCCTACTATATATACTGCGCACAACTAAAATGCACCACAGGTATGGATGGATAGTATACTTGACGACACAGAGGTAGGTAGAGCAGTGGCCTACTGTACCGTACTGCTATATATTATATACTGGTGGTCAGCAAAATTCTGCACTGTCCTCCTACTATATATACTGCGCACAACTAAAATGCACCAAAGGTATGGATGGATAGTATACTTGATGACACAAAGGTAAGTAGAGCAGTGTACTACTGTACCGTACTGCTATATATTATATACTGGTGGTCAACAAAATTCTGCACTGTCCTCCTACTATATATACCGCGCACAACTAAAATGCACCACAGGTATTGATGGATAGTATACTTGACGACACAGAGGTAGGTAGAGCAGTGGCCTACTGTACCGTACTGCTATATATTATATACTGGTGGTCAGCAAAATTCTGCACTGTCCTCCTACTATATATACTGCGCACAGCTAAAATGCACCACAGGTATGGATGGATAGTAAACTTGATGACACAAAGGTAGATATAGCAGTGGCCTACTGTACCGTACTGCTATATATTATATACTGGTGGTCAGCAAAATTCTGCACTGTCCTCCTACTATATATACTGCGCACAACTAAAATGTACCACAGGGTATGGATGGATAGTATACTTGATGACACAGAATTAGGTAGAGCAGTGGACTACTGTACAGTACTGCTATATATTATATACTGGTGGTCAGCAAAATTCTGCACTGTCCTCCTACTATATATACTGCGCACAACTAAAATGCACCACAGGTATGGATGGATAGTATACTTGATGACACAGAGGTGGGTTGAGCCGTGGACTACTGTACCATACTGCTATATATTATATACTGGTGGTCAGCAAAATTCTGCACTGTCCTCCTACTGTATATACTGTGCACAACTAAAATGCACCACAGGTATGGATGGATATTATACTTGACGACACAGAAGTAGGTAAAGCAGTGGCCTACTGTACCGAACTGCTATACATTATATACTGGTGGTCAGCAAAATTCTGCACTGTCCTCCTACTATATATACTGCGCACAACTAAAATGCTCCACAGGTATGGATGGATAGTATACTTGATGACACAGAGGTATGTAGAGCAGTGGACTACTGTACCGTACTGCTATATATTATATACTGCTGGTCAGAAAAATTCTGCACTGTCCTCCTATTATATATACTGCGCACAACTAAAATGCACCACAGGTATGGATGAATAGTATACTTGACGACACAGAGGTAGGTAGAACAGTGGCCTACTGTACCGTACTGCTATATATTATATACTGGTGGGCAGCAAAATTCTGCACTGTCCTCCTATTATATATACTGCACACAACTGAAATGCCAAACAGGTATGGATGGATAGTATACTTGACGACACAGAGGTATGTAGAGCAGTGGCCTACTGTACCGTACTGCTATATATTATATACTGGTGGTCAGCAAGATTCTGCACTGTCCTCCTACTATATATACTGCGCACAACTAAAATGCACCACAGGTATGGATAGATAGTATACTTGATGACACAAAGGTAGGTAGAGCAGTGGCCTACTGTACCGTACTGCTATATATTATATACTGGTGGTCAGCAAGATTCTGCACTGTCCTCCTACTATATATACTGCGCACAACTAAAATGCACCACAGGTATGGATGGATAGTATACTTGATGACACAAAGGTAGGTAGAGCAGTGTACTACTGTACCGTACTGCTATATATTATATACTGGTGGTCAGCAAAATTCTGCACTGTCCTGCTACTATATATACTGCGCACAACTAAAATGCAATGGATGTATAGTATACTTGACGACACAGAGGTAGGTTGAGCAGTGGCCTACTGTACCGTACTGCTATATATTATATACTGGTGGTCAGAAAAATTCTGCACTGTCCTCCTACTATATATACTGCGCACAACTAAAATGCACCACAGGTCTGGATGGATAGTATACTTGACAACACAGAGCTAGGTAGAGCAGCGGACTACTGTACCGTACTGCTATATATTATATACTGGTGGTCATCAAAATTCTGCACTGTCCTCCTACTATATATATTGCGCACAACTAAAATGCACCACAGGTATGGATGGATAGTATACTTGACGACACAGAGGTAGGTAGAGCAGTGGACTACTGTACCGTACTGCTATATATTATATACTGGTGGTCAGCAAAATTCTGCACTGTCCTCCTACTATATATACTGCGCACAACTAAAATGCACCACAGGTATGGATAGATAGTATACTTGACGACACAGAGGTGGGTTGAGCCGTGGACTACTGTACCGTACCGCTATATATTATATACTGGTGGTCAGCAAAATTCTGCACTGTCCTCCTACTGTATATACTGTGCACAACTAAAATGCACCACAGGTATGGATGGATATTATACTTGACGACATAGAGGTAGGTAAAGCAGTGGCCTACTGTACCAAACTGCTATACATTATATACTGGTGGTCAGCAAAATTCTGCACTGTCCTCCTACTATAAATACTGCGCACGACTAAAATGCACCACAGGTATGGATGGATAGTATACTTGATGACACAGAGGTAGGTAGAGCAGTGGACTACTGTACCGTACTGCTATATATTATATACTGGTGGTCAGCAAAATTCTGCACTGTCCTCCTATGATATATACTGCGCACAACTAAAATGCACCACAGGTATGGATGGATAGTATACTTGACGACACAGAGGTAGGTAGAGCAGCGGCCTACTGTACCGTACTGCTATATATTATATACTGGTGGGCAGCAAAATTCTGCACTGTCCTCCAACTATATATACTGCACACAACTGAAATGCCAAACAGGTATGGATGGATAGTATACTTGACGACACAGAGGTAGGTAGAGCAGTGGCCTACTGTACCGTACTGCTATATATTATATACTGGTGGTCAGCAAGATTCTGCACTGTCCTCCTACTCTATATACTGCGCACAACTAAAATGCACCACAGGTATGGATGGATAGTAAACTTGACAACACAGATCTAGGTAGAGCAGTGGCCTACTGTACCGTACTGCTATATATTATATACTGGTGGTCAGAAAAATTCTGCACTGTCCTCCTACTATATATACTGCGCACAACTAAAATGCACCACAGGTATGGATGGATAGTATACTTGACGACACAGAGGTGGGTAGAGCAGTGGACTACTGTACCGTACTGCTATATATTATATACTGGTGGTCAGCAAAATTCTGCACTGTCCTCCTACTATATATACTATGCACAACTAAAATGCACCACAGGTCTGGATGGATAGTATACTTGACAACACAGAGCTAGGTAGAGCAGTGGACTACTGTACCGTACTGCTATATATTATATACTGGTGGTCATCAAAATTCTGCACTGTCCTCCTACTATATATACTGCGCACAACTAAAATGCACCACAGGTATGGATGGATAGTATACTTGATGACACAGAGGTGGGTAGAGCAGTGGACTACTGTACCGTACAGCTATATATTATATACTGGTGGTCAGCAAAATTCTGCACTGTCCTCCTACTATATATACTGCGCACAACTAAAATGCACCACAGGTATGGATGGATAGTATACTTGACGATACAGAGGTGGGTTGAGCCGTGGACTACTGTACCGTACTGCTATATATTATATACTGGTGGTCAGCAAAATTCTGCACTGTCCTCCTACTGTATATACTGTGCACAACTAAAATGCACCACAGGTATGGATGGATATTATACTTGACGACACAGAGGTAGGTAAAGCAGTGGCCTACTGTACCGAATTGCTATACATTATATACTGGTGGTCAGCAAAATTCTGCACTGTCCTCCTACTATATATACTGCGCACAACTAAAATGCACCACAGGTATGGATGGATAGTATATTTGATGACACAGAGGTAGGTAGAGCAGTGGACAACTGTACCGTACTGCTATATATTATATACTGGTGGTCAGCCAAATTCTGCACTGTCCTCCTACTATATATACTGCGCACAACTAAAATGCACCACAGGTATGGATGGATAGTATACTTGACGACACAGAGGTAGGTAGAGCAGTGGCCTACTGTACCGTACTGCTATATATTATATACTGGTGGTCAGCAAAATTCTGCACTGTCCTCCTACTATATATACTGCGCACAACTAAAATGCAATGGATGTATAGTATACTTGACGACACAGAGGTAGGTTGAGCAGTGGCCTACTGTACCGTACTGCTATATATTATATACTGGTGGTCAGCAAAATTCTGCACTGTCCTCCTACTATATATACTGCGCACAACTAAAATGCAATGGATGTATAGTATACTTGACGACACAGAGGTAGGTTGAGCAGTGGCCTACTGTACCGTACTGCTATATATTATATACTGGTGGTCAGCAAAATTCTGCACTGTCCTCCTACTATATATACTGCGCACAACTAAAATGCACCACAGGTCTGGATGGATAGTATACTTGACGACACAGAGCTATGTAGAGCAGCGGACTACTGTACCGTACTGCTATATATTATATACTGGTGGTCATCAAAAATTCTGCACTGTCCTCCTACTATATATACTGCGCACAACTAAAATGCACCACAGGTATGGATGGATAGTATACTTGACGACACAGAGGTAGGTAGAGCAGTGGACTACTGTACCGTACTGCTATATATTATATACTGGTGGTCAGCAAAATTCTGCACTGTCCTCCTACTGTATATACTGTGCACAACTAAAATGCACCACAGGTATGGATGGATATTATACTTGACGACACAGAGGTAGGTAAAGCAGTGGCCTACTGTACCGAACTGCTATACATTATATACTGGTGGTCAGCAAAATTCTGCACTGTCCTCCTACTATATATACTGCGCACAACTAAAATGCACCACAGGTATGGATGGATAGTATACTTGATGACACAGAGGTAGGTAGAGCAGTGGACTACTGTACCGTACTGCTATATATTATATACTGGTGGTCAGCAAAATTCTGCACTGTCCTCCTATTATATATACTGCGCACAACTAAAATGCACCACAGGTTTGGATGGATATTATACTTGACGACACAGAGGTAGGTAGAGCAGTGGCCTATTGTACCGTACTGCTATATATTATATACTGGTGGGCAGCAAAATTCTGCACTGTCCTCCAACTATATATACTGCACACAACTTAAATGCCAAACAGGTATGGATGGATAGTATACTTGACGACACAGAGGTAGGTAGAGCAGTGGCCTACTGTACAGTACTGCTATATATTATATACTGGTGGTCAGCAAAATTCTGCACTGTCCTCCTACTATATATACTGCGCACAACTAAAATGCACCACAGGTATGGATGGATAGTAAACTTGACAACACAGAGCTAGGTAGAGCAGTGGCCTACTGTACCGTACTGCTATATATTATATACTGGTGGTCAGAAAAATTCTGCACTGTCCTCCTACTATATATACTGCACACAACTAAAATGCACCACAGGTATGGATGGATAGTATACTTGACGACACAGTGGTGGGTAGAGCAGTGGACTACTGTACCGTACTGCTATATATTATATACTGGTGGTCAGCAAAATTCTGCACTGTCCTCCTACTATATATACTGCGCACAACTAAAATACACCACAGGTATGGATGGATAGTATACTTGACGACACAGAGGTGGGTTGAGCCGTGGACTACTGTACCGTACTGCTATATATTATATACTGGTGGTCAGCAAAATTCTGCACTGTCCTCCTACTGTATATACTGTGCACAACTAAAATGCACCACAGGTATGGATGGATATTATACTTGACGACACAGAGGTAGGTAAAGCAGTGGCCTACTGTACCGAACGGCTATACAAAATATACTGGTGGTCAGCAAAATTCTGCACTGTCCTCCTACTATATATACTGCGCACAACTAAAATGCACCACAGGTATGGATGGACAGTATACTTGACGACCCAAAGGTGGGTTGAGCCGTGGACTACTGTACCGTACTGCTATATATTATATACTGGTGGTCAGCAAAATTCTGCACTGTCCTCCTACTATATATACTGCGCACAACTAAAATGCACCACAGGTCTGGATGGATAGTATACTTGACAACACAGAGCTATGTAGAGCAGCGGACTACTGTACCGTACTGCTATATATTATATACTGGTGGTCATCAAAATTCTGCACTGTCCTCCTACTATATATACTGCGCACAACTAAAATGCACCACAGGTATGGATGGATAGTATACTTGACGACACAGAGGTAGGTAGAGCAGTGGACTACTGTACCGTACTGCTATATATTATATACTGGAGGTCAGCAAAATTCTGCACTGTCCTCCTACTGTATATACTGTGCACAACTAAAATGCACCACAAGTATGGATGGATATTATACTTGACGACACAGAGGTAGGTAAAGCAGTGGCCTACTGTACCGAACTGCTATACATTATATACTGGTGGTCAGCAAAATTCTGCACTGTCCTCCTACTATATATACTGCGCACAACTAAAATGCACCACAGGTATGGATGGATAGTATTCTTGATGACACAGAGGTAGGTAGAGCAGTGGCCTGCTGTACCGTACTGCTATATATTATATACTGGTGGTCAGCAAAATTCTGCACTGTCCTCCTATTATATATACTGCGCACAACTAAAATGCACCACAGTTTTGGATGGATAGTATACTTGACGACACAGAGGTAGGTAGAGCAGTGGCCTATTGTACCGTACTGCTATATATTATATACTGGTGGGCAGCAAAATTCTGCACTGTCCTCCTACTATATATACTGCGCACAACTAAAATGCACCACAGGTCTGGATGGATAGTATACTTGACGACACAGAGGTAGGTTGAGCAATGGCCTACTGTACCGTACTGCTATATATGATATACTGGTGGTCAGCAAAATTCTGCACTGTCCTCCTACTATATATACTGCGCACAACTAAAATGCACCACAGGTCTGGATGGATAGTATACTTGACAACACAGAGCTATGTAGAGCAGCGGACTACTGTACCGTACTGCTATATATTATATACTGGTGGTCATCAAAATACTGCACTGTCCTCCTACTATATATACTGCGCACAACTAAAATGCACCACAGGTATGGATGGATATTATACTTGACGACACAGAGGTAGGTTGAGCAATGGCCTACTGTACCGTACTGCTATATATGATATACTGGTGGTCAGCAAAATTCTGCACTGTCCTCCTACTATATATACTGCGCACAACTAAAATGCACCACAGGTCTGGATGGATAGTATACTTGACAACACAGAGCTATGTAGAGCAGCGGACTACTGTACCGTACTGCTATATATTATATACTGGTGGTCATCAAAATTCTGCACTGTCCTCCTACTATATATACTGCGCACAACTAAAATGCACCACAGGTATGGATGGATAGTATACTTGACGACACAGAGGTAGGTAGAGCAGTGGACTACTGTACCGTACTGCTATATATTATATACTGGTGGTCAGCAAAATTCTGCACTGTCCTCCTACTGTATATACTGTGCACAACTAAAATGCACCACAAGTATGGATGGATATTATACTTGACGACACAGAGGTAGGTAAAGCAGTGGCCTACTGTACCGAACTGCTATACATTATATACTGGTGGTCAGCAAAATTCTGCACTGTCCTCCTACTATATATACTGCGCACAACTAAAATGCACCACAGGTACGGATGGACAGTATTCTTGATGACACAGAGGTAGGTAGAGCAGTGGCCTGCTGTACCGTACTGCTATATATTATATACTGGTGGTCAGCAAAATTCTGCACTGTCCTCCTATTATATATACTGCGCACAACTAAAATGCACCACAGGTTTGGATGGATAGTATACTTGACGACACAGAGGTATGTAGAGCAGTGGCCTATTGTACCGTACTGCTATATATTATATACTGGTGGGCAGCAAAATTCTGCACTGTCCTCCAACTATATATACTGCACACAACTTAAATGCCAAACAGGTATGGATGGATAGTATACTTGACGACACAGAGGTAGGTAGAGCAGTGGCCTACTGTACCGTACTGCTATATATTATATACTGGTGGTCAGCAAAATTCTGCACTGTCCTCCTACTATATATACTGCGCACAACTAAAATGCACCACAGGTATGGATGGATAGTAAACTTGACAACACAGAGCTAGGTAGAGCAGTGGCCTACTGTACCGTACTGCTATATATTATATACTGGTGGTCAGAAAAATTCTGCACTGTCCTCCTACTATATATACTGCACACAACTAAAATGCACCACAGGTATGGATGGATAGTATACTTGACGACACAGTGGTGGGTAGAGCAGTGGACTACTGTACCGTACTGCTATATATTATATACTGGTGGTCAGCAAAATTCTGCACTGTCCTCCTACTATATATACTGCGCACAACTAAAATACACCACAGGTATGGATGGATAGTATACTTGACGACACAGAGGTGGGTTGAGCCGTGGACTACTGTACCGTACTGCTATATATTATATACTGGTGGTCAGCAAAATTCTGCACTGTCCTCCTACTGTATATACTGTGCACAACTAAAATGCACCACAGGTATGGATGGATATTATACTTGACGACACAGAGGTAGGTAAAGCAGTGGCCTACTGTACCGAACGGCTATACAAAATATACTGGTGGTCAGCAAAATTCTGCACTGTCCTCCTACTATATATACTGCGCACAACTAAAATGCACCACAGGTATGGATGGACAGTATACTTGACGACCCAAAGGTGGGTTGAGACGTGGACTACTGTACCGTACTGCTATATATTATATACTGGTGGTCAGCAAAATTCTGCACTGTCCTCCTACTATATATACTGCGCACAACTAAAATGCACCACAGGTCTGGATGGATAGTATACTTGACAACACAGAGCTATGTAGAGCAGCGGACTACTGTACCGTACTGCTATATATTATATACTGGTGGTCATCAAAATTCTGCACTGTCCTCCTACTATATATACTGCGCACAACTAAAATGCACCACAGGTATGGATGGATAGTATACTTGACGACACAGAGGTAGGTAGAGCAGTGGACTACTGTACCGTACTGCTATATATTATATACTGGAGGTCAGCAAAATTCTGCACTGTCCTCCTACTGTATATACTGTGCACAACTAAAATGCACCACAAGTATGGATGGATATTATACTTGACGACACAGAGGTAGGTAAAGCAGTGGCCTACTGTACCGAACTGCTATACATTATATACTGGTGGTCAGCAAAATTCTGCACTGTCCTCCTACTATATATACTGCGCACAACTAAAATGCACCACAGGTATGGATGGATAGTATTCTTGATGACACAGAGGTAGGTAGAGCAGTGGCCTGCTGTACCGTACTGCTATATATTATATACTGGTGGTCAGCAAAATTCTGCACTGTCCTCCTATTATATATACTGCGCACAACTAAAATGCACCACAGTTTTGGATGGATAGTATACTTGACGACACAGAGGTAGGTAGAGCAGTGGCCTATTGTACCGTACTGCTATATATTATATACTGGTGGGCAGCAAAATTCTGCACTGTCCTCCTACTATATATACTGCGCACAACTAAAATGCACCACAGGTCTGGATGGATAGTATACTTGACGACACAGAGGTAGGTTGAGCAATGGCCTACTGTACCGTACTGCTATATATGATATACTGGTGGTCAGCAAAATTCTGCACTGTCCTCCTACTATATATACTGCGCACAACTAAAATGCACCACAGGTCTGGATGGATAGTATACTTGACAACACAGAGCTATGTAGAGCAGCGGACTACTGTACCGTACTGCTATATATTATATACTGGTGGTCATCAAAATTCTGCACTGTCCTCCTACTATATATACTGCGCACAACTAAAATGCACCACAGGTCTGGATGGATAGTATACTTGACGACACAGAGGTAGGTTGAGCAATGGCCTACTGTACCGTACTGCTATATATGATATACTGGTGGTCAGCAAAATTCTGCACTGTCCTCCTACTATATATACTGCGCACAACTAAAATGCACCACAGGTCTGGATGGATAGTATACTTGACAACACAGAGCTATGTAGAGCAGCGGACTACTGTACCGTACTGCTATATATTATATACTGGTGGTCATCAAAATTCTGCACTGTCCTCCTACTATATATACTGCGCACAACTAAAATGCACCACAGGTATGGATGGATAGTATACTTGACGACACAGAGGTAGGTAGAGCAGTGGACTACTGTACCGTACTGCTATATATTATATACTGGTGGTCAGCAAAATTCTGCACTGTCCTCCTACTGTATATACTGTGCACAACTAAAATGCACCACAAGTATGGATGGATATTATACTTGACGACACAGAGGTAGGTAAAGCAGTGGCCTACTGTACCGAACTGCTATACATTATATACTGGTGGTCAGCAAAATTCTGCACTGTCCTCCTACAATATATACTGCGCACAACTAAAATGCACCACAGGTACGGATGGATAGTATTCTTGATGACACAGAGGTAGGTAGAGCAGTGGCCTGCTGTACCGTACTGCTATATATTATATACTGGTGGTCAGCAAAATTCTGCACTGTCCTCCTATTATATATACTGCGCACAACTAAAATGCACCACAGGTTTGGATGGATAGTATACTTGACGACACAGAGGTAGGTAGAGCAGTGGCCTATTGTACCGTACTGCTATATATTATATACTGGTGGGCAGCAAAATTCTGCACTGTCCTCCAACTATATATACTGCACACAACTTAAATGCCAAACAGGTATGGATGGATAGTATACTTGACGACTCAGAGGTAGGTAGAGCAGTGGCCTACTGTACCGTACTGCTATATATTATATACTGGTGGTCAGCAAGATTCTGCACTGTCCTCCTACTATATATACTGCGCACAACTAAAATGTACACAGGTATGGATGGATAGTAAACTTGACAACACAGAGCTATGTAGAGCAGTGGCCTACTGTACCGTACTGCTATATATTATATACTGGTGGTCAGAAAAATTCTGCACTGTCCTCCTACTATATATACTGCACACAACTAAAATGCACCACAGGTATGGATGGATAGTATACTTGACGACACAGTGGTGGGTAGAGCAGTGGACTACTGTACCGTACTGCTATATATTATATATTGGTGGTCAGCAAAATTCTGCACTGTCCTCCTACTATATATACTGCGCACAACTAAAATGCACCACAGGTATGGATGGATAGTATACTTGACGACACAGAGGTGGGTTGAGCCGTGGACTACTGTACCGTACTGCTATATATTATATACTGGTGGTCAGCAAAATTCTGCACTGTCCTCCTACTGTATATACTGTGCACAACTAAAATGCACCACAGGTATAGATGGATATTATACTTGACGACACAGAGGTAGGTAAAGCAGTGGCCTACTGTACCGAACGGCTATACATTATATACTGGTGGTCAGCAAAATTCTGCACTGTCCTCCTACTATATATACTGCGCACAACTAAAATGCACCACAGGTATGGATGGATAGTATACTTGATGACACAGAGGTAGGTAGAGCAGTGGACTACTGTACCATACTGCTATATATTATATACTGCTGGTCAGAAAAATTCTGCACTGTCCTCCTACAATATATACTGCGCACAGCTAAAATGCACCACAGGTATGGATGGATAGTATACTTGATGACACAAAGGTAGGTAGAGCAGTGGCCTACTGTACCGTACTGCTATATATTATATACTGGTGGTCAGCAAAATTCTGCACTGTCCTCCTACTATATATACTGCGCACAACTAAAATGCACCACAGGTATGGATGGATAGTATACTTGATGACACAAAGGTAGGTAGAGCAGTGTACTACTGTACCGTACTGCTATATATTATATACTGGTGGTCAGCAAAATTCTGCACTGTCCTCCTACTATATATACTGCGCACAACTAAAATGCAATGGATGTATAGTATACTTGACGACACAGAGGTAGGTTGAGCAGTGGCCTACTGTACCGTACTGCTATATATTATATACTGGTGGTCAGCAAAATTCTGCACTGTCCTCCTACTATATATACTGCTCACAACTAAAATGCACCACAGGTATGGATGGGTAGTATACTTGATGACATAGAGGTAGGTAGAGCAGTGGACTACTGTACCGTACTGCTATATATTATATACTGGTGGTCAGCAAAATTCTGCACTGTCCTCCTACTATATATACTGCGCAAAACTAAAATGCACCACAGGTATGGATGGATAGTATACTTGACGACACAGAGGTGGGTTGAGCCGTGGACTACTGTACCGTACTGCTATATATTATATACTGATAGTCAGCAAAATTCTGCACTGTCCTCCTACTGTATATACTGTGCACAACTAAAATGCACCACAGGTATGGATGGATATTATACTTGACGACACAGAGGTAGGTAAAGCAGTGGCCTACTGTACCGAACTGCTATACATTATATACTGGTGGTCAGCAAAATTCTGCACTGTCCTCCTACTATATATACTGCGCACAACTAAAATGCTCCACAGGTATGGATGGATAGTATACTTGATGACACAGAGGTAGGTAGAGCAGTGGACTACTGTACCGTACTGCTATATATTTTATACTGCTGGTCAGAAAAATTCTGCACTGTCCTCCTATTATATATACTGCGCACAACTAAAATGCACCACAGGTATGGATGGATAGTATAATTGACGACACAGAGGTAGGAAGAGCAGTGGCCTACTGTACCGTACTGCTATATATTATATACTGGTGGGCAGCAAAATTCTGCACTGTCCTCCTACAATATATACTGCACACAACTGAAATGCCAAACAGGTATGGATGGATAGTATACTTGACGACACAGAGGTAGGTAGAGCAGTGGCCTACTGTACCGAACTGCTATACATTATATACTGGTGGTCAGCAAAATTCTGCACTGTCCTCCTACTATATATACTGCGCACAACTAAAATGCTCCACAGGTATGGATGGATAGTATACTTGATGACACAGAGGTAGGTAGAGCAGTGGACTACTGTACCGTACTGCAATATATTATATACTGGTGGTCAGCAAAATTCTGCACTGTCCTCCTACTATATATACTGTGCACAACTAAAATGCACCACAGGTATGGATGGATAGTATACTTGACGACACATAGGTTGGTAGAGCAGTGGCCTACTGTACCGTACTGCTATATATTATATACTGGTGGTCAGCAAAATTCTGCACTGTCCTCCTACTATATATACTGCGCACAGCTAAAATGCACCACAGGTACGGATGGATAGTATACTTGATGACACAAAGGTAGGTAGAGCAGTGGCCTACTGTACCGTACTGCTATATATTATATACTGGTGGTCAGCAAAATTCTGCACTGTCCTCCTACTATATATACTGCGCACAACTAAAATGCACCACAGGTACGGATAGATAGTATACTTGATGACACAAAGGTAGGTAGAGCAGTGTACTACTGTACCGTACTGCTATATATTATATACTGGTGGTCAGCAAAATTCTGCACTGTCCTCCTACTATATATACTGCACACAACTAAAATGCAATGGATGTATAGTATACTTGACGACACAGAGGTAGGTTGATCAGTGGCCTACTGTACCGTACTGCTATATATTATATACTGGTGGTCAGCAAAATTCTGCACTGTCCTGCTACTATATATACTGCGCACAACTAAAATGCACCACAGGTATGGATGGATAGTATACTTGATGACACAGAGGTAGGTAGAGCAGTGGACTACTGTACCGTACTGCTATATATTTTATACTGCTGTTTAGAAAAATTCTGCACTGTCCTCCTATTATATATACTGCGCACAACTAAAATGCACCACAGGTATGGATGGATAGTATACTTGACGACACAGAGGTAGGAAGAGCAGTGGCCTACTGTACCGTACTGCTATATATTATATACTGGTGGGCAGCAAAATTCTGCACTGTCCTCCTACTATATATACTGCACACAACTGAAATGCCAAACAGATATGGATGGATAGTATACTTGAAGACACAGAGGTAGGTAGAGCAGTGGCCTACTGTACCGTACTGCTATATATTATATACTGGTGGTCAGCAAAATTCTGCACTGTCCTCCTACTATATATACTGTGCACAACTAAAATGCACCACAGGTATGGATGGATAGTATACTTGACGACACAGAGGTAGGTAGAGCAGTGGCCTACTGTACCGTACTGCTATATATTATATACTGGTGGTCAGCAAAATTCTGCACTGTCCTCCTACTATATATACTGCGCACAGCTAAAATGCACCACAGGTATGGATGGATAGTATACTTGATGACACAAAGGTAGGTAGAGCAGTGGCCTACTGTACCGTACTGCTATATATTATATACTGGTGGTCAGCAAAATTCTGCACTGTCCTCCTACTATATATACTGCGCACAACTAAAATGCACCACAGGTATGGATGGATAGTATATTTGATGACACAAAGGCAGGTAGAGCAGTATACTACTGTACCGTACTGCTATATATTATATACTGGTGGTCAGCAAAATTCTGCACTGTCCTCCTACTATATATACTGCGCACAACTAAAATGCAATGGATGTATAGTATACTTGATGACACAGAGGTAGGTTGAGCAGTGGCCTACTGTACCGTACTGCTGTATATTATATACTGGTGGTCAGCAAAATTCTGCACTGTCCTCCTACTATATATACTGCGCACAACTAAAATGCACCACAGGTATGGATGGATAGTATACTTGACGACACAGAGGTGGGTAGAGCAGTGGACTACTGTACCGTACTGCTATATATTATATACTGGTGGTCAGCAAAATTCTGCACTGTCCTCCTACTATATATACTGCACACAACTAAAATGCACCACAGGTATGGATGGATAGTATACTTGACGACACAGAGGTGGGTTGAGCCGTGGACTACTGTACCGTACTGCTTTATATTATATACTGGTGGTCAGCAAAATTCTGCATTGTCCTCCTACTGTATATACTGTGCACAACTAAAATGCACCACAGGTATGGATGGATATTATACTTGAAGACACAGAGGTAGGTAAAGCAGTGGCCTACTGTACCGAACTGCTATACATTATATACTGGTGGTCAGCAAAATTCTGCACTGTCCTCCTACTATATATACTGTGCACAACTAAAATGCACCACAGGTATGGATGGATAGTATACTTGACGACACAGAGGTAGGTAGAGCAGTGGCCTACTGTACCGTACTGCTATATATTATATACTGGTGGTCAGCAAGATTCTGCACTGTCCTCCTACTATATATACTGCGCACAACTAAAATGCACCACAGGTAAGGATGGATAGTATACTTGACGACACAGAGGTAGGTAGAGCAGTGGCCTACTGTACCGTACTGCTATATATTATATACTGGTGGTCAGCAAAATTCTGCACTGTCCTCCTACTATATATACTGCGCACAGCTAAAATGCACCACAGGTATGGATGGATAGTATACTTGATGACACAAAGGTAGGTAGAGCAGTGGCCTACTGTACCGTACTGCTATATATTATATACTGGTGGTCAGCAAAATTCTGCACTGTCCTCCTACTATATATACTGCGCACAACTAAAATGCACCACAGGTATGGATGGATAGTATACTTGATGACACAAAGGTGGGTAGAGCAGTGTACTACTGTACCGTACTGCTATATATTATATACTGGTGGTCAGCAAAATTCTGCACTGTCCTCCTACTATATATATAGCGCACACCTAAAATGCAATGGATGTATAGTATACTTGACGACACAGAGGTAGGTTGAGCAGTGGCCTACTGTACCGTACTGCTATATATTATATACTGGTGGTCAGCAAAATTCTGCACTGTCCTCCTACTATATATACTGCGCACAACTAAAATGCACCACAGGTATGGATGGATAGTATACTTGATGACACAGAGGTAGGTAGAGCAGTGGACTACTGTACCGTACTGCTATATATTATATACTGGTGGTCAGCAAAATTCTGCACTGTCCTCCTATTATATATACTGCGCACAACTAAAATGCACCACAGGTTTGGATGGATAGTATACTTGACGACACAGAGGTAGGTTAGAGCAGTGGCGTACTGTACCGTACTGCTATATATTATATACTGGTGGGCAGCAAAATTCTGCACTGTCCTCCTACAATATACACTGCACACAACTGAAATGCCAAACAGGTATGGATGGATAGTATACTTGACGACACAGAGGTAGGTAGAGCAGTGGCCTACTGTACCGTACTGCTATATATTATATACTGGTGGTCAGCAAGATACTGCACTGTCCTCCTACTATATATACTGCGCACAACTAAAATGTACCACAGGTATGGATGGATAGTAAACTTGACAACACAGAGCTAGGTAGAGCAGTGGCCTACTGTACCGTACTGCTATATATTATATACTGGTGGTCAGAAAAATTCTGCACTGTCCTCCTACTATATATACTGCGCACAACTAAAATGCACCACAGGTATGGATGGATAGTATACTTGACGACACAGAGGTGGGTAGAGCAGTGGACTACTGTACCGTACTGCTATATATTATATACTGGTGGTCAGCAAAATTCTGCACTGTCCTCCTACTATATATACTGCGCACAACTAAAATGCACCACAGGTATGGATGGATAGTATACTTGACGACACAGAGGTGGGTTGAGCCGTGGACTACAGTACCGTACTGCTATATATTATATACTGGTGGGCAGCAAAATTCTGCACTGTCCTCCTACTATATATACTGCACACAACTGAAATGCCAAACAGGTATGGATGGATAGTATACTTGAAGACACAGAGGTAGGTAGAGCAGTGGCCTACTGTACCGTACTGCTATATATTATATACTGGTGGTCAGCAAAATTCTGCACTGTCCTCCTACTATATATACTGTGCACAACTAAAATGCACCACAGGTATGGATGGAAAGTATACTTGACGACACAGAGGTAGGTAGAGCAGTGGCCTACTGTACCGTACTGCTATATATTATATACTGGTGGTCAGCAAAATTCTGCACTGTCCTCCTACTATATATACTGCGCACAGCTAAAATGCACCACAGGTATGGATGGATAGTATACTTGATGACACAAAGGTAGGTAGAGCAGTGGCCTACTGTACCGTACTGCTATATATTATATACTGGTGGTCAGCAAAATTCTGCACTGTCCTCCTACTATATATACTGCGCACAACTAAAATGCACCACAGGTATGGATGGATAGTATACTTGATGACACAGAGGTAGGTAGAGCAGTGGACTACTGTACCGTACTGCTATATATTTTATACTGCTGGTCAGAAAAATTCTGCACTGTCCTCCTATTATATATACTGCGCACAACTAAAATGCAAAACAGGTATGGATGGATAGTATACTTGACGACATAGAGGTAGGTAGAGCAGTGGCCTACTGTACCGTACTGCTATATATTATATACAGGTGGTCAGCAAGATTCTGCACTGTCCTCCTACTATATATACTGCGCACAACTAAAATGCACCACAGGTATGGATGGATAGTATACTTGACGACACAGAGGTAGGTAGAGCAGTGGCCTACTGTACCGTACTGCTATATATTATATACTGGTGGTCAGCAAAATTCTGCACTGTCCTCCTACTATATATACTGCGCACAGCTAAAATGCACCACAGGTATGGATGGATAGTATACTTGATGACACAAAGGTAGGTAGAGCAGTGGCCTACTGTACCGTACTGCTATATATTATATACTGGTGGTCAGCAAAATTCTGCACTGTCCTCCTACTATATATACTGCGCACAACTAAAATGCACCACAGGTATGGATGGATAGTATACGTGATGACACAAAGGTAGGTAGAGCAGTGTACTACTGTACCGTACTGCTATATATTATATACTGGTGGTCAGCAAAATTCTGCACTGTCCTCCTACTATATATACTGCGCACAACTAAAATGCAATGGATGTATAGTATACTTGACGACACAGAGGCAGGTTGAGCAGTGGCCTACTGTACCGTACTGCTATATATTATATACTGGTGGTCAGCAAAATTCTGCACTGTCCTCCTACTATATATACTGCGCACAACTAAAATGCACCACAGGTATGGATGGATAGTATACTTGATGACACAGAGGTAGGTAGAGCAGTGGACTACTGTACCGTACTGCTGTATATTATATACTGGTGGTCAGCAAAATTCTGCACTGTCCTCCTATTATATATACTGCACACAACTAAAATGCACCACAGGTTTGGATGGATAGTATACTTGACGACACAGAGGTAGGTAGAGCAGTGGCCTACTGTACCGTACTGCTATATATTATATACTGGTGGGCAGCAAAATTCTGCACTGTCCTCCAACTATATACACTGCACACAACTGAAATGCCAAACAGGTATGGATGGATAGTATACTTGACGACACAGAGGTAGGTAGAGCAGTGGCCTACTGTACCGTACTGCTATATATTATATACTGGTGGTCAGCAAGATTCTGCACTGTCCTCCTACTATATATACTGCGCACAACTAAAATGTACCACAGGTATGGATGGATAGTAAACTTGACAACACAGAGCTAGGTAGAGCAGTGGCCTACTGTACCGTAATGCTATATATTATATACTGGTGGTCAGAAAAATTCTGCACTGTCCTCCTACTATATATACTGCGCACAACTAAAATGCACCACAGGTATGGATGGATAGTATACTTGACGACACACAGGTGGGTAGAGCAGTGGACTACTGTACCGTACTGCTATATATTATATACTGGTGGTCAGCAAAATTCTGCACTGTCCTCCTACTATATATACTGCGCACAACTAAAATGCACCACAGGTATGGATGGATAGTATACTTGACGACACAGAGGTGGGTTGAGCCGTGGACTACTGTACCGTACTGCTATATATTATATACTGGTGGTCAGCAAAATTCTGCAATGTCCTCCTACTGTATATACTGTGCACAACTAAAATGCACCACAGGTATGGATGGATATTATACTTGACGACACAGAGGTAGGTAAAGCAGTGGCCTACTGTACCGAACTGCTATACATTATATACTGGTGGTCAGCAAAATTCTGCACTGTCCTCCTACTATATATACTGCGCACAACTAAAATGCACCACAGGTATGGATGGATAGTATAATTGACGACACAGAGGTAGGAAGAGCAGTGGCCTACTGTACCGTACTGCTATATATTATATACTGGTGGGCAGCAAAATTCTGCACTGTCCTCCTACTATATATACTACACACAACAAATGCCAAACAGGTATGGATGGATAGTATACTTGACGACACAGAGGTAGGTAGAGCAGTGGACTACTGTACCGTACTGCTATATATTATATACTGGTGGTCAGCAAAATTCTGCACTGTCCTCCTACTATATATACTGTGCACAACTAAAATGCACCACAGGTATGGATGGATAGTATACTTGACGACACAGAGGTAGGTAGAGCAGTGGCCTACTGTACCGTACTGCTATATATTATATACTGGTGGTCAGCAAAATTCTGCACTGTCCTCCTACTATATATACTGCGCACAACTAAAATGCACCACAGGTATGGATGGATAGTATACTTGATGACACAGAGGTAGGTAGAGCAGTGGACTACTGTACCGTACTGCTATATATTTTATACTGCTGTTTAGAAAAATTCTGCACTGTCCTCCTATTATATATACTGCGCACAACTAAAATGCACCACAGGTATGGATGGATAGTATACTTGACGACACAGAGGTAGGAAGAGCAGTGGCCTACTGTACCGTACTGCTATATATTATATACTGGTGGGCAGCAAAATTCTGTACTGTCCTCCTACTATATATACTGCACACAACTGAAATGCCAAACAGGTATGGATGGATAGTATACTTGAAGACACAGAGGTAGGTAGAGCAGTGGCCTACTGTACCGTACTGCTATATATTATATACTGGTGGTCAGCAAAATTCTGCACTGTCCTCCTACTATATATACTGTGCACAACTAAAATGCACCACAGGTATGGATGGATAGTATACTTGACGACACAGAGGTAGGTAGAGCAGTGGCCTACTGTACCGTACTGCTATATATTATATACTGGTGGTCAGCAAAATTCTGCACTGTCCTCCTACTATATATACTGCGCACAACTAAAATGCACCACAGGTATGGATGGATAGTATACTTGATGACACAAAGGTAGGTAGAGCAGTGGCCTACTGTACCGTACTGCTATATATTATATACTGGTGGTCAGCAAAATTCTGCACTGTCCTCCTACTATATATACTGCGCACAACTAAAATGCACCACAGGTATGGATGGATAGTATACTTGATGACACAAAGGTAGGTAGAGCAGTGTACTACTGTACCGTACTGCTATATATTATATACTGGTGGTCAGCAAAATTCTGCACTGTCCTACTATAAATACTGCGCACAACTAAAATGCAATGGATGTATAGTATACTTGATGACACAGAGGTAGGTTGAGCAGTGGCCTACTGTACCGTACTGCTATATATTATATACTGGTGGTCAGCAAAATTCTGCACTGTCCTCCTACTATATATACTGCGCACAACTAAAATGCACCACAGGTATGGATGGATAGTATACTTGACGACACAGAGGTGGGTAGAGCAGTGTACTACTGTACCGTACTGCTATATATTATATACTGGTGGTCAGCAAAATCCTGCACTGTCCTCCTACTATATATACTGCGCACAACTAAAATGCACCACAGGTATGGATGGATAGTATACTTGACGACACAGAGGTGGGTTGAGCCGTGGACTACTGTACCGTACTGCTATATATTATATACTGGTGGTCAGCAAAATTCTGCACTGTCCTCCTACTGTATATACTGTGCACAACTAAAATGCACCACAGGTATGGATGGATATTATACTTGAAGACACAGAGGTAGGTAAAGCAGTGGCCTACTGTACCGAACTGCTATACATTATATACTGGTGGTCAGCAAAATTCTGCACTGTCCTCCTACTATATATACTGTGCACAACTAAAATGCACCACATGTATGGATGGATAGTATACTTGATGACACAGAGGTAGGTAGAGCAGTGGACTACTGTACCGTACTGCTATATATTTTATACTGCTGGTCAGAAAAATTCTGCACTGTCCTCCTATTATATATACTGCGCACAACAAAAATGCACCACAGGTATGGATGGATAGTATACTTGACGACACAGAGATAGGAAGAGCAATGGCCTACTGTACCGTACTGCTATATATTATATACTGGTGGGCAGCAAAATTCTGCACTGTCCTCCTACTATATATACTGCACACAACTGAAATGCCAAACAGGTATGGATGGATAGTATACTTGACGACACAGAGGTAGGTAGAGCAGTGGCCTACTGTACCGTACTGCTATATATTATATACTGGTGGTCAGCAAAATTCTGCACTGTCCTCCTACTATATATACTGTGCACAACTAAAATGCACCACAGGTATGGATGGATAGTATACTTGACGACACAGAGGTAGGTAGAGCAGTGGCCTACTGTACCGTACTGCTATATATTATATACTGGTGGTCAGCAAAATTCTGCACTGTCCTCCTACTATATATACTGCGCACAGCTAAAATGTACCACAGGTATGGATGGATAGTATACTTGATGACACAAAGGTAGGTAGAGCAGTGGCCTACTGTACCGTACTGCTATATATCATATACTGGTGGTCAGCAAAATTCTGCACTGTCCTCCTACTATATATACTGCGCACAACTAAAATGCACCACAGGTATGGATGGATAGTATACTTGATGACACAAAGGTAGGTAGAGCAGTGTACTACTGTACCGTACTGCTATATATTATATACTGGTGGTCAGCAAAATTCTGCACTGTCCTCCTACTATATATACTGCGCACCACTAAAATGCAATGGATGTATAGTATACTTGACGACACAGAGGTAGGTTGAGCAGTGGCCTACTGTACCGTACTGCTATATATTATATACTGGTGGTCAGCAAGATTCTGCACTGTCCTCCTACTATATATACTGCGCACAACTAAAATGTACCACAGGTATGGATGGATAGTAAACTTGACAACACAGAGCTAGGTAGAGCAGTGGCCTACTGTACCGTACTGCTATATATTATATTCTGGTGGTCAGAAAAATTCTGCACTGTCCTCCTACTATATATACTGCGCACAACTAAAATGCACCACAGGTATGGATGGATAGTATACTTGACGACACAGAGGTGGGTAGAGCAGTGGACTACTGTACCGTACTGCTATATATTATATACTGGTGGTCAGCAAAATTCTGCACTGTCCTCCTACTATATATACTACGCACAACTAAAATGCACCACAGGTATGGATGGATAGTATACTTGACGACACAGAGGTGGGTTGAGCCGTGGACTACTGTACCGTACTGCTATATATTATATACTGGTGGTCAGCAAAATTCTGCACTGTCCTCCTACTGTATATACTGTGCACAACTAAAATGCACCACAGGTATGGATGGATATTATACTTGACGACACAGAGGTAGGAAGAGCAGTGGCCTACTGTACCGAACTGCTATACATTATATACTGGTGGTCAGCAAAATTCTGCACTGTCCTCCTACTATATATACTGCACACAACTAAAATGCATCACAGGTATGTATGGATAGTATACTTGATGACACAGAGGTAGGTAGAGCAGTGGACTACTGTACCGTACTGCTATATATTATATACTGGTGGTCAGCAAAATTCTGCACTGTCCTCCTATTATATATACTGCGCACAACTAAAATGCACCACAGGTATGGATGGATAGTATACTTGACGACACAGAGGTAGGTAAAGCAGTGGCCTTCTGTACCGTACTGCTATATATTATATACCGGTGGTCAGCAAAATTCTGCACTGTCCTCCTACTATATATACTGCGCACAACTAAAATGCACCACAGGTATGGATGGATAGTATACTTGATGACACAGAGGTAGGTAGAGCAGTGGCCTACTGTACCGTACTGCTATATATTATATACTAGTGGTCAGCAAAATTCTGCACTGTCCTCCTACTATATATACTGCGCACAACTAAAATGCAATGGATGTATAGTATAGTATACTTGACGACACAGAGGTAGGTAGAGCAGTGTACTACTGTACCGTACTGCTATATATTATATACTGGTGGTCAGCAAAATTCTGCACTGTCCTCCTACTATATATACTGCGCACAACTAAAATGCAATGGATGTATAGTATACTTGACGACACAGAGGTAGGTTGAGCAGTGGCCTACTGTACCGTACTGCTATATATTATATACTGGTGGTCAGCAAAATTCTGCACTGTCCTCCTACTATATATACTGCGCACAACTAAAATACACCACAGGTATGGATGGATAGTATACTTGATGACACAGAGGTAGGTAGAGCAGTGGACTACTGTACCGTACTGCTATATATTATATACTGGTGGTCAGCAAAATTCTGCACTGTCCTCCTATTATATATACTGCGCACAACTAAAATGCACCACAGGTATGGATGGATAGTATACTTGACGACACAGAGGTAGGTAGAGCAGTGGCCTACTGTACCGTACTGCTATATATTATATACTGGTGAGCAGCAAAATTCTGCACTGTCCTCCAACTATATATACTGTGCACAACTAAAATGCACCACAGGTATGGATGGATATTATACTTGACGACACAGAAGTAGGTAAAGCAGTGGCCTACTGTACCGAACTGCTATACATTATATACTGGTGGTCAGCAAAATTCTGCACTGTCCTCCTACTATATATACTGCGCACAACTAAAATGCACCACAGGTATGGATGGATAGTATACTTGATGACACAGAGGTAGGTTGAGCAGTGGCCTACTGTACCGTACTGCTATATATTATATACTGGTGGTCAGCAAAATTCTGCACTGTCCTCCTACTATATATACTGCGCACAACTAAAATGCACCACAGGTATGGATGGATAGTATACTTGACGACACAGAGGTGGGTAGAGCAGTGTACTACTGTACCGTACTGCTATATATTATATACTGGTGGTCAGCAAAATCCTGCACTGTCCTCCTACTATATATACTGCGCACAACTAAAATGCACCACAGGTATGGATGGATAGTATACTTGACGACACAGAGGTGGGTTGAGCCGTGGACTACTGTACCGCACTGCTATATATTATATACTGGTGGTCAGCAAAATTCTGCACTGTCCTCCTACTGTATATACTGTGCACAACTAAAATGCACCACAGGTATGGATGGATATTATACTTGAAGACACAGAGGTAGGTAAAGCAGTGGCCTACTGTACCGAACTGCTATACATTATATACTGGTGGTCAGCAAAATTCTGCACTGTCCTCCTACTATATATACTGTGCACAACTAAAATGCACCACATGTATGGATGGATAGTATACTTGATGACACAGAGGTAGGTAGAGCAGTGGACTACTGTACCGTACTGCTATATATTTTATACTGCTGGTCAGAAAAATTCTGCACTGTCCTCCTATTATATATACTGCGCACAACAAAAATGCACCACAGGTATGGATGGATAGTATACTTGACGACACAGAGATAGGAAGAGCAGTGGCCTACTGTACCGTACTGCTATATATTATATACTGGTGGGCAGCAAAATTCTGCACTGTCCTCCTACTATATATACTGCACACAACTGAAATGCCAAATAGGTATGGATGGATAGTATACTTGACGACACAGAGGTAGGTAGAGCAGTGGCCTACTGTACCGTACTGCTATATATTATATACTGGTGGTCAGCAAAATTCTGCACTGTCCTCCTACTATATATACTGTGCACAACTAAAATGCACCACAGGTATGGATGGATAGTATACTTGACGACACAGAGGTAGGTAGAGCAGTGGCCTACTGTACCGTACTGCTATATATTATATACTGGTGGTCAGCAAAATTCTGCACTGTCCTCCTACTATATATACTGCGCACAGCTAAAATGTACCACAGGTATGGATGGATAGTATACTTGATGACACAAAGGTAGGTAGAGCAGTGGCCTACTGTACCGTACTGCTATATATCATATACTGGTGGTCAGCAAAATTCTGCACTGTCCTCCTACTATATATACTGCGCACAACTAAAATGCACCACAGGTATGGATGGATAGTATACTTGATGACACAAAGGTAGGTAGAGCAGTGTACTACTGTACCGTACTGCTATATATTATATACTGGTGGTCAGCAAAATTCTGCACTGTCCTCCTACTATATATACTGCGCACCACTAAAATGCAATGGATGTATAGTATACTTGACGACACAGAGGTAGGTTGAGCAGTGGCCTACTGTACCGTACTGCTATATATTATATACTGGTGGTCAGCAAGATTCTGCACTGTCCTCCTACTATATATACTGCGCACAACTAAAATGTACCACAGGTATGGATGGATAGTAAACTTGACAACACAGAGCTAGGTAGAGCAGTGGCCTACTGTACCGTACTGCTATATATTATATACCGGTGGTCAGCAAAATTCTGCACTGTCCTCCTACTATATATACTACGCACAACTAAAATGCACCACAGGTATGGATGGATAGTATACTTGACGACACAGAGGTGGGTAGAGCAGTGGACTACTGTACCGTACTGCTATATATTATATACTGGTGGTCAGCAAAATTCTGCACTGTCCTCCTACTATATATACTACGCACAACTAAAATGCACCACAGGTATGGATGGATAGTATACTTGACGACACAGAGGTGGGTTGAGCCGTGGACTACTGTACCGTACTGCTATATATTATATACTGGTGGTCAGCAAAATTCTGCACTGTCCTCCTACTGTATATACTGTGCACAACTAAAATGCACCACAGGTATGGATGGATATTATACTTGACGACACAGAGGTAGGAAGAGCAGTGGCCTACTGTACCGAACTGCTATACATTATATACTGGTGGTCAGCAAAATTCTGCACTGTCCTCCTACTATATATACTGCACACAACTAAAATGCATCACAGGTATGTATGGATAGTATACTTGATGACACAGAGGTAGGTAGAGCAGTGGACTACTGTACCGTACTGCTATATATTATATACTGGTGGTCAGCAAAATTCTGCACTGTCCTCCTATTATATATACTGCGCACAACTAAAATGCACCACAGGTATGGATGGATAGTATACTTGACGACACAGAGGTAGGTAAAGCAGTGGCCTTCTGTACCGTACTGCTATATATTATATACCGGTGGTCAGCAAAATTCTGCACTGTCCTCCTACTATATATACTGCGCACAACTAAAATGCACCACAGGTATGGATGGATAGTATACTTGATGACACAGAGGTAGGTAGAGCAGTGGCCTACTGTACCGTACTGCTATATATTATATACTAGTGGTCAGCAAAATTCTGCACTGTCCTCCTACTATATATACTGCGCACAACTAAAATGCAATGGATGTATAGTATACTTGACGACACAGAGGTAGGTAGAGCAGTGTACTACTGTACCGTACTGCTATATATTATTTACTGGTGGTCAGCAAAATTCTGCACTGTCCTCCTACTATATATACTGCGCACAACTAAAATGCAATGGATGTATAGTATACTTGACGACACAGACGTAGGTTGAGCAGTGGCCTACTGTACCGTACTGCTATATATTATATACTGGTGGTCAGCAAAATTCTGCACTGTCCTCCTACTATATATACTGCGCACAACTAAAATACACCACAGGTATGGATGGATAGTATACTTGATGACACAGAGGTAGGTAGAGCAGTGGACTACTGTACCGTACTGCTATATATTATATACTGGTGGTCAGCAAAATTCTGCACTGTCCTCCTATTATATATACTGCGCACAACTAAAATGCACCACAGGTATGGATGGATAGTATACTTGACGACACAGAGGTAGGTAGAGCAGTGGCCTACTGTACCGTACTGCTATATATTATATACTGGTGAGCAGCAAAATTCTGCACTGTCCTCCAACTATATATACTGTGCACAACTAAAATGCACCACAGGTATGGATGGAAATTATACTTGACGACACAGAAGTAGGTAAAGCAGTGGCCTACTGTACCGAACTGCTATACATTATATACTGGTGGTCAGCAAAATTCTGCACTGTCCTCCTACTATATATACTGCGCACAACTAAAATGCACCACAGGTATGGATGGATAGTATACTTGATGATACAGAGGTAGGTAGAGCAGTGGACTACTGTACCGTACTGCTATATATTATATACTGGTGGGCAGCAAAATTCTGCACTGTCCTCCTACTATATATACTGCGCACAACTAAAATGCACCACAGGTATGGATGGATAGTATACTTGATGACACAGAGGTAGGTAGAGCAGTGGACTACTGTACCGTACTGCTATATATTTTATACTGCTGGTCAGAAAAATTCTGCACTGTCCTCCTATTATATATACTGCGCACAACTAAAATGCACCACAGGTATGGATGGATAGTATACTTGACGACACAGAGGTAGGAAGAGCAGTGGCCTACTGTACCGTACTGCTATATATTATATACTGGTGGGCAGCAAAATTCTGCACTGTCCTCCTACTATATATACTGCACACAACTGAAATGCCAAACAGGTATGGATGGAGAGTATACTTGACGACACAGAGGTAGGTAGAGCAGTGGCCTACTGTACCGTACTGCTATATATTATATACTGGTGAGCAGCAAAATTCTGCACTGTCCTCCAACTACATATACTGTGCACAACTAAAATGCACCACAGGTATGGATGGATATTATACTTGACGACACAGAGGTAGGTAAAGCAATGGCCTACTGTACCAAACTGCTATACATTATATACTGGTGGTCAGCAAAATTCTGCACTGCCCTCCTACTATATATACTGCGCACAACTAATATGCACCACAGGTATGGATGGATAGTATACTTGATGACACAGAGGTAGGTAGAGCAGTGGACTACTGTACCGTACTGCTATATATTTTATACTGCTGGTCAGAAAAATTCTGCACTGTCCTCCTATTATATATACTGCGCACAACTAAAATGCACCACAGGTATGGATGGATAGTATACTTGACGACACAGAGGTAGGAAGAGCAGTGGCCTACTGTACCGTACTGCTATATATTATATACTGGTGGTCAGCAAAATTCTGCACTGTCCTCCTACTATATATACTGCGCACAACTAAAATGCACCACAGGTATGGATGGATAGTATACTTGATGACACAGAGGTAGGTAGAGCAGTGGACTACTGTACCGTACTGCTATATATTTTATACTGCTGGTCAGAAAAATTCTGCACTGTCCTCCTATTATATATACTGCGCACAATTAAAATGCACCACAGGTATGGATGGATAGTATACTTGACGACACAGAGGTAGGAAGAGCAGTGGCCTACTGTACCGTACTGCTATATATTATATACTGGTGGGCAGCAAAATTCTGCACTGTCCTCCTACTATATATACTGCACACAACTGAAATGCCAAACAGGTATGGATGGAGAGTATACTTGACGACACGTAGGTAGAGCAGTGGCCTACTGTACCGTACTGCTATATATTATATACTGGTGGTCAGCAAAATTCTGCACTGTCCTCCTACTATATATACTGTGCACAACTAAAATGCACCACAGGTATGGATGGATAGTATACTTGACGACACAGAGGTAGGTAGAGCAGTGGCCTACTGTACCGTACTGCTATATATTATATACTGGTGGTCAGCAAAATTCTGCACTGTCCTCCTACTATATATACTGCGCACAGCTAAAAGGCACCACAGGTATGGATGGATAGTATACTTGATGACACAAAGGTAGGTAGAGCAGTGGCCTACTCTACCGTACTGCTATATATTATATACTGGTGGTCAGCAAAATTCTGCACTGTCCTCCTACTATATATACTGCGCACAACTAAAATGCACCACAGGTATGGATGGATAGTATACTTGATGACACAAAGGTAGGTAGAGCAGTGTACTACTGTACCGTACTGCTATATATTATATACTGGTGGTCAGCAAAATTCTGCACTGTCCTCCTACTATATATACTGCGCACAACTAAAATGCAATGGATGAATAGTATACTTGACGACACAGAGGTAGGTTGAGCAGTGGCCTACTGTACCGTACTGCTATATATTATATACTGGTGGTCAGCAAAATTCTGCACTGTCCTCCTACTATATATACTGCGCACAACTAAAATGCACCACAGGTATGGATGGATAGTATACTTGATGACACAGAGGTAGGTAGAGCAGTGGACTACTGTACCGTACTGCTATATATTATATACTGGTGGTCAGCAAAATTCTGCACTGTCCTCCTATTATATATACTGCGCACAACTAAAATGCACCACAGGTATGGATGGATAGTATACTTGATGACACAGAGGTAGGTAGAGCAGTGGCCTACTGTACCGTACTGCTATATATTATATACTGGTGAGCAGCAAAATTCTGCACTGTCCTCCAACTATATATACTGCACACAACTGAAATGCCAAACAGGTATGGATGGATAGTATACTTGACGACACAGAGGTAGGTAGAGCAGTGGCCTACTGTACCGTACTGCTATATATTATATACTGGTGGTCAGCAAGATTCTGCACTGTCCTCCTACTATATATACTGCGCACAACTAAAATGCACCACAGGTATGGATGGATAGTAAACTTGACAACACAGAGCTAGGTAGAGCAGTGGCCTGCTTTACCGTACTGCTATATATTATATACTGGTGGTCAGAAAAATTCCCGTGCTGCCCTCCTACTATATATACTGCGCACAACTAAAATGCACCACAGGTATGGATGGATAGTATACTTGACAACACAGAGGTAGATAGAGCAGTGGCCTACTGTACTGTACTGCTATATATTATATACTGGTGGTCAGCAAAATTCGGCACTGTCCTCCTACTATATATACTGCGCACAACTAAAATGCACCACAGGTATGGATGGATAGTATACTTGACGACACAGAGGTAGGTAGAGCAGTGGCCTACTGTACCGTACTGCTATATATTATTTACTGGTGGTCAGCAAAATTCTGCATTGTCCTCCTACTGTATATACTGCACACAACTAAAATGCACCACAGGTATGGATGGATAGTATACTTGACGACACAGAGGTAGGTAGAGCAGTGGACTACTGTACCGTACTGCTATATATTATATACTGGTGGGCAGCAAAATTCTGCACTGTCCTCCTACTATTTATACTGCGCACAACTAAAATGCATCACAGGTATGTATGGATAGTATACTTGATGACACAGAGGTAGGTAGAGCAGTGGACTACTGTACCGTACTGCTATATATTATATACTGGTGGTCAGCAAAATTCTGCACTGTCCTCCTACTATATATACTGCGCACAACTAAAATGCACCACAGGTATGGATGGATAGTATACTTGACGACACAGAGGTAGGTAAAGCAGTGGCCTACTGTACCGTACTGCTATATATTATATACCGGTGGTCAGCTAAATTCTGCACTGTCCTCCTACTATATATACTGCGCACAACTAAAATGCACCATAGGTATGGATGGATAGTATACTTGATGACACAGAGGTAGGTAGAGCAGTGGCCTACTGTACCGTACTGCTATATATTATATACTGGTGGTCAGCAAAATTCTGCACTGTCCTACTATATATACTGCGCACAACTAAAATGCACCACAGGTATGGATGGATAGTATACTTGACGACACAGAGGTAGGTAGAGCAGTGGACTACTGTACCGTACTGCTATATATTATATACTGGTGGTCAGCAAAATTCTGCACTGTCCTCCTACTATATATACTGCGCAAAACTAAAATGCACCACAGGTATGGATGGATAGTATACTTGACGACACAGAGGTAGGTAAAGCTGTGGCCTACTGTACCGTACTGCTATATATTATATACTGGTGGTCAGCAAGATTCTGCACTGTCCTCCTACTATATATACTGCGCACAACTAAAATGTACCACAGGTATGGATGGATAGTAAACTTGACAACACAGAGCTAGGTAGAGCAGTGGCCTACTGTACCGTACTGCTATATATTATATACCGGTGGTCAGCAAAATTCTGCACTGTCCTCCTACTATATATACTACGCACAACTAAAATGCACCACAGGTATGGATGGATAGTATACTTGACGACACAGAGGTGGGTAGAGCAGTGGACTACTGTACCGTACTGCTATATATTATATACTGGTGGTCAGCAAAATTCTGCACTGTCCTCCTACTATATATACTACGCACAACTAAAATGCACCACAGGTATGGATGGATAGTATACTTGACGACACAGAGGTGGGTTGAGCCGTGGACTACTGTACCGTACTGCTATATATTATATACTGGTGGTCAGCAAAATTCTGCACTGTCCTCCTACTGTATATACTGTGCACAACTAAAATGCACCACAGGTATGGATGGATATTATACTTGACGACACAGAGGTAGGAAGAGCAGTGGCCTACTGTACCGAACTGCTATACATTATATACTGGTGGTCAGCAAAATTCTGCACTGTCCTCCTACTATATATACTGCACACAACTAAAATGCATCACAGGTATGTATGGATAGTATACTTGATGACACAGAGGTAGGTAGAGCAGTGGACTACTGTACCGTACTGCTATATATTATATACTGGTGGTCAGCAAAATTCTG
This sequence comes from Pseudophryne corroboree, assembly GCF_028390025.1. NCBI lineage: Eukaryota > Metazoa > Chordata > Amphibia > Anura > Myobatrachidae > Pseudophryne > Pseudophryne corroboree. Next base: position 165,137,860 of record NC_086447.1, on the reverse strand, counting down.
CACTGTCCTCCTATTATATATACTGCGCACAACTAAAATGCACCACAGGTATGGATGGATAGTATACTTGACGACACAGAGGTAGGTAAAGCAGTGGCCTTCTGTACCGTACTGCTATATATTATATACCGGTGGTCAGCAAAATTCTGCACTGTCCTCCTACTATATATACTGCGCACAACTAAAATGCACCACAGGTATGGATGGATAGTATACTTGATGACACAGAGGTAGGTAGAGCAGTGGCCTACTGTACCGTACTGCTATATATTATATACTAGTGGTCAGCAAAATTCTGCACTGTCCTCCTACTATATATACTGCGCACAACTAAAATGCAATGGATGTATAGTATACTTGACGACACAGAGGTAGGTAGAGCAGTGTACTACTGTACCGTACTGCTATATATTATTTACTGGTGGTCAGCAAAATTCTGCACTGTCCTCCTACTATATATACTGCGCACAACTAAAATGCAATGGATGTATAGTATACTTGACGACACAGACGTAGGTTGAGCAGTGGCCTACTGTACCGTACTGCTATATATTATATACTGGTGGTCAGCAAAATTCTGCACTGTCCTCCTACTATATATACTGCGCACAACTAAAATACACCACAGGTATGGATGGATAGTATACTTGATGACACAGAGGTAGGTAGAGCAGTGGACTACTGTACCGTACTGCTATATATTATATACTGGTGGTCAGCAAAATTCTGCACTGTCCTCCTATTATATATACTGCGCACAACTAAAATGCACCACAGGTATGGATGGATAGTATACTTGACGACACAGAGGTAGGTAGAGCAGTGGCCTACTGTACCGTACTGCTATATATTATATACTGGTGAGCAGCAAAATTCTGCACTGTCCTCCAACTATATATACTGTGCACAACTAAAATGCACCACAGGTATGGATGGAAATTATACTTGACGACACAGAAGTAGGTAAAGCAGTGGCCTACTGTACCGAACTGCTATACATTATATACTGGTGGTCAGCAAAATTCTGCACTGTCCTCCTACTATATATACTGCGCACAACTAAAATGCACCACAGGTATGGATGGATAGTATACTTGATGATACAGAGGTAGGTAGAGCAGTGGACTACTGTACCGTACTGCTATATATTATATACTGGTGGGCAGCAAAATTCTGCACTGTCCTCCTACTATATATACTGCGCACAACTAAAATGCACCACAGGTATGGATGGATAGTATACTTGATGAGACAGAGGTAGGTAGAGCAGTGGACTACTGTACCGTACTGCTATATATTTTATACTGCTGGTCAGAAAAATTCTGCACTGTCCTCCTATTATATATACTGCGCACAACTAAAATGCACCACAGGTATGGATGGATAGTATACTTGACGACACAGAGGTAGGTAAAGCAGTGGCCTTCTGTACCGTACTGCTATATATTATATACCGGTGGTCAGCAAAATTCTGCACTGTCCTCCTACTATATATACTGCGCACAACTAAAATGCACCACAGGTATGGATGGATAGTATACTTGATGACACAGAGGTAGGTAGAGCAGTGGCCTACTGTACCGTACTGCTATATATTATATACTAGTGGTCAGCAAAATTCTGCACTGTCCTCCTACTATATATACTGCGCACAACTAAAATGCAATGGATGTATAGTATACTTGACGACACAGAGGTAGGTAGAGCAGTGTACTACTGTACCGTACTGCTATATATTATTTACTGGTGGTCAGCAAAATTCTGCACTGTCCTCCTACTATATATACTGCGCACAACTAAAATGCAATGGATGTATAGTATACTTGACGACACAGACGTAGGTTGAGCAGTGGCCTACTGTACCGTACTGCTATATATTATATACTGGTGGTCAGCAAAATTCTGCACTGTCCTCCTACTATATATACTGCGCACAACTAAAATACACCACAGGTATGGATGGATAGTATACTTGATGACACAGAGGTAGGTAGAGCAGTGGACTACTGTACCGTACTGCTATATATTATATACTGGTGGTCAGCAAAATTCTGCACTGTCCTCCTATTATATATACTGCGCACAACTAAAATGCACCACAGGTATGGATGGATAGTATACTTGACGACACAGAGGTAGGTAGAGCAGTGGCCTACTGTACCGTACTGCTATATATTATATACTGGTGAGCAGCAAAATTCTGCACTGTCCTCCAACTATATATACTGTGCACAACTAAAATGCACCACAGGTATGGATGGAAATTATACTTGACGACACAGAAGTAGGTAAAGCAGTGGCCTACTGTACCGAACTGCTATACATTATATACTGGTGGTCAGCAAAATTCTGCACTGTCCTCCTACTATATATACTGCGCACAACTAAAATGCACCACAGGTATGGATGGATAGTATACTTGATGATACAGAGGTAGGTAGAGCAGTGGACTACTGTACCGTACTGCTATATATTATATACTGGTGGGCAGCAAAATTCTGCACTGTCCTCCTACTATATATACTGCGCACAACTAAAATGCACCACAGGTATGGATGGATAGTATACTTGATGACACAGAGGTAGGTAGAGCAGTGGACTACTGTACCGTACTGCTATATATTTTATACTGCTGGTCAGAAAAATTCTGCACTGTCCTCCTATTATATATACTGCGCACAACTAAAATGCACCACAGGTATGGATGGATAGTATACTTGACGACACAGAGGTAGGAAGAGCAGTGGCCTACTGTACCGTACTGCTATATATTATATACTGGTGGGCAGCAAAATTCTGCACTGTCCTCCTACTATATATACTGCACACAACTGAAATGCCAAACAGGTATGGATGGAGAGTATACTTGACGACACAGAGGTAGGTAGAGCAGTGGCCTACTGTACCGTACTGCTATATATTATATACTGGTGAGCAGCAAAATTCTGCACTGTCCTCCAACTATATATACTGTGCACAACTAAAATGCACCACAGGTATGGATGGATATTATACTTGACGACACAGAGGTAGGTAAAGCAATGGCCTACTGTACCAAACTGCTATACATTATATACTGGTGGTCAGCAAAATTCTGCACTGCCCTCCTACTATATATACTGCGCACAACTAATATGCACCACAGGTATGGATGGATAGTATACTTGATGACACAGAGGTAGGTAGAGCAGTGGACTACTGTACCGTACTGCTATATATTTTATACTGCTGGTCAGAAAAATTCTGCACTGTCCTCCTATTATATATACTGCGCACAACTAAAATGCACCACAGGTATGGATGGATAGTATACTTGACGACACAGAGGTAGGAAGAGCAGTGGCCTACTGTACCGTACTGCTATATATTATATACTGGTGGTCAGCAAAATTCTGCACTGTCCTCCTACTATATATACTGCGCACAACTAAAATGCACCACAGGTATGGATGGATAGTATACTTGATGACACAGAGGTAGGTAGAGCAGTGGACTACTGTACCGTACTGCTATATATTTTATACTGCTGGTCAGAAAAATTCTGCACTGTCCTCCTATTATATATACTGCGCACAATTAAAATGCACCACAGGTATGGATGGATAGTATACTTGACGACACAGAGGTAGGAAGAGCAGTGGCCTACTGTACCGTACTGCTATATATTATATACTGGTGGGCAGCAAAATTCTGCACTGTCCTCCTACTATATATACTGCACACAACTGAAATGCCAAACAGGTATGGATGGAGAGTATACTTGACGACACGTAGGTAGAGCAGTGGCCTACTGTACCGTACTGCTATATATTATATACTGGTGGTCAGCAAAATTCTGCACTGTCCTCCTACTATATATACTGTGCACAACTAAAATGCACCACAGGTATGGATGGATAGTATACTTGACGACACAGAGGTAGGTAGAGCAGTGGCCTACTGTACCGTACTGCTATATATTATATACTGGTGGTCAGCAAAATTCTGCACTGTCCTCCTACTATATATACTGCGCACAGCTAAAAGGCACCACAGGTATGGATGGATAGTATACTTGATGACACAAAGGTAGGTAGAGCAGTGGCCTACTCTACCGTACTGCTATATATTATATACTGGTGGTCAGCAAAATTCTGCACTGTCCTCCTACTATATATACTGCGCACAACTAAAATGCACCACAGGTATGGATGGATAGTATACTTGATGACACAAAGGTAGGTAGAGCAGTGTACTACTGTACCGTACTGCTATATATTATATACTGGTGGTCAGCAAAATTCTGCACTGTCCTCCTACTATATATACTGCGCACAACTAAAATGCAATGGATGAATAGTATACTTGACGACACAGAGGTAGGTTGAGCAGTGGCCTACTGTACCGTACTGCTATATATTATATACTGGTGGTCAGCAAAATTCTGCACTGTCCTCCTACTATATATACTGCGCACAACTAAAATGCACCACAGGTATGGATGGATAGTATACTTGATGACACAGAGGTAGGTAGAGCAGTGGACTACTGTACCGTACTGCTATATATTATATACTGGTGGTCAGCAAAATTCTGCACTGTCCTCCTATTATATATACTGCGCACAACTAAAATGCACCACAGGTATGGATGGATAGTATACTTGATGACACAGAGGTAGGTAGAGCAGTGGCCTACTGTACCGTACTGCTATATATTATATACTGGTGAGCAGCAAAATTCTGCACTGTCCTCCAACTATATATACTGCACACAACTGAAATGCCAAACAGGTATGGATGGATAGTATACTTGACGACACAGAGGTAGGTAGAGCAGTGGCCTACTGTACCGTACTGCTATATATTATATACTGGTGGTCAGCAAGATTCTGCACTGTCCTCCTACTATATATACTGCGCACAACTAAAATGCACCACAGGTATGGATGGGTAGTAAACTTGACAACACAGAGCTAGGTAGAGCAGTGGCCTGCTTTACCGTACTGCTATATATTATATACTGGTGGTCAGAAAAATTCCCGTGCTGCCCTCCTACTATATATACTGCGCACAACTAAAATGCACCACAGGTATGGATGGATAGTATACTTGACAACACAGAGGTAGATAGAGCAGTGGCCTACTGTACTGTACTGCTATATATTATATACTGGTGGTCAGCAAAATTCGGCACTGTCCTCCTACTATATATACTGCGCACAACTAAAATGCACCACAGGTATGGATGGATAGTATACTTGACGACACAGAGGTAGGTAGAGCAGTGGCCTACTGTACCGTACTGCTATATATTATTTACTGGTGGTCAGCAAAATTCTGCATTGTCCTCCTACTGTATATACTGCACACAACTAAAATGCACCACAGGTATGGATGGATAGTATACTTGACGACACAGAGGTAGGTAGAGCAGTGGACTACTGTACCGTACTGCTATATATTATATACTGGTGGGCAGCAAAATTCTGCACTGTCCTCCTACTATTTATACTGCGCACAACTAAAATGCATCACAGGTATGTATGGATAGTATACTTGATGACACAGAGGTAGGTAGAGCAGTGGACTACTGTACCGTACTGCTATATATTATATACTGGTGGTCAGCAAAATTCTGCACTGTCCTCCTACTATATATACTGCGCACAACTAAAATGCACCACAGGTATGGATGGATAGTATACTTGACGACACAGAGGTAGGTAAAGCAGTGGCCTACTGTACCGTACTGCTATATATTATATACCGGTGGTCAGCTAAATTCTGCACTGTCCTCCTACTATATATACTGCGCACAACTAAAATGCACCATAGGTATGGATGGATAGTATACTTGATGACACAGAGGTAGGTAGAGCAGTGGCCTACTGTACCGTACTGCTATATATTATATACTGGTGGTCAGCAAAATTCTGCACTGTCCTACTATATATACTGCGCACAACTAAAATGCACCACAGGTATGGATGGATAGTATACTTGACGACACAGAGGTAGGTAGAGCAGTGGACTACTGTACCGTACTGCTATATATTATATACTGGTGGTCAGCAAAATTCTGCACTGTCCTCCTACTATATATACTGCGCAAAACTAAAATGCACCACAGGTATGGATGGATAGTATACTTGACGACACAGAGGTAGGTAAAGCTGTGGCCTACTGTACCGTACTGCTATATATTATATACTGGTGGTCAGCAAGATTCTGCACTGTCCTCCTACTATATATACTGCGCACAACTAAAATGTACCACAGGTATGGATGGATAGTAAACTTGACAACACAGAGCTAGGTAGAGCAGTGGCCTACTGTACCGTACTGCTATATATTATATACCGGTGGTCAGCAAAATTCTGCACTGTCCTCCTACTATATATACTACGCACAACTAAAATGCACCACAGGTATGGATGGATAGTATACTTGACGACACAGAGGTGGGTAGAGCAGTGGACTACTGTACCGTACTGCTATATATTATATACTGGTGGTCAGCAAAATTCTGCACTGTCCTCCTACTATATATACTACGCACAACTAAAATGCACCACAGGTATGGATGGATAGTATACTTGATGACACAGAGGTGGGTTGAGCCGTGGACTACTGTACCGTACTGCTATATATTATATACTGGTGGTCAGCAAAATTCTGCACTGTCCTCCTACTGTATATACTGTGCACAACTAAAATGCACCACAGGTATGGATGGATATTATACTTGACGACACAGAGGTAGGAAGAGCAGTGGCCTACTGTACCGAACTGCTATACATTATATACTGGTGGTCAGCAAAATTCTGCACTGTCCTCCTACTATATATACTGCACACAACTAAAATGCATCACAGGTATGTATGGATAGTATACTTGATGACACAGAGGTAGGTAGAGCAGTGGACTACTGTACCGTACTGCTATATATTATATACTGGTGGTCAGCAAAATTCTGCACTGTCCTCCTATTATATATACTGCGCACAACTAAAATGCACCACAGGTATGGATGGATAGTATACTTGACGACACAGAGGTAGGTAAAGCAGTGGCCTTCTGTACCGTACTGCTATATATTATATACCGGTGGTCAGCAAAATTCTGCACTGTCCTCCTACTATATATACTGCGCACAACTAAAATGCACCACAGGTATGGATGGATAGTATACTTGATGACACAGAGGTAGGTAGAGCAGTGGCCTACTGTACCGTACTGCTATATATTATATACTAGTGGTCAGCAAAATTCTGCACTGTCCTCCTACTATATATACTGCGCACAACTAAAATGCAATGGATGTATAGTATACTTGACGACACAGAGGTAGGTAGAGCAGTGTACTACTGTACCGTACTGCTATATATTATTTACTGGTGGTCAGCAAAATTCTGCACTGTCCTCCTACTATATATACTGCGCACAACTAAAATGCAATGGATGTATAGTATACTTGACGACACAGACGTAGGTTGAGCAGTGGCCTACTGTACCGTACTGCTATATATTATATACTGGTGGTCAGCAAAATTCTGCACTGTCCTCCTACTATATATACTGCGCACAACTAAAATACACCACAGGTATGGATGGATAGTATACTTGATGACACAGAGGTAGGTAGAGCAGTGGACTACTGTACCGTACTGCTATATATTATATACTGGTGGTCAGCAAAATTCTGCACTGTCCTCCTATTATATATACTGCGCACAACTAAAATGCACCACAGGTATGGATGGATAGTATACTTGACGACACAGAGGTAGGTAGAGCAGTGGCCTACTGTACCGTACTGCTATATATTATATACTGGTGAGCAGCAAAATTCTGCACTGTCCTCCAACTATATATACTGTGCACAACTAAAATGCACCACAGGTATGGATGGAAATTATACTTGACGACACAGAAGTAGGTAAAGCAGTGGCCTACTGTACCGAACTGCTATACATTATATACTGGTGGTCAGCAAAATTCTGCACTGTCCTCCTACTATATATACTGCGCACAACTAAAATGCACCACAGGTATGGATGGATAGTATACTTGATGATACAGAGGTAGGTAGAGCAGTGGACTACTGTACCGTACTGCTATATATTATATACTGGTGGGCAGCAAAATTCTGCACTGTCCTCCTACTATATATACTGCGCACAACTAAAATGCACCACAGGTATGGATGGATAGTATACTTGATGACACAGAGGTAGGTAGAGCAGTGGACTACTGTACCGTACTGCTATATATTTTATACTGCTGGTCAGAAAAATTCTGCACTGTCCTCCTATTATATATACTGCGCACAACTAAAATGCACCACAGGTATGGATGGATAGTATACTTGACGACACAGAGGTAGGAAGAGCAGTGGCCTACTGTACCGTACTGCTATATATTATATACTGGTGGGCAGCAAAATTCTGCACTGTCCTCCTACTATATATACTGCACACAACTGAAATGCCAAACAGGTATGGATGGAGAGTATACTTGACGACACAGAGGTAGGTAGAGCAGTGGCCTACTGTACCGTACTGCTATATATTATATACTGGTGAGCAGCAAAATTCTGCACTGTCCTCCAACTATATATACTGTGCACAACTAAAATGCACCACAGGTATGGATGGATATTATACTTGACGACACAGAGGTAGGTAAAGCAATGGCCTACTGTACCAAACTGCTATACATTATATACTGGTGGTCAGCAAAATTCTGCACTGCCCTCCTACTATATATACTGCGCACAACTAATATGCACCACAGGTATGGATGGATAGTATACTTGATGACACAGAGGTAGGTAGAGCAGTGGACTACTGTACCGTACTGCTATATATTTTATACTGCTGGTCAGAAAAATTCTGCACTGTCCTCCTATTATATATACTGCGCACAACTAAAATGCACCACAGGTATGGATGGATAGTATACTTGACGACACAGAGGTAGGAAGAGCAGTGGCCTACTGTACCGTACTGCTATATATTATATACTGGTGGTCAGCAAAATTCTGCACTGTCCTCCTACTATATATACTGCGCACAACTAAAATGCACCACAGGTATGGATGGATAGTATACTTGATGACACAGAGGTAGGTAGAGCAGTGGACTACTGTACCGTACTGCTATATATTTTATACTGCTGGTCAGAAAAATTCTGCACTGTCCTCCTATTATATATACTGCGCACAATTAAAATGCACCACAGGTATGGATGGATAGTATACTTGACGACACAGAGGTAGGAAGAGCAGTGGCCTACTGTACCGTACTGCTATATATTATATACTGGTGGGCAGCAAAATTCTGCACTGTCCTCCTACTATATATACTGCACACAACTGAAATGCCAAACAGGTATGGATGGAGAGTATACTTGACGACACGTAGGTAGAGCAGTGGCCTACTGTACCGTACTGCTATATATTATATACTGGTGGTCAGCAAAATTCTGCACTGTCCTCCTACTATATATACTGTGCACAACTAAAATGCACCACAGGTATGGATGGATAGTATACTTGACGACACAGAGGTAGGTAGAGCAGTGGCCTACTGTACCGTACTGCTATATATTATATACTGGTGGTCAGCAAAATTCTGCACTGTCCTCCTACTATATATACTGCGCACAGCTAAAAGGCACCACAGGTATGGATGGATAGTATACTTGATGACACAAAGGTAGGTAGAGCAGTGGCCTACTCTACCGTACTGCTATATATTATATACTGGTGGTCAGCAAAATTCTGCACTGTCCTCCTACTATATATACTGCGCACAACTAAAATGCACCACAGGTATGGATGGATAGTATACTTGATGACACAAAGGTAGGTAGAGCAGTGTACTACTGTACCGTACTGCTATATATTATATACTGGTGGTCAGCAAAATTCTGCACTGTCCTCCTACTATATATACTGCGCACAACTAAAATGCAATGGATGAATAGTATACTTGACGACACAGAGGTAGGTTGAGCAGTGGCCTACTGTACCGTACTGCTATATATTATATACTGGTGGTCAGCAAAATTCTGCACTGTCCTCCTACTATATATACTGCGCACAACTAAAATGCACCACAGGTATGGATGGATAGTATACTTGATGACACAGAGGTAGGTAGAGCAGTGGACTACTGTACCGTACTGCTATATATTATATACTGGTGGTCAGCAAAATTCTGCACTGTCCTCCTATTATATATACTGCGCACAACTAAAATGCACCACAGGTATGGATGGATAGTATACTTGATGACACAGAGGTAGGTAGAGCAGTGGCCTACTGTACCGTACTGCTATATATTATATACTGGTGAGCAGCAAAATTCTGCACTGTCCTCCAACTATATATACTGCACACAACTGAAATGCCAAACAGGTATGGATGGATAGTATACTTGACGACACAGAGGTAGGTAGAGCAGTGGCCTACTGTACCGTACTGCTATATATTATATACTGGTGGTCAGCAAGATTCTGCACTGTCCTCCTACTATATATACTGCGCACAACTAAAATGCACCACAGGTATGGATGGATAGTAAACTTGACAACACAGAGCTAGGTAGAGCAGTGGCCTGCTTTACCGTACTGCTATATATTATATACTGGTGGTCAGAAAAATTCCCGTGCTGCCCTCCTACTATATATACTGCGCACAACTAAAATGCACCACAGGTATGGATGGATAGTATACTTGACAACACAGAGGTAGATAGAGCAGTGGCCTACTGTACTGTACTGCTATATATTATATACTGGTGGTCAGCAAAATTCGGCACTGTCCTCCTACTATATATACTGCGCACAACTAAAATGCACCACAGGTATGGATGGATAGTATACTTGACGACACAGAGGTAGGTAGAGCAGTGGCCTACTGTACCGTACTGCTATATATTATTTACTGGTGGTCAGCAAAATTCTGCATTGTCCTCCTACTGTATATACTGCACACAACTAAAATGCACCACAGGTATGGATGGATAGTATACTTGACGACACAGAGGTAGGTAGAGCAGTGGACTACTGTACCGTACTGCTATATATTATATACTGGTGGGCAGCAAAATTCTGCACTGTCCTCCTACTATTTATACTGCGCACAACTAAAATGCATCACAGGTATGTATGGATAGTATACTTGATGACACAGAGGTAGGTAGAGCAGTGGACTACTGTACCGTACTGCTATATATTATATACTGGTGGTCAGCAAAATTCTGCACTGTCCTCCTACTATATATACTGCGCACAACTAAAATGCACCACAGGTATGGATGGATAGTATACTTGACGACACAGAGGTAGGTAAAGCAGTGGCCTACTGTACCGTACTGCTATATATTATATACCGGTGGTCAGCTAAATTCTGCACTGTCCTCCTACTATATATACTGCGCACAACTAAAATGCACCATAGGTATGGATGGATAGTATACTTGATGACACAGAGGTAGGTAGAGCAGTGGCCTACTGTACCGTACTGCTATATATTATATACTGGTGGTCAGCAAAATTCTGCACTGTCCTACTATATATACTGCGCACAACTAAAATGCACCACAGGTATGGATGGATAGTATACTTGACGACACAGAGGTAGGTAGAGCAGTGGACTACTGTACCGTACTGCTATATATTATATACTGGTGGTCAGCAAAATTCTGCACTGTCCTCCTACTATATATACTGCGCAAAACTAAAATGCACCACAGGTATGGATGGATAGTATACTTGACGACACAGAGGTAGGTAAAGCTGTGGACTACTGTACCGTACTGCTATATATTATATACTGGTGGTTAGCAAAATTCTGCACTGTCCTCCTACTATATATACTGCGCACAACTAAAAAGCACCACAGGTATGGATGGATAGTATACTTGACGACACAGAGGTAGGTAGAGCAGTGGACTACTGTACCGTACTGCTATATAATACTGGTGGTCACTGGTAAGCAAAATTCTGTACTATCCTCCTACTATATACAGTACTACAGTGCAGCACAGATATGGAGCGTTTTTCAGGCAGAGAACGTAGATATTTTCATCACACTGAACACAGATATTTGCAAGCACACTGAGCACAGATATTTGCAGCACACTGAGCACAGATATTTGCAGCACACTGAACACAGAAACTGAGAGAACGCTGCACGTCCTCTCCCTATCATCTCCAATGCACGAGTGAAAATGGCGGCGACGCGCGGCTCCTTATATAGAATACGAATCTTGCGAGAATCCGACAGCGGTATGATGACGTTCGTGCGCGCTCGGGTTAACCGAGCAAGATGGGAGGATCCGAGTCTGCCTCGGAACCTTGTAAAATGGGTGAAATGGGTGAACCCGCTCATCACTACCGGGTGGGCACCCTGTATCCTCTACGGACTACGAGAAAAGGATTTACCGGTAGGTAATTAAAATTTTCTCTTACGTCCTAGAGGATACTGGGAATCCATTTAGTACCATGGGGAAGTACAAAAGCTCCCAAACCGGGTGTGAGAGTGCTGAGGGTCCTACAGAAGTGATTGACCAAACTGAGGGTCTTCAGAGGCCAAAGCATCGAACTTGTAAAACTTTGCAAACGTGTTCGAACCTGACCAAGTAGCTGCTCAGCAAAGCTGTAAAGCAGAGACACCCTGGGCAGCTGCCCAAGAAGAACCCACCGACCTAGTAGAGTGGGCTTACACAGAATTTGGAACAGCCAATCCTGCCGTGGAATAAGCATGCTGGATAGTGAGCCTGATGCAGCGAGCGATAGATTGCTTTGAAGCAGGACACTCAGTTTTATTGGGATCATAGAGAACGAACAGCGAGTCGGATTTTCTGTGACGAGCTGTTCTCTTTACATACACCTTCAAAGCCCTCACAACATCCACATACTTGAAGTAGTAGAGGTATCCGTCACAGCTGGAACCACAATAGGTTGGTTGATATGAAAAGCGGACACCACCTTAGGAAGAAATTGCTGACGAGTTCTGAGTCCTCTGTCCTCATGGAAAATTAAATAGGGACTCTTGTGAGACAATGCCCCTAGCTCCGACACACATCGTGCTGAGGCCAAGGCTAACAGTGTGATGGTCATCCACGTAAGGTACTTTACATCAACCTCCTGTAATGGTTCAAACCAGTCTGATTGGAGGAACTGCAGCACCAAATTGAGACCCAAGGTGCCGTGGGAGGCACAAAGGGAGGCTGGATGTGCAGAACACCTTTCAAGAATGTCTGGACCTCATGGAGAGAATCCAATTGTTTCTGAAATAAAATAAACAAACCCGAAATCTGGACTTTAATAGAGCCTAGGCGTAGGCTCACATCCACTCCCGACTGCAGAAAAAGCTGGAAACGTCCTAGATGAAATTCCACCATGGAATATTGTCTGCTACTAAGAGACATCCTTCTTCCATATACGGTGGTAATGTTTAGACATTACCCCCTTCCTGGCTTGGATCTTAGTCGGGATGATATTGTCAGGAAACCCTCTCCTGGCTAGAATCAGCCGTGCAACTTCGTAGCCATGGTAAGTCTTGATAGATGAACGGGCCCTGTTGCAGAAGATCCTCATGAAGAGGTAGAGGCCACGGATCTTCTAACAGCATCTCAAGAAGATCCACGTACCAGGCCCTTCGAGGCCAGTCTGGAGCAATGAGGATTGCTTGAACCTTTTCCCTTTTTATTCTTTTTAGAATTCTTGGGATCAGAGGAAGTGGAGGAAACACGTACACCAGTTGGTAGACCCACGGAGTTGTCAGAGAATCTACCGCCACTGCTTGTGGGTCTTTCGACGTGGAACAATACCGCTTCAGCTTCTTGTTGAGTAAGAGGCCACTATTTTCCACAGAAGGTGAATACACAGGTGCACCAATATCCGGGTTGGCTTCAGGACAGCCTGAACCATCGACTGGATTTCCATAACCTTCTCCAAGGGAAGGAACGCTCTCTGAGACTCTGTGTCCAGTATCATTCCCAGGAAGGAGAGCCTCTGCGTCGGTTCCAGGTGAGATTTTGGTAAATTCACAATCCACCCATGAGCCAGGAGTAGTTTGGTTGAGAGGCCAACAAGTTTGGTTGAGACGCCAACAACCGCTCCGACGGTGCCTTTATCAGAAGATCATCCAGGTACGGAATTATGTTCACTCCCTGTTTGCAGAGTAGAAACATCATTTCTGCCATCACCTTGGTGAACACTCTCGGTGCCGTGGAGAGACCAAATGGCAGGGCCTGGAACTGGTAGTGGCAGTCCTGCAGTGCAAATCGTAGATAAGCCTGATGAGGCTGCCAGATCGTAATAAGAAGGTACACATCCTTGATATCCAGGGACACTAGGAATTCCCCCTCCTCCAGACCTGAGATCACAGCTCTCAGAGACTCCATCTTGAATTTGAACACTCGTAAGTACGGGTTCAATGACTTGAGGTTCAAAATCAGTCTTACCAAACCATCCGGCTTCGTTACTACAAACAAGTTGGAATAATATCCCTTGTTTTGCAGATGAGGTGGAACTGGAACAATGACCTGAGTCTGAACCAGTTTTTGAATGGCGTCCTGTAATGTTACACTTGCTTCCTGTGAAACTGGTAAACCTGGGAGATCCTGAAACTCCAGTCTGTAGCCCTGGGAAATAAGATCTATGACCCAGGGATCCTGGCATGATGTTCTCCAGATGTGACTGAAAAATGTCAGTCACATCTGACTAATTTAGTCACAAAATTTAGCCCCCACCTGCCAGTCCTCCAGACATCGTGGCCCACCGTCATGCTGAAGGCTTTGAGGAAGCAGAGCTTGAGCTCTGCTCCCGTGAACCGGCAGTTGCTGGTTTTCGTGGTTTACCTCTAGTGCCTCTGGTGGCTACAGAAGAAACTCTGGTTTTGACCTTAAACTTTGCAGTCCGAAAGGACTGTAGATTTGGTACTGAGTAGGCCTTCCTGGCTGGGGGAGCTGCGGAAGGAAGATACGTAGACTTACCTGCAGTAGCTTTGGAGATCCATTTGTCTAGTTCATCTCCAAATAAGGACTCTCCTGTGAAGGGTAGGCCTTCCAAGCCTTCCATGGAGTCCGCGTCAGCAGTCCTCTGGTGTAGCCATAAGCCTCTACGTGATGACACTGCCATACCAGTGGTGCATGCATTAAGCAAGCCTATTTATTTTATGGCTTCTACCATAAAATTCGCAAAGTTCTATATTGTTATGCACACCAGTGCCTGCAGGAAAGTACTGGTGTCAGAACTGTTATGCAAAACAAATGGACTCACAGAAAAACTGGGGAATATGACATAACGTACACAGAAGGTGATAGGGTAACAAAATACACACAAAGTGAACAGAGAAGCCCAGAGGCTAAGGAACTGGGTATCTCCCTTGTATTAGAACTGCTCAGATGTAAAAAGCAAGATGTTGTGTTTTAATACGTAGAGAACCCGAAATGCTGTTGCTAAGGGCAACAGCAAACCCCTAAAGGGTTACCAACGGGTGTGGCAGTAAACTCCTTGGTCAGAGATGGAATGATAGACACAAGGAGAGTCTCCACAATCCTATTTCTCACTTGCAGTGCACAGGTTTTAGCTTACTGCCACTAAACTGACCCCTGACACCTAGCACAGTGAGACAGGATTAGACAGGCAAGTCTTAGAATACAGCCGCAAACTTGCTAAGTTCACAGAGTAGTAACAGAACCCCAGCAAGCTAAACGACTGACTCCAGTCTTACTGCTAGGTCTGGATTGGCAGAGTGTAATACCAAATCCCCAGGCCTATTTGCAGTAAGCAACAAACAAATACAAAGCTACACAGTACTGGCTAACTTTTATGAACTGACTAACCAACAAAGATTCAGCAGCATCTGCTTATCCTGAAAAGAGGCCTTATAAAGCAGGTGCTGTCCACGCCCCACTCAGACCTCACAGACTGTGAGCACAAAAACCAGCACCGGATCCCCTGCCGTGCACAGAGCCTATAACCACTGCACAGCAAAAGACCCGAACCGGAGTATCAGCTGCGCTCAGGTTACTCCACTAGCACTTGTCTCCCGGTTGCCATGACGACGTGGCAGCACAGGGCAGGAGACCCTAACAGTACCCCCCCTCTGACGAGGGGTCAAAGAACCCCTACCACCGGGTTTATCGGGGAACTGCGAGAAGAAAGAGCGTATCAGTCTGGGGGCATGAAGATCACAACTGCGCACCCACGACCGCTCCTCCGGGCCATACCCCTTCCAGTGCACCAAAAATGACAGCCGACCCCGAACCACCTTGGAGTCAAGAATCCTTTCAACAACAAACTCCCTCTGGCCACGTATCAGAAGAGGGGAAGGTCTTCCACTGGAAGAAGGATTACTAATCGCCCGTTTTAAAAGGGAACAATGAAATGTTTTATTGATACCCAAAGAATGGGGCAGATCTAACTGAAATGCCACCGGATTGATAACCCTGGTGATCTTATAAGGGCCGATGAACCGGGGCCCTAACTTATGAGATGGCTGTCTCAACTTCAAATTCTTGGTAGACAACCAGACGAAGTCTCCTAATTTGAAGCTGCAGGGTCTTTTCCGCTTATCAAAAACCCTTTTGGTCACTAATGACACAGACACAAGGGCTTTCTTCACTTTCCGCCAAATACCTCTAAGGACCGAAACCACAGAGGAACCACCAGGCGTGGAGTCCAGGGGGTCAAAAGAATTGGCCTTAGGATGATGCCCATACACACAAAGGAAGGGAGAGATCCCTGTAGCAGAGTGAGCCGCGTTGTTATAGGCAAACTCCGCCATGGACAGATGAGCAACCCAGTCAGTCTGACACTTGGAGACATAACACCTGAGGAACTGCTCCAAGGACTGGTTCACCCTTTCAGTCTGCCCATTAGACTGCGGATGGTAGCCTGACGACAAGCTGACAGAAATCTGGAGATCGGAACAAAATGCCCTCCAGAATTTGGCCACAAACTGGGATCCGCGGTCAGAGACCACATCAAGTGGCAACCCGTGGAGACGCACAACATGCAGCATAAATAATTCAGACAGGCGTCTGGCTGCTGGCAGCCCAACCAGTGGAACGAAGTGCGCCATCTTCGAAAACCTGTCAACGACAACCCAGATGGCTGTCATCCCCGAGGATTTGGGCAAGTCCACCACAAAATCCATTGAAATGTGGGTCCATGGCTTAGATGGGATAGAGAGTGGATGTAATGGGCCAACAGGAACCCCTCTAGGAGTCTTATTTCGGGCACAGATGTCACATGCCCGAACCCACTGATCCACATCCTTAGCCACCGAGGGCCACCACACCGCCCTAGATAGCAACTCCCGAGTTCTGGCAATACCCGGGTGACCTGCCGACTTCTTGGCATGGAATTCCAGGAACACTCGCTGTCTTAACCTAGGAGGCACAAACAAAAGACCTACCGGAAGGTCTGGAGGAGCCTGCTCCTGTGCTCTAAGGACTAATGATAAGAGGTCCTGGGTAATGCCCACTTTAATACATGATGGGGAAACAATGGGCAACGGCTCCTCGGTGGTCTCCTGGATTGGAGCAAAACTCCGCGAGAGCGCATCAGCCTTGATGTTTTTTGACCCAGGGCGATATGTTATCAAAAAATTAAAGCGAGCAAAAAACAAAGCCCATCGTGCCTGCCTGGCATTGAGACGCTTCGCTGACTCTAAATATGCCAGATTCTTATGGTCAGTGAGAATTGAGACCACAAACTTAGCCCCCTCAAGCCAGTGTCTCCACTCCTCGAGTGCATCCTTAATAGCCAACAATTCCCGGTTACCCACGTCATAATTCATCTCGGCAGGCGAAAATTTACGGGAAAAGTAAGCACAGGGATGAAGGCGATTATCAGACACTCCCATCTGAGAAAGCACTGCCCCAATACCCATCTCAGAGGCATCCACCTCCACCACAAAAGGACGCTCTGGATCTGGGTGTCGCAGCACCTTGGCCGAAACAAATGCCCTTTTGAGACGGGCAAAAGCCGCTTTAGCCTCACAAGACCAGTGAGCAACATCCGCCCCTTTCTTAGTGAGTGCCACCAAGGGCGCCACTATAGACGAAAATCCAGCGATAAATCGTCTATAAAAATTCGCAAAGCCCAGGAAACGCTGAAGCGCCTTCAAACTAGTGGGCTGCACCCAATCCAGGACTGCCTGTACCTTGGAACCCTCCATTTGGAAACCTTCTGGGGAGATAATATATCCTAGAAATGCGATTTGCTGAACTTCAAATTCGCACTTCTCCAGCTTCGCCCCAAGCCGGTGGTCTCTGAGTTTCTGGAGGACTAAGCGTACATGCTTCCGATGTTCCTCCAGGGAATGGGAGAAGATTAGGATGTCATCTAAGTATACAACTAAGAATCTATCCAAATATTCCCTGAGCACATCATTCATGAAATCCTGGAAGACTGCCGGGGCATTACAGAGCCCAAAAGGCATCACCAAATATTCATAATGCCCTGAGTGGGTATTAAAGGCAGTCTTCCATTCATCCCCCTCTCTTATTCGGATTAGATTGTACGCACCACGTAGGTCAATCTTAGAAAAAATGGTGGCAGTACGAAGCTGGTCAAACAAGACCGAAATGAGAGGCAGTGGGTATGAGTTTTTAATCGTGATACGGTTCAATTCCCTGAAGTCGATGCAGGGTCGCAACGAACCGTCCTTTTTACCCACGAAGAAGAACCCCGACCCAACTGGAGACTGTGAAGGTCTGATAAATCCCTTAGCCAAGTTCTCCTGAATGTACTCTGCCATAGCCTGAGTCTCAGGACGTGACAGGGAGTACAACCTGCTCTTGGGAAGCTTAGCATTTGGCAACAAATCAATTGCACAGTCATAGGGGCGATGGGGAGGTAGTACCTCTGCAACTTTTTTGGAGAACACGTCCGCAAAATCTGCATAACACCCTGGCAATCCTGGCAAACTTAGCTGCGAGAGCCTGGCTGGAAGGCTCAAGCAACTCCTGAAACAATCAGTACCCCAACTAAGAATCTCCCCAGAGACCCAGTCAAATTGAGGATTGTGGGCCCTTAACCAGGGTAACCCCAACACCAATGGGGCAAAAGTACAGACAGTCACATAAAAGGACAATTTTTCAGAGTGTGTGGCTCCAATAAACAAAGAAATCTGGCTAGTGCAAGAGGTAATTTTACCTTGGGATAATGGTTCCCCGTTTAACCCACAAATCTCAATTTCCGATGCCAAGGGTACTAAGGGAACAGAGTGTTTCAGGGCGAATTGGCGGTCCATAAAAACCCCGTCGGCCCCACTGTCCACAAAGGCCTCAGTCTTGACAGTTTGACCGAGGATCTTCAAGGTCACCGGAATGATAAAAGACTTCTTGGGAAATTCTGACTTCTGGCCTGACAGGATATTTCCCATTACCCTCAGGCCCTGAAGTTTTCCGGCTTTTCTGGGCATGATACTACCACATGACCTTTATTCCCACAGTACAAACACAACCCCTGCTGTCTCCTCCGCGTCTTCTCACGCGAGGAGAGGCGGGTAGCCCCAATCTGCATAGGCTCCTCAGAAAATTCCTCAGAGTCTGAGGTTCCCTTGGGAAGGAAGGAAATCTCAGTCTCCCTTTCAAGCCTACGCTCTCTCAGCCGTCTATCCACCCGGATGGATAACTGCATGAGCTGATCCAAGCTATCAGGCAAGGGATATTGTACCAGTTGGTCCTTTATCTGGTTTGAAAGACCTCTTCGGTACTGGTGTCTCAGGGCTGGGTCATTCCACTGGGTATCATGGGCCAACCTCCGAAACTCCGTACAGTAAACCTCAACTGGCCTTCGCCCTTGCTTAAGGATCGAAATCTGAGCCTCGGCTGAGGCCGTCTTGTCAGGGTCATCATACAACATGCCCAGTGCCGTAAAAAAAGCATCAACACTTTTAAGCGACGGACAGTCAGGCTGCAACCCATATGCCCAGACCTGTGGGTCTCCTTGTAGCAAGGAAATCACTATGCCCACCCGCTGAATCTCCGACCCAGAAGACTGAGGCCTAAGCCGGAAGTATAGCTTGCAGCTCTCCTTGAAACAAAAAGAACTGCGAGCGATCTCCAGAAAAACGATCCGGGAGATTTACTTTCGGCTCCTTAACCCCTGCAGGTGCTGCTGCTGCGGGAGCTCCGCCAGCAGCCTGGGAGGTGTGCATTTTAATGGACAAATCATTAAATTGTCGAGTCAGGACCTGCACCTGATCGACCACCTGTTGCAACGTATTTTGAGGGGTATGCTCCATATTCCCACAAAATTTCAACAGGAGTATTGGGCTGCTGAATATGTTATGCACACCAGTGCCTGCAGGAAAGTACTGGTGTCAGAACTGTTATGCAAAACAAATGGACTCACAGAAAAACTGGGGAATATGACATAACGTACACAGAAGGTGATAGGGTAACAAAATACACACAAAGTGAACAGAGAAGCCCAGAGGCTAAGGAACTGGGTATCTCCCTTGTATTAGAACTGCTCAGATGTAAAAAGCAAGATGTTGTGTTTTAATACGTAGAGAACCCGAAATGCTGTTGCTAAGGGCAACAGCAAACCCCTAAAGGGTTACCAACGGGTGTGGCAGTAAACTCCTTGGTCAGAGATGGAATGATAGACACAAGGAGAGTCTCCACAATCCTATTTCTCACTTGCAGTGCACAGGTTTTAGCTTACTGCCACTAAACTGACCCCTGACACCTAGCACAGTGAGACAGGATT
The DNA here is from genome assembly GCF_028390025.1 of Pseudophryne corroboree. NCBI lineage: Eukaryota > Metazoa > Chordata > Amphibia > Anura > Myobatrachidae > Pseudophryne > Pseudophryne corroboree. Next base: position 165,117,131 of record NC_086447.1, on the reverse strand, counting down.
AGACAGGCAAGTCTTAGAATACAGCCGCAAACTTGCTAAGTTCACAGAGTAGTAACAGAACCCCAGCAAGCTAAACGACTGACTCCAGTCTTACTGCTAGGTCTGGATTGGCAGAGTGTAATACCAAATCCCCAGGCCTATTTGCAGTAAGCAACAAACAAATACAAAGCTACACAGTACTGGCTAACTTTCATGAACTGACTAACCAACAAAGATTCAGCAGCATCTGCTTACCCTGAAAAGAGGCCTTATAAAGCAGGTGCTGTCCACGCCCCACTCAGACCTCACAGACTGTGAGCACAAAAACCAGCACCGGATCCCCTGCCGTGCACAGAGCCTATAACCACTGCACAGCAAAAGACCCGAACCGGAGTATCAGCTGCGCTCAGGTTACTCCACTAGCACTTGTCTCCCGGTTGCCATGACGACGTGGCAGCACAGGGCAGGAGACCCTAACATATATATGTTGCAGGAGTAAAATAATCTCCCCCTGAGGCAAGGTATCTAATCCCTCAATTAGGTTACCCGACCATTTGGCAATGGCCTTAGTAATACACCCACATGCTATAGTGGTCCACCCCAGTAGCTGTATACAAAGATTTGAGTGTATTCTCAATTCTACGATCAGCCGTGTCTTTCAGGGAAGCTGCACATGGGACAGGCAGTATAATTTTCTGTGACAGCCTGGATACTGATACATCCACTATCGGTGGATTTTCCTATTTTTTCCTATCCTCAGGAGGAAAAGGAAAGGATGATATCAACCTTTTAGGGGTTTGAAATTTCTTATCAGGATTAACCCACAGTTCTTCAAACGGGGGAATTTAGTTCCTTTGACACAGGAAAAGTGGCTAAGGATTTATTTTTTATATTAAAATAAGATTCCTCAGTCTCCTCTGTTACCTCTGATAGCTTCTATGAGAGCCTCTATCCCCTGAGACAGAGTAGCCTTCCCCACCTCTGAGTCCACCTCCACATCTTCCATGTTTGACCCATCATCATCAGAGTCAGACTGCAGGATATGAGCCAAAGGACGTTTTTGCGAACAAATGGCAGGGGACTGAGATGCTGGTTTGGGTAATGAGTCTCTGTTCATAAACTCAGTCATCGATTGTCTTAAGTAGTGCGTCTCTTTCTCATTGCAGGACAATTTAGAAGCAATATTGGAAATCATTCCCCTAATGGAATCCAGCCAAGCTGACTCTGCTCCGCTAGCCTGGAAGGGTACACTGCACTGAGTACACTGTAGTGAACCCCCTGGAAAAGAAGAACACTGTGACTTACATGAAACACACTCTTTGACATACTGTGACAGTGACAGCACACATACACACACACACACACACTCACACACACACACACACACAGGAAAAGGTTAAATGCACAATTAACCCGCAAAGAGCCCTTCAACAGAGACACAGAGATAGCCTGGAGCCAGCACACAGCGCCCTTACTGCTAATGCCAAGCTTAGCGGGGTCGCAGACTATGTACCCAGATTGGAACCTTAGTACAATAGTAAGCGCTCCCCCACTGCTATGACCCGCTGGTACCGCTGAGGTAATCTGGAGTCTCTCCGGAGGAGCTGCACGTCCCTGTCAGTCAGCGTCTCTGTCCACTGCAGAGGGAAAACGGCGATGGTGAGCTGTTGCATTCACTCATAGTGAAGCCCCCGCCCCTTCAATGGCGCGCAGTCTTTGCGTTTTTTTATACTGGCTGAGGTAATTTTAGTGCTTAAAATGGAGTCAGTCACCTTTTAAGTCTGTAATGCCAGTCTGGGTACTGTGTACACCCGTAGTGTACTTAGACTCAGTTTTCTCCCTCAGAAGCGGCATGTCCGCACTGTGTACTCAGTCTGGAGACCCCGCCACCCCCGTAGAAGCCGTGCGTCTCCATACCCTCATGCCGCCATAATGGCAGACGACCCGCTAACCGGGACGCCGGCTTAGTACTCACCACTTTTCTATCTTCTGGCTCTGTTAGGGGTGGCGGCGTGCTGCGGGAATGGACGCTCGCCATGGTGGGGCTTGTGAATAGTTCCCTCATGGGCTAGTGTTCTGTCAGAGGAGAACGGGACCATTAACTCTTCAAGAGTTTGGGCCGCCCCCCCCCCCCAAGACCCACGAAGCAGGCAGGCTGGTGCCATCCAGTCCTGTCTGAAAATAACAAGCATAAAAAAATGCAGAAAACTCTTCTGGAGCTTCCAGCGACGTGACCGGCTCCTCCGCGCACATTTTCTAAACTGAGTCTGGTAGGAGGGGCATAGAAGGATGAACCCGCGCACACTATCTAATTCTTAAAGTGGCCTAGGCTCCTAGTGGACCCGTCTATATTCCATGGTTCTAAATAGATTCCCAATATCCTCTAGGACGTATGAGAAAAACTGTTTTTAAAAACAATCTAACAGACACCACTTTACCATATGAATATTGTGCTGCTTGGCAGAGCCGGCCCTAACCAATATGATGCCCTAGGCAAGATTTTGGCTGGTGCCCCCTAGCGCCACCGCTGGTTCCGCCTGTGACCTTGCACCTCTTTCCCAGCACCATCACTCCTCACTCATTGCAGTCCTTATTTTGGTGTTTGTACCCCCTATATTTTAAATAGGAACAGTTCGCACATTTGGCACACAGCCCAAAAAGGGGTGTGTTTTTGCTGGCAAGGGGCATGGCCACACAATAGTAACCCCAATTCCAATTATGCCACACAGTACTGCAACTTTATTCACATTTGATCATACGATAGTGTCCATAATTCATATTACATCCCACAGTAGTATCACTTTACCTTATAAATGTTACTCCTCACAGTAGAGCCCCTTATTCACATTACATCACACTGAATTGCTCCTTATTCACATTACACCACACCCTATTGCTCTTTATTCACATTAGACAACACAGTAGTGCCCTTTCTATATGCAACGACACATAGTAGAGCACCTTATACACATAATGCCCCTTACACATATGAGGCACATTATTAATGTTACACAGATGCCGCACATTATTAATGCCCTCATACACATAATGACACACATAGTGCCCCTTACACATATGTTGCACATTATTAATGCATTTTTACATGACACACATAATGCTCCTTACACATATTCTGAACACTACTTCACAACCAACCCACTCACATGCACACAACACTCACACTGCCACTAACACTGTGACCTTTGCTTGGATACAGATGTGTCCTCATAAATCTTGCCTCAATGCTAACGTCGGGCACCTTTTTTATTATGAAAAAGCATCTTATTTGCATTGCTATGTGGCTAGGATGCACAAGCAGCTTCTACTGATTAAAATGATATGCAGCATGCCTATATACTGTGTGGGACTGTGGCTGTATCTGCATATGAAATGTTACACACAGAATATAGGCATGCCGCATATCATTTTAATCAGCAGAAGCTGCTGATGCCCCTAGACATATCAAATGCCCTAAGCAATTGCCTAGTTTGCCTATGCCTATGGGCGGCTCTGCTGCTTGGGATGTCAAGTATCACTACTGTTTGCAGTATATCAACTTCCCAAGGGAAGCCCATTGGACTGTAGCAGCATCAGGATTGCAGGTCCACAGTCAGCGTGTCAGTTAAGCTGATTGGGTGAGAACAGTTTATCCAATCAGTAGACGCTCTGTGAAACACCGTTCCCTTGCAGGGTAAAAGGAAAGCTGCAGGCCAGTCAGTGGCGTAAGTTCATCCCAGTTGGCCGGAGGCAAGATAAATATTTGTGCCCTTCCCCCATATATATGTAGCGCCCAGCGCTTATGACAGGCAGCAAATGTGAAATTGGACACCGGCCATTTTGTGTTTAGAGACTACATCTCCCAGACAGCCTTGGGTTTCAGAGGATATACAGAGAGACACGCAGAGGCTGTCGGGGGTGGAGAAACAGGGCATGGGGAGGGGGGAGTGGAGAATGGAATGCTTTTGTCCAGAGGAGTGGAGGAGGAGATGGCCAAGGAGGGAGAAGGAACCATGTCTGGAATATAGCAAGATGCAGCTGACAATGACTGGAGAATACTGGGGAAGAAGTCCACGTGACTGTACAGAAAGAGCCCTACGGAGAGGGAGAACCCCAGTCTGATGAAGTTAAGTGGCCTACAGAGGATAATGCATTTCAAACCTTCCTTTTCGACCCCTGGAGAGGACAGTTTGTAGAGGGACACACTTTGGAGGAATGTGAGATAAGTAACGGTTTACAGTGTTATGTGTCTTGGTAAAGACTGATAAATAGTAGCTAACAAAGTGTGTGATTTCACCAAGAATCAGTTTGTGGAACTACAAGTACCAGCATTGCTGAAAGTGCCAATTGGAACCTGTTAAAGTACCTTTTCAGTCAAGCTATAGCATGCAGAAGATAAGGAACTCTGAAATAACAGTGCACTATAGTGGGGGATGTATTGTCTAATGCTGTATGTGGTATGTGTGAAATTCCTTGTTATACTGCTGTTTTAAGTTGTCATTACCCAGTCAGTGATTGCAAAGGCCAGGGTTTTATCTGCATACAAAAGGGAAGTTCAGGAAGGGACAGACAGACAGGAGAAAGCAGATTCATGTATTATGTTCATTTTTCTTATTACTGCATTATACACCCTTTAGATATGTGTGTGCATTACTGACCAACATGTTCCTATGCCTTTAGTATATGTCCTCTTTTATTGATCTACTATAGTCCCTTGTATATAAATGCATAAAAGCAATTGCTATTCCAGACCCTTTAATAAATGTGCCAGAGTGGCTTTTGCAACATATCCATGTGATATATTCCTGTAGTGGGGTCGGTCTAAGCACGTGGTGGGCAGAGGGTTTCCCGAGTCTCCCTCTGGTGTTTCCAAAATTTAACACTTCCCAGAAGAGCACGTCACGTCAAGATTCGGGTGGAGGCACTAATACCAAGAGATGAGAAGCATTGCAAAGCGGGAAGAGTTTAAATACACACCATTACCCAGAAAGCCCAGGTAAAGGGGTGTTACAGTGGAGGCACTGCTGAGATTCGTACAGGTAACTCAGAATTTGCTTACCAGGCGGGCGCCATGGCTAGTTTGAAGCCAGAAGAAGTATATGGTTGGTGTGAACAACTATCCAAAGATTCAGAATGCTGTTTTGTTTTGTGCGGTGAACTGCAGGAAGTTCCAGATGAGGAGGTTACCAAGATGATTGCAGATCGGACAGGGATGCAGAGGCCAAATGTACTGGGCAGGAGGGATGATGCTGTGCTGCTAGAGAGCGATGCTGTGTTGGAGAGAGGATTGATCCCTGCTGTTTTTTCATATGAGGGAAGCAAACGTTGGAGTGTAGTGTTGCCTCTTAAGCCAAGTGAGGGGATGAGAGTTGCCCAAGAATCAAGTCCTACTGAAGAGAGGGCAAGGAGCCCCATTGTACAGTCCCCTGACATTCTAAGACAAGATGATTCACCTCTGGGCCTAGATGGAGCCTCTGACATGCAGAGTCGATTATTTTTGGTCGCTATGAATAAACTCGTGGAGCAACAGGGAAGAAACCAGTATGATGGTGGATATAGGAGATTGAGACCTTTCTCAGGTGTCCAACCTGTTCCAACTGGAGAAGATGCCTATGAGGTGTGGAAAGACACTGCAATCCAGTACATGGAAGAGTGGCACTGTCCTGAGACTGCAAAGAGACAACGGATAGTGGAGAGTTTACGTGGTCCAGCAATGGAGATTGTGCAGGCCACTCGTCGGAGTGACCCTAATGCTACTGCACGGAACTATCTAGCGGCTCTGGAAAGAGAGTTTGGAACATCAGAAGATGCCACTGACCTCCTTTACAAGTTAAGAAACACCTGTCAAGAGCCGGGGGAGAGATTGTCCAAATATCTATACCGCCTGGACAAGCTAATTTACCGCATTGTGGAAAAAGGGGGAATGACCCTCAGTGAAGTAGATGGGAGTCGCCTGCAACAGTTACTAAGAGGAGCACTGTCTTTAGACCCAGTTGCATTGAAGCTCCGGGGAGACTCTACTAGAAACCCAGCTCCTTCTTTCAACCAGCTAATCGATGAAGTCAAACAAAAGGAAGCTATAATCGAAGCTAGAGATGGTGTGGCCAAAAAGATAAAGACTGTTAGCCTGAAGCAGGAAACCAGTGCAAAAGAGGTGGAGTTACTGAAGATCCTTCAAGTGCAGAAGGAACAGATAGACCGTCTGTTAGCCCTTCAGACAGCTAGGGAGGCCCCAAGGCCTTCGCATCCATCATCTCCAATACAACTAGAGAGTCGAGGTGACCCCAGAAGATGTTTTGAGTGCGGTCGGCCTGGACATATAGCTAGACAGTGTCCAGCCAGATGGAATCAGAGGTCATCATATAAGCAATCCCCACCACCTGAACAGCCTTCGGGAAACGAGAAAGGGGGACCAGAAGACCCCACCCTGGCCCCCTAAATAAAGTTAGTACCAATGCTGTGGGGAACTCACCTGCTACCTGGAATATATTGCCACCTGGCCTAGTCGGTCCAGCGCCTCACGTGACTGCCTTATTGAATGGACAGAGGTGTACGGCTCTACTGGATAGTGGTTCCCAGGTGTCCATTGTGTTCGAGAAGTGGTTTCGTGAGAATCTGTCTGATGTCAAGGTACATCCATTGTCTGGGCTGACCATCTGGGGCCTCAGTGAACAGAGCTATCCATATCTCGGATACATCACAGTGGACCTCAAGTTCCCAAGAGAAGTGGCTGGGATTGAAAAAGAAGTGCAAGTAGTCGCCCTTGTGTGTCCCGATCCAGAAGAAGAGGATAGAGATGTGCAAGCTATCATAGGAACCAATGCCCATTTGTTCAATACACTAGCCCAATGGTGCAGAGAGGAGGGTGGAAAGGAATATTACCAGACGCTCACCATTCATCCTGTATGCCTGGCGGCCTATCGAAAAAAGGAGGCAGAAGAAGCTCAGAAAAAGAGTGTGTTGGTTGCAGACAGTTTCCAACCATGCTTTGAAGGTACAGATGCCATGAAAGCCGATCTAGACAGACTGATCAAAGAAATGTTAGAGAGGAGAGATGTTTTCTCCCTAGGAGATTGGGACCTAGGGCTGGCTAGAGGGGTCCAACATAAGATTCTGATGAAAAATCCTTTCGAGAAAGGTCACGAAGATTGGCCCCTGCGGATTTGTATGATGTAAGAAGTCATCTGAAAGGTCTACTGGAGAATGATGTCATTGAAAAATCAGAGAGTCCCTATGCCTCTCCAATAGTGGTGGCTCGTAAGAAGAATGGTGATATCCGGATGTGTGTGGACTACCGAACTCTTAACAAGCGAACAGTGCCAGACCAGTACACAGTGCCTAAAGTTGATGAGGCACTTGACTGTCTGCAAGGAAGCAAATGGTTCTCTGTGCTAGACCTCAGGAGTGGGTACTTCCAGATTCTAATGAGTCCGGGAGATGCTGAGAAGACAGCCTTCATATGCCCTGAAGGGTTCTTTCAGTTCAAGAGAATGCCACAGGGGGTAAAAGGTGCCCCAGCCACCTTTCAGAGGTGCATGGATGAGACCGTGGGGGACATGAATTTCCGTGAGGTAATCGTGTATCTGGATGACTTGATTGTTTTTGGGAGGACTCTACAAGAACATAACGAGAGATTGCTCAAAGTACTTGACCGATTGAAGAGTAAAGGGCTAAAGCTATCTTTAGAAAAGTGTCGACTATGCCAGAAGCAAGTCAAGTATGTTGGGCACATTGTCAGCAGAGAAGGGATCTCCACTGACCCAGCCAAAGTAGAAGCTGTGGAAGAGTGGCCACGCCCCACAAAACTAAAGGAACTGAGGTCTTTTCTGGGGTTCTGTGGGTACTACAGAAGATTTGTTCCAGGATATTCGAAACTAGCCAAGCCTTTGACAGAATTAACCAAAGGGTACCCACCAGTGAAGGGGTGGATGACCCAGCAAGGAAATAAACACTTTCTCCGCGTTAATGACCTATTTGGGGAAAGATGGACAGAAGAGTGTGAAACTGCATTCAAGAGATTGAAGGAGGGTCTTACCCAGTCTCCAGTGCTCGCCTATGCAAACCCTGACCTTCCATACATTCTTCATGTAGATGCATCATTTGATGGACTCGGAGGAGTACTTTACCAAGAACAAGAAGGCCAGATGAGGCCTGTGCACTATGTTAGCCGAGGCCTATCACCCAGCGAAAAGAATTATCCTGTGCACAAGCTGGAATTCTTGGCATTAAAATGGGCCATTGTCGACCGTCTGCATGATTATTTGTATGGTGCTACATTTGAAGTCCATACTGACAACAATCCGTTGACATACATCCAGACTACAGCAAAGTTGGATGCCACAGGACATCGATGGCTGGCAGCTTTGGCTGTGTATGACTTCACGCTGAAGTACCGACCTGGCAAAGGAAACATTGATGCTGATGCTTTGTCCAGGTTGGCTGGAAGACATGCGGAATCACCTGAAGAAGAGTGGGTTGAAGTGCCTGCTCCAGAAGTAAGAGGTATGTGCCATGAAGGAAGAGTGGTGGTGCCACCTGTGAGAGAATGTGTCACTGCATTGGGACTTTCAGAAGCGGCACTGCCCAAACATTATTGCTGGCTGAGTCAGTTTGAACTGGGTGATCTGCAGAGGATCAGTAGGAAACAGCTGAAAAGTGATCAACTAGAAGATCTGTCCCTAGGAGCGGTCTATTGGATGATAAAGAACAATGAGAGGTTGGGGCCAAAGGCCCTTAAAATAGAAGAAGCCATCTTACTGCACAGGCAAAGAGAATTTCTGATGGTCAGAGGAGGCCTCCTTTATAGGGAATCTACCCACCGAGATGGTAGAATAAGAAGACAGTTGGTTCTGCCAAATAAACATCGTGATTCTATACTGAATGCCCTACATGACCAACATGGGCACTTAGGTGTTGAGAAAACAAGCGGGTTGATTGCCGATCGGTTCTATTGGCCAAGGATGTAGACTGATATTGAAAAATATTGCAGAAATTGTGGGACTTGCATTCTGCGTAAAACACTGCCCGAAAGAGCTGCACCATTGAAAAACATTTCGAGTGATGGGCCACTAGAGCTGGTGTGTATTGATTTCCTTTCTGTAGAGCCAGATGAAAGCAACACAGCACATATTCTCGTCGTGACAGATCATTTCACTCGGTACGCCCAGGCCTACCCAGCCAAAGATCAAAAGGCCACAACTGTTGCCAAGATTCTATGGGAGAAATTCTTTGTGCATTATGGACTTCCAGCCCGGATACATTCTGATCAAGGAAGAGATTTTGAGAGTCGGCTGATAAAAGAGATCTGCGAATTGTGTGGGATACAGAAGTCGAGGACGACACCATTCCATCCACAAGGGGACCCGCAGCCAGAGAGATTCAATCGAACCCTTCTCAACATGATGGGCACTTTGGGCACTGCCAGGAAGGCACACTGGAGTAGGCACATCAGTCAGTTAGTACATGCATATAACTGCACAAAAAATGAGTCAACTGGATACTCACCATACCTCCTTATGTTTGGAAGAGAAGCCCGACTGCCTGTAGACATTTGTTTCGGAATAATGGAGGTTTCCCACTCGGGGGAGACACATTTACAGTATGTGCAGAGACTGCGAGAAGAACTGAGACATGCTCACAAGTTGGCTCAAGAAGCTTCTACTAAGTCTGGTTTGAGAAACAAGACTCGATATGACAGTCGTGTGAAAGAGAATGTGCTGGGGATAGGAGACAGAGTACTGCTCCGCTACCTGGGAATACCAGGAAAGCATAAATTGGCAAATCGATGGAGAGAAGAACTCTATGAAGTGGTGGCCAAAATGTCTGGGGCACCTGTTTACCGTGTAAGGCCTGACGGACAAACAGGGCCCATAAAGACTTATCACCGTCAACACCTATTACCGATTGGGAGAGATGTGAGGTTCAAGACCGAGCATGCTGTTGAGACCACCGAGAGGGTGCCCTGGAGGAAGCCAGGAAGACTGAGGTCTACCAGGAGAGAGGAAACTAGAGATTATAAAGAGACAGATTGCAGTGAGGATGAATGGGGGTATGATTCTCCCACTACGGAAAATGAGACTGTCATTCAAAGTCATGAGGTCACTAGACCCCACAGGTCTACTGAGAGAGCTACAGGAGAGCCAAGAGGAGAACAGGTGTGCAGGTTGGAGGAGGTCGTACCTGAAGTAACGGTGGAAGTTAGAGAACCTGAGGGACAGGCTCAGGACCAACCAGAAGAGAGAGATGTTGGGGGAGAGGCTGAACAACCAGAAAGGGTGTCAGAGGGAGATGAGGGAGCCCTTCCAGCTATTAGCCGACCCAGACGCACCACTAGGGCCCCTATGATATTTACTTATGATGAGTTAGGAAGGGCCACTGAAGTGCCCAGGGTGGTTCACCCTCACTGGGTCTACCCTTGGCCTTATTTGGGGCCCACCCCTGTCATCGTAGGAGCTTGTCAGGGTATGTGTGGATGTGTAAACAGACAGAATGGTTTAACACATATTCCTTTTCAGGGTGTGGAACAGGCTCATCACTTTGTCAGCGGATTGCCAGTCCCACAGTGGGAGTATGTAGCGCCCAGCGCTTATGACAGGCAGCAGATGTGAAATTGGACACCGGCCATTTTGTGTTTAGAGACTACATCTCCCAGACAGCCTTGGGTTTCAGAGGATATACAGAGAGACACGCAGAGGCTGTCGGGGGTGGAGAAACAGGGCATGGGGAGGGGGGAGTGGAGAATGGAATGCTTTTGTCCAGAGGAGTGGAGGAGGAGATGGCCAAGGAGGGAGAAGGAACCATGTCTGGAATATAGCAAGATGCAGCTGACAATGACTGGAGAATACTGGGGAAGAAGTCCACGTGACTGTACAGAAAGAGCCCTACGGAGAGGGAGAACCCCAGTCTGATAAGGTTAAGTGGCCTACAGAGGATAATGCATTTCAAACCTTCCTTTTCGACCCCTGAAGAGGACAGTTTGCAGAGGGACACACTTTGGAGGAATGTGAGATAAGTAACGGTTTACAGTGTTATGTGTCTTGGTAAAGACTGGTAAATAGTAGCTAACAAAGTGTGTGATTTCACCAAGAATCAGTTTGTGGAACTACAAGTACCAGCATTGCTGAAAGTGCCAATTGGAACCTGTTAAAGTACCTTTTCAGTCAAGCTATAGCATGCAGAAGATAAGGAACTCTGAAATAACAGTGCACTATAGTGGGGGATGTATTGTCTAATGCTGTATGTGGTATGTGTGAAATTCCTTGTTATACTGCTGTTTTAAGTTGTCATTACCCAGTCAGTGATTGCAAAGGCCAGGGTTTTATCTGCATACAAAAGGGAAGTTCAGGAAGGGGCAGACAGACAGGAGAAAGCAGATTCATGTATTATGTTCATTTTTCTTATTACTGCATTATACACCCTTTAGATATGTGTGTGCATTACTGACCAACATGTTCCTATGCCTTTAGTATATGTCCTCTTTTATTGATCTACTATAGTCCCTTGTATATAAATGCATAAAAGCAATTGCTATTCCAGACCCTTTAATAAATGTGCCAGAGTGGCTTTTGCAACATATCCGTGTGATATATTCCTGTAGTGGGGTCGGTCTAAGCACGTGGTGGGCAGAGGGTTTCCCGAGTCTCCCTCTGGTGTTTCCAAAATTTAACACTTCCCAGAAGAGCACGTCACGTCAAGATTCGGGTGGAGGCACTAATACCAAGAGGTGAGAAGCATTGCAAAGCGGGAAGAGTTTAAATACACACCATTACCCAGAAAGCCCAGGTAAAGGGGTGTTACATATAAGTATAGGTATATGTATATATATATATATATATATATATATATATATATATATATATATAAACGTTCGGAAATAAATGGCGTCACTCCAGGTCTTGCAATCGTCATAATGTGTATTCAGAAAATTAACACAGTGCCAACGTTTCGGGGCACGTAGCCCCTTTGTCAAAGGGGCTACGGGCCCCCGAAAACGTTGGCACTGTGTTAATTTTCTGAATACACATTTTGACGATTGCAAGATCGGAGTGACGCCATTTATTTCCGAACGTTTGTATACATTGATATGGAGGGCACCCAGGCAAATTGAAACCAGGAGTGCCGGGTAATACTGCTACTATATATATATATACACACATATTATATATATATATATACACACACACACACACACACACATATATATATATATATATATATATATATATTAGAGATGTGCACCGGAAACTTTTCGGGTTTTGTGTTTTGCTTTTGGATTTGGTTCCGCGTCTGTATTTTGGATTCGGACGCGTTTTGGCAAAACCTCCCTGAAAATTTTTTGTCGGATTCGGGTGTGTTTGGATTCGGGTGTTTTTTTTTTTTTTTAAAAACCCTCAAAAACAGCTTAAATCATTCCACTCATTTCCAGTCTATTCTGAACACCACACACCTCACAATAATATTTTTAGTCCTAAAATTTGAACCGAGGTCGCTGGATGACTAAGCTAAGCGACCCAAGTGGGCGGCACAAACACCTGGCCCATCTAGGAGTGGCACTGCAGTGTCAGACAGGATGGAACTTAAAAAAAATTAGCCCCAAACATCACATGATGCAGAGATAAATAAAAAAAAAGAGGTGCAAGATGGAATTGTCCTTGGGCCCTCCCACCCACCCTTATGTTGTATAAACAGGACATGCACACTTTAACAAGCCCATCATTTCAGCCACAGGGTCTGCCACATGACTGTGGCTGAAATGACTGGTTGGTTTGGGCCCCCACCAAAAAAGAAGCAATCAATCTCTCCTTGCACAAACTGGCTCTACAGAGGCAAGATGTCCACCTGATCCTCATCGTCCGATTCATTACCCCTTTCACTGTGTACATCCCCCTCCTCACAGAGAATAATTAATTCGTCCCCACTGGAATCCACCATCTCAGGTCCCTGTGTACTTTCTGAAGGCAATTGCTGGTGAATGTCTCCACGGAGGAATTGATTATAATTAATTTTGATGAACATCATCTTCTCCACATTTTCTGGAAGTAACTTCGTACGCTGATTGCTGACAAGTTGACCGGCTGCACTAAACACTCTTTCGGAGTACACACTGGAGGGGGGGCAACTTGGGTAAAATAAAGAAAGTTTGTGCAAGGGCCTCCAAATTGCCTCTTTTTCCTGCCAGTATACGTACAGATGTCTGACGTGCCTAATTGGATGCGGTCACTCATATAATCCTCCACCATTCTTTCAATGGTGACAGAATCATATGCAGTGACAGTAGACGACATGTCAGTAATCGTTGGCAGGTCCTTCAGTCTGGACCAGATGTCAGCACTCGCTCCAGACTGCCCTGCATCACCGCCAGCGGGTGGGCTCGGAATTTTTAGCCTTTTCCTCGCAGTCCCAGTTGCGGGAGAATGTGAAGGAGGAGGTGTTGATGGGTCACGTTCTGCTTGACTTGACAAGTGTCTCACCAGCAGGTCTTTGAACATGTGCAGACTTGTGTCTGCCGGAAAGAGAGATACAACGTAGACTTTAAACCTAGGATCGAGCACGGTGGCCAAAATGTAGTGCCCTGATTTCAACAGATTGACCACCCGTGAATCCTGGTTAAGCGAATTAAGGGCTCCATCCACAAGTCCCACATGCCTAGCGGAATCGCTCCGTTTTAGCTCCTCCTTCAATCTCTCCAGCTGCTTCTGCAAAAGCCTGATGAGGGGAATGACCTGACTCAGGCTGGCAGTGTCTGAACTGACTTCACGTGTGGCAAGTTCAAAGGGTTGCAGAACCTTGCACAACGTTGAAATCATTCTCCACTGTGCTTGAGTCAGGTGCATTCCCCCTCTTTTGCCTATATCGTAGGCAGATGTATAGGCTTGAATGGCCTTTTGCTGCTCCTCCATCCTCTGAAGCATATAGAGGGTTGAATTCCACCTCGTTACCACCTCTTGCTTCAGATGATGGCGGGGCAGGTTTAGGAGTGTTTGCTGGTGCTCCAGTCTTCGGCACGCGGTGGCTGAATGCCGAAAGTGGCCCGCAATTCTTCGGGCCACCGACAGCATCTCTTGCATGCCCTTGTCGTTTTTAAAAAAATTCTGCACCACCAAATTCAATGTATGTGCAAAACAAGGGACATGCTGGAATTTGCCCACATGTAACGCACAATATTGGTGGCGTTGTCCGATGTCACAAATCCCCAGGAGAGTCCAATTGGGGTAAGCCATTCTGCAATGATGTTCCTCAGTTTCCGTAAGAGGTTGTCAGCTGTGTGCCTCTTATGGAAAGCGGTGATACAAAGCGTAGCCTGCCTAGGAACGAGTTGGCGTTTGCGATATGCTGCCACTGGTGCCGCCGCTGCTGTTCTTGCTGCGGGAGGCAATACATCTACCCAGTGGGCTGTCACAGTCATATAGTCCTGAGTCTGCCCTGCTCCACTTGTCCACATGTCCGTGGTTAAGTGGACATTGGGTACAACTGCATTTTTTAGGACACTGGTGATTCTTTTTCTGATGTCTGTGTACATTCTCGGTATCGCCTGCCTAGAGAAGTGGAACCTAGATGGTATTTGGTACCGGGGACACAGTACCTCAAGCAATTCTCTAATTCCCTGTGAATTAACGGTGGATACCGGACACACGTTTAACACCAACACAGCTGCCAAGACCTGAGTAATCCGCTTTGCAGCAGGATGACTGCTGTGATATTTCATCTTCCTCGCAAAGGACTATTGGACAGTCAATTGCTTACTGGAAGTAGTACAAGTGGTCTTCCGACTTCCCCTCTGGGATGACGATGGACTTGCAGCAGCAACAACAGCAGCGCCAGCAGCAGTAGGCATTACACTCAAGGATCCATCGGAGGAATCCCTGTTAGGAGAAGACTCGTCAGACTTGCCAGTGATATGGCCTGCAGGACTATTGGCTTTCCAGTCTAAGGAGGAAATTGACACTGAGGGAGTTGGTGGTGTGGTTTGCCGGAGCTTGGGTACAAGAGGAAGGGATTTAGTTGTCAGTGGACTTCTGATGAATGCGCTCCAGGTGACGTATAAGGGAGGATGTTCCTAGGTGGTTAACGTCCTTACCCCTACTTATTACAGCTTGACAAAGGCAACACACGGCTTGACACCTGTTGTCCGCATTTCTATTAAAATAATTCCACACCAAAGAGGTGATTTTTTTTGTAATTTGACCATGCATGTCAATGGCCATATTCATCCCATGGACAACAGGTGTCTCCCCAGGTGCCTGACTTAAACAAACCACCTCACCATCAGAATCCTCCTTGTCAATTTCCTCCTCAGCGCTAGCAACACCCATATCCTCATCCTGGTGTACTTCAACAGTGACATCTTCAATTTGACTATCAGGAACTGGACTGTGGGTGCTCCTTCTACCAATTGCAGGGGGTGTGCAAATGGTGGACGGCGCCACCTCTTCCCGTCCAGTGTTGGGAAGGTCAGGCATCGCAACCGACACAATTGGACTCTCCTTGGGGATTTGTGATTTAGAAGAATGCACAGTTCTTTGCTGTGCTTTTGCCATCTTAACTCTTTTCAGTTTTCTAGCGGGAGGATGAGTGCTTCCATCCTCATGTGAAGCTGAACCACTAGCCATGAACATAGGCCAGGGCCTCAGCCATTCCTTGCCACTCCGTGTCGTAAATGGCATATTGGCAAGTTTATGCTTTTCCTCAGACGCTTTTAATTTTGATTTTTTTGGGTCATTTTACTAAACTTTAGTTTTTTTGATTTTACATGCTCTCTACTATGACATTGGGCATCGGCCTTGGCAGACGACGTTGATGGCGTTTCATCGTCTCGGCCATGACTAGTGGCAGCAGCTTCAGCACGAGGTGGAAGTGGATCTTGATCTTTCCCTATTTTACCCTCCACATTTTTGTTCTCCATCTATTAATGTGTGGAATTATATGCCAGTAATATATCAATAGCAATGGCCTACTGTACTGTACTATATATGTATACTGTGGGTCACCAAAATGCTGCACTGTAATACTATATATACTGCTCACAAAAATGCTGCACAGATATGGAATGGATACTTGCAGTGACACAGAGCTGCAAGATACAGCAATGGCCTACTGTACACAACTATATACTGTTGGGTCACCAAAATGCTGCACTGTAATACTATATATACTGCTCACATAAATGCTGCACAGATATGGAATGGATACTTGCAGTGACACAGAGCTGCAAGATACAGCAATGGCCTACTGTACACAACTATATACTGTTGGATCACCAAAATGCTGCACTGTAATACTATATATACTGCTCACAAAAATGCTGCACAGATATGGAATGGATACTTGCAGTGACACAGAGCTGCAAGATACAGCAATGGCCTACCGTACACAACTATATACTGTTGGTCACCAAAATGCTGCACTGTAATACTATATATACTGCTCACAAAAATGCTGCACAGATATGGAATGGATACTTGCAGTGACACAGAGCTGCAAGATACAGCAATGGCCTACTGTACACAACTATATACTGTTGGATCACCAAAATGCTGCACTGTAATACTATATATACTGCTCACAAAAATGCTGCACAGATATGGAATGGATACTTGCAGTGACACAGAGCTGCAAGATACAGCAATGGCCTACTGTACACAACTTTATACTGTTGGGTCACCAGAATGCCTCACTGTAATTCTATATATACTGCTCACAAAAATGCTGCACAGATATGGAATGGATACTTGCAGTGACACAGAGCTGCAAGATACAGCAATGGCCTACTGTACACAACTATATACTGTTGGGTCACCAAAATGCTGCACTGTAATACTATATATACTAGAGATGAGCGGGTTCGGTTCCTCTGAATCCGAACCCGCCCGAACTTCATGTTTTTTTACACGGGTCCGAGCGACTCGGATCTTCCCGCCTTGCTCGGTTAACCCGAGCGCGCCCGAGCGTCATCATGACGCTGTCGGATTCTCGCGAGGCTCGGATTCTATCGCGAGACTCGGATTCTATATAAGGAGCCGCGCGTCGCCGCCATTTTCACACGTGCATTGAGATTGATAGGGAGAGGACGTGGCTGGCGTCCTCTCCATTTAGATTAGAAGAGAGAGAGTGAGATTGAGACAGAGACACTTGATTTACTGGAGCTTAGGAGTACTAGAGAGTGCAGAGTTTACTAGTGACTGACCACTGACCAGTGACCACCAGTGCAGTTTTATTTAATATAATCCGTTCTCTGCCTGAAAAAAACGATACACAGTGACTCAGTCACATACCATATCTGTGCTCAGCCCAGTGTGCTGCATCATCTATGTATAATATCTGACTGTGCTCACACAGCTTAATTGTGGGGGAGACTGGGGAGCAGTTATAGGTTATAGCAGGAGCCAGGAGTACATACATATTATTAAAATTAAACAGTGCACACTTTTGCTGCAGGCAGGAGTGCCACTGCCAGTGTGACTGACCAGTGACCTGACCACACTGACCACCAGTATAGTATACTATATTGTGATTGCCTGAAAAAGTTAAACACTCGTCGTGTGACTTGTGTGGTGTTTTTTTTTTTATTCTATAAAAAACTCATTCTGCTGACAGTGTCCAGCAGGTCCGTCATTATATAATATATACCTGTCCGGCTGCAGTAGTGATATATATATATTTTTTATATCATTATTTATCATCCAGTCGCAGCAGACACAGTACGGTAGTTCACGGCTGTAGCTACCTCTGTGTCGGCACTCGGCAGTCCATCCATAATTGTATACCACCTACCCGTGGTTTTTTTTTTCTTTCTTCTTTATACATACTACATCTCATTATCATCCAGTCTATATTAGCAGCAGACACAGTACAGTACGGTAGTCCACGGCTGTAGCTACCTCTGTGTCGGCACTCGGCAGTCCATCCATAATTGTATACCACCTACCCGTGGTTTTTTTTTTCTTTCTTCTTTATACATACTACATCTCATTATCATCCAGTCTATATTAGCAGCAGACACAGTACAGTACGGTAGTCCACGGCTGTAGCTACCTCTGTGTCGGCACTCGGCAGTCCGTCCATAATTGTATACCACCTACCCGTGGTTTTTTTTTCTTTCTTCTTTATACATACATACTACATCTCATTATCAACCAGTCTATATTAGCAGCAGACACAGTACAGTACGGTAGTCCACGGCTGTAGCTACCTCTGTGTCGGCACTCGGCAGTCCATCCATAATTTCCCACCCCCTCCCCGTGGTTTTTTTTTTCTTTCTTCTTTATACATACTACATCTCATTATCATCCAGTCTATATTAGCAGCAGACACAGTACAGTACGGTAGTCCACGGCTGTAGCTACCTCTGTGTCGGCACTCGGCAGTCCATCCATAATTGTATACCACCTACCCGTGGTTTTTTTTTCTTTCTTCTTTATACATACATACTACATCTCATTATCAACCAGTCTATATTAGCAGCAGACACAGTACAGTACGGTAGTCCACGGCTGTAGCTACCTCTGTGTCGGCACTCGGCAGTCCGTCCATAATTGTATACCACCTACCCGTGGTTTTTTTTTCTTTCTTCTTTATACATACATACTATATCTCATTATCATCCAGTCTATATTAGCAGCAGACACAGTACAGTACGGTAGTCCACGGCTGTAGCTACCTCTGTGTCGGCACTCGGCAGTCCATCCATAATTGTATACCACCTACCCGTGTTTTTTTTTTTTCTTTCTTCTTTATACATAATACATCTCATTATCATCCAGTCTATATTAGCAGCAGACACAGTACAGTACGGTAGTCCACGGCTGTAGCTACCTCTGTGTCGGCACTCGGCAGCCCATCCATAATTGTATACCACCTACCCGTGGTTTTTTTTTCTTTCTTCTTTATACATACATACTACATCTCATTATCAACCAGTCTATATTAGCAGCAGACACAGTACAGTACGGTAGTCCACATCTGTAGCTACCTCTGTGTCGGCACTCGGCAGTACGTCCATAATTGTATACCACCTACCCGTGGTTTTTTTTCTTTCTTCTTTATACATACATACTACATCTCATTATCATCCAGTCTATATTAGCAGCAGACACAGTACAGTACGGTAGTCCACGGCTGTAGCTACCTCTGTGTCGGCACTCGGCAGTCCATTCATAATTGTATACTAGTATCCATCCATCTCCATTGTTTACCTGAGGTGCCTTTTAGTTGTGCCTATTAAAATATGGAGAACAAAAATGTTGAGGTTCCAAAATTAGGGAAAGATCAAGATCCACTTCCACCTCGTGCTGAAGCTGCTGCCACTAGTCATGGCCGAGACGATGAAATGCCAGCAACGTCGTCTGCCAAGGCCGATGCCCAATGTCATAGTACAGAGCATGTCAAATCCAAAACACCAAATATCAGTAAAAAAAGGACTCCAAAACCTAAAATAAAATTGTCGGAGGAGAAGCGTAAACTTGCCAATATGCCATTTACCACACGGAGTGGCAAGGAACGGCTGAGGCCCTGGCCTATGTTCATGGCTAGTGGTTCAGCTTCACATGAGGATGGAGGCACTCAGCCTCTCGCTAGAAAAATGAAAAGACTCAAGCTGGCAAAAGCAGTAGCACCGCAAAGAACTGTGCGTTCTTCGAAATCCCAAATCCACAAGGAGAGTCCAATTGTGTCGGTTGCGATGCCTGACCTTCCCAACACTGGACGTGAAGAGCATGCGCCTTCCACCATTTGCACGCCCCCTGCAAGTGCTGGAAGGAGCACCCGCAGTCCAGTTCCTGATAGTCAGATTGAAGATGTCAGTGTTGAAGTACACCAGGATGAGGAGGATATGGGTGTTGCTGGCGCTGGGGAGGAAATTGACCAGGAGGATTCTGATGGTGAGGTGGTTTGTTTAAGTCAGGCACCCGGGGAGACACCTGTTGTCCGTGGGAGGAATATGGCCGTTGACATGCCTGGTGAAAATACCAAAAAAATCAGCTCTTCGGTGTGGAACTATTTCAACAGAAATGCGGACAACAGGTGTCAAGCCGTGTGTTCCCTTTGTCAAGCTGTAATAAGTAGGGGTAAGGACGTTAACCACCTCGGAACATCCTCCCTTATACGTCACCTGCAGCGCATTCATAATAAGTCAGTGACAAGTTCAAAAACTTTGGGTGACAGCGGAAGCAGTCCACTGACCAGTAAATCCCTTCCTCTTGTAACCAAGCTCACGCAAACCACCCCACCAACTCCCTCAGTGTCAATTTCCTCCTTCCCCAGGAATGCCAATAGTCCTGCAGGCCATGTCACTGGCAATTCTGACGAGTCCTCTCCTGCCTGGGATTCCTCCGATGCAACCTTGCGTGTAACGCCTACTGCTGCTGGCGCTGCTGTTGTTGCTGCTGGGAGTCGATGGTCATCCCAGAGGGGAAGTCGTAAGCCCACTTGTACTACTTCCAGTAAGCAATTGACTGTTCAACAGTCCTTTGCGAGGAAGATGAAATATCACAGCAGTCATCCTGCTGCAAAGCGGATAACTGAGGCCTTGACAACTATGTTGGTGTTAGACGTGCGTCCGGTATCCGCCGTTAGTTCATAGGGAACTAGACAATTTATTGAGGCAGTGTGCCCCCGTTACCAAATACCATCTAGGTTCCACTTCTCTAGGCAGGCGATACCGAAAATGTACACGGACCTCAGAAAAAGACTCACCAGTGTCCTAAAAAATGCAGCTGGACCCAATGTCCACTTAACCACGGACATGTGGACAAGTGGAGAAGGGCAGGGTCAGGACTATATGACTGTGACAGCCCACTGGGTAGA
The DNA here is from genome assembly GCF_028390025.1 of Pseudophryne corroboree. Classification (NCBI taxonomy): domain Eukaryota; kingdom Metazoa; phylum Chordata; class Amphibia; order Anura; family Myobatrachidae; genus Pseudophryne; species Pseudophryne corroboree. The sequence continues at coordinate 165,096,356 of NC_086447.1, read as the reverse complement.
TGTATGGACTCCCGCCGCAAGAACAGCAGCGGCGGCACCAGTAGCAGCATCTCGCAAACGCCAACTCTTTCCTAGGCAGGCTACGCTTTGTATCACCGCTTTCCAGAATACGCACACAGCTGAAAACCTCTTACGGCAACTGAGGAAGATCATCGCGGAATGGCTTACCCCAATTGGACTCTCCTGTGGATTTGTGGCATCGGACAACGCCAGCAATATTGTGTGTGCATTAAATATGGGCAAATTCCAGCACGTCCCATGTTTTGCACATACCTTGAATTTGGTGGTGCAGAATTTTTTAAAAAACGACAGGGGCGTGCAAGAGATGCTGTCGGTGGCCAGAAGAATTGCGGGACACTTTCGGCGTACAGGCACCACGTACAGAAGACTGGAGCACCACCAAAAACTACTGAACCTGCCCTGCCATCATCTGAAGCAAGAAGTGGTAACGAGGTGGAATTCAACCCTCTATATGCTTCAGAGGTTGGAGGAGCAGCAAAAGGCCATTCAAGTCTATACAATTGAGCACGATATAGGAGGTGGAATGCACCTGTCTCAAGCGCAGTGGAGAATGATTTCAACGTTGTGCAAGGTTCTGATGCCCTTTGAACTTGCCACACGTGAAGTCAGTTCAGACACTGCCAGCCTGAGTCAGGTCATTCCCCTCATCAGGCTTTTGCAGAAGAAGCTGGAGACATTGAAGGAGGAGCTAACACGGAGCGATTCCGCTAGGCATGTGGGACTTGTGGATGGAGCCCTTAATTCGCTTAACAAGGATTCACGGGTGGTCAATCTGTTGAAATCAGAGCACTACATTTTGGCCACCGTGCTCGATCCTAGATTTAAAGCCTACCTTGGATCTCTCTTTCCGGCAGACACAAGTCTGCTGGGGTTGAAAGACCTGCTGGTGAGAAAATTGTCAAGTCAAGCGGAACGCGACCTGTCAACATCTCCTCCTTCACATTCTCCCGCAACTGGGGGTGCGAGGAAAAGGCTCAGAATTCCGAGCCCACCCGCTGGCGGTGATGCAGGGCAGTCTGGAACGACTGCTGATGCTGACATCTGGTCCGGACTGAAGGACCTGACAACGATTACGGACATGTCGTCTACTGTCACTGCATATGATTCTCTCCCCTTTGAAAGAATGGTGGAGGATTATATGAGTGACCGCATCCAAGTAGGCACGTCACACAGTCCGTACTTATACTGGCAGGAAAAAGAGGCAATTTGGAGGCCCTTGCACAAACTGGCTTTATTCTACCTAAGTTGCCCTCCCACAAGTGTGTACTCCGAAAGAGTGTTTAGTGCCGCCGCTCACCTTGTCAGCAATCGGCGTACGAGGTTACATCCAGAAAATGTGGAGAAGATGATGTTCATTAAAATGAATTATAATCAATTCCTCCGCGGAGACATTGACCAGCAGCAATTGCCTCCACAAAGTACACAGGGAGCTGAGATGGTGGATTCCAGTGGGGACGAATTGATAATCTGTGAGGAGGGGGATGTACACGGTGATATATCGGAGGATGATGATGAGGTGGACATCTTGCCTCTGTAGAGCCAGTTTGTGCAAGGAGAGATTAATTGCTTCTTTTTTGGGGGGGTCCAAACCAACCCGTCATATCAGTCACAGTCGTGTGGCAGACCCTGTCACTGAAATGATGGGTTGGTTAAAGTGTGCATGTCCTGTTTATACAACATAAGGGTGGGTGGGAGGGCCCAAGGACAATTCCATCTTCACCTCTTTTTTCTTTTATTTTTCTTTGCGTCATGTGCTGTTTGGGGAGGGTTTTTTGGAAGGGCCATCCTGCGTGACACTGCAGTGCCACTCCTAGATGGGCCCGGTGTTTGTGTCGGCCACTAGGGTCGCTTATCTTACTCACACAGTCAGCTACCTCATTGGGCCTCTTTTTTTCTTTGCGTCATGTGCTGTTTGGGGAGGGTTTTTTGGAAGGGACATCCTGCGTGACACTGCAGTGCCACTCCTAGATGGGCCCGGTGTTTGTGTCGGCCACTAGGGTCGCTTATCTTACTCACACAGTCAGCTACCTCATTGCGCCTCTTTTTTTCTTTGCGTCATGTGCTGTTTGGGGAGGGTTTTTTGGAAGGGACATCCTGCGTGACACTGCAGTGACACTCCTAGATGGGCCCGGTGTTTGTGTCGGCCACTAGGGTCGCTTATCTTACTCACACAGTCAGCTACCTCATTGCGCCTCTTTTTTTCTTTGCGTCATGTGCTGTTTGGGGAGGGTTTTTTGGAAGGGACATCCTGCGTGACACTGCAGTGACACTCCTAGATGGGCCCGGTGTTTGTGTCGGCCACTAGGGTCGCTTATCTTACTCACACAGTCAGCTACCTCATTGCGCCTCTTTTTTTCTTTGCGTCATGTGCTGTTTGGGGAGGGTTTTTTGGAAGGGACATCCTGCGTGACACTGCAGTGACACTCCTAGATGGGCCCGGTGTTTGTGTCGGCCACTAGGGTCGCTTATCTTACTCACACAGTCAGCTACCTCATTGCGCCTCTTTTTTTCTTTGCGTCATGTGCTGTTTGGGGAGGGTTTTTTGGAAGGGACATCCTGCGTGACACTGCAGTGCCACTCCTAGATGGGCCCGGTGTTTGTGTCGGCCACTAGGGTCGCTAATCTTACTCACACAGCTACCTCATTGCGCCTCTTTTTTTCTTTGCGTCATGTGCTGTTTGGGGAGGGTTTTTTGGAAGGGACATCCTGCGTGACACTGCAGTGCCACTCCTAGATGGGCCCGGTGTTTGTGTCGGCCACTAGGGTCGCTTATCTTACTCACACAGCGACCTCGGTGCAAATTTTAGGACTAAAAATAATATTGTGAGGTATTCAGAATAGACTGAAAATGAGTGGAAATTATGGTTTTTGAGGTTAATAATACTTTGGGATCAAAATGACCCCCAAATTCTATGATTTAAGCTGTTTTTTAGGGTTTTTTGAAAAAAACACCCGAATCCAAAACACACCCGAATCCGACAAAAAAAATTTGGTGAGGTTTTGCCAAAACGCGGTCGAACCCAAAACACGGCCGCGGAACCGAACCCAAAACCAAAACACAAAACCCGAAAAATTTCAGGCGCTCATCTCTAATATATACTGCTCACAAAAATGCTGCACAGATATGGAATGGATACTTGCAGTTACACAGAGCTGCAAGATACAGCAATGGCCTACTGTACTGTACTACTATAAGTATAATTATATACTGGTGGTCCCCAGTCCCCACAATAAAGCACACTGAGCACAGATATTTGCAGCACACTGAACACAGATATGGAGCATTTTCAGGCAGAGAACGTAGATATTTTCAGCACACTGAGCACAGATATTTGCAGCACACTGAGCACAGATTACGGAGCTTTTCAGGGAGAGAATGCAGCCACGTCCTCTCAATTCAGTCTCCAATGCACGAGTGAAAATGGCGGCGACGCGCGGCTCCTTATATAGAATACGAATCTAGCGAGATCTGACAGCAGGATGATGACGTTCGGGTTAACCAAGCAAGGCGGGAAGATCCGAGGCTGCCTCGGACCCGTGTAAAATGGGTGAAGTTCGGGGGGGGGGGGGGTTCGGATCTCAGAGATCCGAACCCACTCATCTCTAATATATATATATAAAATGTTCCTAATGTGACCTCCAATCTACACAAATATGAGGAGAAAAAAGGATTTCTGTAAAACAATGAACACCTTTTTGCTGTTTTTAATGGACTTTTAATAAACATGTGAAACGAGTAAAACTTTATCGTCATTTTAGATTTTAAGTGATACATCTCACCAAATTGGTGATTCTTGCTGATGGTGTAACAATTTCATGTTATAATTACATAAGAGGCATCTGTTCACTACATATATATAAGTGTGTGTGTGTGTGTGTGTGTGTGTGTGTGTGTGTGTGTGTGTGTGTGTGTGTGTGTGTGTGTGTGTGTGTGTGTGTCTATGTGTGCATATGGAGTGTTCTGAAAAAATATATATCTATATTTCATTGTCATTTATTTTAAATCACACATTTCTTAGCAGTCATACCCAGGATTGACACCCATGACCTATTACGCTGAAGGAAAACCACTTACTGATAGAGATATTTGCTCCTGCATAGCATGCCTGCAAATTCTAATTATATGAAGCTACTACTTAGAATTTTCAGTTCAAAACCGTTGCAACTAGGCAGATCTATGTAGTATCCAGCCACACACTACACACTACACAGATCTGCTCAGTCTTTCGCAATGCTGCTTATTTCTCTGACAATTAATTTGCAAGTGTCATGTCCAGGATTAGAACCCACGACCTATTACACTGCAAGCAAGCATCTTACTGATGGAGCTGTCTCTGTCTGCTCTTGCATAAGAAGCATGAGAATTCTAACTATGGGGTATATTTACTAAGATTCGTATTAGTACCGATTTGTAGTGAGAATCATCACGAATGTCATCGAAAGTGTATTTGTGCAACTTTTTGAATTTGTTACGCCTCATTTACTAAGCTGTCGTATTTGTATTTTTTGTGTTTTACGATGTCGATGTCATTCGTGGTTTTGTAAGTTATAACGCGGCCGATTTTGCGGTTTGTCGGCCGTGTTCTGTGGTTTTTGTTACGAATGCATCACATTTCGGTTACGGCAGTGTTTGTCCGTTCACTGGCGCGTTTTTTTTCCTAAGTTTCGTTTTTGTCACTCGTCCGTGATTGGTTAGATTCGTGATGGAGGAGTGTCAGTGCACATTACTATAAAAACGCCCCAAACCGGCCGCACCTCGTGGGTTTAGCTAGTGGAGAGGAGAGAGGAAGGTGTATTGGAGTTGGTGAGTTTTGTGGAGTTTGTGGAGGTTTTGAGGCGGAGTTTTGTGATTGTTGAGTGCTGTACTGTGTGTGTAAGTAGTCTTGTCATACTTGTTGTGGAGTTATTTAAAAGTCTGTCAAGTTTTTTGTCTTTTGTTTTTTAGTTACGTCTATTGTCATTGTTTGTGAGTGAGTGAGTGAGTGAGTGAGTGTGTGTGTGTGTGTGTGTGTGTGTGTGTGTGTGTGTGTGTGTGTGTGTGTGTGTGTGTGTGTGTGTGTGGTGTGTAGTGGTAGTGGAGGAGTGTGTTATTTGTTTTATTTTCTCTGTGTTTTTTGTGGTTTGTTCTGATTATGTCACAGTCAGAGTTGAGTGTGGTGGAGGAGGTGAGTGAGGTGGAGGAGGTGAGTGAGAGGGAGGAGGCGAGTGAGGTGGAGGAGGTGAGTGAGAGGGAGGAGGTGAGTGAGGTGGAGGAGGTGAGTGAGAGGGAGGAGGTTAGTGAGGAGGAGGGGGAGGTTGCGGCTGCGGCTTCCACTAATAGTGATAGTGATGGTGTTGTGGCTCCGCAGCCACGCACCACTACAAAGACGGGCCGCAATGTAAAGTTTAGTTACTCCGAAAATATGGCTCTGGTGCGGGAGCTGATGAGGCATCATCGCCAGTTGTTTGGGTCTGATGCAGCAAAGGTGTCGACCCGCAGGAAGACTGTTCTGTGGGGGAAGGTTGTTGCTGCTGTGAACAGTGAGGGTGTGGTGAGGCGGACCGAAGACACCTGTCGGAAACGCTTCTATGACATCAAGCGCCGTGTGAAGGCAAAGATGGCTACGGAGGCAAAATCTGCCCGTCAAACCGGGGGTGGACACCCCTTCCGAGCGTCTTATAAAGATTGGGAGGAGCCTATGCGTACGCTGATTCCGCCAGAGGTGGTTTCTGCCATTCATGTCCGGGATTCGGACCGCCCAAGGGCGGATGGTGAGTTTTTAATATGTCTGTCTTTATTTATAACATCTGTGCTTTGTCCTTAGTTATGTGTAAATTCATTATGATAATTGTTTGTTTGTTTTTGTTTTTTTTCCAAATGTGTTGGTGATGTAGTGCAGGCCTGGCCACCCTGTGGTTCTCCAGCTGTTGTCAAACTACAAGTACCATCATGCCTTACCACAGTTTGGTACTTAGTGAATGACAAATGTGTTGGTGGGCATGCTGGGATGTGTAGTTGCACTACATCTGGAGAGACACAGGTTGGGCCGGGATGGTGTATTGTGTGTCTTAATTATGTTTTTTTAGCCATTATGTATTGTGAATGTTTCTGCTTGTGTTGGTCATTTTCTGCTGTCTGCTTTACAAAGTAAATGTTATTTAGAGTTTATTAATGAAGTGTGATGACTGTGTTTTATGCATATGTTTTGAAATATTTCCTTTTTCCCTGGATGTATGTTTATTTTGTGTTGTTCTGGTTTTTCATTGGTTTTGATGATGTGGATTTGCATGCATTAGTAGGTTTTTTGATTTGATTTTAGTGCAGATATTTGTGGCTACTGTAATTTTTGTTGCCGTTAAAAAAAATTAACTGAGCATGCAATATTGTGGCTGTGTAAAGCTACGACGTATGTGTTTTAAGTAGTATAATATTGGACATTATTAGCATTTCTGTATGTATTCTATGGGGGTTTTTTTTACATTGAAAGTATACACAGCCAATGTAGTCATGCATGCAAGGCTAAGCATCGCTTAGTTTAAGTCACAGCAGCGACCACATATGTTTACAACCCAAAAAATTTTTTGCATAAACTTAACAACCAAAGAGTATGTTCATATCGACATTCTTCTTCTTTCTACAGTACGCCAGAGAAGCAGCACATCCAGGCCGCAGCCAACCCTGCCTAGAGCTGATGATGGTGGGAATGCTGGTAAGATTTTACTGTAACCACATATTCTGCAAACACATTTTAAATATGAAATCTAATGAGGATACTATCACACAGGTTCTTCGTCTGTTCCGCGTCTACTAAGGCGCCCATCACAGGGCAGCGTTACTGTGGCTACAAGGCCTCCCAAGAGGCCCCGTGTTCAGGCTCCTGCTCCTGCACCGGCATCACCACCCCGAAGGCGCATCTCTGCAGTGTCTGCCGTGCCACCACTCACTCTTTTGGCAAGCCCCCAAAGTGAGGATCCACAATCCCCACAGTTGTCTGGTGAGTAATGTTTTATTTATTTAAAAAAACAATTAGTAAACAGTGCAGTAGATTAAATAACCAGGTGAAGGCATAAGGAAGTAAAAAAACACTGTTATGTGCAAGATGATAAAGGCAGCAGTACAAAAATTAGTAAATATGTGAAGGTACATTTTGGAGATGCTTGCCTTGTGCCTTTAGCACCTTGCACATATCACTGGTTTCTCACTTACTTATGCCTTCTCCAGGTTTATACATCTGCACCACTGTTAGTACTGTAAATTCAAAACTCAAAATGACCACTAAAACTTGCAATCATAAACAACTGCAAGTAGATGCTGTTAACGTTATTTTAGGATGTTAATTGCAAAATTAGATGATGTCCATATCCACACATTCCGTCAAAAATTTTTGGCCAACAAAAATAAAAGCAACAAAATTGAAAAAAAAAATATAGAAAAATTGACATGGGCCAAAAATCCACTTCTAAACATAGGGCACCTTAAAAAAGAAAATAACATTGTTAATGTGTACATTTTAGACCACTATATTAGTAAACGTTTTCGACAGACCACTGACTGCCTTGACCAATGTATGATTGTATTGTTCAACACATTTATAGATTTTTGTGTATTGGGCCAAAGAAACCTTCATAATCCAAAAGAAAATGTAGTACTTTAAATTTGTAAGAGTACATGGAGTGTAAACAGTAATTATGACTCTGAATCCTACAATTTGCACAATAAAAAAACAAATGAGTAGTATACGTTTGGAGCCACATCATTTAACTAAAAGGTGACCAACATAGTGAAGTTTATTCAATAATCGATTTAGCCATTACATTAATATTATGAAGTAATGCATGTTGCAGAAAAATTATTGTAAGACCAATGCGACATATGTACTAAATATTGCCTGTGTTCAACCCCATACAGACCCAGCCATCATGAGCGACGATGGCCAGCAGGACCGTGACCAGGAGACCTTTACACTCCACCTGCAGCCCATTGAACCAACACAGGCAAACATGCCTCAGGACATTCCCCAACCACCTCAAGCATCCCAAAGCCAACAAATGAGCACAACACCAGGGCCAACACAAACGGACCAAGAGTTTTGGTCAGGTTGGGCCGCACAACACTCCGCGTGCCTTACCACCCAAACACAACACCTGTCAAGTCTGCCCCATCATTTGCCAAAAGTGAGTCGCAACTCAGCCAGACTCATAGTGCAGGTGGGGTGAATAGCAAACACTATGGAGCAGATGAGGGCAGACAACACACAAATGCAGGCTAACCTTCAGCGCATCATGGATGATCAACAGCGGCAACAGCAAACACTAATACAGATGATCCAGCATAACCAATTAATCAATGACAATCTGTCTCGCATCATTGCCAACAACACTGCCGCTTATACCCAGCTTACGGCAAGTTTAAATATTTTAAGCCAAAATCTAAGTGTGTTGGGCCCACACCATGTGACCTCAAGCTCAGGCACAACAACCCCTAGCCAAACCCCAGTTCAATCACCAGTTCGACGTTCAAGTCGAAGCCGCACCCACGAGCCACCACAAGCCTCTGCACCCAGCACCCAAAAACGTAAAAAATAATATTGAGTGTCCAGAATATGGTGCCCATTTAATTATTTACAATATGTGTTATGCCTAAATTGGTATGTTGTTTAAAATAAATTGATAACACCAAATATGTGTATTGCTTAATTAGCTACCAAAAAAACCAACACATTAGTGTCTAGGGCCAGATGAGTATTGAGACAGGGCGAGAGCGTTCTGTCTCAGGGTCTAGGGTCAGTTTGACCAGATCATACAAAGTGAAATAAGTTATAACAGTTAGTCTGAGCATCTGTATAACATGGTCATCAGCAAGTTAGTTTTAGTTTAAACGGCCAATAAAAAAAAAAGGCATGGCCAGCCTACGCGGAACATGTACAACCTGCTGACCCTGTTGTTTTTCCTGGCCTGGGTTTATTGTAGCCTCATAGAGCAGTGTCAGGTATCCCCCAGCAAACAATACAGCAGTACGACACACAGTAGCAGCCATTTCAGATTGAGAGTGTTGAGAAATGTGTTGGAGCCCCTTTTAAAGGTCAAAAACGACAGGTGTGAGTAATGTATAATTGACAACACATGTAAACACGCTTCTCAAAAGCAGGTCTACTTTTTTTTAGGCTTTTTGTACGAATAGTAAAATATTACGACCGCAAAACCATTTTCACGGTATAAAATACAAATACGAATGCTTAGTAAATGACCGAGTTCTATATCTAATCAGCCGCGTTTGACCGATGGTGTATTCATTCGTACTTTTACTACACAGCCGTAATAAAAATACGAATGCACTCTTCACTGCCGTAATTTGAGTTTAGTAAATTCCCGAGATGACACTTTGAAGAAAAAACGTCATCTCGGACAAAATCGGGACCTTAGTAAATATACCCCTATATGTTACTTGTAATTGTCAGAGAAATAACTTCATATAGTTAGAATTCTCATGCTTCCTATATAGGAGCAAAATGTAAAATGTGTATCTATAATAAAGAGGGTGTAACTTGTAAGGTGCAGGGACTAGTGGGGGAGTCGGCTAAGGAAGAGATAGCGGCGTCTGTCAATTAACTTAATTGAATGATTTTGTTGAACACAGAACAGGAGGAGAGCTGCCCCCCTTCAGAGCAGGGAGCCCGGCGGCAGCTTACTCCATTGCCTCCTACAGTTACGCCTCTGGTCCCAGCAATGCCAGTAATCGTGGAGGTGGGCTGCCACGGTTCTACCAGTGGTGTGGACAGGGCTCAATTATAATGATAAAAACAAGTTCCTCTTTAAAGATTCCCTATCTCTCCTTTCACATCTGCTTGATTGTATTATAAATATTGGCTGCATTTATTACTTGGTAGTTGTGTAAGACATTACATACCCAGTGGCACTATATAAATATACATGCATTCTCCTGACTTAGTAAAAAGCTGCAAATATTGCCTTCGGTCATTATGACATCAACGGAACCAACAGGGATTAGCAGACGCAAGCTCCATATTGCTGCTGTGCTGTGGCAGTTTCAGAACTGCGTAATATAGATTGTTTTGGATTCCTTTTAATAGAAAAAACATTTTAACAAGAAGCGTTTTAAGGCGAGCGAATTTCTAAGTTTGCCCCTGGCTGATATGATTTTTATAGTTACCTGCACTTTGCCAAAATATCAAGGACAAGTAAAGATGCAGAGACACACAGACAGACTGTAGTGAGCTATGAGCTGTTTACTCAATACTCCAACAAGCCATGAATCAAGCGTGAGCCTGCAGTCAGCAAGAGGCAGATACAATGTGTTCCCCTCTCTGTAAGGCAGCATCATGCTATGAATATTTTATACAGACTCTGCCTGAGCTCCTGCGAGCTGTAACATCGCTGCTCTTTCCTGCTCAACATGAAAATCAATAAACCATTACAACAGAGGGGTGTGGGCTGAGAGACTCAGAGGTGAGGTGAAATGAACATGGCTAGTAGGATACTGCAGTACTGTAGCAGCAGAGTACTCCCAGCATTGTGGAAAACTCCAAGTTGGTGCCTTATAAACAGGGCACAGCAGGAATGTAACAATCGAGAGGGTTTCATCGCAATAGTAGAGGAATGTGATGCTGGTCCTTGAATACCACAATATAACAGTATGTATTGTGTTATTTAGGGAGTGGTGCTCCAGAGCATGTAGTGGGCTGCAGTCCCAGGGTGAAGTTTGCTGAGAATTATTGTGTAGATTTGATGCTGGTCCTGCTCTAATTGGCCGGGACATGTACAGCAAAGATTTAGCCGTATAATAATAAGCCCAATGGCCCATACCTCCCACCTGTGCCAATTTCATCAGGACAGCCACGATTAGAGGGGTGTACAGATGTATCCACATTTATCTTGATGGTTAATAGGATTAACTGTGACTGGCGAGTCAGACTTAATCCCCTGCTGTAATGACTTAATCCCCTGCTGTATTGTTCTCTGTATTGTATTGCAGTTGAGAACAATAGATGAAGGGTTTATGCTAATAAATTATGTTGTGACTAGGCACAGAAAACTACTCAAGATAACGGTGGATACATCTTAGTTTGTTGAGGGCTCTGCATTTTGCTGAGGGTTTGCAGTTGGGTAAGTATAGACCTTATCAGAGCAGCAGTGAATGTGTGTTATACACACCAGAACCTGGCGCACACAGGGCCAGATTAACAATGGGGCAGATGGAGCTCCAGCTCCTGGCCCCAGATAAAAATAGGCCCATCAACATGACAGCCTGATGATGATAAACTGCCCAGTTGGTCACATGGTTTCCATAAATGATAAGAATTTAAATTATAATTCTAATTTCTTCACAAAGTGATGTTGTTTTTCTACTTTTACTTATTTTGGGAGACATTGGGGATTATAGTGTAAGGAGAGTACACGCCCATATGTCACTGGCCACACCTGCACATTAGCCACACCTCTTCAACTTCTCACAATAGGCCCTTGATCATTTTCAGCACCAGGTCCATGTGGATCTTAATCAGGCCCTGGGCACACACAGTGCTGAACCTGTCGATGCTGGAAGCAGAGAAGGATAAGGGGCAGCCTAGCAGGATAAGGGGCAGTTAGAGCTTTTCAGCACCCACTATGACAAGGTCACTTCCCCATTGTGACATGACCATAACCCCATCCACATACTGTACACCTATTTCACTGCACACATGCTAGGCCCCACATATGCTGGATAAATCTATCACCTCTGCTTGCCATCCACTCACATTCCATGGAACTGCTCAAAGACGGAACTACTGTACAACAGTTGAATAATGCTGGCATTGGTATAAAACAGTGGACCATGGTCATATTCTACCAACTGTTCAGTGTTAGTGCTATCAACACAATGGTCATATAGAGGTAGAAATAACCAGAAGAATCCTTCTTAAACAACCCTACTGAAAACTAGAGATGAGCGGGTTCGGTTTCTCTGAAACCGAACCCGCACGAACTTCATGTTTTTTTCACGGGTCCGAGCAGACTCGGATCCTCCCGCCTTGCTCGGTTAACCCGAGCGCGCCCGAACGTCATCATGACGCTGTCGGATTCTCGCGAGACTCGGATTCTATATAAGGAGCCGCGCGTCGCCGCCATTTTCACACGTGCATTGAGATTGATAGGGAGAGGACGTGGCTGGCGTCCTCTCCATTAGAAATTAGATTAGAAGAGAGAGAGAGATTGTGCAGAGTCAGACAGAGTTTACCACAGTGACCAGTGCAGTTGTTGTTAGTTAACTTTTATTTATTTTAATATATATCCGTTCTCTGCTATATCCGTTCTCTGCCTGAAAAAAAACGATACACAGCAGCAGCCAGTCACACAGTGTGACTCAGTCTGTGTGCACTCAGCTCAGCCCAGTGTGCTGCACATCAATGTATAAAAGGCAAAGCTTATAATAATTGTGGGGGAGACTGGGGAGCACTGCAGGTTGTTATAGCAGGAGCCCCCAGGAGTACATAATATTATATTAATTTAAAATTAAACAGTGCACACTTTTGCTGCAGGAGTGCCACTGCCAGTGTGACTAGTGGTGACCAGTGCCTGACCACCAGTATAGTAGTATATTCATTGTTGTATGTATTGTATACTATCTCTTTATCAACCAGTCTATATTAGCAGCAGACACAGTACAGTGCGGTAGTTCACGGCTGTGGCTACCTCTGTGTCGGCAGTCGGAACTCGGCAGGCAGTCCGTCCATCCATAATTGTATTACAATATATACCACCTAACCGTGGTATTTTTTTTTCTTTCTTTATACCGTCATAGTGTCATACTAGTTGTTACGAGTATACTACTATCTCTTTATCAACCAGTGTACAGTGCGGTAGTTCACGGCTGTGGCTACCTCTGTGTCGGCAGTCGGCAGGCAGTCCGTCCATCCATAATTGTATTATTATTATAATATATACCACCTAACCGTGGTTTTTTTTCCATTCTTTATACCGTCGTCATAGTGTCATACTAGTTGTTACGAGTATACTACTATCTCTTTATCAACCAGTGTACAGTGCGGTAGTTCACGGCTGTGGCTACCTCTGTGTCGGCAGTCGGCAGGCAGTCCGTCCATCCATAATTGTATTATTATTATAATATATACCACCTAACCGTGGTTTTTTTTCCATTCTTTATACCGTCGTCATAGTGTCATACTAGTTGTTACGAGTATACTACTATCTCTTTATCAACCAGTGTACAGTGCGGTAGTTCACGGCTGTGGCTACCTCTGTGTCGGCAGTCGGCAGGCAGTCCGTCCATCCATAATTGTATTATTATTATAATATATACCACCTAACCGTGGTTTTTTTTCCATTCTTTATACCGTCGTCATAGTGTCATACTAGTTGTTACGAGTATACTACTATCTCTTTATCAACCAGTGTACAGTGCGGTAGTTCACGGCTGTGGCTACCTCTGTGTCGGCAGGCAGTCCGTCCATCCATAATTGTATTATTATTATAATATATACCACCTAACCGTGGTTTTTTTTTCATTCTTTATACCGTCGTCATAGTGTCATACTAGTTGTTACGAGTATACTACTATCTCTTTATCAACCAGTGTACAGTGCGGTAGTTCACGGCTGTGGCTACCTCTGTGTCGGCAGTCGGCAGGCAGTCCGTCCATCCATAATTGTATTATTATTATAATATATACCACCTAACCGTGGTTTTTTTTCCATTCTTTATACCGTCGTCATAGTGTCATACTAGTTGTTACGAGTATACTACTATCTCTTTATCAACCAGTGTACAGTGCGGTAGTTCACGGCTGTGGCTACCTCTGTGTCGGCAGTCGGCAGGCAGTCCGTCCATCCATAATTGTATTATTATTATAATATATACCACCTAACCGTGGTTTTTTTTTCATTCTTTATACCGTCGTCATAGTGTCATACTAGTTGTTACGAGTATACTACTATCTCTTTATCAACCAGTGTACAGTGCGGTAGTTCACGGCTGTGGCTACCTCTGTGTCGGCAGTCGGCAGGCAGTCCGTCCATCCATAATTGTATTAGTATTATAATATATACCACCTAACCGTGGTTTTTTTTCCATTCTTTATACCGTCGTCATAGTGTCATACTAGTTGTTACGAGTATACTACTATCTCTTTATCAACCAGTGTACAGTGCGGTAGTTCACGGCTGTGGCTACCTCTGTGTCGGCAGTCGGCAGGCAGTCCGTCCATCCATAATTGTATTATTATTATAATATATACCACCTAACCGTGGTTTTTTTTCCATTCTTTATACCGTCGTCATAGTGTCATACTAGTTGTTACGAGTATACTACTATCTCTTTATCAACCAGTGTACAGTGCGGTAGTTCACGGCTGTGGCTACCTCTGTGTCGGCAGTCGGCAGGCAGTCCGTCCATCCATAATTGTATTATTATTATAATATATACCACCTAACCGTGGTTTTTTTTTTCATTCTTTATACCGTCGTCATAGTGTCATACTAGTTGTTACGAGTATACTACTATCTCTTTATCAACCAGTGTACAGTGCGGTAGTTCACGGCTGTGGCTACCTCTGTGTCGGCAGTCGGCAGGCAGTCCGTCCATCCATAATTGTATTATTATTATAATATATACCACCTAACCGTGGTTTTTTTTCCATTCTTTATACCGTCGTCATAGTGTCATACTAGTTGTTACGAGTATACTACTATCTCTTTATCAACCAGTGTACAGTGCGGTAGTTCACGGCTGTGGCTACCTCTGTGTCGGCAGTCGGCAGGCAGTCCGTCCATCCATAATTGTATTATTATTATAATATATACCACCTAACCGTGGTTTTTTTTCCATTCTTTATACCGTCGTCATAGTGTCATACTAGTTGTTACGAGTATACTACTATCTCTTTATCAACCAGTGTACAGTGCGGTAGTTCACGGCTGTGGCTACCTCTGTGTCGGCAGTCGGCAGGCAGTCCGTCCATCCATAATTGTATTATTATTATAATATATACCACCTAACCGTGGTTTTTTTTCCATTCTTTATACCGTCGTCATAGTGTCATACTAGTTGTTACGAGTATACTACTATCTCTTTATCAACCAGTGTACAGTGCGGTAGTTCACGGCTGTGGCTACCTCTGTGTCGGCAGTCGGCAGGCAGTCCGTCCATCCATAATTGTATTATTATTATAATATATACCACCTAACCGTGGTTTTTTTATACCACCTAACCGTGGCAGTCCGTCCATAATTGTATACTAGTAAACTATCCAATCCATCCATCTCCATTGTTTACCTGAGGTGCCTTTTAGTTCTGCCTATAAAATATGGAGAACAAAAAAGTTGAGGTTCCAAAATTAGGGAAAGATCAAGATCCACTTCCACCTCGTGCTGAAGCTGCTGCCACTAGTCATGGCCGAGACGATGAAATGCCAGCAACGTCGTCTGCCAAGGCCGATGCCCAATGTCATAGTACAGAGCATGTCAAATCCAAAACACCAAATATCAGAAAAAAAAGGACTCCAAAACCTAAAATAAAATTGTCGGAGGAGAAGCGTAAACTTGCCAATATGCCATTTACCACACGGAGTGGCAAGGAACGGCTGAGGCCCTGGCCTATGTTCATGGCTAGTGGTTCAGCTTCACATGAGGATGGAAGCACTCAGCCTCTCGCTAGAAAACTGAAAAGACTCAAGCTGGCAAAAGCACCGCAAAGAACTGTGCGTTCTTTGAAATCCCAAATCCACAAGGAGAGTCCAATTGTGTCGTTTGCGATGCCTGACCTTCCCAACACTGGACGTGAAGAGCATGCGCCTTCCACTATTTGCATGCCCCCTGCAAGTGCTGGAAGGAGCACCCGCAGTCCAGTTCCTGATAGTCAGATTGAAGATGTCAGTGTTGAAGTACACCAGGATGAGGAGGATATGGGTGTTGCTGGCGCTGGGGAGGAAATTGACCAGGAGGATTCTGATGGTGAGGTGGTTTGTTTAAGTCAGGCACCCGGGGAGACACCTGTTGTCCGTGGGAGGAATATGGCCGTTGACATGCCAGGTGAAAATACCAAAAAAATCAGCTCTTCGGTGTGGAGGTATTTCACCAGAAATGCGGACAACAGGTGTCAAGCCGTGTGTTCCCTTTGTCAAGCTGTAATAAGTAGGGGTAAGGACGTTAACCACCTCGGAACATCCTCCCTTATACGTCACCTGCAGCGCATTCATAATAAGTCAGTGACAAGTTCAAAAACTTTGGGTGACAGCGGAAGCAGTCCACTGACCAGTAAATCCCTTCCTCTTGTAACCAAGCTCACGCAAACCACCCCACCAACTCCCTCAGTGTCAATTTCCTCCTTCCCCAGGAATGCCAATAGTCCTGCAGGCCATGTCACTGGCAAGTCTGACGAGTCCTTTCCTGCCTGGGATTCCTCCGATGCATCCTTGCGTGTAACGCCTACTGCTGCTGGCGCTGCTGTTGTTGCCGCTGGGAGTCGATGGTCATCCCAGAGGGGAAGTCGTAAGCCCACTTGTACTACTTCCAGTAAGCAATTGACTGTTCAACAGTCCTTTGCGAGGAAGATGAAATATCACAGCAGTCATCCTACTGCAAAGCGGATAACTGAGTCCTTGACAACTATGTTGGTGTTAGACGTGCGTCCGGTATCCGCCGTTAGTTCACAGGGAACTAGACAATTTATTGAGGCAGTGTGCCCCCGTTACCAAATACCATCTAGGTTCCACTTCTCTAGGCAGGCGATACCGAGAATGTACACGGACGTCAGAAAAAGACTCACCAGTGTCCTAAAAAATGCAGTTGTACCCAATGTCCACTTAACCACGGACATGTGGACAAGTGGAGCAGGGCAGGGTCAGGACTATATGACTGTGACAGCCCACTGGGTAGATGTATGGACTCCCGCCGCAAGAACAGCAGCGGCGGCACCAGTAGCAGCATCTCGCAAACGCCAACTCTTTCCTAGGCAGGCTACGCTTTGTATCACCGCTTTCCAGAATACGCACACAGCTGAAAACCTCTTACGGCAACTGAGGAAGATCATCGCGGAATGGCTTACCCCAATTGGACTCTCCTGTGGATTTGTGGCATCGGACAACGCCAGCAATATTGTGTGTGCATTAAATATGGGCAAATTCCAGCACGTCCCATGTTTTGCACATACCTTGAATTTGGTGGTGCAGAATTTTTTAAAAAACGACAGGGGCGTGCAAGAGATGCTGTCGGTGGCCAGAAAAATTGCGGGACACTTTCGGCGTACAGGCACCACGTACAGAAGACTGGAGCACCACCAAAAACTACTGAACCTGCCCTGCCATCATCTGAAGCAAGAAGTGGTAACGAGGTGGAATTCAACCCTCTATATGCTTCAGAGGTTGGAGGAGCAGCAAAAGGCCATTCAAGCCTATACAATTGAGCACGATATAGGAGATGGAATGCACCTGTCTCAAGTGCAGTGGAGAATGATTTCAACGTTGTGCAAGGTTCTGATGCCCTTTGAACTTGCCACACGTGAAGTCAGTTCAGACACTGCCAGCCTGAGTCAGGTCATTCCCCTCATCAGGCTTTTGCAGAAGAAGCTGGAGGCATTGAAGAAGGAGCTAACACGGAGCGATTCCGCTAGGCATGTGGGACTTGTGGATGCAGCCCTTAATTCGCTCAACAAGGATTCACGGGTGGTCAATCTGTTGAAATCAGAGCACTACATTTTGGCCACCGTGCTCGATCCTAGATTTAAAGCCTACCTTGGATCTCTCTTTCCGGCAGACACAGGTCTGCTGGGGTTGAAAGACCTGCTGGTGACAAAATTGTCAAGTCAAGCGGAACGCGACCTGTCAACATCTCCTCCTTCACATTCTCCCGCAACTGGGGGTGCGAGGAAAAGGCTCAGAATTCCGAGCCCACCCGCTGGCGGTGATGCAGGGCAGTCTGGAGCGACTGCTGATGCTGACATCTGGTCCGGACTGAAGGACCTGACAACGATTACGGACATGTCGTCTACTGTCACTGCATATGATTCTCTCAACATTGATAGAATGGTGGAGGATTATATGAGTGACCGCATCCAAGTAGGCACGTCACACAGTCCGTACTTATACTGGCAGGAAAAAGAGGCAATTTGGAGGCCCTTGCACAAACTGGCTTTATTCTACCTAAGTTGCCCTCCCACAAGTGTGTACTCCGAAAGAGTGTTTAGTGCCGCCGCTCACCTTGTCAGCAATCGGCGTACGAGGTTACATCCAGAAAATGTGGAGAAGATGATGTTCATTAAAATGAATTATAATCAATTCCTCCGCGGAGACATTGACCAGCAGCAATTGCCTCCACAAAGTACACAGGGAGCTGAGATGGTGGATTCCAGTGGGGACGAATTGATAATCTGTGAGGAGGGGGATGTACACGGTGATATATCGGAGGGTGAAGATGAGGTGGACATCTTGCCTCTGTAGAGCCAGTTTGTGCAAGGAGAGATTAATTGCTTCTTTTTTGGGGGGGGTCCAAACCAACCCGTCATATCAGTCACAGTCGTGTGGCAGACCCTGTCACTGAAATGATGGGTTGGTTAAAGTGTGCATGTCCTGTTTTGTTTATACAACATAAGGGTGGGTGGGAGGGCCCAAGGATAATTCCATCTTGCACCTCTTTTTTCTTTTCTTTTTCTTTGCATCATGTGCTGATTGGGGAGGGTTTTTTGGAAGGGACATCCTGCGTGACACTGCAGTGCCACTCCTAGATGGGCCCGGTGTTTGTGTCGGCCACTAGGGTCGCTAATCTTACTCACACAGCTACCTCATTGCGCCTCTTTTTTTCTTTGCGTCATGTGCTGTTTGGGGAGGGTTTTTTGGAAGGGACATCCTGCGTGACACTGCAGTGCCACTCCTAGATGTGCCCGGTGTTTGTGTCGGCCACTAGGGTCGCTAATCTTACTCACACAGTCAGCTACCTCATTGCGCCTCTTTTTTTCTTTGCGTCATGTGCTGTTTGGGGAGGGTTTTTTGGAAGGGACATCCTGCATGACACTGCAGTGCCACTCCTAGATGGGCCCGGTGTTTGTGTCGGCCACTAGGGTCGCTAATCTTACTCACACAGCTACCTCATTGCGCCTCTTTTTTTCTTTGCGTCATGTGCTGTTTGGGGAGGGTTTTTTGGAAGGGACATCCTGCGTGACACTGCAGTGCCACTCCTAGATGGGCCCGGTGTTTGTGTCGGCCACTAGGGTCGCTTATCTTACTCACACAGCGACCTCGGTGCAAATTTTAGGACTAAAAATAATATTGTGAGGTGTGATGTGTTCAGAATAGGCTGAAAATGAGTGTAAATTATGTTTTTTGAGGTTAATAATACTTTGGGATCAAAATTACCCCCAAATTCTATGATTTAAGCTGTTTTTTAGGGTTTTTTGAAAAAAACACCCGAATCCAAAACACACCCGAATCCGACAAAAATAATTCGGTGAGGTTTTGCCAAAACGCGTTCGAACCCAAAACACGGCCGCGGAACCGAACCCAAAACCAAAACACAAAACCCGAAAAATTTCAGGCGCTCATCTCTACTGAAAACTATGGCTCCTTCAGCAACTATAAAATATATATTTGACAGGATGACGATTGCTTGTTTCAAAACTATGGCCCAAATGGATTAAGACTTAACAAGAGATAAAGTGAAGACAGATAAAGAGTGATAAATGACCAGCCAATCAGCTCCTAACTGCTGTGTCACAGGCTGTGTCTGAAAAATGACAGGAGCTGGTTGGCTGGTAATTTATCACTCTTTTTCCATCTCCACTTTATCTCTTGTTAAGGCTTAATACATTTGGGCCTATGTCTGCACTGTGTAAGCCTTGGCGAGGTATGAGCTAGAACCTATTGAAGATTGGACTTCCTGGGACAATGCTTTTCACAACATTAGGCAACAATAATATTGCCTAATTAACATTAGGCACAACAATAGGCCCCTGCTCTGGCCCTAGAGATTTACAGGCTGGGAGAGTGTTACGTACCATCTTTTCATTCAGCCTCTCCTGCCATAAACTGCTTGCAGGATGGGAGATCCAAACCCTGCCAAAAGGTATAATTAATTAATTAAGCCATGTCCTTGGAGACAGCTAATTTGCATCTACACAAGTTTGTGAGTATGAAGGACAATCCTTGCTCAGCCTGGAAAAGGTGGGGGATGCTGGGAGGAGTGGTTGTGGAACTATATGGCTCAGAAGCAGAGACTGCTCAGAGGTCACTCTGCAAAGGAGTAGCGTCATGCTAGGAGTGGTCCCATCTTCTGCTTTCCTGTGGTCTCTCCCACTCAGAATAACCTTTAACCTCAGTGTGATTATTAAGGTTTTTCTAACTTTTTATTCCTTTTATTTTCTTGAGGTTCATCCTGTGCATATTTCAGAATTATGTGTCTTACTTATTTACCTGTTTTCTTTGTAACTTTGAAGATATTTCTCAATAAATCCTAAAAATGTATCAGCATTATCTCTGTGCTCTATGAATTCACTTGCCTGGAGAGGCCCATGTTACATGTGTGTAATAACTGTGGATTTTGTAAGTGTGATTTAAGTGTCTGGAAAATGCAAGCGTGCTATGTCAATACTCTTTGTGATGGCAGCTTGAGTAAAACCCACGTCATAACCACCTACCTGTGTCATATCTATCATCTAATAATATAATGCTGGCTACATCTGTAGATTGGTTTACTTAACAATATTTAAAAAAAAAACTATCAATCATGTACACAATGTAATCCACAAAAATATGTAACTGGAAGAATGAAAAACATGAATTAAGTCGACAGGTTCAAAAGGTCATCATGAAAATTGTCGACATGTGTTTTCAATGGTCGACATGTTTTTTCAACAACTGCTTTATTTACTATACAAGTGAACATCTAGTGGGAATAGTAACCTGTAGCGAGCGAAGTGGGGTAAGCCACCAATCCTGAAGCATGGTGAGCGAAGTAAGCCCACAAGGGTAGAAGTTTTCACTGATGGTGGTCATATAACCGGAAAAATCCTAGACTTGGAACAGAAAACAAAAACTTGTCAACCATTTTCATGACGACCATTGTTTTAAACTTGTCGACCTTTTAAACCTGTTTACCTAATGCATGTGGACCATATAGTGTCAACCTATTGACTGTCATCCAATACATTGTCAATCTATTAATCCACACCTTTGAAAAATGTGGCTAAGGGCCTGATTCTAATTTGTACGTGATACAGATGTTCACGCAACTGAACAATTATAAGAAGACTGCGTATGCACCGCAGCCACACTGCACATGGGCCAAGGTACTTTAGGGAAGTTACTCACAGTGAGGATTCATTCACAGAGTAATTGACAGAAAGGGACCATTTAGAGGAGGTAACAGGGAGTGGTGGAAAAAAAGCAGGTGTGTCACCACCTTTCTTAGGGCATGTCTCTGCCTAGACTGCAATCCTGTAAACAGAAAACATGGTGCCAACTTCTCAGTTCCAGCAGCCAGTCTGCGTGGCCATAGACTCACTAAGGGAGTCGATGTTACTCATCGACTCCCAGAGTGAGTCTACTTTTGCGTCAATACTGTGAATGTGTGTGCGCAGTTGCTGAGCATTTTGCAATGGCTCTGGTAGGTGGCGCTTTTAGTTTCTGGGATGCTACTTCACTTGCGTAGTTTAAAAAGCCGTAGCTGGAAAATTGCAGCTGCATTGGATTTAATGTACAAATCGGAATCAGGACCTACGTACAGTGACCACTGGAAACTTTTTATTCTCTTAAATCCATTTTATTTATTTGAAACAGTTATTTCTGCTGCGGGGTACACTGGGCTCCACAAGGAATAACATTGGGGTTTAGAGTAGGATCTTGATCCGAGGCATCAACAGGCTCAAAGCTTTGACTGTTCCCAAGATGCACAGTGCCGCCTCCTCTATAACCCCGCCTCCATGCACAGGAGCTCAGTTTGTAAGTTGGTGCCATTCAGTAAGCAGGCAATCAACAGGGGGGGGGCTGCCTTTTGCAGCCCATTTATTGCTTAATTTGAAGAAAGAACACTTTCAAGACTTCAAGGGCTGCAGCGTTTAATGTCAAATAGACATACTTTACTGCAGCTCTATCACCCCCAGCGGCACTGTATACTCCCGCGCCTTGGTTGCCGGGTAACTACAGCGGAGGCTCCAGTGTACTTCTGGTTAGTCACACACACCCACCGCTGCCCTCCAGGATCGCGTGGCCGCAGGTACATGGGGAGGTAAGGGGTCTCTTTGGCCGCTGTTTACCGTGATCCGGCACGGCCGTGGGAAGCAGGCCGCGCGCGCAGGCTTGGACACTGGTACTGGGCAGCCGCTCCAACTGTTGACGCGTTTCGGTCTGTGTTTGGACCTTTATCAAGACATCTTGTTTTGTCTTGATAAAGGTCCAAACACAGACCGAAAGGAGGAGTGTGGATAGCCATTTTTCCATCTTTTACCTTCTATGGACTTTGTATAAGGTAAAAACCTTGTTTTTAATTTTTTATGGTTTTTTTATTCAGAAGAAATTTTTTTTGCCCTTTTGTGTTTTTGTATGTACTTTATTGTTTTTTGAACATTGTCGTTTGGCCCACTCCCATGTGGAGAGTGGTGTGGAATAAAATACAAGTATTTTTTATCTTCACGTGGATTTCTCAAATTTATGGAACTATATATGCCTGACTGGAGGTTATCCAGAGGAGCTATATGACAAAGGATAAAAAGAAACACTGATGTGTATGGCCAGAATCAGCTAGACTGTGAGTGGGGTACGCTTGTTGGAATTCCTCCATTTTCTCTATACAAAGAAATTGCTATGTGCATATCACTTCACCTACCTTGTGTAAGTGGGGTACGTCCATTCTAATATAACACCAGTCTATATACTGGGTTCACTTTCAAGGTTATATGTACCACATACAAATTGGGTACGTTTCTATATTGTCGGGGATCATTACACATATATACCTCTATAAGGGGACATCTCCAACTAATAATTAAACCTTTTTTCACGGTACATTCCTCTCAAACATTTGGAGAGAGGTTTTCCCATATATACATATATATAATATATCTTCTGTACTAATTTATTAGTCCAGTCTACACATTTGTTTTTTAAATTCTTTTCACATATTTGGCACTGAATCCCTGGGGGAGACTAAGAAGAAAATTAAAGTCGCCTTCCTCAAAAAAACCAATGGAAAAGAAACCTTGATACACATGTGATCACTTTCAACCCTGTAAGTAGGGTATGCATTTGGATATACTATAGAAGATAAAGATACCTTTATGAGCTTTCTCCACTCTACAAACTTAGTGGGTAAGTCTGAGTTGATCGCAGCAGGATTTTTGTTAGCAGTTGGGCAAAACCATGGCCCTCATTCCGAGTTGTTCGCTCGCTAGCTGCTTTTAGCAGCATTGCACACGCTAAGCCGCCGCCTACTGGGAGTGAATCTTAGCATAGCAGAATTGCGAACGAAAGATTAGCAGAATTGCGAATAGAAATTTCTTAGCAGTTTCTGAGTAGCTCGAGACTTACTTCTACACTGCGATCAGTTCAGTCAGTTTCGTTCCTGGTTTGACGTCACAAACACACCCTGCGTTCGCCCTCAGACACTCCCCTGTTTCTTCAGACACTCCCGCGTTTTTCCCAGAAACGCAAGCGTTTTTTCGCATTGTGCATGCGCAGTTTGCGACTAATCGCTCCGTTGCGAAAAAAATAACGAGCGAACAACTCGGAATGAGGGCCCATGTGCACTGTAGTGGAGGCAGATATAACATGTGCAGAGAGAGTTAGATTTGGGTGGAGTGTGTTCAATCTGCAATCTAAATTGCAGTGTAAAAATAAAGCAGCCAGTATTTACCCTGCACAGAAACAAAATAACCCACCCAAATCTAACTCTCTCTGCACATGTTATATCTGCCTCCCCTGCAGTGCACATGGTTTTGCCCAACTACTAACAAAAATTCCTGCTGCGATCAACTCAGAATTACCCCCTTAGTGAGTGGGGTACGCCAATCTAAACACAGTAAAATCGGTGGTTTGGTGGTGAAAAAAAAGATACCTTTATATAGATAGCTTCACGTTGAATTGTGTGAGTCGGGGTATGCCCACATCACGTCTTATTGTTCATTTAAAGGATATTGGGGGTCATTCCGAGTTGATAGCTCGTTGCCGATTTTCGCTATGCTGCGATTTGTTGCTAATTGCACATGCGCAAGGCACGCAGGGCGCATGCGCTTATTTATTTAACTAAAAACTGACCAGATTTGCTGTGGATCCTGCCGCGCTTTTCAGTCGCACTGCTGATCGGTGAATGATTGACAGGAAAGGGGTGTTTCTGGGTGGTAACTGAGCATTTTTTGGGAGTGTGCTAAAAAACGCAACCGTGTCAGAGAAAAACGCGGGAGTGTCTGGAGAAACAGGGGAGTGGCTGCCCGAACGCAGGGCGTGTTTGTGACGTCAAACCAGGAACTAAACGGACCGAGGTGATCGCAATCTGTGAGTAGGTCTGGAGCTACTCAGAAACTGCAAAGAATTATTTAGTAGCAGTTCTGCTAATCTTTCGTTCGCTATTCTGCTAAACTAAGATACACTCCCAGAGGGTGGCGGCCTAGCATGTGCAATGCTGCTAAAAGCAGCTAGCGAGCGAACAACTCGGAATGAGGGCCCTTGTACAGTGCATAAAAAAGAGACTTTTTTAAGAAATTGAGACTGTTCTAAACATATTATTTTTATTTTTGCATATTATTCACATCACTGTAACACAACACTGGATGAATATTGAAAGAAGAAAATAACTTTCCTGGGAATCCATTGAGAGGAACGTATTGTGTAAATTTTTATATATATGTATATTTAAAGTGGTGAATATTGCGGTATAGCGCCAACAGCCATATCCTTTCCACCTTCATTGTATTGATTATCTGTTTTGAAAGTGTGGTGACACTTTAATAAGGGACGTAGTTCAGGGCAGCTTAAAGGCGCCAATGTGATAGGAGCCCCCCTCCTCTTTTTGCTATCAGGGATGTGTTAAATGTTAATGATACCACACTTGAGCAGGTTGAGGAGGCTTTTTTAACTGAAAATAAAAAAGCCTCGCTAACCTTCCCTGCGTCAAAGGAATTGAATGCTATATTTGAAAAAGCATGGGTAAACCCTGAGAAAAAATTCCAGATCGCTAAAAGAGTACAGTTGGCATTTCCTTTCCCGGAGGAGGATAGGAAAAAATGGGAAAACCCGCCGATTGTTGACGCATCTGTGTCCAGACTCTCAAAGAAGGTGGTTTTACCTGTTCCAGGATCTACCGCCTTAAAGGAGCCGGCTGATAGGAAAATTGATAACACGCTTAAATCAATGTATACTGCTTCAGGGGCCATAGTACGTCCCACTATTGCTACTGCATTTATTGCAAAGGCAATAGTAAAGTGGTTGGCTACCTTACTTGAGGATTTGGATACGATGGATAGGGATGACGTTGCATTGTATTTACGCAACATACATGATTCTGCAGGTTTTATGGTAGAATCCATGAAAGGCCTGGGTTCCATGGCTGCGGGAATATCTTCCATGTCTGTTTCAGCTCGTCGGGGACTGTGGCTGCGCCAGTGGTCGGCCGACGCGGAATCCCGAAGAAGGTCAGGCTCTCTTTGGGGAAGCTCTAGATGTGTGGCTATCCACCGCTACAGCGGGTAAGTCTCCGCTTCTTCCCTCAGCAGCACCTGCTCTGAAGAAATCCTTCTCTTCATCTGCAATGCAGTCCTTTCGGCCAAACAAGCCTAGAAAGGCCAGAACTTCCAATACCTTCTTTAGGGGAGGTCGGGTTAAGTCCAAGAAACCTGCTGCTGCAGGTTCCCAGGAACAAAAGCCTGCTTCGGGTATGCCAAAGTCCTCCGCATGGCGGTGGACTGCACGCCCCGGTGGTGGGACCAGTGGGAGCGAGACTCAGACACTTCAGTCATGTCTGGGTATCGTCCGGCCTGGATCCCTGGGTGGTAGATGTTGTGTCTCAGGGATACAGGCTGGAATTTCAAAGTCTCCCTCCTCATCACTTTTTCAAGTCAGGCTTGCCAACTCTGTTGGAGGACAGCACTGTACTACAAGACGCTGTCCAAAAGCTGGTAGAGGCACAGGTCATTGTGCCAGTACCACCCTACATGCTGAACAATGGTTACTATTCGAACCTTTTCGTGGTACCAAAACCGGATGGTTCGGTCAGGCCCATTCTGAACCTAAAATCATTGAACCCCTTTCTAAAGGAGTTCAAGTTAAAGATGGAGTCTCTCAGGGCGGTGATATCAGGTCTGAAAGAAGGGGAATTCCTGGTATTCCTGGATATCAAGGATACGTACCTCCACATTCCGATCTGGCTGCCGCATCAGGCTTATCTCCACTTCGCATTGCTGGACTGCCACAGCACCGAGGCATCGTCCAAGGAGAGGCTGTGGCAGTCCATTGTTCTCACAACAGAGTTTGTCATTTCTGGGAATGATCCTGGATACGGAAGTGCAGAGGGTGTTTCTTCCGCAGGAAAAGGCGTTGGTGATACAAGCCATGGTCCGGGATGTCCTGAAGCCACCCCGGGTGTCGGTTCATCAATGCATTCGCCTATTGGGAAAGATGGTGGCCTCTTACGAGGCTCTCTAGTATGGGAGGTTCCACGCTCGGACCTTCCAACTGGATCTCCTGGACAAGTGGTCGGGATCTCACCTCCACATGCACCAGAGAATTCGTCTGTTGCCAAAGGCCAGGATTTCACTCCTCTGGTGGCTACAATTGCCTGTTATGATTCCAGCACTCTGGTCTGAGGAGATCTTATTGCGAGGACCGGAGCACTGGAACGTAATGCTGGGGAAGGGAGCGGGAATGGAAAATAGCCCCTGGCGCCCTAACTCCATTGTCTCGCCCGTGCTGTCAGAAATCCCCTTCTCCAAGGTACAGAACTTCTGAGGACAGGAATGACCGGATACAGCAGGACAGGAACAGACGTTCAGCAAACCAAAGCAGCATGAAGGAAGCTATTACCGGCGTCTGTGTGCAGCACTGAGCAGGTATTTAGCAGGGAGTCCTCCAATCAGATGCTTGGAGCCTGATTAACAAGATGCCGTGCAGCTGGCTTGCTGCACGAGCAGAAGACAAATGTGTGAATGTTTTAACTGATTAGATTGACCCTGCAACGGGGAGCGCGGTCCGCCCGTGGCGTCCCCGTTGCTAGGGTCCAGGCGGCTCAGTGTTACTAGGGAGCCGGCGGCTAAGCGCGCACGGCGTCCCAGCATTGCTAGGGACCCGGCGGCTCGCACGCCTGGCGTCACTAGTTGCTAGGCGGCGGGCCGCAAGGACGTCGCGGACCACGGCGCCTAACAGTACCCCCCCCCTTGAGGAGGGGTCAACGAACCCCTAGAGCCAGGTTTCTGAGGAAATTCTCGAAAAAATGCTTTCTTGAGTCTAGGGGCATGAAGATCCTTGTCCAGGACCCAAGACCTTTCCTCCGGACCATAGCCTCTCCAATGAACCAAAAAATAAAGCCGGCCCCGGGATATTCTTGAATCAAGAACTTTCTCTACCAGGAACTCCTGTTGTCCCTGCACATCCACTGGAGATCCACCCTGAGAGATTTTCCGAGGAAATCTACTGGAAGAAACAAATCGTTTCAACAGGGAACAGTGAAAAGTATTTCCAATCTTAAGGGATCTCGGTAAACGTAGCCGAAAGGCAACTGGGTTGACCTTCTTAATAATAAGAAACGGTCCAATAAATTTGGGTCCCAGTCTAGCCGAGGATTGTCGAAGCCTGATGTTGCGAGTTGACAACCACACCTTATCTCCCACCTTAAAAGTGCAAGGACGTCGGAGCCTGTCAGAAAATTTCTTCTCTCGGAAGGCCGCTTTTCTGAGAGCAAGGTGCACTTTTTTCCAAATTGCTCTGAGATGGGAGGTTAAGGTTAGCGAGGAGACTGGAGAATGATGAAAAAAAGAATTGGCTCTGGGGTGAAAACCAAAAACTGAAAAGAATGGAGACTCTTTAGTGGAGGAATGACAAGAATTATTGTAAGCAAATTCAGCCAAAGGGAGAAACTCGGACCAATCATTCTGGAGTTTGGCTGAATACAAGCGCAACTATTGTTTTAATGACTGGTTGACTCGTTCGGTTTGCCCGTTGGATTGTGAGGCACAAAAACATTTCCAGAATTGTGCGATGAATTGTGGACCCCGATCAGAAACAATATCAGTGGGCAACCCATGAAGCCTGAACACATGGCGGAGGAACAAAACTGCCAACCCTTGAGCAGAAGGCAATCGAGGAAGAGCAATAAAATGAGCCATTTTACTAAAACGGTCCACTACCACCCATATGACTCGGAATCCGGCTGAAAGGGGAAGGTCAACCACAAAATCCATGGAAATATGAGACCATGGCCTGAGA
Source organism: Pseudophryne corroboree (assembly GCF_028390025.1). NCBI lineage: Eukaryota > Metazoa > Chordata > Amphibia > Anura > Myobatrachidae > Pseudophryne > Pseudophryne corroboree. The sequence goes on along the minus strand of NC_086447.1, from coordinate 165,067,948 downwards.
GGAACAGTTAACGGCATAAGTTGCCCGATAGGCAAGGAACGGGGAACCTTATGCTGTGCACAAACCTGACATGAATAAACAAATTACTTAACGTCTTTAGAAAGACTAGGCCACCATACTGAGCGAGAGACTAACTCCAATGTCTTAGTGATTCCCGGATGCCCTGAAACTTTGTTGTCATGAAATTCAGTTAAAACAGTGGCTCTCAAAAATTCAGGGACGTAAAGATGACCAGCAGGAGTAAATCTAGGAGCTTGGTGTTGAAGCTGGTTTAACTGGGTAAATAAATCCTGTGTGAGGCCTGCCCGGATGACCGAAGATGGAAGTATGGGGGTAACAACAGGATTGCTATTGTGAACCGGAAGAAAGCTACGTGACAGGGCATCAGCTTTAGTATTCTTGGAACCAGGCCTGAAAGTGATTATAAATTTGAAACGAGTAAAAAATAATGCCCAACGTGCCTGCCGGGCATTAAGCCGTTTAGCTGATTCAATGTATTGCAGGTTCTTATGGTCAGTCAAAACCGAAATAGTATGTTTTGCTCCCTCCAGCCAATGCCTCCACTCCTCGAAAGCCCACTTTACCGCCAGTAACTCCCGATTACCAACGTCATAGTTGGATTCAGCGGAGGAGAATTTCCTGGACATAAAGGCACAAGGATGTAACTCCAGAGACTCCGGATCCTTTTGAGAAAGGACAGCCCTCACTCCAACCTCTGAGGCATCAACCTCCACAACAAAGGGCAACTCAGGATTAGGATGTCTGAGGACTGGAGCCGAGACAAAGGCTTGTTTCAAGGCCCGGAAGGACAACTCAGCTTCATGCGACCAGTTGGTAGGATCCGCTCCTTTCTTTGTCAGAGCTACTATAGGAGCAACCAGGTCAGAAAAAGAATGAATGAACCTCCTATAATAATTCGCAAACCCTAAAAAGCGCTGAATTGCTTTTAAATTGGTGGGTTGCGCCCAATTAAGGATGGCCTGGAGCTTCTTTGGTTCCATGGAAAATCCCTGAGGGCGCCGGGCCGCAAGGACGTCATGGACCACGGCGCCTAACATTGCCTCACCTTCTGGAGGAACGCAGGTTCGGGATTCAGGGCTGGGTCCTTCTAACCACGGATGCGAGCCTTCGGGGCTGGGGAGCAGTCACTCAAGGAGTAACCTTCCAAGGATGGTGGTCAAGCCTGGAAGCTGGCCTGCCCATCAACATCCTGGAACTAAGTGCCATCTACAACGGTCTTCCTCAAGCGGCCCCTCTTCTGAGAAATCGGGCCATTCAAGTGCAGTTGGACAACGTAACAACAGTGGCTTACATAAACCAACAAAGCGGAACGAAGAGCAGAGCGGCAATGTCAGAGGTGACAAGAATACTCCTCTGGACAGAAAAGCATACGTTAGCGCTGTCAGCCATCTTCATTCCGGGAGTAGACAACTGGGAAGCAGACTTCCTCAGCAGACACGATCTCCATCCAGGAAAGTGGGGACTCCATCCGGAGGTGTTCAAGGAAATAACAGATCTTTGGGGTTTACCCCAAATAGACATGATGGCCTCTCGTCTCAACAAGAAGCTTCGACGTTATTGTTCCAGGTCGAGGGACCCATAGGCAGTGGCAGTGGATGCCCTGGTGTCTCTGTGGGTGTTCCAGTCAGTATATATGTTTCCACCACTCCCACTCTTCCCAAGAATCCTAAAGCTCATAAGGAGAACAAGGGTTCAGGCGATCCTCATTGCCCCAGGTTGGCCAAGGAGGGCTTGGTACGCGGACCTTCTGAATCTTCTGCAAGAAGAGAGGAGGCCTCTTCCTCTTCGGGAGGACCTGCCGCAGCAGGGGCCGTTCGCCTATCCAGACTTACCGCGGCTACGTTTGACGGCATGGAAGTTGTGCGCCTGATTCTTGCTCGGAAAGGTATTCAGAAGAAAGTTATTCCTACCCTCATACAGGCTAGGAAAGGGGTAACGTCAAAACATTACCATCGTATTTGTAAGAAATATGTATCTTGGTGTGAGGCCAAAAAAAAATTTCAACTGAGACGTCTCCTCCTCTTCCTGCAAGCAGGAGTGGATATGGGTCTGAGGTTGGGATCTGTGAAGGTCCAGATTTCAGCCCTATCCATTTTCTTTCAGAAGCAATTGGCTGCCCTCCCTGAGGTTCAGACCTTTTTGAAGGGGGTTCTGCATATCCAACCTCCCTTTGTACCACCTACAGCACCATGGGACCTTAACGTGGTGTTGCAGTTCCTCCAGTCGGTTTGGTTTGAGCCTCTTCAGGAGGTGGAGCACAAATTTCTTACATGGAAGGCGGTCACTTTGTTGGCCTTAGCTTATGCTAGACGTGTCTCCGAGCTGGGGGCTTTATCATGCAAAAGCCCTTACTTGATCTTCCACGAAGATAGGGCTGAGCTCCGGACTCGTCAGCAGTTTCTTCCAAAGGTTGTGTCGGCATTTCATATCAACCAACCTATTGTGGTTCCAGTGGCTACTGACTCCTCAATTACTTCAAAGTCCTTGGATGTCGTGAGGGCTCTGAAGATTTATGTGAAGAGAACTTCTCGTCACAGGAAGTCAGACTCTCTGTTTATCCTATATGACCCCAAGAAAATTGGGTGTCCTGCTACTAAGCAGACTATTTCTCGCTGGATTAGGTTCACTATCCAGCACGCTTATTCTACGGCAGGAGTGCCGTGTCCAAAATCTGTAAAGGTCCACTCTACTCGTAAGGTGGGGTCTTCCTGGGTGGCTGCCCGGGATGTCTTGGCACTGCAACTTTGCCGAGCTGCAACTTTGTCGCTATCGAACACGTTTGCTAAGTACTACAAATTCGATACTTTGGCCGCTGATGATCTGAAGTTCAGTCAATCAGTTCTGCAGGAGCCTCCACGCTCTTCCTCCCGTACTGGGAGCTTTGGTACATCCCCATGGTACTAATGTGGACACCAGCATCCTCTAGGACGTAAGAGAAAATAGGATTTTGGTTACCTACCGGTAAATCCTTTTCTCGTAGTCCATAGAGGATGCTGGGTGCCCGCCCAGCGCTTTGTTTCCTGCTGTTGTTATTGGGTTCAGTACAACTTCGTTTTAGTTGAGTACTGCTTTGTTATTCGGTAAGTAATGTTTCAGCCGTTGCTGATTAGTTCAAGCTAGTTGTCTTGACGTGCCTTGTATGCGTTTGCTGGTATGAATATCACCACTATCTGTGTTAAATCCTTCTCTCGAAGTATGTTGTCTCCTCGGGCATAGTTTCTAGACTGAGTCTGATAGGAGGGGCATAGAGGGAGGAGCCAGCCCACACTCTTAAACTCTTAAAGTGCCAATGGCTCCAGGTGGACCACTCTATATCCCATGGTACTAATGTGGACCCCAGCATCCTCTACGGACTACGAGAAAAGGATTTACCAGTAGGTACTAAAATCCTATTTTCACTCAGCATGCTATTCCTATGTTCCATTACCTGAGGGGGATAAGTGTATTGGGTTTTCTGTATAATATAGGATTTTTTTCACAAGATATACTTGCTGTGTATTTTTCCTTGTGATTTATAGTCACCATATATCTTTTGGATTCCCGGTTGTGCTGACACAGTCATACTCACTGGGAGTTCTTGCTAGGTATATCGCTGCTAAGAATTGTACCAGGTTGCCCAATATTGTGCTCCTTATTATGTCAGCTACACGAGGCAACGGAGCTGGGGCTTCTCCCACTTTGCGTGGTGGTGATGCCACAGACATTTTGGAGGAAAATTTGGCAGCAGAGAGTTCAGGTTCAGGGGGTTCCTTACTCCCCAGTGGGTTTGAAGCACCGGGGGCAACAAAAGACCCACATTGGGCTACCTTTTCTACACTGTTAAACATGCATGTAACTAAATTGTTGCCCCCTGTGCCAATGCAGCAGTTTATGGTCCCTGCAATTAATCCGCCATGGGCAGATCAAATCTCCACTCAGTTACAGCAATTGAACCGGTCACTGACTAAATCTAAGTTTCATTCTCGCCCGCCTAAGACTAAGACGTCTTCTAATCGGGCCATTACCTCCTCCCAATCCACTGCTGTCCTAGACACGTCCTCTGAGGAGGAAGGTGCATATACTGATCCCACAGACACTGACTCAGATGCTTCTGATGGGGAAGGGAAGTCATTGGTGGATGTCCCTCATTTGATTGAGGCAATTAGGGTCATTCTTCAGGTGTCTGACGATCCTGAGCCTGAGGCTGTCTCTAAAAAGCCGGATAGGTTTAAACGTGAGAAGGTGGTTAAACAAGTCATACCTCATTCTCAACACATGTCTGACATGCGTCAGGAATCCTGGGAAAATCCGGGGACAAAATTCACACCAAATAAGAGGCTGTTGGCTCGCTATGCTCTCTCTGCAGAGCTATATAAAAATTGGAAAACTCCTCTGCATGTAGATTCTCATGTGGCGCGCATGGTAGTTCCCTCTGCTCTGCCAGTAACTACCGTCACCTCTCTGAAGGAACCAACGGATAGACGTGTGGAGGTTTGTTTGAAAGTGATTTACACCCTAATGGGGGCTGTGCATAGTCCAACTATTGCAGCAACATGGGCTGCTGAAGCTGTTGAGGCGTGGGCTCAAGAGCTAGAGGTGGAGCTGCCTTCTAATGCTTCTGAGCATGCTCGACAATGTCTCTCATATATTACCATGGCTTCTCTATACCTTTAAGGAGGCAGCCTCCGATGCCGGGGTGCTTGCGGCCAAGGCTGCTACTACGTCCGTCTTGGTTGAGATCGTGGTCAGTGGATATGGATTCCAAGAAAACCCTGGAGGTGCTTCCTTTCAAGGAAGACATTCTCTTTGGAGAAGACCTCAATAAGGTTGTGGCTGATCTGGATACTGCTAAAACAGCTTGCCTACCTAGTACGGCTCCTTCCGCACAGAAGGCTAAAAGTACTTTTCCTCGGCCCTTTCATCCTCCAGGTAAAGCAAAAGGTCAGGCGTACCCAAAGCAGACTCGTGCTTCCAGACCTGCTAAGCCCAGACCGAAGCGTGCTTGGGCAGCCCTTCAGCCTGCTTCCAAAACTGACAAGCCTGCCACATGACGGGGCGGGCCTCCCTCTGGGGGATCCCAGGGTGGGGGACCAACTTCTAGGTTTTGCCCAGGAATGGTTGAAGACCACTTCAGATACCTGGGTAAGGGAAGTAGTCACTCGAGGTTACGCCATACCCTTCAAGAATCGTCCCCCTCATCGATTTTGCCAGACAGATGTTCCTCTGGACTCGGCAAAAGCTAACACTCTGCATTCGGTGGTACATTCCCTCCTGGCCACAAGAGTGGTAGAAGAGGTGCCTCTGGCTCAGAAAGGCAAGGGTACTATTCACCACTGTTTCTAGTCTCGAAACTGAATGGGTCCTCGCGGCCCATTCGCAATCTAAAGTTCTTGAACAAGTATGTGCAGGTCTCCAAGTTTCATATGGAAACTCTGCGCTCTATTGTTCTGGTCTTGGAGCCTGGGAACTATATGGTCTCCCTAGACATACAGGATGCCTACCTGCATATTCCCATTGCAGTGTCTCATCAGCAGTACCTGAGGTTCGCGGTGGGCAACCTTCATTACCAATTTCGGGCGTTAACCTTTGGTTTGACAATGGCTCCCCGAGTTTTCACCAAAGTAATGGCGATCATGACGGCTTCACTTCGCCGTCAAGGGGTCAGGATCTTACCATACCTAGACAATTTGTTGATCCTGGCAAATTCCTCAGAAGTTCTCCTATGTCATCTAGATCTGACTGTCCAGGTAATGACAGCCCACGGGTGACTTGTCAACTGGAAGAAATCATGCTTGGTTCCTGCTCGGTGCATGGTACACCTGGGAGCGTTATTGGACACTCACAACCAGCGGTTGTTCTTGTCTCAGGAGAAAATCCTGAAACTTCAGGACAGGATTCGATGCTTCCTATCTCGTTCGCAAGTGTCGATTAATTCAGCAATGCAAGTGCTAGGTCTCATGGTGTCGGCTTTTGACATGTGGAGTATGCTCAATTCCATTCTCGCTCTCTGCAGAAGTTGATTCTGTCCAAGTGGGACAGCCAGCCTCACCTGATAAGATCTCACATGATCTCCTTGACTCCGGAGGTCCGCCTATCACTGAGCTGGAGGCTGCAGGACCATCGATTGAGCAGGGGCCGTCCCTTCTGGATATCCAACTGGGTTCTGCTGACGACGGATGCCAGTCTGAGAGGTTGGGGCACGGTGTTGGAACAACACTCTCTCCAGGGTCGGTGGACCGAGGAGGAGTCCCTACTCCCGATAAACATTCTGGAACTGCGGGCAGTGTTCAATGCGTTAACAATGGCCCAGCATCTGCTACAGAACAGACCTGTTCAAGTACAATCGGACAACGCCACCACGGTGGCGTACATCAATCATCAAGGCGGCACTCAAAGCCGAATGGCAATGAGGGAAGTATCACGGATTCTTCAGTGGGCAGAACGCCATTCATTCCGGGCGTTCTGAACTGTGAAGCGGACTATATCAGTTCTCATCCCCCATGCTGGATGGCTGCTGCAAGTGGAGTTTAGCTCCGATCGCGGCAGCATAAAAGGTAAAGGTAACATAAAGATGGCCGCCAGTGGAGCTGCTGCACATGTGAAGCCGCAGAAGCTCCCCCATAGGTCTTTGTAGGGCCGTGCCATCAGTCATCACTGACAGCTCCACCTCCAGGACTGCCTCCAGCCCTGAGGCTTCCTTTGACCCCAGCCAGTTTCCCTCCAGGCAGCTGCAGCAGCCAGGCAAATCTTAGTAAGTAAAAGCCACAGCAGCCTGGCTGTGTACTGTCTACAACATGATGTGCCTGATTGAGATATATATATATATATATATATATATTAGAGATGAGCGGGTTCGGTTCCTCGGAATCCGAACCCCCCCGAACTTCAGCCTTTTTACACGGGTCCGAGGCAGACTCGGATCTTCCCGCCTTGCTCGGCTAACCCGAGCGCGCCCGAACGTCATCATCCCGCTGTCGGATTCTCGCGAGGCTCGTATTCTATCGCGAGACTCGGATTCTATATAAGGAGCCGCGCGTCGCCGCCATTTTCACACGTGCATTGAGATTGATAGGGAGAGGACGTGGCTGGCGTCCTCTCCGTTAGAATAGATAGAGACACTTGAGTTGATTACTTAGTAATTTTGGGGAGCATTAGGAGTACTCAGAGTGCAGAGTTTTGCTGATAGTTAGTTACTAGTGACTGACCACCACCAGTTTTATTTATTATTTAATATAATCCGTTCTCTGCCTGAAAAAAAATGATACACAGTCACATACCATATCTGTGCTCAGCCTCAGTGTGCTGCATGATAATATCATCTATGTATATCTGACTGTGCTGAGTGCTCACTGCTCACACAGCTGAATTGTGGGGGAGACTGGGGTGCAGTTATAGCAGGAGTACAGTGCACACTTTTGCTGCCAGTGTGACTGACCAGTGACCACCAGTATATTGTCTGCCTGAAAAAGTTAAATACTCCTGTGGTGTTTTTTTTATTTATTCTATAAATGCATTCTGCTGACAGTGTCCAGCAGGTCCGTCATTCATTATATTATATAAATATTTACCTGCAGTAGTGTTATATGTTTTTTGTTCATCTCTATCATCTTTATCATCTCTATATTAGCAGACGCAGTACGGTAGTCCACGGCTGTGGCTACCTCTGTGTCGTCAGTGCTCGTCCATAATTGTATACCTACCTGTGGTGGGGTTTTTTTTTCTATCTTCTTCATACTAGTAGTTTAGGAGTCTGCTGACAGTGTCCAGCAGGTCCGTCATTATATTATATATACCTGCAGTAGTGATATATATATATTTTTTATATCATTATCATCTCTATACTATCAGACGCAGTACGGTAGTCCACGGCTGTAGCTACCTCTGTGTCGTCAGTGCTCGTCCATAATTGTATACCTACCTGTGGTGGGGGTTTTTTTTTCTATCTTCTTCATACTAGTAGTTTAGGAGTCTGCTGACAGTGTCCAGCAGGTCCGTCATTATATTATATATACCTGCAGTAGTGATATATATATATATATTTTTTTTATATCATTATCATCTCTATACTAGCAGACGCAGTACGGTAGTCCACGGCTGTGGCTACCTCTGTGTCGTCAGTGCTCGTCCATAATTGTATACCTACATGTGGTGGGGTTTTTTTTTCTATCTTCTTCATGCTAGTAGTTTAGGAGTCTGCTGACAGTGTCCAGCAGGTCCGTCATTATATTATATATACCTGCAGTAGTGATATATATATATATTTTTTATATCATTATCATCTCTATACTAGCAGACGCAGTACGGTAGTCCACGGCTGTGGCTACCTCTGTGTCGTCAGTGCTCGTCCATAATTGTATACCTACCTGTGGTGGGGTTTTTTTTTCTATCTTCTTCATACTAGTAGTTTAGGAGTCTGCTGACAGTGTCCAGCAGGTCCGTCATTATATTATATATACCTGCAGTAGTGATATATATATATTTTTTATATCATTATCATCTCTATACTATCAGACGCAGTACGGTAGTCCACGGCTGTAGCTACCTCTGTGTCGTCAGTGCTCGTCCATAATTGTATACCTACCTGTGGTGGGGGTTTTTTTTTCTATCTTCTTCATACTAGTAGTTTAGGAGTCTGCTGACAGTGTCCAGCAGGTCCGTCATTATATTATATATACCTGCAGTAGTGATATATATATATATATTTTTTTTATATCATTATCATCTCTATACTAGCAGACGCAGTACGGTAGTCCACGGCTGTGGCTACCTCTGTGTCGTCAGTGCTCGTCCATAATTGTATACCTACATGTGGTGGGGTTTTTTTTTCTATCTTCTTCATGCTAGTAGTTTAGGAGTCTGCTGACAGTGTCCAGCAGGTCCGTCATTATATTATATATACCTGCAGTAGTGATATATATATATATTTTTTATATCATTATCATCTCTATACTAGCAGACGCAGTACGGTAGTCCACGGCTGTGGCTACCTCTGTGTCGTCAGTGCTCGTCCATAATTGTATACCTACCTGTGGTGGGGTTTTTTTTTCTATCTTCTTCATACTAGTAGTTTAGGAGTCTGCTGACAGTGTCCAGCAGGTCCGTCATTATATTATATATACCTGCAGTAGTGATATATATATATATATATATTTTATATCATTATCATCTCTATACTAGCAGACGCAGTACGGTAGTCCACGGCTGTAGCTACCTCTGTGTCGTCAGTCACTCGTCATCCATAAGTATACTAGTATCCATCCATCTCCATTGTTTACCTGAGGTGCCTTTTAGTTGTGCCTATTAAAAATAAGAATTTACTTACCGATAATTCTATTTCTCGTAGTCCGTAGTGGATGCTGGGAACTCCGTAAGGACCATGGGGAATAGCGGCTCCGCAGGAGACTGGGCACAAAAGTAAAAGCTTTAGGACTACCTGGTGTGCACTGGCTCCTCCCCCTATGACCCTCCTCCAAGCCTCAGTTAGGATACTGTGCCCGGACGAGCGTACACAATAAGGGAGGATTTTGAATCCCGGGTAAGACTCATACCAGCCACACCAATCACACCGTACAACCTTTGATCTGAACCCAGTTAACAGCATGATAACAGAGGAGCCTCTGAAAAGATGGCTCACAACAATAATAACCCGATTTTTGTAATAATAACTATGTACAAGTATTGCAGACAATCCGCACTTGGGATGGGCGCCCAGCATCCACTACGGACTACGAGAAATAGAATTATCGGTAAGTAAATTCTTATTTTCTCTGACGTCCTAGTGGATGCTGGGAACTCCGTAAGGACCATGGGGATTATACCAAAGCTCCCAAACGGGCGGGAGAGTGCGGATGACTCTGCAGCACCAAATGAGAGAACTCCAGGTCCTCCTCCGCCAGGGTATCAAATTTGTAGAATTTAGCAAACGTGTTTGCCCCTGACCAAGTAGCTGCTCGGCAAAGTTGTAAAGCCGAGACCCCTCGGGCAGCCGCCCAAGATGAGCCCACCTTCCTTGTGGAATGGGCTTTTACAGATTTTGGCTGTGGCAGGCCTGCCACAGAATGTGCAAGCTGAATTGTGCTACAAATCCAACGAGCAATAGTCTGCTTAGAAGCAGGAGCACCCAGCTTGTTGGGTGCATACAGGATAAACAGCGAGTCAGATTTTCTGACTCCAGCCGTCCTGGAAACATATATTTTCAGGGCCCTGACTACGTCCAGCAACTTGGAGTCCTCCAAGTCCCTAGTAGCCGCAGGTACCACAATAGGCTGGTTCAAGTGAAACGCTGAAACCACCTTAGGGAGAAATTGAGGACGAGTCCTCAATTCTGCCCTGTCCGTATGAAAAATCAGGTAAGGGCTTTTATAGGATAAAGCCGCCAATTCTGAGACACGCCTGGCTGAAGCCAGGGCTAACAGGATTACCACTTTCCATGTGAGATATTTTAAGTCCACAGTGGAGAGTGGTTCAAACCAATGTGATTTTAGGAACCCCAAAACTACATTGAGATCCCAAGGTGCCACTGGAGGCACAAAAGGAGGCTGTATATGCAGCACCCCCTTGACAAACGTCTGAACTTCAGGAACTGAAGCCAGTTCTTTCTGGAAGAAAATCGACAGGGCCGAAATTTGAACCTTAATGGACCCTAATTGTAGGCCCATAGACAGTCCTGTTTGCAGGAAATGCAGGAAACGACCCAGTTGAAATTCCTCTGTAGGTGCCTTCCTGGCCTCGCACCACGCAACATATTTACGCCAAATACGGTGATAATGCTGTACGGTTACATCCTTCCTGGCTTTGATCAGGGTAGGGATGACTTCATCCGGAATGCCTTTTTCCTTCAGGATCCGGTGTTCAACCGCCATGCCGTCAAACGCAGCCGCGGTAAGTCTTGGAACAGACAGGGTCCCTGCTGGAGCAGGTCCTCTGTGAGCATCTCTTGAAGTTCCGGGTACCAAGTCCTTCTTGGCCAATCCGGAGCCACGAGTATAGTCCTTACTCCTCTCCTTCTTATGATTCTCAGTACCTTGGGTATGAGAGGCAGAGGAGGGAACACATACACTGACTGGTACACCCACGGTGTTACCAGAGCGTCCACAGCTATTGCCTGAGGGTCCCTTGACCTGGCGCAATACCTGTCTAGTTTTTTGTTGAGGCGGGACGCCATCATGTCCACCTTTGGTTTTTCCCAACGGTTCACAATCATGTGGAAGACTTCTGGGTGAAGTCCCCACTCCCCCGGGTGGAGGTCGTGTCTGCTGAGGCAGTCTGCTTCCCAGTTGTCCACTCCCGGAATGAACACTGCTGACAGTGCTATCACATGATTTTCCGCCCAGCGAAGAATCCTTGCAACTTCTGTCATTGCCCTCCTGCTTCTTGTGCCGCCCTGTCTGTTTACGTGGGCGACTGCCGTGATGTTGTCTGACTGGATCAGCACCGGCTGACCTTGAAGCAGAGGTCTTGCTAGGCTTAGAGCATTGTAGATGGCCCTTAGCTCCAGGATATTTATGTGAAGTGATGTCTCCAGGCTTGACCACAAGCCCTGGAAATTTCTTCCCTGTGTGACTGCTCCCCAGCCTCTCAGGCTGGCATCCGTGGTCACCAGGACCCAGTCCTGAATGCCGAATCTGCGGCCCTCTAGAAGATGAGCACTCTGCAACCACCACAGGAGAGACACCCTTGTCCTTGGTGACAAGATTATCCGCTGATGCATCTGAAGATGCGACCCGGACCATTTGTCTAGCAGATCCCACTGGAAGGTTCTTGCGTGGAATCTGCCGAATGGGATTGCTTCGTAAGAAGCCACCATCTTTCCCAGGACCCTTGTGCATTGATGCACTGAGACTTGGCCTGGTTTTAGGAGATTTCTGACTAGTTCGGATAACTCCCTGGCTTTCTCCTCCGGGAGAAACACCTTTTTCTGGACTGTGTCCAGGATCATCCCTAGAAATAGAAGTCGTGTCGTCGGGATCAGCTGCGATTTTGGAATATTGAGAATCCAACCGTGCTGGCGCAGCACTATCTGAGATAGTGCTACTCCGACTTCCAACTGTTCCCTGGATCTTGCCCTTATCAGGAGATCGTCCAAGTAAGGGATAACTAAAACTCCCTTCTTTCGAAGGAGTATCATCATTTCGGCCATTACCTTGGTAAAGACCCGGGGTGCCGTGGACAATCCAAACGGCAGCGTTTGAAACTGATAGTGACAGTTCTGTACCACAAACCTGAGGTACTCTTGATGAGAATGGTAAATTGGGACATGTAGGTAAGCATCTTTGATGTCCAGAGACACCATATAGTCCCCTTCTTCCAGGTTTGCAATCACTGCTCTGAGTGACTCCATCTTGAATTTGAACCTTTGTATGTAAGTGTTCAAGGATTTTAGGTTTAAAATTGGTCTCACCGAGCCGTCCGGCTTCGGTACCACAAATAGTGTGGAATAGTACCCCTTTCCCTGTTGTAGGAGGGGTACCTTAATTATCACCTGCTGGGAATACAGCTTGTGAATGGCTTCCAATACTGCCTCCCTGTCTGAGGGAGACGTCGGTAAAGCAGACCTTAGAAAACGGCGAGGGGGAGACGTCTCGAATTCCAATTTGTACCCCTGAGATACCACCTGAAGGATCCAGGGGTCCACTTGCGAGTGGGCCCACTGCGCACTGAACTTCTTGAGACGGGCCCCCACCGTGCCTGAGTCCGCTTGTAAAGCCCCAGCGTCATGCTGAGGACTTTGCGGAGGCGGGAGAGGGCTTTTGTTCCTGGGAACTGGCTGTTTGTTGCAGCCTTTTTCCTCTCCCTCTGCCACGGGGCAGAAATGAGGCGCCTTTTACCCGCTTGCCCTTATGGGGCCGAAAGGACTGCGCCTGATAATACGGTGTCTTCTTAGGTTGAGAAGCTACCTGGGGTAAAAATTTGGATTTTCCAGCAGTTGCCGTGGCTACCAGGTCTGATAGACCTACCCCAAATAACTCCTCCCCCTTATAAGGCAATACTTCCATGTGCCTTTTAGAATCCGCATCACCTGACCACTGCCGCGTCCATAAACCTCTTCTTGCAGAAATGGACAGCGCGCTAACTCTTGATGCCAGTCGGCAAATATCCCTCTGTGCATCACGCATATATAGAAATGCATCCTTCAAATGCTCTATAGTCAGTAATATACTGTCCCTATCTAGGGTATCAATATTTTCAGTTAGGGAATCCGACCACGCCAGGCCCGCACTGCACATCCAGGCTGAGGCGATTGCTGGTCGCAGTATAACACCCGTGTGAGAGTATATACATTTTAGGATATTCTCCAGCTTTCTATCGGCAGGTTCCTTAAGGGCGGCCGTATCAGGAGAGGGTAGTGCTACCTGTTTAGACAAGCGTGTGAGCGCTTTATCCACCCTATGGGGTGTTTCCCAACGTGCCCTATCCTCTGGCGGGAAAGGGTACGATGCCAATAACCTTTTAGGAATTATCAGTTTTTTATCGGGGGAAACCCACGCCTCATCACACACTTCATTTAATTCCTCGGATACAGGAAAAACTACAGGCAGTTTTTTCTCACCAAACATAATACCCTTTTTAGTGGTACTTGTATTATCAGAGATATACAATACATTTTTCATTGCTTCAATCATGTAACGTGTGGCCCTAGTGGAAGTCACGTTTGTCTCCTCATCATCGACACTGGAGTCAGTATCCGTGTCTGTGTCTGCCATTTGAGGTAACGGGCGTTTTAAAGCCCCTGATGGCGTTTGAGACCCCTGGACAGGCACAAGCTGAGTAGCCGGCTGTCTCATGTCGTCAACTGTCTGTCGTAAAGAGCTGACACTGTCACGCAATTCCTTCCATAAGCTCATCCACTCAGGTGTCGACTCCCTAGGGGGTGACAACTGTATAATAGGCAATTGCTCCGCCTCCATCTCATTTTCCTCCTCAAACATGTCGACACAATCGTACCGACACACCGCACACACACAGGGAATGCTCTGATAGAGGACAGGACCCCACTAGCCCTTTGGGGAGACAGAGGGAGAGTATGCCAGCACACACCAGAGCGCTATATATAGACAGGAATACCACTATAAAATGTGCTTTTCCTTTATAGCTGCTGTTAGTATCAAAACTGCGCCAAATTAGTGCCCCCCTCTCTTTTTTACCCTTTTCTGTAGTGCAGGACTGCAGGGGAGAGTCAGGGAGACGTCCTTCCAGCGGAGCTGTGATGGAAAATGGCGCCCGTGTGCTGAGGAGATAGGCTCCGCCCCCTTCTCGGCGGCCTTTTCTCCCGCTTTTTTGGTGAGTTCTGGCAGGGGTTAAAATACATCCATATAGCCCTGGGGGTTATATGTGGTGTATTTATGCCAGCCAAGGTGTTTACATTGCTGATCAGGGCGCCCCCCCCCTAGCGCCCTTCACCCTCAGTGACCGAAGTGTGAAGTGTGCCTGAGTAACAATGGCGCACAGCTGCAGTGCTGTGCGCTACCTTGTTGAAGACTGATGTCTTCTGCCGCCGATTTTTCCGGACCTCTTCTTGCTTCTGGCTCTGTAAGGGGGCCGGCGGCGCGGCTCTGGGACCGAGCTCCGAGGCTGGGCCTGTGTTCGGTCCCTCTGGAGCTAATGGTGTCCAGTAGCCTAAGAAGCCCAATCCACTCTGCACGCAGGTGAGTTCGCTTCTTCTCCCCTTAGTCCCTCGATGCAGTGAGCCTGTTGCCAGCAGGTCTCACTGAAAATAAAAAACCTAAAACTAAACTTTCACTAAGAAGCTCAGGAGAGCCCCTAGTGTGCACCCTTCTCGGCCGGGCACAAAAATCTAACTGAGGCTTGGAGGAGGGTCATAGGGGGAGGAGCCAGTGCACACCAGGTAGTCCTAAAGCTTTTACTTTTGTGCCCAGTCTCCTGCGGAGCCGCTATTCCCCATGGTCCTTACGGAGTTCCCAGCATCCACTAGGACGTCAGAGAAATATGGAGAACAAAAATGTTGAGGTTCCAAATATAGGGAAAGATCAAGATCCATTTCCACCTCGTGCTGAAGCTGCTGCCACTAGTCATGGCTGAGACGATGAAATTCCATCAACGTCGTCTGCAAAGGCCGATGCCCAATGTCATAGTACAGAGCATGTAAAATCCAAAACACAAAATATCAGTAAAAAAAGGACTCAAAAATCTAAAATAAAATCGTCGGAGGAGAAGCGTAAACTTGCCAATATGCCATTTACCACACGGAGTGGCAAGGAACGGCTGAGGCCCTGGCCTATGTTCATGGCTAGTGGTTCAGCTTCACATGAGGATGGAAGCACTCAGCCTCTCGCTAGAAAAATTAAAAGACTTAAGCTGGCAAAAGCACAGCAAAGAACTGTGCGTTCTTCGAAATCACAAATCCACAAGGAGAGTCCAATTGTGTCGGTTGCGATGCCTGACCTTCCCAACACTGGACGTGAAGAGCATGCGCCTTCCACCATTTGCACGCCCCCTGCAAGTGCTGGAAGGAGCACCCGCAGTCCAGTTCCTGATAGTCAGATTGAAGATGTCAGTGTTGAAGTACACCAGGATGGGTGTTGCTGGCGCTGGGGAGGAAATTGACAAGGAGGATTCTGATGGTGAGGTGGTTTGTTTAAGTCAGGCACCCGGGGAGACACCTGTTGTCCGTGGGAGGAATATGGCCATTGACATGCCTGGTGAAAATACCAAAAAAATCAGCTCTTCGGTGTGGAAGTATTTCAACAGAAATGCGGACAACAGGTGTCAAGCCGTGTGTTGCCTTTGTCAAGCTGTAATAAGTAGGGGTAAGGACGTTAACCACCTCGGAACATCCTCCCTTATACGTCACCTGCAGCGCATTCATCATAAGTCAGTGACAAGTTCAAAAACTTTGGGCGACAGCGGAAGCAGTCCACTGACCAGTAAATCCCTTCCTCTTGTAACCAAGCTCACGCAAACCACCCCACCAACTCCCTCAGTGTCAATTTCCTCCTTCCCCAGGAATGCCAATAGTCCTGCAGGCCATGTCACTGGCAATTCTGACGAGTCCTCTCCTGCCTGGGATTCCTCCGATGCATCCTTGAGTGTAACGCCTACTGCTGCTGACGCTGCTGTTGTTGCTGCTGGGAGTCGATGGTCATCCCAGAGGGGAAGTCGTAAGACCACTTTTACTACTTCCACCAAGCAATTGACTGTCCAACAGTCCTTTGCGAGGAAGATGAAATATCACAGCAGTCATCCTGCTGCAAAGCGGATAACTGAGGCCTTGGCATCCTGGGCGGTGAGAAACGTGGTTCCGGTATCCATCATTACTGCAGAGCCAACTATAGACTTGATTGAGGTACTGTGTCCCCGGTACCAAATACCATCTAGGTTCCATTTCTCTAGGCAGGCGATACCGAAAATGTACACAGACCTCAGAAAAAGACTCACCAGTGTCCTAAAAAATGCAGTTGTACCCAATGTCCACTTAACCACGGACATGTGGACAAGTGGAGCAGGGCAGACTCAGGACTATATGACTGTGACAGCCCACTGGGTAGATGTATGGACTCCCGCCGCAAGAACAGCAGCGGCGGCACCAGTAGCAGCATCTCGCAAACGCCAACTCTTTCCTAGGCAGGCTACGCTTTGTATCACCGCTTTCCAGAATACGCACACAGCTAAAAACCTCTTACGGCAACTGAGGAAGATCATCGCAGAATGGTTTACCCCAATTGGACTCTCCTGTGGATTTGTGGCATCGGACAACGCCAGCAATATTGTGTGTGCATTAAATCTGGGCAAATTCCAGCACGTCCCATGTTTTGCACATACCTTGAATTTGGTGGTGCAGAATTATTTAAAAAACGAGAGGGGCGTGCAAGAGATGCTGTCGGTGGCCAGAAGAATTGCGGGACACTTTCGGCGTACAGGCACCACGTACAGAAAACTGGAGCAACACCAAAAACGCCTGAACCTGCCCTGCCATCATCTGAAGCAAGAAGTGGTAACGAGGTGGAATTCAACCCTCTATATGCTTCAGAGGTTGGAGGAGCAGCAAAAGGCCATTCAAGCCTATACAACTGACCACGATATAGGAGGTGGAATGCACCTGTCTCAAGCGCAGTGGAGAATGATTTCAACGTTGTGCAAGGTTCTGCAACCTTTTGAACTTGCCACACGTGAAGTCAGTTCAGACACTGCCAGCCTGAGTCAGGTCATTCCCCTCATCAGGCTTTTGCAGAAGAAGCTGGAGACATTGAAGGAGGAGCTAACACAGAGCGATTCCGCTAGGCATGTGGGACTTGTGGATGGAGCCCTTAATTCGCTTAACAAGGATTCACGGGTGGTCAATCTGTAGAAATCAGAGCACTACATTTTGGCCACCGTGCTCGATCCTAGATTTAAAACCTACGTTGTATCTCTCTTTCCGGCAGACACAAGTCTGCAGGGGTTCAAAGAACTGCTGGTGAGAAAATTGTCTCCTCCTTCACATTCTCCCGCAACTGGGGGTGCGAGGAAAAGGCTCAGAATTCCGAGCCCACCCGCTGGCGGTGATGCAGGGCAGTCTGGAGCGACTGCTGATGCTGACATCTGGTCCGGACTGAAGGACCTGACAACGATTACGGACATGTCGTCTACTGTCACTGCATATGATTCTCTCACCATTGAAAGAATGGTGGAGGATTATATGAGTGACCGCATCCAAGTAGGCACGTCAGACAGTCCGTACGTATACTGGCAGGAAAAAGAGGCAATTTGGAGGCCCTTGCACAAACTGGCTTTATTCTACCTAACTTGCCCTCCCACAAGTGTGTACTCCGAAAGAGTGTTTAGTGCCGCCGCTCACCTTGTCAGCAATCGGCGTACGAGGTTACTTCCAGAAAATGTGGAGAAGATGATGTTCATTAAAATGAATTATAATCAATTCCTCCATGGAGACATTCACCAGCAGCAATTGCCTCCACAAAGTACACAGGGAGCTGTGATGGTGGATTCCAGTGGGGACGAATTGATAATCTGTGAGGAGGGGGATGTACACGGTGATGAATCGGAGGATGATGATGAGGTGGACATCTTGCCTCTGTAGAGCCAGTTTGTGCAAGGAGAGATTAATTGCTTCTTTTTTGGTGGGGGTCCAAACCAACCCGTCATTTCAGTCACAGTCGTGTGGCAGACCCTGTCACTGAAATGATGGGTTGGTTAAAGTGTGCATGTCCTGTTTATACAACATAAGGGTGGGTGGGAGGGCCCAAGGACAATTCCATCTTGCACCTGCGTGACACTGCAGTGCCACTCCTAGATGGGCCAGGTGTTTGTGTCGGCCACTAGGGTCACTTATCTTAGTCACACAGCTACCTCATTGCGCCTCATTTTTTTCTTCTTTGCGTCATGTGCTGTTTGGGGAGTATTTTTTGGAAGGGCCATCCGGCCTGACACTGCAGTGCCACTCCTAGATGGGCCAGGTGTTTGTGTCGGCCACTAGGGTCGCTTAGCTTACTCACACAGCTACCTCATTGCGCCTCTTTTTTTCTTTGCGTCATGTGCTGTTTGGGGAGTGTTTTTTGGAAGGGCCATCCTGCGTGACACTGCAGTGCCACTCCTAGATGGGCCAGGTGTTTGTGTCGGCCACTAGGGTCGCTTATGTTAGTCACACAGCTACCTCATTGCGCCTCTTTTTTTTCTTCTTTGCGTCATGTGCTGTTTGGGGAGTATTTTTTGGAAGGGCCATCCGGCCTGACACTGCAGTGCCACTCCTAGATGGGCCAGGTGTTTGTGTCGGCCACTAGGGTCGCTTAGCTTACTCACACAGCTACCTCATTGCGCCTCTTTTTTTCTTTGCGTCATGTGCTGTTTGGGGAGTGTTTTTTGGAAGGGCCATCCTGCGTGACACTGCAGTGCCACTCCTAGATGGGCCAGGTGTTTGTGTCGGCCACTAGGGTCGCTTATGTTAGTCACACAGCTACCTCATTGCGCCTCTTTTTTTTCTTCTTTGCGTCATGTGCTGTTTGGGGAGTATTTTTTGGAAGGGCCATCCGGCCTGACACTGCAGTGCCACTCCTAGATGGGCCAGGTGTTTGTGTCGGCCACTAGGGTCGCTTAGCTTACTCACACAGCTACCTCATTGCGCCTCTTTTTTTCTTTGCGTCATGTGCTGTTTGGGGAGTGTTTTTTGGAAGGGCCATCCTGCGTGACACTGCAGTGCCACTCCTAGATGGGCCAGGTGTTTGTGTCGGCCACTAGGGTCGCTTAGCTTACTCACACAGCTACCTCATTGCGCCTCTTTTTTTCTTTGCGTCATGTGCTGTTTGGGGAGTGTTTTTTGGAAGGGCCATCCTGCGTGACACTGCAGTGCCACTCCTAGATGGGCCAGGTGTTTGTGTCGGCCACTTGGGTCGCTGAGCTTAGTCATCCAGCGACCTTGGTGCAAATTTTAGAACTAAAAATAATATTGTGAGGTGTTCAGAATAGACTGAAAATGAGTGGAAATTATGGTTATTGAGGTTAATAATACTTTGGGATCAAAATGACCCCCAAATTCTATGATTTAAGCTGTTTTTTAGGGTTTTTTGAAAAAAACACCCGAATCCAAAACACACCCGAATCCGACAAAAAAAATTCGGTGAGGTTTTGCCAAAACGCGTTCGAACCCAAAACACGACCACGGAACCGAACCCAAAACCAAAACACAAAACCCGAAAAATTTCCGGTGCACATCTCTAATATATATATAGATATATATATATATATTATAGGCAATTTGTTAGTGGCGGCACTCACCAGACTTATACATAGGATTAAACTCCGAAACATTAGTACTGTGCTGGTGGTACTGCAGTTTATTTATTTGTATGTAGAAGTCCGGTGAGTGCCACCTCTAACAAATTGCCTGTCTAACTTCTGTAGGATGGCACCGGGGCCGTTGTAATGTCTATCATGAGTAGAGATGAGCAGGTTCGGTTTTACTCGGATTTATTCGGGTATTTCGGGTTTTGCTTATTGGCTATCCAAAACACGTGACATCCGTGATCCAATAAGATGCCGTTTCAAGCCCCGAGTAAATCCGAGTAAAACCGAACCCGCACATCTCTAATCAGGAGTGTCGGGCTCTGCTGCAGTTATATATATATGTATAAGTGCATAACATGCCCACCTATGCGCAACAGCTATACTGTAGTTCTGTCACTGGTCATTCAAATGTTAAAAGAATGCCAGAACTTCTCATTTAATGTTTATGCGGCTCTGCATGGGAGTGTCACCCCTTACTGTGGTAAGGGTAGAGCCGGAAAAAAGGGAGTCTCTGGGGGTAAGTAACCCCAGGCCCCCCTGCCTGAAAGGCCCCCCCACGCCACAAGCTTCCACAGATTGGATCTCTATTAAGGATCCGATCCACAGGGCTGTCAGTGGCGAGCGCAGCCCTGTGGATCGGATCCTTAATAGAGATCCGATCTGAGATCCGATCTGTGGCTGGTCGCAGCGCGGCGCTCACAGAAGCCGGCGCTGCAGGGCTTTGTTGGGCTGCTTTTGGAGCAGCGGCTCAGTAGCAGCTCAGTGCCGGCTGCTCCAGGATCGTGACGGCGTCTCATGCCCTGTGGTGCTGCCAGCGAGTGGAGGGCTGGGTGCCGGTACTCACCCTGGTAGTGTGCTAGTCCTACTACGCCTGTTTACTGGAGCTGTGTATCTGTCAGTACTGCGCTCCATTCATATGTGTGTGTGCAATACAGGATGTCTGTGGTATGTGTGTGCAGTAGCCATAATGCGTGTAGGTTATATGTGTAACATATATCATTCTTTAACAAAAAGCTGTGAGTGCCGCCTCTGTACTTTGTATGTATGTATATATATATATAGAGAGATAGTATCTACACACACGTATATATATGTATGTATATATACATACATACATATATATATACATACATATACACACATATTTATATATATATATATATATATATATATATATATATATCATGTAGATTTCGGCCGCACACAGTTAATGAAGAGTCAAGAAAGCAGTTTCTTATCAACATTTCGATGTTTGTGGTTTTTAATTAATCACTCTGTGGTCCAGGTTTGTAGGTGTGACATCAGTAATTGGCTGGACACACCTGTTACCTGTGTCCGTGGAGATCACGTGAGGATATAAGGAGAAATGTTTGTTCGATTGTTGTATCCTGATGACGATGAATTAAACATCGAAACGTTGATAAGAAACTGCTTTCTTGACTCTTCATTACCTGTGTGCGGCCAAAATCTACATGCTATTATTGGATCCCCTGCCAGGTGCTCACCGTGGAAGTATACTGCTTTATTTGTAGTGCTACCCGAATTGCTTTTCTTGTGTGTATATTTTACACATATATATACACACACACACACGCACATATTGTATTCACAGTATATAAAATAATTTATCCAAACTACCAGATACCCCCTACTTCAAATGATACAGCATGTTTTATATATATATATATATATATATATATAAATAGCAATAGGTTAAGAAGCGGCACTCAGAGTCTCCAACAAGCTGAAAAGCTTTATTGGATCAACGTTTCTGGGTTTCCCCCTTCGTCAGGATGACGAAGAAGGAAACCCTGAAACGTTGATCCAATAGAGCCTGTCAGCTTGGTTTGCAGTATTTGTTGGAGACTCTGAGTGCCACTTCTTACCCTATTATTGCATGTGTGGGGGGCCGTTCCCACTAAGAGGGCACTGGAGCATTTTTGAGTGGTAACCTGCGGGAGTGTCGGATCCCAATTATGGATATATATATATATATACATACACACACACATTTGTATTATGATTTTAATTTTAGGGCCCCCTTGTCTTAAATACCCCTGGCCCCCCAATCCCTTAATCCAACTCAGGGTAAGGGCCCGCAGAGATAAACCATCTACGTCTCTAGCCCCTCTTAGGGAGAGGGGTGACTTAACAGAAAGTGTAGCGTTTTTTGGTTTGAGTATTGTAATGGATACTATGCAGGAGATTACTGATTGCAGATAGACTAGCTGGTTAAAAAAAAAGAAGCCAAATGTCTGATCTCCAAATCAGAAAGCGAGAAAGACTGATTAAAAAGAATCATTAACATGCATTCATTACACTGTTCACAAATATGTTGCTAATGAGGCTCTTTGCTGTGTGAGAAAGTACAGCCCTTAGCCCTTCTCTGCATGCATGTTTTGTGCCGTCAGGAAAGTTTCCCTCTACAGTTCAAGCGTAGAGGTAGTTTCACCATCTGCTGCCTGAACATCATTAAGCAATAGTATCCTTACAGGCAGCTGCTAGCCAACTGGGAGAAAAAGGAAGACATCTCCCTAAACCAAGGAGGGATATAGGCTGAAAGGTCATATCCCAGAAGCCTTTGCTCAAGATTTCAGATAGACTAGCTTAACAGGTATTAAGAGGTGCCAGCAATTAAACTGCAATGGAATACAGTACTACAGGAGACAAAATAGCACATCATACAATTAGTGAAGAATTTCCTTTGAGTTTATAGAATGTGAATGAATGGGAATAAGGAGAGGGCACTGGCCTATTATCTGTTTTTATAATAAAAGGTGCTGTAAACCTCTTATAGGTCTTCGCCACACTCACATAAACCGGCACTATATAGATAACCAGAAAGTAGGGAGATAGCACCTTTAACACCTGGGTTATTATAAGTGGATTTCTGCTTGAAAGGTGTGGGCTCCCTAAGTGTGGATGATTTGCATTGGGATTGAATAAATCTTCTAATTTGCAAATATGAAAAGTGCAGGTTTGTATGTATTTCATATCGGTCACACATCTTGGTGAAGGAGCGGAATGCAAAAGCACACACAGGATATTGTTCACATTAAGGCCCAGATTTATCAAGCCTTGGAGAGTGATAAACTGCACGGAGATAAAGTTCCAACCAACCAGCTCCTAACTGCCATGTCACAGCCTGTGTTTGAAAAATGACAATCAGGAGCTGATTGGTTAGTACTTTATCACCGTGCAATTTATCATTCTCCAAGGCTTGATAAATCTGAGCCTAAGCAATCCTAGCGACATCCATGGATGTACAGTATATAGGTAGAAACCCAGCCCAAAGGAAATTGTGTATGTACCCATAACATGGGTCAGTGGGAACAGATAAGGAGCCAAGTCTAATAACTTGTTCATCTTGTCCCAGACATCTAGAGTAATAATCGAACACATGGAAACTAAGTGGTTGAGGCCAGTCTCAATACCAGAGGAAGCCAGTGCTCATCAACCAATTCATTTTCAATGTCCACCCATTTCTTACATCATGAATTCCCCTGCCAGCATAAGATATGCTACACTGAGTAGTGTGGTAGTAGTTTTCATAGATTGGAAGGCATCATTTCCCCATTAAAAGATGACTTAGCAAGACAAGCTGTAATACATCTGGGTCTCTTACTGTTCCTTGCTATACAACATGACCACAAGTGACTGAACATACAGTATCTAAGGTGGGAGACTTCACCGGGAGGATCTAGAATAGTTACAGCAGCCAGGGCATAACATTTATATTTACTGAATTCATTCTTCCTATCAAGGAGAGGGTCCCAATTTCGCAGATCTGTCTTGATTACTTGAAGTAAGTTAGTATAATTAACATGAAAGAGCTGAACGTAACTCTTAGTAGTCAATACCCCCAAATACCAAATTGCAAGAGATCTACATAGAAATTCAAAGTTAACCTCAAGTACTGCCTAGGCGATATGTCATCTGATCTGGCAGAACTGGCCGACATATTGGGCAAATTGTCTAGTGCAGGAGTGCCAACCCTTGTCCTCGAGAGCTACCAACAGTTTACATTTTCCAGACCACCTAGCATTCATTGCCCACTGACACATTATAAAAGATCCACAGGTGGAGCTAATTACTTAACATGTGATTCTGTGAGGAGACCTGGAAAACATTAACTGTTGGTAGCTCTCGAGGACCGGGGTTGGATACCCCTGGTCTAGTGACTACCCACTACTGCGCATCCCGCGGGTCATTTGCTGTGTCACGCCATCAGGTGTGCATTGGAATGTGGCCAGGAATGATATATCGTGCAGTTGCACTCTACATCGTTCAGTGTGTATGTAACAACTAATGTATCATTACATCGGCCATCCTGTCGGCTGGGAACACACATTGTTAAGTGTGTACCCAGCTTTAGAGTGTGCAGGGCAGGCATTCCCAACCGCGGTCCTCAAGGCACACCAACAGTGCAGGTTTTAGTGATATCCAGGCTTCTGCACAGATGGTTAAATCAAAATAACTGAGGTACTAATTAAGTCACCTGTGTTCAAGCCTGGATATCACTAAAACCAGGACTGTTAGTGTGCCTTGAGGACCGTGGTTGGGAAACACTGGTGTAGGGGGATGGAAAGCCAAATAATCCAATTTAGTTTTTGATTTTATGGCCAGATTGTTTACCATATATACAGTATCTATTTTAGAAATGAGATTGGGGAGATATGTTTAAGGGGAGGAAAGAGTCAATGAGACATAATTTGCAAACAATTATATTTTATACTGGGATGTTCAGGTTAAGCCAGAATCTATCTGCCAGCGGCTCAATGCTCAAAGCATAAATTTATGGGGACAAAGGACAGCCCTGCCAAGTCCTATTTCTCAAGCAAAACACGATAGAGCATAGACCATGGCCCTCATTCCGAGTTGTTCGCTCGCAAGCTGCTTTTAGCAGCTTTGCACACGCTAAGCCGCCGCCTACTGGGAGTGAATCTTAGCTTATCAAAATTGCGAATGAAAGATTCGCAATATTGTGAAAAGACTTATCTGTGCAGTTTCTGAGTAGCTCGAGACTTACTCTGCCAGTGCGATCAGTTCAGTGCTTGTCGTTCCTGGTTTGACGTCACAAACACACCCAGCGTTCGCCCAGACACTCCCCCGTTTCTCCAGCCACTCCCGCGTTTTTCCCAGAAACGGTAGCGTTTTTTCACACACACCCATAAAACGGCCAGTTTCCGCCCAGAAACACCCACTTCCTGTCAATCACATTACGATCACCAGAACGAAGAAAAAACCTCACAATGCCGTGAGTAAAATTCCTAACTGCATAGCAAATTTACTTGGCGCAGTCGCACTGCGGACATTGCGCATGCGCATTAGTGACTAATCGCTCCGTTGCGAGAAAAAAATAACGAACGAAATACTCGGAATGACCCCCCATGTGTAGATACAAATAGGGAAGAATTAGAATACAATGCTTCAGTGGCTTGTAAGATGCTAAAGTGGAAACCATAGTCTTAAGGGCTTAAAACATGAAGGGCCAGGAAAGCATATGAAAAAGCCTTCTTGGTGTAAGAGTTCAGACCACAGAAAGGAGTGTTTGATGATTCATTTGTAAAACTAAATTTATTGTTCTTCTGGTGTTATCCAGAATCTGCCTAATCGGAAAAAACCCGACCTGCTCTGTGTATATCAGTTGGGGTAGATATGCATTAAGTCTAGTAACGAGCATTTTAGCAAAAAAGCTTAGCATCTGTGCTCAGCAGGAAAATTAGCCTCTAACTAGTACAATTGCTGGTGGAGGTGAGGGTGAAGAGGACGTGGACAATTCTGCTTCAAAAAATCAAGGAGCAGAGAGAACAAGTTTAGTAAACAGTAATTCTAATAGACCAGAAGTTCTTAAACGCGGTCCTCAAGGAACCCCAACGGTCCAGGTTTTAAGATTATCTTCATGCTTGGCCACAGATGACTTAATTAGCAGCTCAGCCAATTTGATTTAGCCATCTGTGCTGAGCCATGGATATACCTAAAAACTGGACCGTTGGGGTGCATTGAGGATCGCATTTGAGAATCTCTGTAATAGATGTAATAAAAGACAAATAATCAGTGGTCAATAGCGAATCCACAAACACAAATCCCACATTCAAGGGTGTGGAACAAGTTCTCACCCACCGGAAAATTATATATATATATATATATATATATATATATATATATATACATCCACCAGATCCGGCACTCTTGTTGTCCCAGAACAAAAACTTGCCAGGTGCCCTCCGTGACGGCCGTATTGCAGCGGCCCACAATATCTTCACACCACTCGGCGGCACTCCGGACGAATAAATTGGAGACTACAACGTCATCTTGGATTAAATCGCTTAATCCAAGATGACGTTGTAGTCTCCAATTTATTCGTCCGGAGTGCCGCCGAGTGGTGTGAGGAGATATATATATATATATATATATATATATATATAATTGTCCTGACAATAATAGTGAAACATAGAAAATTATAAACACAGACCAAAGATATAGCTGACAAGGAACATGTGGATCAAGTGTAATCTACTCTGTAGGTCCGGGTGCAAATTTACAGCCGTGGCAGATGGGTCGGTCTGAATAATGATCAGGTGAATTGTGTTGAAGTAGCCCAGAAATGCTGTAAACTGGCCACATGTAAAGAAATTGGGTCAGGAGAACAAAGAGTTAAAGTGTAATGGTCACTTGATAAAGTACCCTAGTAGCAGTACAGAAAGCAGTGTGAAACAGCAGCATCTGCCAGGATCACCACAGACACAGCAGCATGGTGCCTAGCACGAGTGATATCATCACTAGCTGCTGTGGCCAGAGGCATCAGCATCAGCCACGGGAGATACCAACTTCGATGGTTTCACCAGCCGATGGTTATCCTATTCCTTCACTGACTGGCTCGTGGGCCAATCGAAATGTGGGGGTGGGACTTCATGGGTGTGGGAGGAGGAGCTATGTTCAGTGTCCTGGCACCTTGTAATAAAAACAAACATTGGGTTATGCTGCCATTCATGAAGGAAAAACAATCTGGTTTTCCCCCATCAATGGCTAAAGCATTCATCATCAGCCATAAACCATTGATTATTATGAATCATCAATGGTCAATGGCCATCCCTAAGATACCACCAGTATGCCGTAGAAACAGGTAAGACTAGATAGGGCAAAGCAGCCTTCTATGGACGGCATCCTATTCCAGGCACTGACGTACCAACTATGGGGGTAATTCAGACTGCATCACTGCAGCGGCAGCAATCGCATTCTGAATCACTGTATGGAATGCGCTTGCACAGTGGCCGCACTGCATGTGCGCACCTCGGGAGCCCAGTGAGATGCTAACAGCACTGGTGCAATCGCCTCTGTCTGATTGACAGGCAGTGGCGGTTGGGGGCTGGGAGGGGGTGTGCCAATGGCATTAGAACGCCGTTGGCGGGGTGCCATCCAGACAACAGAGGTGTGTCCAGACCATTGGGGGGGTGGGCAGCAGCGACCCGGGATGTGGCAAGTAGCAGCCTGCCAGCGCGCAGGAGCTGCGATGCGATGCTTTTGTACCTGTGTGTGTGGGGGGGGGGGGGGGTAGTGCCTGACATGTGGGGCGGACTAGCGCTGTGCTGGGCGTCCCCCCCGCATGTCAGAGTAAATGATCGTAGATGTGCTAAATTTAGCACATCTATGATCAGATCAGACTGACCCCCTATACCCATTGCATCTGTAACCACCCCACATCTGCTAGTCTAAAAAAGACTATAAACATTCAAAAGTGTTTTTAAATATTGAGTCAAGTCAGTATCAGGGAATCTTTATGAGATGTACCAACTCAGCTATAAAATATGGAAGACCAAAACAGGTCTGATTATACAACTGGAACACTGAAAATTTCCAAAGTACAAGAGTACTAGAGACTGAGACTAGAGACTGAGCATAAAGTGTTACACTCCCATCGCCATAGAATGATGCAGGACATCACTTACAGCAGAAGCAGCACCAGGGTCAGTGAGAAAGTGAGGCTGGGACAGGGGGGATGATATTGGAGAAAGAGAAAAGCACTAGCAGTTTATACAGTTTGTGGCAGATAATACTAAGAATAAATGAGTAAATGTCTAATGATTTAATGGTGATAATTAGAATTTCTTATAAGACTAAAAGATGTAATAAGCATTTTACTGCAGTGTGTAGTACTGTATATATCGGCCATCAATGCTGTATTACAGGGTGGTCACTAATTCAGCCTGTAGTATATGGCGGTCACTAATGCTGTTTGTAGATTATGACGGTCACTAATGCTGTCTGTAGCATATGGCAGTCACTAATTCTGTGTGTAGCATATGGAGGTCACTAATGCTGTGTGTACAATATGGGGGTCACTAATGCTGTGTGTAGTATATGGGTTTCAGTAATGCTGCCTGTAGCATATGGCAGTCACTAAAGCTGTCTGTAGTTTATGGCGCTCACTAATGCTGTTGTAGCAGAAGGCAATCACAAGACCACCTGTCGGTATCCCGGCGGTCATAAGGCAGAAGTCGGAATCCCGACAGGCGGTGAAATGCCGCCACCAGAATACCGGTGCCACAGGCTTTTCTTCTCTATGAGTGTCCATGACACTCATAAAGGGCAAATATAAGCGTTCACTCTGCTGCCGGCATACTGGTGGCCGGGATCCCGCTGTCGGGATTATGACAGCCGGTAACATGTTTGCATTCCATTGTAGAATATGGCGGTCACATAGGGGATGGGAAATGGTAGAAAGGGAGTGCCATGATGAATATTTGAAAGCCAAAACCTGACCCAGTAATACTTCTTTCACACCAATAACCTGGGTCCAACCTGAGTTATTGATCACAGTTTCAAGCCGTATCCAGCTGCTTCAAACTGTGTTAACACTGCAGGCTGGATAGGGTTATTGCTGGGGCGTCGCTTTGCAGGCACTTGGAGATGATCTTTCTCTCTGCATAATTTTAGATGACCCAGGTCACACTTTTACACCGAGCCAGATTGCCAGTTGCCTTTGCAATATTCTGGGGCAGGGGGCTCAGTTTAAAATTGGTATGAGTGTGGTATGACTTTGTGACAGTGAGAGATGATGATAGAGAGAAACAGTGTTGGTAAAGAAGGTGGGGTAGAGAGAGTCAATCATACAGTGAAGGTGGGATGAAAGATAGCAGAGAGATGCCTGAGAGAAGTGATGAGAGAGATTTAAAAGATAGTAGTTGTGAAGTAGGGTTAAAGGGAGTCAGAGAAGTTAAAGGGTATAAAAAAAGAAGGTGGCTAGAGAAAAACGGGGGCACAGAGAAATACAGTATATTCTTATGGGGTTAGTGGATAAAAGGGGGAAAGGAGAGAAAATGGTGGTTAAAGTGGGCTTGTGTCATGGAGACTGCCAGATCACCATGTAGACTGCGTGAGTACCTGCATAAATATTCTAGTACTGTATTATGATCAATGTTCCGGTGTATCTTGCACTATCGTCAGTTATGAAATAAAGCCCCTGTAACTATATGTTTACGACATACAAGAACCTGTGAGCATCTTCCAACTGTACGGGAGGGATGCAGACTATTTGCCGGAAAGGGGCTTCTAAAGGTGAAGACCATGACTGACCTGCTTCTAGGTGTTTTTTCCTGGACTTTTGACATCCCACGTCACATCTGCAAAAGAATCTCACTAGAAAACGGCTAATCAATGTACTTAATCCAGCACAAGAAATTATTCAGACAATTAGCTACTGTAAAAGGTAGAATCTAGCAGGAGTGATGCAAAGTCATAGAACTGGTCAGTGGTTCCAGTGGCGTATTTATAATGGATGCAGTGTGTGTGGCACACACGGGCCCCGGGGTTCAGCGGGGCCCACACCACACACCCTGCACCCATTTTTTAAATAATCACCTCTCCGGTGTCCCTTGCCGGTGGTAGCATCTCTCCTCAAATCTCCGGTAAATGGCGCTGTGGCCATTTTTCCGGAGATTTACGCAT
The DNA here is from genome assembly GCF_028390025.1 of Pseudophryne corroboree. Taxonomy (NCBI): domain Eukaryota; kingdom Metazoa; phylum Chordata; class Amphibia; order Anura; family Myobatrachidae; genus Pseudophryne; species Pseudophryne corroboree. The sequence continues at coordinate 165,038,266 of NC_086447.1, read as the reverse complement.
GCTCAGTAACAAAGTCTCTGGGAAAATCTCAGCCACGCCATTTCCCCAGAGATTTGCGCAATAGAGCCTATGCACCTTCTAGTGCTCAAACTCTATTACGCTGACAGGCGCCGACTGCAGAGGAGGGGGCTCTGACAGAGGAGGTTGGACATGGGCCTCCTCCTCGGTTAAGACGCCCGAGTGGTTCCCAAGCTTTTTTGAATCACGGCGCCCTCGAGTATTAGAATTTTTTTTCACTGCACCCCTAGGCCATAAGTTTAAGAAATATTAAATTCAATTAATTGTGTTTATACTTTATATGTCATCCTTAGGTTCAGTTGTGTGGTCAGGGGCAAGATTTGCTTCTGTTTGTCCACATATGTTATAGAGATGAGCGGGTTCGGTTTCTCTGAATCCGAACCCGCCAGAACTTCATGTTTTTTTTCACGGGTCCGAGCGACTCGGATCTTCCCGCCTTGCTCGGTTAACCCGAGCGCGCCCGAACGTCATCATGACGCTGTCGGATTCTCGCGAGGCTCGGATTCTATCGCGAGACTCGGATTCTATATAAGGAGCCGCGCGTCGCCGCCATTTTCACACGTGCATTGAGATTGATAGGGAGAGGACGTGGCTGGCGTCCTCTCCGTTTAGAATAGATTAGAGAGACACTTGATTTACTAATTTTGGGGAGCATTAGGAGTACTCAGTACAGTGCAGAGTTTTGCTGATAGTGACCACCAGTTTTATTTATAATCCGTTCTCTGCCTGAAAAAAGCGATACACAGCACACAGTGACTCAGTCACATACAATATCTGTGTGCACTGCTCAGGCTCAGGCCAGTGTGCTGCATCATCTATTATCTATATATAATATTATATATATCTGTCTGACTGCTCAGCTCACACAGCTTATAATTGTGGGGGAGACTGGGGAGCACTACTGCAGTGCCAGTTATAGGTTATAGCAGGAGCCAGGAGTACATAATATATTATATAGTGAGTGACCACCAGACACACAGTGCAGTTTATTTAATATATCCGTTCTCTGCCTGAAAAAAGCGATACACACAGTGACTCAGTCAGTCACATACCATATCTGTGTGCACTGCTCAGGCTCAGGCCAGTGTGCTGCATCATCTATATATTATATATCTGTCTGACTGCTCAGCTCACACAGCTTATAATTGTGGGGGAGACTGGGGAGCACTACTGCAGTGCCAGTTATAGGTTATAGCAGGAGCCAGGAGTACATAATATTATATTAAAATTAAACAGTGCACACTTTTGCTGCAGGAGTGCCACTGCCAGTGTGACTAGTGACCAGTGACCTGACCACCAGTATATATAATATTAGTAGTATACTATCTCTTTATCAACCAGTCTATATATTAGCAGCAGACACAGTACAGTGCGGTAGTTCACGGCTGTGGCTACCTCTGTGTCGGCACTCGGCAGCCCGTCCATAATTGTATATACCACCTAACCGTGGTTTTTTTTTCTTTCTTTATACATACATACTAGTTACGAGTATACTATCTCTTTATCAACCAGTCTATATTAGCAGCAGACACAGTACAGTGCGGTAGTTCACGGCTGTGGCTACCTCTGTGTCGGCACTCGGCAGCCCGTCCATAATTGTATATACCACCTAACCGTGGTTTTTTTTTCTTTCTTTATACATACATACTAGTTACGAGTATACTATCTCTTTATCAACCAGTCTATATATTAGCAGCAGACACAGTACAGTGCGGTAGTTCACGGCTGTGGCTACCTCTGTGTCGGCACTCGGCAGCCCGTCCATAATTGTATATACCACCTAACCGTGGTTTTTTTTTCTTTCTTTATACATACATACTAGTTACGAGTATACTATCTCTTTATCAACCAGTCTATATTAGCAGCAGACACAGTACAGTGCGGTAGTTCACGGCTGTGGCTACCTCTGTGTCGGCACTCGGCAGCCCGTCAATAATTGTATATACCACCTAACCGTGTTTTTTTTTTCTTTCTTTATACATACTGTCAAAGTCAGAAAAATATCCCTATACATGCTGCCATATTTGCACCTCACGCTGGTCCGCGCTGCGCATGCGTACGCTCTCCCGTGAAGGCGCATACCCGCAATAGCGTGCACCCGCGGGCGCACGGTATGCGTATTTACGGTAGAGTTTATGTAGTCGTAGCGTGCGACTCATTCGTTACACATTTTCATAATTAATGTAGTTTATAGATCATGATCCCTTTAATGGTTCCTGAAAGTTTGGTTAATATAGAACGTCCCTGAACGGAGGAATCCCTCTTTGTATTGTACAAAGGGTCTAACAGGAATCATATAGCAGTGTTTGGTACCCATCGGAAGAGTATTTAATTAACAATATTCCGGTGTTGGTTTGGAGCGTATTAATCGCTCGTGCGGATAGTTATGGACATAAGAAGTTTATGTCCATTTCTATTATTTACTCATACTCAGGTATGCGGCGGGAAACCCAGTTTCCCACCCACCTGAGCTGTTTGAAATCGTCACAGCCCACCTGTATGAATTACCCAATGACCTTTTGTTATGATGCGAAGCCGAATTCC